>NC_090932.1:842546897-843149909 GCF_040938575.1 Ambystoma mexicanum | reverse complement strand
AATAGAATACTGCTATGGGAGCCTATCTAAGATGAGGAATACGTCGAAGGACACAATCCCTTCGAAGAACAAGTTACTTCTTACCTTGTAACTTTCTTTCGACGGGATGTTCCTCCGACGTATTCCTCATCGACCCTCCCATCCATCCCCGCAGTTCTACTTCCCTTGTTGTTGCAGCTTACGCTCCTTCAGGGTGATTAGTTAGTCCAGAAAGTATTATTGTGGGCAACAAAATGGAACTGAGCAACGGACGCTGCGCGCGGCCTTTATAGGCAGGATGACGTCGATACGGCGGCTGTCGAGGGACATCGACTCGGAGGACGTCGACGCGCAGCGCCCTCTAGAGAAAAAATTTTCCGAGGCCAGCAGAGCTGGAAGGAGATATCTAAGATGAGGAATACGTCGGAGGAACATCCCGTCGAAAGAACGTTACAAGGTAAGAAGTAACTTGTTCTTCTGCTGTATAGTGCGCATTACAAATGACCAACAAATGAATACAAATGTACTGTAAGGGAGGCATGGTGCCACAAGTAGACACTGACACAAGATTGCAAGTTTCAAAATCTTTATTGTATATTTTGAATGGGGGGTTGGGAGAATCCTAGCTTGCTCTAATACTAAAATGGGAGTAATCTCAACTATAAAACTAAAGAAAACGCATTCCTGGTCAGTCTTGTCAAACTAATAATGGGCTATGCTAAAAAACCTAATGCCTGCCCTTACTCTAAGATAACAAATGGGTGAAGGGATATGGATTGGTTCAAAAGAAAATCACTGTAAAAAACAAATGTCAGTGTGGCTGCGCAACCTTCTCTCCCCACATTTTACAGCACGTGGTAAGGTGGCACACTTAGCTTGGATGAAACACTCTGACTCCAGACACACGGATGCAGTTCAAAGATCGTGGACCAGGACCCGCTTGGCCTACGAAGATCAAGTTCCTTTTTTTGGTAATTCAACAAAATAATCACAGTTCACAATCATGACTCGGCTTCTTTTCCAGAAGTACAATTTCACCTAGGTCTTTCCTCTGCCAGACTTGGACCTTTATTTCACAGTTCATGGGGTTCGCTTCCCAAGCTTTGTATCACATTCAGTAGGCTGCCTTCCGTCAGGCTGAAGCCTCCTTTTTACTCTTCCTACCGTCGAAGACTTTCAAATGTGCAAGGATTTTTATAAGACCTCTGCATGACCACTTCGACCTTTCTTCTCATTTACTTTTCCCCTTATAACACCAAAGTTCCTTGATTCCTTATAGCTTCGTAAACATACAAAAAGGAAGTTCAGCAAAATCTTCACCAAATGACACTTTCATGTAATGCCTTCTGGTACTTGCAGTTTTCACTCTCGGGCTCCCCTCAGTCGGATGCACGCCTTGTTTCACACTTTCTCCATGTATTTCTTGTCTGCTCAATATCACAAAGACCATTGATTGTACTGCTTCTTACAGTATGACTACTTTGCTACTTGGTATCACACTGCGCCTTTAACCATTAACAAGAGTCTTGAATCGCTTTCCTCACGGTTGCCGCCTTACGCGCATCCTTCAGTTGCCACTTTGTTGCCGCAGCAATCTTTGTTTGACACAGACCGGTCTTTCAGGGCATTCACTTCAATCACTGGCTGTGTGAACTCCTTACGTTTGCTCGTGGCACTTTTCCTGTAGTCAAGGTTTGCAGTTCACAGCTGGCGTCTCGCCTCCCTGAATCTGTCGTTCACCCGCAAGGGTGGCTGATAACCTGGAAACACTGTCCAAGCTTTCTCTTTCTTTTCAATCGGTCTTTCATCCGCAACCTTCAGGATCCCGGGGAGGTAACTACCTCTCGCAGGGAAGCTCAGAATTTCTCTCCCCATTGCTTCTGTCCCTCGGTCTGTCATCCTGCTCCACCTGGTTTACTGCGGCCCTGGAAGTACTGCTTCATTCCATGTCTCACCTTGCTCAGAGTGTGACCCCGTGCTCCACCTTTTATTCGTGTAGGGAGAGTTAATGTGCGTCAGGTGTACGCAATTGTGGTCCATTGCCTGACCATATTACCGGGACATGTCAACTGTAACGTATGAGTGTCGATCTTTTTCCTCTTAGACCTTCCTCGGCTCAGTATTTGTGTAGGAAGCGGGGGAGAACTGGGATGTTGGAATAACTTAGAAAATAGGATGGGATTGGGTTATTGGAAAGGAAGGGATACTGCGTCTCATCATTACAGGCCTCACCCCCAAACCCTGAGGACCCCTCACCCAGGTGATCCTCTTGCACTGGTCCACCACCAGGGTCTGGATCCAAAGGCAATGGCCATGCTCTGACCACGTGAGAAAGAGACCCCTGGGAACTAGACGGTGAGACACCCTTTGGTTTCTCACAGTACACATTGAGGTTTCAAGATCTGATAAAGGTTTTGCATATCCCCCTCTCTAAGCTAACATACGTTATGAGGGGCAGAGGGGTTTGCGAAAGATGTCCCCACTGAAACCAGTTATGTTCACAGCCCTTGGGTCACAGGCTTTAACAGAAGGGAACCTATAGGGTGATGTATCCAGCAATCCATGTTATACACCAAACAAATTTCTCTTTACGCAACAGTCCTCTTGAATCCAGATACCTGTCAAAGGTGGGGGTTGTTGGCACAGTTATGGTGTTCATATCTTTGTTAGCTTGCACCCTTCACCCAACCCTCCAAGGCCATTGTGTCTTTGTGTAGGTGTCTTAAGGTATGCTTTCAACAGAATTCTGGGTGCTTTGAATTGCTGAAACACATGAGGCTTGGGGGTAGTCATGGAAGACTTGTGGGATCCACCATTTTCATTTTTGCAGCCTACTTCAGGATGCAAGTGGTAGTCGCTGACCCCCATGCACTTCCCAATCCCACCCATTAACCTAAACAGGTAGCAAGTATAGAGATGATATCATGCGACTATTACAGTAGGCAAAGGGGAGCATGGCAGAGATAGCTGCCATGTTACCTTGGGAGGGGTTTATGCTATGTCTAGTGAGCCTTGTGGTAAGCTTCAGATGAGAGAATGGAGTGACACATCAGCTGGGTGACCTCAGCAGATGTCTGTTTGTAGTCATGAAGAACTGTAGCAGGCCCATTACATGAACAATGTTGCCACAAAAGGCCTTTCAAAAGTGATCCCAAGAGGACGATAAACATTTTCATTTGGTCCCAAAGAGACCACATACAAGCATGAAACAGACACAGTAGTGTATTTTGGATGTTTCTACAATGAGCTGTGTTTTTGCAATGGCCAAAGGCAGAGCCGTGCAGATTTCTTTAAACTTACTGCACCTATAATGACAGAGAAGGGAAAGAAGAGAGAGCATGAACAATCAGACATTAGAAGAGGGGAGAAAGCATGATGCCCTCCTATGATACCTTGCATAAAAAAACAAATAAAATAGAAACGGCAGTCCTAGCAATAGAGGGCACAGTGAAGAGGTGTAATGGGTAAGGTAAGTGGTCTTATATAGCAACCTTCTGCCAGTTACGTTGGCCTCATTGAGTTTGTGTTAGTGCGATAGAAGGAAAGGCAGATGTAGAAGGAAAGGCAGATGTAGAAACCTGTCGTTTTGATGATTGCAGTTCTGAAGTACTAGTTAATCTCTGAGTTGGTTGGGAGGTATACACGGGCCAGTTAAGCCCTAATGTATGCCCCCGAGTGGTGCAATCAGCAGTAGGCCTGGTGGTATTTTTGATACAAGATTGACAGGGTAGGAGTTTGTTTAATATGCTAGACCTTGCTGGTCGTCTCATGGGGGAGTGAGGTGTGCGTTTGCAAGATTTTAATAGTGCGTTAATGAAGGAGGAGATAGGTAGGGGAGTCGTGGAAGAGGATCTCAAATGCTTCCTGGGTCTTAGTTTTAAATGATTTTTTGATTAGAGAGATTGAGGTCTGGTCTGTCATCCTGTCACGTTCGTGGTGGTCAACCTGGAAGGGTGTCCGATGAGTGGCAGCCTGTAGTGAGTCGTGTGAGTAGTGTGAGAGGATGTTTTTAAGCACCTTTTCACTTTAATGTGGGAGGGAAGGGGCAGAACCGTAGTCCGCTAAGAACAGAAGGTATTGTAAGACTTGTAGGTTGAAGGTGGTTCCATAGCAAGGTTTTGAGGGTCTTCCTGGGTGTCACCTAGTTCTCTTACAGGTGTAGATGTTTAAGCAGGTTTTTACAAAGATTGGTAGCCAAAAGGGGAGAATGATGACCCTCCTTGTCATTTCTTATTTGGACAAGTGTGTTGTTACTGGCTTTTGGTGTCCATGAAGGTGAGCAATGCTAGTGAACATACATGTGAATGATGGGCCCCTTGCATAGTAAGGACAATGGGAGATGGGAGAGGGTTTTGAAGTGTATTATGTCTTCTCGACATGGAGCCTACGGAGTATAGGTAGCGCTAGTGTCATATCAAACCTTTTCATGCTGAGAGGTCTGACCACTGCATTTTGGACTATGGCAGTAGTTTTTACATGAGGTGTTCCAGGAGTCTGAGAGAGAGGCTGTTTGCTTAGTCCAGACTTGTTAGCACTAGTGATGTCACAGCCATTAAAGTTAAGTAACGTCAATGCACAATCATTTTTGAGGTTCCTTAACATGGAAGACAGTACTGCGCATGGGTCCATTTCGTCAGACCAAGAGATTGAGGCGTGTTAGGAGTTTAACTGCAGAGAATCAGTTCGATTTTGCTTGGGTTGCATTTTTGTCTGTTTGCTGCCATCCATGTGTCTATGTTCGCAAGGTATGTTTTTATTTACGTAGAGTTTGTTGTCAAATACTTCTCGAATTTGTAGATTATTTTAATGGTTGTCTGCTTAATTATAGAAAGAGAAATGAGAGATGATAGGGAGAGCAAAACCTGTAGATATTTGGAATGTTAGTGACCTATTTGCAGTGGCTTGCTGGTCTTTCAACATTTTCAGTGGCATGCATCCTCTGAGTCAAGAGTGAAGTGGAACCATTATTGGAACTGATGATGTCAGAACATTTATAAGAACTCCCCCCTCAGTGAATGAAAACCTGAGCAAAGGAGGTCACCCAGTGATGGTTAAAAGAGCTTTTTTCCTTTCTGCAAGAAAGTCTAAGAGCAGGATTTAGAGGGCAGGGATACCCCTGGTATATTGTATACATCAGCATGCAAAAGAAAAGATAATTTGTTGTGCATGTATATTACCTATAAGAGAAAACACATTAGATATTTACAGGCTTCAGCTGAGAAATGTAGCAAAGGAGGTAGGTGTAGTAAGATATTTGTAAAGAGCTGCTTCACATGAGAATTAAAGCTTCTCTTTGTCAACCAGCAAAATTGAAAATCAACTATAAGGCAATATCTTAAATTATCTCATGCCTTTCTCTGGGGTCTACAAACGTTTGGCAGGTGACGCAATAGACGGAGTAGCAAAAGATCAAATCTACAATCATTCTCTTCTGTATGTGCAGATTTGAAAGTCTGATTCTACATCTGGCACAACCTTGAGGGAGATTAGCATATGAGTGTATAGTGGTGTTTAAAATATATTTCCCTTGGTTATCCCTCCTCCTACTCTGACATTCTCTTGGTGAGGGGCAGTCTGCAAAGTAAATAGAAAATCAGTAATTATTGAGTGTTAAATGCTTCTAGCAGGTAGCTGCTAGTGTTGATAAAAAGTTAGTACCTATTTATTGATTTTTTACATGTAGTAAGGGAAAGATATTAACAGTGCAATTTTTAAATGAGCAATTCTGCCTCAATTTGGCCAACAATGTCATTTATTTTCAAGTAGGATTTACATGCAAATAGCTTTTGTTATGTTATTTGGAGGGGCAGTTTTGTGCGACAGGACAAATATATTGAAACAAAATGTGTAGGTAGGGTCCTCAGTCAGGGTTAGAAGGTAACTTGCCAGTGTATGCAATTCCCTCAGGTGTTAGTTTTTAAGTGGATTCCGTATTAATTTGGTTGTGATGCTCGATCCCGGTCAAAACTGACCTCGAAATATTCATGGGTCACCACTTTAAAAGTTCAAGTGCAAATGTGGTGGTCTCAGTATAAGGGATTGGATTCATAGTTTGAGTAGACTGACTTATTTAATATCAAATTACCATTTATGATTAGTTGGTTTGCTATCGGTGTCCAGTCAATTGGTCGAAAAAAAACTGGTCGACTGCAATTTGGTCGACGCAATTTGGTCGAAAACCAAATGGTCGAATTTTTTTATTTATTTATATATTTATTTTTCAGGTTTTCGTTTAGTAAAAAAAGGGGTTTTTAGAGAAAAAAAGGGAGTTGGGGGGGGGGGGACCCCCCAAAAAAAATAAAAAAAGGGTTAAAATAAAAAAAATAAAAAATTCGACCATTTGGTTTTCGACCAAATTGGTTCGACCATTTGTCTGGTCGACCAATTTTTTTTCGACCAAATGTCTGGCAACCTTTGCTATCCACTAAAAGAGATCAATTTGACGCTCTTTGCCATCTTTCTGTGTATTTACTGGAAAAGAGGTTGACAAAAAAATGCTTATTGATAAAAACAAGTGTATCTACAAACTTAGTGTGCCAGGTGTCTGTGATGATGCAAGGAAGAATGTGATTCTACAGATTAATTCTACCATCCCCAAAATGCAAAAAGAAATTGACGTGGACCGATCAAATAATGATAAATCTATTTTTGCACAGAAACTGTCCTCTATATTTCACTCTGCATTATTTTGAGTTCTAGTTACAGTAAAGATTATTATGTTCATGTTATGTGATCTAATATCCACACTGTATCTTAAAATGGAGGCATTTGTCTTGGCTCAATGAGGTTGTACATTTACCCTCCAGAAGTAACCACAAAATAATTTGCACCTACTTGAGTTAAACACTCCAGCTAAGGTATGCAGTAATAAAATCGCAGCAAAAATGTTGCCTTTACAAAAAATCAGGGCAAAAATGTTGGGGTTTGACCTGGTAAAGGTGTACCCCATTATAGCATTTAAGGGGTGCAGGGGTTGCGGGGGTGTCCCTCCCGCTCCATTTAAATGGTATGATGTGTCTTGGGGTTGCAGGGGTGTCCCCCGCATCCTTTACATGGATTGTGGCAGCAAACCCATAGCCTTATTGCCACAATTTGTAGTGTAAATGTCAATTTTTGCTGCGATTTTAACACATGGAACACCAGCTAACACATAGAGGCTTGTTTTCACAATCAGCATCATTACATTTCTGTGGCTCTAATATCCACTACTGTTTGTTTCTTAAACACTCCAAGTCAGTTCCTGCCAGCTGTTCCTGTATGACAGCCATTGAAGTAATGGAATGACTATAACCTTTTAAGCGGAATTAATTCTAAAGGAAATGTTGAGCATTGCCAAATCTTTTGCTGCTTTTTGAACAATGGTTTGGGTGAACAGTTTTCTACCTTGGAGGATAGCATGAGAAACCTTATTAAAGCTACTACAAGGGTGGTGAAGTGCATTCTCTGACTGTGACCTGACACACTTTTCAGTTTTATATTTGTTGTATGTTTTTTTATGACCACTTTGCTTCATTGCCATAACCCAAAAATATGATAACCACCTGCTCGATAGAGGCCGTTTTGAGTTTTCCAAATATGGCTTCAAGCAATGTACTCTTTGTGGTACAGTAGTTTACGAGAAATTATGAGAAACGATACAAGATAGAATATAGAAAATATATTGAGCTTAAGTAGGGTTTGGCTGTCTAGAACTCTAAACTTGGTTTTGCACCACTTCTTTCTTTCACTGTTTCTATGTCTTTCTTCGATTTCCATTGCTAAGCTGATGATGAGTTCAAAGAAAATCAGCCAGTAGCCCCAATCTTTCAGGGGGAGATTTTTGTTTGGTGCAATTAGTTAGATTAACTATCTGATTATTTTAGTCTGTAGGGTGCATACCAGAAGTAGGTTTAATTGGTTGTAAATTTAACAACCTTTTGTGCTTAAGGCATTTAGTGTGGAGAGAGATCTTAGAAAAACATTCTATAGTACATATTTACATTTAGTGCTAGAGAGAGTTTTAATGCAAGTGTGCTGAGTCGTTCCCTTTCACTATGGCATTGCCCGTTTATTTATTATTTTATGTTTTTCTTGTGTTTTGAATCCCAACTGTAAACAAAGAGGAATCTTTCACAAATAAATACAAAACATTAAAAGGAAGTTACACAATTGTCCTCACATTTATCCCATCTCTTATAAACAGTTACATCAAAATATCAAAAGAAAAAAGAATATAAGCTTTCCAAGAAGAAAAAGGAAAAGAAAAGCCATCAATTACATCAAAATCCATCTTTCTCTTTCCTAGTTTCCTCCCTCATTCTACCTAACTTCTTCAAGATTTTATAGGGCAGGTCACATAAGGCCAGGATAAGGCTCTGGGCTTGTCCACCCATCAGACTAACCCAAAACGCTTCATTACTATGTATCATATCTAGATGTCCCCTCCGGTCTTCCCTTAATGCTGTACAGCCCATGACCAGATGTTTTGTTGTTTCTTTTACATCTGCCACATGTCTTTCAGTCACTGGAGCAGCTCAGGAATGCCTCATCTACCCCATCTTGCAATGAATTTGGGTGCAAAGACAGCTGTGAGGAACCAGAAGGTGTCTCACCCGTTAGTCCCTGGCCAGGACACAGCCATTGCTTTTGGATCCAGTTCCTGGGGGTGGACCAGTGCGGGAGGATCACCTGGGTGAGGGGTCTTCAGGGAGTGGGACACCGGATGGCGAGATGTAGTATCCCTCCCTCTGCTGCAACACCTTTACCACATCCTACTAGGTAGGATACATGGGAACCTTACCCTCCCAGCCCCTTTACCTTTTCAAGCACTTTCACATGGACAGCCCACTCAGAAAACCGACTCCTACCCGAGCAGTGCATCTGACATGTCCAGCTACTGTGGTCAGGCAAAGTCAGGCAATTACTGACAATCACTCACCTGACTTCCATTAAACTTCTCCACACGGATAAAAGGCAGAGCACGAAAGCACACTCTGAGCGAGGCAAAGCACACAAAGGTACAGCAGTTTTGAGTCAGCAGCTGAACAAGGGGAGAAAGACATCAAACCAAGAAGGGTTACTAAGAAGGGAATTACCCGTGACCTCTTTGGCAAGACGCCCTTACTTTCAAGAAACCTTTGTGGCAGAAAGCCTAAGGCCAGGAAACCAGACTGAAGAATCCTGCATTGTGTGTTGGAGATACCGAAGGCCCTCCCATGTAACGGAGCAAGGCGGTGAGCAGCAGCAGCCGTCATGGTATCTTCTTTGGCTCCAAGAACATAGAAGAACCAGAAAGTACAACACAGCCGGTGAGTTGGGTAGAACGATGCAAGACCGGTCTGTGTTGAAGTCAAGGTTACAAGCGACAGCATTGTATAACAATCGCTGGAAGGCGAGTAAAGCCAAACTGCTGATAAATGTTTGAACTTGAGAAGGAAAGATGCAATGCCATTGACAAAGTGGTCCGGCACCGTGTATCTGCTCAATCGAAGATCTCTGTGCGGTATCCCGCCAAGAGGAAAAAAAGTATAAGATTGATGAGAACAATTGTGTGAACTGATTCGAAATGCTCCTGCAACGGTTTAAGCAAAACCCATCGTACATTCGAAAGTGTTCGATTTAGATATCCAGGGGATCTGAGCCTGAACGAGGGAGAGCCATATCAAGAGGATCCAAGCCCCAATGAGGGGGATCCATATCAAAAGGATCCGAGCCCAATCGAGGGAGATCCATATCAAGGGGATCCAAACACGAATGAGAGAGGTCATGGTTCAAGCCTGAACGACAGAGACCAGGTATGAACATTGTGATAAAAAGGGAGTCTCAGCCTGAAGAGAGAGACCCATGATGAATATTGAAAACTGAGAACTTGTGCATGTGAAAATCCTGATAGAAATGGAACTTTGAGACTTTGTTTGTTGCGACCGACCCTATGCAGTAAGAGACTGTTATTGGAAAAGAGATTTTGGTAGAAGGCCCCAATGTCTGTACTTTGAACTGGATCTTTGTGGCCGAGAATCCAGAGTGTGTGTGACGCTTGAACGTTCTGCCTTGCCCCATGCTGAAAACATGGGGAAGGGAAGCCAACTGCTCAACCGTCTTGACATATTATTTCTTGAACACCTTTCTTTTTACATACACCATTGTCCCACACCCTTTTGTATTTAGAAGTAAGGATTGGCAATATGTTTAATAGTATTGTCCCTTTTTATTTGACAGAGACTTGACTAGGACTGTTATTATTATTTGATGGTCGTAGCTTGATCCCATACTTAGCTTTAGGTTTAGATAGGCGTTTAACCAACCCATTTGAAGTTCAATAAACACCCTTTTACTGTGATCATTTGTGTCTGTCTTCACTGTTTGATACCATTCCTTCCTTACACAGCTAACTGACTTTCATGGTTTCTTCAGTATAATAACGATTTGTAATCATTGTCTATAATTTGGAAGCGTCAAGGTTCCAAGAGTATTTCACTCACCAAGATGTTTGGTGCTGCTGGAAGACCCAGAGTTATCAAAAAAGAGAATCTGACTTTGGACAGCTTCATACGTAGTTTGGGCGCTTGTGCACCAAGAATTTTTAAGGAATTGTTAGTGAAGACTTTACAACCTGAGGAGAAAGTAGATTATTGTTCTTAAAACAAAAGGACAGACTACCAAAATAATAAAAGCAAGTAGTGTTTGGTAACACAAGGTGGCGCTGTCTCAGAAAAAAGAGAGTAGGTTCTAGAGAGTAAGATGGAAGGCACAAAGGAGTTACTCTTTCGTTCTTCCTTCTCTCTAAAACAGACAATTGGAGCATTTAGAAAATAGTTCAATGTATTAGGTTAGGGAAGGTAGAACTATTATTGTCTCAAATCCCTGATATAAGGCTGTTTGATCCTTGATGCACTGTTTGAATTCGGCAGTAGTAGTGGCCGGGGCTGCCTTTGGTTACAAACCCTTTCTTAATCTAGTAAGAACATTCCACGAGTGCTGTTAGAACCCTGTAGAAGCTTTGGGAGATTTCCACACAGCTAAGCGTTCCCATGGCAACAGCTCATTCTAGTTTTCCCCCATCCTCCACTATCAACTTCCTTAACCGATTCTTGAGAGTCTGCCTAAGCCTTTCTACCAACCTATCTGATTGAGGGGTAATATGTCTGTGTGCAAGGACGTAATGCATAGAAGATCCTTAATTTCACCAAGACGTTTGAAAATAAAACTTGATCCTTCGTCATTTGGATTTCCATGGAAAACCTCACGTGGGCTTAGTAGGCAAAGTAATGTTTAGGGATCTATTTCAATGTATTGGATCAGAGGGGAAATAAGCTGGGGTAGAAGGTAGCATACAGCTATGATTAATGGATTCTGTGATGAATCCCAAGGTAACGTCACTGCTTTAGATGGGGGAGCCCGTACCAGGAGACCAGGGAGGTGAGGAAACTACCCTATAGTCCCCCTGCGGGTGCTACTCAGCAGGAGGATCTCATGGGGAGGGAGCAACCTATTGAGAGTAGTGCCAATTCCGGGAAGACGCAGTACCCCTTTGACCCTCCCACCTTCCCTCAAAATCCCTCCAGTTCCACACTACCTAATGCCCCCATGTATTTCTGTAATATATCCCAAGTAAGAAATACTGGGAAGAGGCCAAGAGTAGTACAGATCACACACAAGAACAAACGCACACGCTCTAGTCTTTTGAAGGATCCTACTCGTCAGCCGTCATACAAAAGCAGAGAGGGCAGAGAATGTTAGGCATCTTCGTTCTCAGCTCCACGCATGCCAAGAGCTTGGCACGCTCTGCGCAGACCAGCATAGAAAAGCAGACTGTGTTCTAGAGGCCCGTGAAGAAGAAAGCAGACCGAAAGAAGAGTGATATCCGCTGGTGATCAGGGCCACTGGAGTGCAGGAAAACCACAGTGGAACTGCATAGGAGATGTACAGAAGACTGAGGGAGGCCCCAGTGAGCCAGAGAAGCTGCTGGAAGATCCGGGAAGACCTGGGAACAACCAGAGGGTGACAGACAACACCCTGCAGGCACTAGGGTGGCTAGCCTCAGGGTTGGGTAGACCCACAGGGTGTGTTGGTCCCGAAGCAAAGCACAGAAGGAACCTACACCGGGACAGGGTGACCAAGTAAAAGGAATCTGGGACCAATGCTGCCGAAATATATCCTAAACAGTAGCAAGGAGAAATACGAACTTTGAATATATATCTGTTACAGACCTTTGCAGGGGAGTAAACAAAGGCTGTGGGTAGAAGAGAAAAGGAACTGTGAGAGTAACCAAGTGAATGGGGTCTGGCACCTACAATGGGGAAAGGTACCCTGAATAGTAATAAAGAGGAATCTGAAGCTTGTGTTGTGAGTAACTCATGGTGGCAACAGTAAAGACAGACACAAGTGATCACAGTTCAAGGGTGTTTATTAAACTGTATGAATGGGTGAGAAAAACGCCTAATCTAAACCAAAAACTAAGATCGGAGCAAGCTACAATCATCAAATAATAAGGCAGTCCTAGTGGCGTCTTGTCAAATAAACAGGGCCTATACTAAATACAAAACTATTGCCAATCCCTACCGCTAAATTACAAAAGAGTGTGGGATAATGTTCACCAGAAATGAAAGAAGTGTTCACAAAATGATAAGTCAGGATGGTATGGCTGGGTCTCCCTTCCCCACGTTTTAAGCACAGAACAAGGCGGAACTACTGTGCACAGCACACTCCTGGACCTCTCCAGCACGAGGTTCACAATTCCATTCAACGATACCAGAACTTCAGGGGCCAAGTTTCTTTTCTACAAAGTCTCTTGCGTTTGAAGACCTGCTGGATCAAAAACAACAAACAAACAAAAGTTCCTTCAGTGATCTTGCACATTGAGCTTTTCGCCTCATGGATCTCCCTTCGCCGGGCTAGAGCAACGTGGACCTCCCTCTGCCATGTTCACTACTGCCTTTCACTCTGAATGCCAATACTATCACAATGCAGGATTTACTTCTCTTAGCTTTTCCCTTGGCATCCCTCCGTCGGTTCACATAGCCATCTTTTAAAAAAAATGTATTTCTGCTTTATTGACATTTTCGTAAACCTAACAAAAACAAGGATACACAGCCACATTGCATGTCTCCTGAATTACTCAATACATCACAAATTTAGCAATTTAACAATCTTACAGAACGTGTTTTAACTGGGAACCCCTTCCCCCAACCCCTCCCCTCAGCCCAACCCCCCTCCCTTGCCCTCCCTTACCCTCCATCCCTTTCCTGATCCGACAAATGCTCCTCTTTGAGTCCCATCCTGCACTGCTCTTAGTTTTCCCTATGCAAATAATCATAGTTCAATTCCAGTTCAGGTATAGTTTCTCCTGGTTTTCATTGCTCGGGGGTCATCCTCCCCCACCAATTCCTATTCCCCTTCTGTGTTCCTGTAACCCTGTGTTCCAGAAGTCCAACCATTCTGCCTCAATCGACCTGCGGTCCCCATGGAATGCTGCTGTTATTCGCTCCATCACGTATATATTTCAGGCCACAATAATCCACTCCCTCTTCCCCGGCAACTGGACTCCCTTCCAATGTGTTGCCAAGCATGCCCTTCTCGCCAGGAAAAGGCTGTGTGCCATTTGCGGCACCTGAATATATTCTCGCTCTCGTTCTCCTAACCAGAAGAGGACCAGTATGGGAGCTTTCACTCTATTAACCCCATCCAGATCCCTGATCCAGCTCAAAACATCACCCCAATAGGACTGGACCTCCAACCATCCCCACCACAAATGCCAATAATCTGCTCTCAACCCAAATTCATGCCAGCACATTAGGCTCACATCCTGATAGATCCTTGATAGCTTAAGGCCCGGAAACCAGGCTGAAGAATCCTGCATTGTCTGTCAGAGATACCCGGGACCTTCTGCATGACTGGGCGAGTCGGGGAGGAGCAGCAGCCTGCGTGGTACTGTCCTTCGCTCCAGGATCAACGCAGCGCCAGAGAAATCAACACAGCAGGTGATTTGGGGAGACCAATGCAAGACCGGTCTGTGTTGAACGGGCTGGGCTCAATGGTACAATTAAACATAGCAGAAATGATTTCACTAATCCCCTTGCAGTATTCCCCCAGGTTAGGGCAGCTCCAGAACATGTGAAAGTATCCTGCTCCATCTATGTGGCATCTGGGGTATAGGGCAGGATGAGTGCATGAGAAGAGGTGTAGTCTAGCTGGGGTGCAATGGAATCTGTGTAGTACTGTAAACTATATTCGCCGAAATCTGGAGTTTAGGGATACAGTCCGGCGTCGTAGTCACATGGATTCCCAGACTTCGTCAGTAATGTTCATGTCTAGGTCTCTGGCCCAGGTCCCACGAAATTTCACTAGGGGTTTGTTGCTATTTGTATTTTGTGTATGTATTTATTTATTTATTTATAGAGCGCGCCGAGCCATGAGGCATTTGCCCGCTCTGCTTGGAGAATAGGTTACATGTTACAATAAATAACATACATTTTATACAGTATTGTGTGAGTACAACATTAAGTTACAAAGAAAGTACAGTGTAGGAGGCAAAAAATGAAGTTGTGAGTGGTAGCATAAGATAAAGTACAGTGACATATATAGTGAGATAAGGGGTGACCGGAAGGGATAGAAAGGGTCCAGGTAGCAAGGGTGAGTACATTAGTGATCACAGTTTGCTAGTCCACTTGCGTGGAAAGCCAGATTTTTGTGTTTTTTCTGATTCCGATCTCAGCCTAAGTGGTAGGGAGTTCCACAGCTTAGCTGCTAAAACCGGGAAGCTGCTACCTCCTGCCTTCTGAAGTTTGAAACGTGAGATTAGACAATGAGACTGAGCAGCTCTGGTGGGGCGTTCTGAAATATTTCGGGAGATGTTGTTGCTAAGGTAGGTGGGCGCTTTATTAGCAAGGCACTTATGTGTCAAGGATATGGTTTTGAAGGCGATTCTCTGTTTGATTGAAAGCCAGTTCAGGGTCCGTCTGGAAGAGATGTGTTCAAATCTGGCAATGCTTAGTGCTGATCTGATGGCGTTTTTTAGAATTACCTGCATTTTATGCAGGTTTTCTTGATTGGTTCCCAAATATAGAGCATTGCAGTAATCCAACTTGGATAAGACTAGTGCTCTGGCTAGGGTAATGCGGTTGGCAGTCGTGAGGTATGGTCTGCAAGCTGTGATTGGCAGCAGGTCATACAGTGTGGCCACCCTACCTCTTACAGAGGTTCCTCGCATGATTTATTTATTTTATTTTTGCATTTTTAAAGCGCTCACACAGCCCGCGGGCATCGAGGCGCTGTTACAGGAATTGTTTTTTGTTTTAGCTGTGTAATTGTTATTTTTTTTTGTCTTAATTGCGTATTTGCTTAAATACCCAGAGGTTTCTAAGCGCGGCCCCGGGGATCGAACCTGCGTTGCTTCGTGTCGTCTTGCTTCCAAGGCGAGAACGTTGCAGCTGAGCTATCCTCCCGATGGTATCTAGCAGTGGCTCGTCGGGTGGTTGCACTAGAAACTCAGCCCATGTTTCCTTGGCTGTTCAGTGGAGCCCAGCATATTGCAGCCAACATGATGACTGCGTTCGTAAGGGCCCTGGTAGGGCTTGAAAAATTACAAAGGTTTCAATGTTGTACATATCACCTGCAGCTATGTATCCGACTGCTGCAGTGCTGCTATTTTGCTTATCTTAGGGAGGGATGGGAAGAAGTTCCACAATGGCAAGCCACTTTGGTATGGGTGAGGGTTACCTAACATTTTCCAAATCTTACCCCAAGCTAATGCTGTTGTGGCAATTGGATTGTTGACTTCAGGGTCTTTCCACAGCAGTGGTAGTATCAATGAGCAGACATCGCAGGTGCCAGCTGCATGCCGTTCAATTTTAAGGTGTGGGTGTTGTGAGTCCTCATCGAACTAGTAAGCTGCATAGTGTGCCTGGACAGCCACCCAGTATTTCTCGAAGTCTAGGGCAGCAAGGCCTCCATGTTCGTAGGGTCTTGTCAGGATGTCCCATTTTAGTCGGACCGCACCTTCGTGCCACATAAAATCGTTGATCGCCACCTTTAGTGCATCAAACAATACAGCTCCTTGTCACAAAGGTATGTTTAAGAAATAATAAAGTACTTTTGGGAGAATAATCATTTTAAGGAGTGGCAGGCGGCCTGCTATTGTGAGTGGAAGTTTTGCCCAGATACATAGCTTGGCCACTAACTGGGGCAGGTATGTACTGTAATTGCGGGCATGAAGAGGTGCCTTGTGGCGTGTCACGATGACCCGCAAGTATCTAATTTGTAGTGGAGACCAGGTGAACCCCATATGATCTGTCCAGCAATAGTTGCTTTGGTAAGTTGGGAATAGCTCAGATTTGGCGCATTTGACAGGTGGTCCATATAAGGTCACAACGGAAAGGACATCCTGCATAAATGGGGCTAAATGTCGCTCTGGATCACGCACAAATAAAAGTGCGTCATCTGCGTACAATGAGATCATTTCTGGTTTGCCCGAATGTCTGATCCCTTTCTGTGCGTGTTTGTAGCGAATCACATCTGCTAACGGCTTCATCAATCACTATGGTGAACAAGGCAACAGTGGACAACCCTGGTGGGTCCAGCTCTGAAAATTGATGGGGGCCGAGAAAACTACGTTTACATTAACTCTGGCAGAGGCTGATATGAATCTAGGTCCAAAGTTGCATTTACCTAGTATTGCCCACATAAATTGCCAGGACATTGAGTTGAAGGCCTTTTGTACATCCAGGGCCACAGCTACTGCCTGCGCCTCTGGATGGACCTGTGCCGGGATATTAAAATGGTGTCTCAGATTGAGTGCCTGTAAGTGATTTCAATCCGGCACTTCACCTAAGTCAATGCCTAGCGTGTAATGCACAACTGAAATCCTTATTTATTTATTTGTGTCTAAAAGTTCTTTTATTCTGAACGATGTACCACTTATATCACGCCCCTCTCTTGGAACTGACACCCCCCCTCACACTGAGCCAGCAATCAGGCTGGTTTGCAAAGTTAAAATATTTATTTGTATAATTCACAATATAATCACACTATTTTTAATGGGTATACAATAATCACCTATGGGGTGATGTCACACTAAGCAATCTCTTAAATCACCAGGAGTAATGATGAACAAAAACAGTGCAGCACAGAAATAATACTTTTGGGTGTATATTCAAATCAAATAGCAGTGTGGTTACTATTTCCCCATGCACCCCCCCTCTAACCTCCAAGAGAGTAGAGAGAACAGGTTTCAGGAATGCAGAATTCAAGCAAATATATCAATCCCAATTCCCCCCCCCCAGCAAACACAAGAGAGAAACAGAACTGAATAGCAAACTGTCAAAATGGTTTTAAGTTGGCTTTGAATGGAATAGGTAAAACACAAAAAATGATTTCAATCACAGAAATTGTTGAAATTCTAATGGGAGCCGCTTTATCTGGTTGCAGACAAACACTAGCAATGATTTGATAGCAAAAAGCAATGTGAAAACTCAATTTTGAGGTCGGGTGCAATGGAAAGCTATTTTACACGTTATAGATGTTGCCAAAACTAAAATACGCGGCAAACCTTTCCCCACGCGGTAATCGCGATCGCGGGATAAGTATATATTTCGTTTCTAGCATGAATTGAAGAGGTTATGGACGTTTTCGTGGACGTCGTTTTTTTCAGGTAGAGGCAAATTGGAAAACAAGGATGTGCTTTTAAAAGACAACAGGATTTCTTTACGCTAGGGATGGACTGTGGAGAGGAAAATACTACACGACAGCACAGCCACCAGACACAGACCAGGACGTCTCTGGATCAGGTTTTTGCCTGCCGAGACGCTTGCCTTCTCCAGATGAAATATATCAGCGCAAAGATCGGTTTAGCAATATTAATACAGAAGGAAGATAGTAGGGATGAGATAGAGAGTTCAGGCAGTTCAAAAATATTCTAACAATGCAGTTTTGGGTATAATAGAGGATGGATTTAGATAGGGATTGCTATGGACAGTACATAGGCTAGTGACAGTCCTATACTAAGGATACTCACTATATAGGTTTGTACAGAACCGCCAGGAATTCTGATCCGTCAAAATCAGGGATTCTGGTCATAAATTCTGCTGGGCACACCGGACTGGGACAGGCTGCTGGGCACACTGGACTGGACTGGTCGGCAATGGCTCTGGTTCACAGCTATCTGGTCACAGCACGGCACCACTGGCTTGGGTCTTTGAATTCTGGTGATAATTCTTAGCAGGAAAGCAGATACAGCACAGCAAGGCTGTTCTTTGGTTCCCCTTAGATATCTGGGGTAAATTCTCGTTTCTGGAATTTTAAGGCCTAGCTGAGAATGGTTCAGCTATAGAAATGGGCCTTTCTGCTTGCAAAGTTTCTGGAGTCTGCAGCAGGGAAGTTCTCTTGCAAAGTGCTCCGGCAGCAATCGGTTGGTGGGTGGATCTGTGTGTGTCTAAGTCCTCAGCTTTCTCTTTTTATGCATTTGGTAAAGGGGTGTGTATGCTGGATTATCCTAAGCGCGCCCCCTAGGTTGGCTATAGGTTATAATCTTCCCTCTCCCTTGATTGGAGGAGAAAACAGGGTGTCACCATGATGATGTGGTTTTATGAGTCAGGGAATCCTCCCCTTGGCTTTTGAACATGAAATCTACTTTTCGTATAATACATATTTACAATTTTGCATACTTTATAACAATAGCATATCTCGATCACATATTTTGTGGAGCAAGTGCTCTTCCAAGCCCCGTCTTTGTAGGATCTTGTGTTGGCTTTTGACAGAATTTTGCCCTTTTGGGCCATAAGACAATATTGAGTTTATCCAAAGTTTTGTACAACTGTGTGCATTGCATATGGGCATAAGTGTGTGATGTTTCATACTTTGGACATAATTACATTTGCTATAAAACCACAATTTGAACAGTTACTTCTCAGAATATAGCTTCTGGCTTCTCTTAAAATGTGCAGCCAAAATTTAGATGCAGAAGTCCGGGGTTTCCATATTTTTTTACAATTATCCACAGTTAATTATCAGTTTTTTATAGAAATATGATTTTGGTACATTGTGAATCAACAAAAGTTGTCTGTCCCCATCTCCTTCTCCTGCTTCCAGCTCAAAAATAATCTCTGCCCCCTTCCTTCTGGCAGAGGCCGTTTACAATCCATTATGATTAGCATCTCCTTGCCTGAGAGGAAGTCCATTGTGTCCTTCCCAGAGCAGCCCAAGTGCTCCTCCCCTCTTAATCAACATGTGAATGTGAGTTCCTGGTCTAGAGAGCAGAAGGGAGGTGCCTGGCTCTGTGGGGGAAGTTTGTTTGTGGTTTTGGCTTGGAGGCAGGCTTACTTTAAATGTAATTTTGTTATATTTTTCTTTGTTTAAAATAAACTTGCAATTTCAAAACAAACATCTAGAACACTGATTCCAGGCTCTAAACATTGAAGTTTAAATAGTTACAACCTAGGTTACTCTTGATGACAGGTCACTTGGATTTTAGACATTAGATCTTAATGGTACAAGTTTACAGTTTTAATTCAGGCTTTTGAAACAATCATTCAGGCAGCCGCTGGTACTGAGCCCAAATTTTGACACATCCCACAGGCAGGCATCTTTTGCTTTGGGTGTTTAGATGATCAATTCAGCTTTCCAGTATATTGCAATTTGACAATGATTTCTTGACTTCAGTAAAATGTGACACCCAACAAGAAGATTGGATGTTTGTGGGTGTTTTCGGACCAATTCTGTATTTTCAGCAACCAAGAAAAGATTTAAAATGGAAGATTTCAGATTTCTCCAGCAAGCACTGTTTCATCTGTGCTCCATTTTTACTGGTTGGGCAGCCCAATGACATGTTTCAGCAGTGCGCTCTCCATTCCACCACTGACAACATGCATGGTAGATGTGGCAGACATCTTTTTGTGCTTTGTAGAGCGCAATTTCCTTAGGTTTTGGCGTGCATAGGGCTTTTGCGGCCATTTTGATGATTCTGGCACCATCAGCACACAGTTATGCCGCAGGGCAGAGCGTAAGTAGGTTACTACATCCCACAAAGCCCCCCCCCCTCGCGACTTGACTTTTGACCGCCTGTCCAGGGGAAGTCGGAAGATTGGGATGTTCAGTTTTTCTTTTTTGGACCAAGTGGGAAAATGTGTCTGCTTCTCCCATCAGTGCTGGAGCGACAGGTTCTCCTTGCCAGTTCCAGATGGAAGTGTGGAGCGATACCCCGGGCCCCTTGGGCCTTTCCTCTCGGTCCCCGAGTGGTCCTCAGCATCCATGGATTCAGTCCTATGATGACAAAACAGAGCATATTTGTGGACATTTCCCCACCACTATTCATGTAGTGGGGCAGACGCATACATTTGACATATCAATGACAATCTTTCCTGTTTGCAATTATTACTGATTTTCAACAAATGGAATAGTTTTATAGTTGGAATTTCTAGGGATCTGGAATTTCTCTTCTGGGTTTCCAGATGAATCTTCTAGTTGCTGCAGATTATGCCTTGGATGGCAACACTTCAGCTGGTTGATGTGGACCCACATATCTTCCCCCTCTGCCAAACTGCCTTTGGGGATACAGATTTTGTAGGCGACTGGTGAGATTTTGTCTACAATTTCAAAAGGACCCCACCAGCTAGGAAGACATTTGCGCTGTTTGGCTTGGTTCCTTTGGAAATTGTACAAGTAGACCCGGTCTCCTACTTTGTATTCTTTCCTAGTTGTCTTAAGGTCATAGTGGGACTTCATACTGTCTGCAGATCTTTCTAGATTTCGCTGAGCATAGGCAAAAGCATGTTGAAGGTGTTTTTTCAGATTCTCAACATACTCATGAGTTGTGGAGGCATTGATTAAAGGTCTGCTCTTGGGTTCTGTAGAGCATATGCTGGGGAAGCACCATCCTTCGTCCAGTCATCAGCTCAAATGGTGACATTTTTGTTGCAGAAGAAGGGGTAGATGTGATGGCCATTAGGACAAGAGGTAATCGAATGTCCCAACTCGACCCAGAATCTGCCACAAACTTTTTTAATATGCTCACAATTGTCTTGTTGTATCTCTCAACTCCACCACTAGGGGCTAGCCTGTAGGCAATGTGTAGTTTCCTTTTGACCCCAAGTATCTCCTATATCTTTGTCATCACTTTGCTAGGGAAGTGGCTAACTCGGTCTTGCTCAATCCTTTGGGGCAGTCCAAAACGCGAGAAGATGTGGTTGATCATCACGGTAGCTGCTGTTTCTGCCTTGCAATTTGGGGCCGGGAGACATTCCACCCATTTAGTGAACAAGCATGTCACGGTCAAAATGTACTTGTTCCCCCTAAAGGAGGGAATCACGGGCACAATTAAAATCGACTTGTAAATCTGACCAAGGCAGTGTCATCCCCCTCTTTTGGGGAGGCGCATGGTGTGTGAGGGATGTTGGCTGAAATTGTGCATACACAAGACACCCCTTCAAGTATTGGTCGAGATCATGCCCCATGTGTGGCCAGTATGCAACCTCTCTCAAGATTTCTAGTGTCGTATGAAACCCGCGATGACCGTCTGTGGCCGCATCATGGGCGTGACTTGGCATCAGGCTTCGGAATGAGGTGGGGACCACCCACTGGTCATGGCCAGCTAGGGATCTCCTCACCAACAAACCGTCTTGGATCTGGAACATTTTTGGACATTTCATCAACACTCTGAGGTGATAAAATTTACCAATTATTGGATCCCCTTTTTGAGCCGTAATCAAATCAGCATCTGGGGTCTCCTTACTCCATTGTGCAGTTGAGAGTTCATTGTGAGCATTTGTCTGGGACCTAGTGATAACAGTGACCTGGATTTCCCGCAACAGGGACTTGATCTCAAGTAGATCCCTTTGGATTGCTCTTGTTTTGGCCAGCTACGTCATTTCCAGTTTTGTCTGGTCCCTCTACTTTAGATTGACCCTTGATCTTTTTCCAGTAGATGGTCATCCCATTCGAGGTGACCAGATCATCAATATTTTGGATTATTTTCCCATGTTTCAATGATGGTTTGTTATTAGCACATAGCATGCCTCTGGTTTTCCAGTTAACCAGGTGCTCCACGAACAAGTTCCGTGCATAATCAAAATCTGTGATTATGACCAGTTTGTGGAGTTGGTGTTGGACAGCAGTGAAGATGGCTTGATGCACAGCCATAAGCTCTGCCATTTGACTACTCCAGGGACCGAGTTTTTACCCAGCAGAGGATTCTGGGGCATCATTCACCCATGCATTCCCTACGCTGGCCACAAGTTCCTTTTCCCCGTTGTTGTCAACATGGTAGGAGCATCCATCCACATAGACAGTGGGCATTCCCTCACACTGGTCTTCTTCATAGACTTTGTGTGGGGAATTGAGGTATGCCTCCATGTTGTCGTTGATTTTAAGACTTTCGTCCTCGAGACAGTTTTCTCTGGCACAATCATGCAAGTCAGCCAGACCTTGCGCGAGGGGACTCTTCTTGTTTTGGCCATATCTGACCTCCACAGGAAAGCCTTGCATTGACAGAATCCAGGAAGTAATTCGGGAATTACTCACATTTCCGGCCCGGATTCTGTCACTTAGGAGATATTGCTGAGGCTGGTATGGAGTCTCCACTATGATGTGTTCCCCCTGGATAAACGGGTGGTAATTCTTCAATGCCCATACCGTTGCCAGGAGTGCCTTCTCACAATCGTTGAATGTTTCCTCCACAGAGGATAAAGTTTTACTTGCATAGGAGATTACTTTATTGACCTTGTCACGCTTTTGATATAATACTGCAGTCAAGCATGTATTTGAGAACCCTGTCTCCAAGAAGAACTTCTTGTTTTTGACAGGGTAAGCTAGGCAAGGCGATTGTGAGAGGCTTCTTTTGAGTTGTCTTACTGCCTCGGCTTGTTCTGGACCCCACTCCCACTTGACCCTCCCCTTCAAAAGATGGATCAGGGGTCTTGTGATCTCTGCGTAATCCTCAATGAACTTTCCACTTTAATTAGTTAGTCCAAGGAGGCTCCTTAGTTCCCACAGAGTTGTGGGGTCCTTCAGTTTCTGGAGTGCTTCCACTTACTTTTCCTGGGGACAGAGACCCTGAGGAGTAATCTCATGCCCCACGAAATTGACACGGGCTCTACACCACTGTGCCTTTTGAAAGGAGAGTTTTGCCCTGGCAGCCCTCAACTGTGTCAGAACATAACGGATCTCTGCTATGTGTTCCTCCACAGTCAAGCTTTTGACTAGAACATCATCTTCATAGGCGAGGTTACCCCTTTCGCCCAGGTCGGGCATGGCCTTGTGTAGAAAAATGTTAAATTCATTGCCGGAGTTGATGTATCCGAAGGGAGTCCGGGTCCAGGTGTACTGTTGCCCCCGAAGGTGAAAGCCAGCTTTTATTGGTTCTGCCTACTGACAGGTACAGTCCAGTACCCATTGGTCAGGTCAATGGCAGTGAATACCTTTGACCCCTGGATCTGGGCCAGCCCTTGGTCAATGTAGGGCAGAGGCCATCGGGAAGTATGGACCAGTTTGTTGAGCTCCCTTAGGTCAGCACAGAGTTTCCACTGGCCGTTTGGTTTCAAAATCCCCAGCACCGGATTATTGAAGGTGCTGTGGACTGGACGAATTATCCCACGGGACTCAAGGTTCTTAATTATTTCAGTGAGGGACTCCATTGATGCGAGAGGCAAGCAATATTGCTTCACAAACACTGGAGTCATGCCAGGGTCCGTGGGAATTGTTGTTGTGTGGATGTCGGTGCGACCACAGTCCTATGAGTCCACCGCAAAGAGATCTTGAAAATCTAAGAAAACTTGTTTCAATTGTTGCTTTTGCTCCAGATTCTCACAGGCATCAGCTAGGTTGACTTTCTTCAACCATCTGCCTGAAGCCTTGAAAGACTTGCATTTTTGCTATCTCAGCGGCCTCCTCCAGCTGGGTGGAGAATTTCTGGTCAAAGTGCTGATTTGGACTGGTGGCTTCAGGTGGGGAAGGCAGTCCTCGCGGACTTGGAAGATCACCTCATCCCTCCTGAAGTCACAGGTCACATCTTCCTTGCCATAAGAGCAGGACGGGTACACCAGGAAATTCCCCCCATGCCGGGTGACGATCCTGTCTGGTGTTGCGTCATTGTCGCTATCACTGTCAAAACTTTCCTTGGGGATGTGTCCTAACAGTTCATTACCTAAATCTATGGAAAAATGTCAGTCATCAACCGCCATTCCAATAATGGTGCCTGCGGCCAGAGTGATACTCTTTAGGTCGCTGTTATCCACCTCTATTGGAATGGTGTTGTGTTCTATGTTGACTAGTGGTGTTGGGTTTACCCCCAACCCTTGCTGTTGGAAATGAGCATTAAGATGAATGTAGGCGTCGGGGTTTTTCAGTTTCTGTCCTCTTAACTTTCACTTCCAGTGAGAATTGTCGGGTCCATTCTGGGATAGTGACTTCCTCTCCAATCTGAATTTCAACTGCATAAGGCAGCAGTTGAGCTGACATAAATGCTTTCTCTGGGTCATCAAAGTCCATCTGATTACCCGCTAATCGGGACCAAGCTTTGAAGTTTATTAGGTCCAAACTAATGGCAAAGCGATTGAGAATGTCACTGCCTAAGTAAAATGTGGCAGGGACATCTCACACGACCCAAAAATTATGGACTATGCTCTTGTTGCCTATGGAAATTCTGAGCATAAACCTGCTAGGCAGGAGATGTTTGGAATTGGGTGTTTCCAGGTCCATTTCCCATTTGTCTAACAGATTAAATGTGGGAATGGCTGGATCTTTTGGGAGTTTGCGGAACATGGCTTCGCTGATGAAGCTCTTACCGTTGTTCACACACACTCAGGCGAGAACAGAGCCCTTCCCCTCATTTAACTGAATTAGGATGAACAACTGCTCTCCAATTTTCTGAATATCAGCCAGGCTTTGAGCTGATTTCTCATCTTTCTGGACTATAGGAGTAGGATTTTCTGATTGTGAATTTGTAAAGAATGTTCAGAGTGTTTCCTTCCAGAATGCCACCTTAGGCTGGAAGGAAGGAAGGTTTATTTTCAGAAATAGACCCCCCCATCACCAGTTTGTAGTCCTACTGCAATTACTGTCACGTCTGGTATTTGATTATTTTGGAAGTGAAATTCTATTTGGTTAGATTTTTGTTCAGCCAGGTGGCATGTGCCGTTTAAACTAACATGGTTGACACTATGTTTCAATTTTATTGGTTGGCTAGTCTATGTCCAGAGGACCTTGTTTACACAATCTATGAGGGGTGACAATCTCCGAAGGATGTCATTCCCTAGTAAAGAAGGGGTGCCCTCTGGAGTCACAACTATGACCGGATGTTTCACCTTGTGTTGCCCAATTTTAATGTCCAAATCCGCAGTCCCCTCAACGGGAATTTCCTTCCCGTCGAAGTTCTGAAGTTGTCCAGGAAGAGGGGTGAGAGGAATTTGGTATTTCGAAGGGATTGTGTCCTCCGACGTATTCCTTATCTTGATAGATTACATCCCAGCTTGCTGGCCTCGGAAATTCTTTCAGTAGAGGGCGCTGTGCGTCGACGTCCCTCGAGCTGGTGTCCTTCGACAGCCTCCATCTTAGCGCTGACGTCTTCGTGCGTATAAATAGACTTGCGCAGCGACCGTTGCTCAGTTCTGTTTTTCCGCGCTTCGTGGGCCTCGGAATAGTGTTGCTCAGTTCTTTCTTCAAGAGGATTCAACTTATTCTTCGAAGATATCATCTTAATTCGATGGCTTCCTCATCCGAACCGCTCCGGCTTCAAAAAGTGTTGTGATTGTGGGAAGAAAATGTCGTTGACGGATCCTCACAGGATCTGTTTGTGGTGCGTGGGATCGGAGCATCACTGTTCAGAGTGCGAGGACTGTATGTCCATGAAGCGAAAGCCTTGAAGGATCGTAAGGGGAAGCTAGAAAGAGGTAAGACTGTTAAAACTTCTACTCCTTCGAAAGTTTCTTCGGCAGAGTCGAGACATTCGTCTCCTCGCCGTCACAGGAAACATTCCCGTTCAAGGTCTCGAAGCCGTTCTCATCAGTCTTCGAGATCGAAACACTCTAAGAAGAGGCGTTGCAGATCTCCCTCTTCTTCGTCTTCTTCTGTCTCCCCGGAAAGGGTTACCTGCCCCACAAAACACAGCTCTCCAGCTAAGTGGGAGGAATTCCGTATGAAAATGCTTAGCGTCTTCGAGAAAGAGGCCTCGACCCCCTCGGAGACGGCTAAAGGTGATACACTGGGTGAAAGACCTGAAAAATCAAAAAGCCGCGAGTCGTAGCACCCGGCAAAAGAAACTACCCCAGAGCGTCATGAACCCTCGAGTAAAGGCAGTAAATCCATGTCATCGACGCTGTCGTCGAAGGTTTCTTCGACTCATAAATCTGTGTCATCAACGCCTTTGTCGAAGGGTCCGTCAACGCATAAATCGGTTGCATCGACACCGTCTTCGACGCCACTGTCGACTCCGATAAAAGACAGACCTACAACTGTCACTACATCTCAGACAGTAGAGGTGTCGAGGACTTCGACCATGACCTCGAGGATGCCGTCGACAACTCCGAGTAGGGTTCCGATCCTCTCGAGTACTTCGAGGTCTCTCTAAACTTTTTCGACGCCCTTTTCGGGCTTGTCGAAGCCTTTGACTTTCTCAACCAGTGACAGTCAATTTGGCCCCTTCTGCCCTAGAAATGGGTTTTAAACCATATCCTAGGTATGATTATTTTAGAGCTTTGTTCTCTATATATGAGGAAGGGGAGGATTCTGACCATGAGAGACCCTTTGGTTTACAAAGGACCACAACACCCATACCAGAGGAATTTATCTCTAAAGACAACAGGTTAAAAGATCTTCAAGACTCTTTAAATGAGGCAAGTGGTTTAGATACTTCTCCAGAAGTAGAGTTTGCTAAACCAGATACTGGAGAGCATGCTGAGACCCCTTATAGGGTTCTGATGGCTAGAATAATAGAATTCATAGGGTGGTCTACACCTACACCTTCTTTTCAGCAGGATTACCTTACTGACATTTTAGTTAAAGGTCCACAGGAAGATCCTGTTGTCCCTTTTCATACTGCTCTGCATAGAAAGATCTCTGCCAATTGGGAAACTCCTGAAGTTATCCCTGCAGTTAACAAGAAACTATCTGCCAAATACCGGGTATCTTCTACAGATCCTGAATACTTGAGCAAACATCCAACTCCAGAGAGTTTGGTTGTACAAGCAGCAACTTCATCAAATAGTAGATCTGCATACCCTACTATTCCACAGGACAGGGATGATAAAAGGTTTGATGCTATGTCAAAAAAAGTCTTTTCGGCATGTAGCATGGCACTTAAATCTATTAACGGCACTTGCACGCTTGCAAGATTCAGCCATACACGTTGGGAGTGTGCTTTATCTGCGGCTGACTGTCTCCCAGAAGGAGAGGGAAGGGAAGCATTTTTAAACATCATGAAAGATGGGAAAGATGCAATCTGCGAGTCCCTTCAAACAGGCATTGATTCTGCTGACAGTATCAGCAGGGCCATGGCGGCAAGTACCACAATCCGCAGATTTGCGTGGTTGCGGAAGTCTGGATTTGCTCCAGATGTACAAGCCAGACTTTTGAACATAACCTTTGACGGCACTTCTTTATTTGGTAAAAAGGCTAATGACAGCCTGGAGAAGTTACAAACATCCAAGGCAGCAGCAAAATCTCTTGGGGCTGCAATCCATCAGACTCCGAATCGCCCCTCAGGAACATCCTGGAGGGGTAGGTCCTTTCGCTTTTACTCCGCATTCAGAAAAGGCAGAGGACAGCCAGCTCAAAGGGGCCAGAAACGATTCACCTGTGGTGGATGGGTTAAAGGTACAAAAACCGCAGCAGCAGGTGCCACTTTATCCTCGGCATCTGCGTCAGCCGCTTCTAAACCCCTCTGAGGTCTCCCCTCACAAGACACCAGTAGGGGGCAGGTTAACTCAACATCTGGCAGAATGGCAGGCTATTTCGTCAGATGCTTGGGTATTGGAGACAGTTGCCCAAGGTTACTGCCTGCCTTTTCTACACACCCCTAAGAGTCATTCACGGGGGAACAACTCTTTGAAGTTTCCAGATCTGCTCCTTATGCAGGAGATTCTAGACCTGCTACAGAAAGGTGCCATAGAACCGGTACCTGCAGTGGAGAGGAACAAGGGTTGGTATTCCCCCTACTTCCTAGTACCGAAGGAGGACGGAGGACTGAGACCCATCTTGGACTTATAAGAATTGAACAAATTAATCAGGAAGGACAAGTTCAAGATGGTAACTCTTTCTCAGATCCTTCAGGCCCTCCAGCTTCAGGACTGGTTGGTATATCTAGACCTTCAGGATGCTTATTTCCATGTGCCAATCCATCTCAAACACAGGAAATACCTGAGGTTCGCAATTGGCAACTCTCACTATCAATTTCGAGTTCTGCCATTTGGGCTGATCTCCGCCCCAAGGGTCTTCACCAAGCTAATGTCGGTAGTGGCTGCAAGTCTAAGGAGGGAAGGGATCCAAGTCTACCCCTACCTGGACGATTGGTTGATCAGAGCAGTATCTTCGGAACAAGCTGAGATCCAGCTAGATTATGTCTGCCACTTCCTTCACAAACTGGGCCTCTCCCTCATTTTAAAGAAGTCACAGGTGATGCCATCACAGAGACTCCAGTTCATTGGAGCGGTCCTGGACACTTCCCTGGGGAAAGCCTCGCCACCAGAGGTGAGGGCTCAAGATATTCTGCAGATGGTCACCAAGTTTCAAAATGCTCAACGTCTTCCAGCCTTTGGCTTTTTGAGGTTGCTAGGCTTCATGGCATCCTGCATCTTCCTAGTGCCAGAGGCTCGCCTGAGAATGAGATCCCTCCAGTGGGCACTAAGAACCCAATGGTCGCAATTCTCAGGAAGAATGTCAGATCTCCTTCAAGTCCCGGACAGAGTAGCTCGAGACCTTCACTGGTGGGCCTGTCGGGAGAACATTTTGAAAGGAGAACTTTTTTGGCAACCATGGCCGGAGATAACAGTAGTCACGGATGCCTCACTCACGGGGTGGGGAGCCCATGCTAACGATTTGACCATCACCGTTCGTTGGTCTCCATCGGAGTCCAGACTACATATCAACCTGTTGGAGCTGAGAGCAATCAGACTAGCGCTGAAGGCTTTTCTGCAATCTGTACAGGGGAAAAATGTCCTAATAATGACAGGTGTCCAGTCATTTGGTCGACAGCCAAATGGTCGACAGCCAAATGGTCGACAGCCAAATGGTCGACACAATTTGGTCGAAAGACAAATGGTCGAATTTTTTTTTATTTATATATATATTTTTCAGGTTTTCGTTTAGGAAAAAAAAGGGTTTTTTAGCAAAAAAAGGGGCTTGGGGGGACCCCCCCCCCAAAAAAAAAGAAAAAAAGTGAAAATCCCCCAAAAAAAATTTGACCATTTGTCTTTCGACCAAATTGCGTTGACCATTTGTCCTGTCGACCATTTATTTTGGACCAAATGACCTGTAACCATAATGACGGACAACACAGTGGCCATGCACTACCTAAACAAAGGAGGAGGCGTAGGATCACTGCCACTGTGCAGAGAGGCGATGCAGCTCTGGTTTTGGGCAATTCAAGAAGGAATCTCTCTATTGGCAGTTCACTTAGCGCAGCGCCCTCTACTGAAAACATTTCCGAGGCCAGTAAGCTGGGATGTAATATATCAAGATAAGGAATGCGTCGGAGGAACATCCCATCGAAAAAAGGTTACAAGGTAAGAAGTAACTTTTTCTTCTCCCCCCTTCCTGAATTCAGTTGATCAAAGGCCCTTTTTGACAGAAGGGTAGCTTGGGATCCAGTGTCCACCAGTGCCAAAATTGTACACTGCCCCTGTATTTGGACCAAGGCATAGAATCTTCCCTCCTTCACCTCAAGGGGCAAAGATAATGTACATTTTTGGACAGCTGGTGGGTTAGTTTCTTGGTTTTGGACACTGAGAGGAAGGTGATTTGGACAGGATTCTGTTTGGAGTCTTGGGAATCTGAAAGAAAAAGGTGACAGCTAGATATTGGGGAAGTTTTGGGTTCCCATGGTTCTGATTCTGGGCTGCCCTCCCCCTTTTTGGAGGCAGTCACCAGGATGGGTTTGAACCAGGGGATTTTCGTGCAGGTGATTCTGAGTAGTGATGATGGGCGGTTTCTACTCGGTCCCCACATCTACCCAGTCTGGATTTGGATCCTTTGGGACCCATTTTTCTTTGGGAGGAGTTCCCCCCATCCCTGAAGGAGAAGATCCTTTTCCCAGAATCCTCTGAGGACCCCTCTCCTTCAAACTGGAAGATCAGTAACTCCTCCTCAAAATGGGTCTTTTTGAGCTCTTTATTTCTCCTAACACTCCTCTGCTCCTTGGGTTGCAGACTTTCGGGGGCAGGAGATTTTGGTTCCGGTTCCTGGGTTTCCAGGTCCTTTTTACAAGTGGGCAAGGAAGCTTCCTCCAAGGCTTTACACCCCCCTTCCACTTGTGCCTCCTCCCTGGGAACCGGTGGGTTGTCGGGGTTCTTCCCCCATCATTTCTCTGGAGCACCAGGTCCTGGATTTGAGGCATTCTGAGCCGCCATGCTTATCGGAGGGTTCTGTTGAGCCCTCAGCATGCGATCCAGATCCTGTGCCATGTTCTGGACCTGGCGCTCTAGTTGGGACACCTGCTCTGGCTGCTACGGGGTCCTCATGTCTCCCCTGGGCTGATCCCAGGAAGGGTAGCTATCCCTTCTCCCAAAATACCCCAGGTTAGGAAAGTTGAGGTACCCCTCCACCCTTGGCCTCCCCTCTCCCGGATCGGGCTCAGGAAAGTGGGGAAAGAAAGATGGATTGTTTTGTGGGTTAAAGTTTGGCGGGTACCTTGGGAAAAAATTTTGTCCAGTATTTGGAGGATTACTGCCCTCCTGGGGGAAGTGAGGAGGGAAGTTCCCTGGGTTAGCTGATGTCTGGTTGGATCCCCCCACCCCCTTGGGCTGGAGGAGTCCATACATAACCCAGGATGGGTCTATTCCCCTTGTAGCGCGGGCTGATGTTGTCAGGGGAGTTAGGGGTCCCATTCTTGGGATTACCTCCCTGGCTCACCGTTTGTGATTGGCCTGAGGGCCTTCTGGGTTTGGGGTTGTTTTGATTCTGTGCGGGCAGGTTTTTAGGCCCCCCCATCTCTAAATCTAAAATGGGGGCAACCTTCACCTACGCCACTTTAGTTTTGGGGCTTTTAGGATTATTTTTATTTTCCACTGGCTTTTGCACCTCATAAATGTGCGTGGCTTGTTCAATCACCCAGTCTAGTGATCTTTTCTCGTGAAAGTCCCTCACTAGCTGGGTCATGATGTACTTAGGAAGAGCATGGAAGAAAGTGTTTACAAACTCTTTGCTGTCAGTGCGCACCCTTCTAGTGGTCTGTGCAAAGGCACGTTTTAACTCTTGAACAAATTCTTGTGGGGCCTGATCTTCTCCGCATTGCAAATTATAGGCTGCCTTGCGAGCCTCCTGAGGATTCCTGTGAATAGAAAAATGTTTCAGGATGGCCGCCTTATAGGTGGACCATCTGGAATGATTCTGGTCCTCTAGCCCCGCAAAGAAGCTGGAGCACTCGGGAGAAAAGGTCCACTTTACATATTGAATACAGCTTTGGCTGTCCTTCAAATGGAAAGTTTCCATAATTTGTTCAAATAGCTCAAGGTGCTCCCAAACCAAATATTTTGCTTTCTTATGATAGGGCATGAATGACGCTCTTAATGGCTTTTATTTGTTTTAGGGGATCCTTGAGCAAGGCCCTTCTGACCTTGTTGGCTTTCTTAGTTCGGGTCACCCTGGTCCACTCCTCCTCTGACTCAGAGGCACTGCTACCAGAGGTGCCTGTCTGGTCTTCTTGGCTCTCCCAGATTCTGCGAGCTTGGGAATGGCTGGCAGAATGTGGGGGCCTAGTTTCTTGAGTCCTGTGGAGCTCAGAAGAGTCTTCTAATTCTTCTTGCTCCCAGGATTGGCTGAGTGCCCCCCCACTGTCCTAGCTGGGAAGAGGTTTTCAGGATGCCTTTAGGGGGCCTACTCTCATGGAGTTTCCCACTAAATTTCACCATTTGGTCTCTGGGTAAATTATATTTTTGAGGATCCATTTCTCTGACATCCCCTCATTGGAGTCTCCCTGATCAGAGAAGATGGCCCTAGCACTTGGGAACCCATACACAGATGCCCGCCCATCCATTCCTGGGAGGTGCTGATCTATGAGCCCCATATTCCTCATTGGATTGAATTCTGCCATCCCCGTGGCCAGTGGACATGGGGGTGGCAGAGTCCATGGAGTTGAAGAGTTGAACGTCTCTGGTACCAGGGTTCCTAAGGTTATGCTCAGGTGTTTCCCTCTCCCAGCGGACCTCATCTCTCTCATCCCCTACTCCCTGTTGCCATGCACGAATCTGGCCCTTTTTCTCTTCTATCAATGCCTTACTAGTCTCTATTAGTTGTTCCTGCATAGCTACCCCTCTGTGGAGCCTGTCATTTTTCTCACAGAGAGCCTCATTGTCTCTCTGTGCTTCCTGGTAATTTTGGAATGTTGGGCCAATTTTTGCTGCAGGAGGGTTACCTCTTGAGTCCTGTCCTTACTGGCCTGGTCCTTCTTTGCTAGAGCATCTTCCATTTTAGCTTTTAAATAACTGACCTCCTGGCCTAAGGTGTTTCTTTTCTTGAATGAGAGTACCCCTCTGTGCAGCCAGGTCGCCTCTTTGTTTTTGAATTGCACCAGCTTTCTGGCGCTCTTCATCAAATTCTGACTGGGTGTCAAGGTCTTTGAGAATTAATTTATTATTTTCTTCTTTTGCTTGGTCTAGGCGGTTTTGCAGGGTGACTATCTGCTCTGCACATACTCTATTGTAGTTCAATTGCTGTTCCAGCTTTTGTTGGCTCTGTAATAGAGTCCAAATTTTCTTGGCACTCTTTTTGCAGCGCCAGTACTTTGGTATCCTGCTCTACCTTCTCCTGCTGCAGGATAACCAGATCTCCTTTTACTTTTATCCGGTACTGTCTGGGTTCATTTTCTGATTCTAGGCTCTTTTGTAGCCTTTGCTCTGGAGAGTCCAGATCAGTTTGGGCTTTTTCTAGTGATTGTACTCGCCTATTTTCCAGATCTAGGTTTTCAGCATATTTTTTCTGTATTGCTCCAATGTGGAGGTACAGATATGCTGCTATTTTGGCAATTTTACTTTGCTCTTCTTTTACCTTAGGGGCCATGTACAGTGGACCCTGATGCTGCCATATATCTAATCCGGTAGCATTGGCTTGTTCTTTGATTTCCTGCAACCAAACGTTCTGATCCTGCTCTGTCCTTTCACCCCTGACAAATAATCTGTACAATGGGTGTTCTTTTGCCATATTAATTTCTTCTGGGGTTGCCATTCTGTAAATATTAATTTTCTTTCTGACTTAAAGGAGTTATTTTATTTTTGCAAAACAGGCCAACTCCTTACAGCGTTTCTATTGAAGGGCGTTTTTACAGTGTAACACAGTGTGGTAGCCCAACAGGGTTTATCTACCCCTCCAGTTAGCACGCTGTATTAGACTGTCACAAGTGGTATGTCTAATTCAGAAATCTCATGACGAGCCCCCAATCTGTAAGTGATTTCAATCCGGCACTTCACCTCTAAATCAATGCCTAGCGTGTAATGCACAACTGAAATCCTTATTTATTTATCTGTGTCTAAAAGTTATTTTATTCTGAACGATATACCACTTATATCACGCCCCTCTCTTGGAACCCCCCGGTCACACAGAACCAGGAATCAGGCTGGTTTGCAAAGTTAAAATATTTATTTGTATAATTCACAATATAATCACACTATTTTTAATGGGTATACAATAATCACCAGTGGGATGATGTCACACTAGGCAATCTCTTCAATCACAAGGAGTAATGATGAGCAAAAACAGTGGCTCTGTCCCAGTTACTCAGGGCTGTTTTAGTGGCTCCTAGTAATTTTTCTTCTGCTTCGCGGGGCCTTGTGGTTCAGTGCTAAGAACGCTGTTATCGGGATCTGTGTGGATGTTTGTTCTATGCCTCTCCATCCTTTGGTGTCGGCTGGTTTAGCCCACTGGAGTATGGGGGGCCAAGTGTGCTGCCATGATGTATCTGCCCAGATCTTGGACCCCCAGGCCTCCCAGGAGTGGGGGACGGGTCAGTATGCGTCTCTGTATTCTGGGTCTCTTTTTCGCCCATACAAAGCTATATACTGCATTTTGCAGTTCTCTGATTAGCTGTGATGGGATCTCAGCAGGTATTGAACTGGTCACATATAGTAGGTGGGGGAGAAGGGTCATCTTTGCCGCTGCTATTCTGGCAAACCACGATAGTTCCTGTTATCCCATCTCAGCAGGCCCGCTTTTAGTTGTTTCCAAAGAGGGGGGATGTTTAACCTGTATAAATCCTCGAATTTCCTTGCCAGGTAAACTCCCAAGTATTCTAGAGTGTTTTCCTCCCATTTCAGGGGGAATCTCTGCTTCATGCTGTTTATCGTATTTGTGTCCTCCATTATCTTCAGTGCTTTTGATTTATTGTAGTTGATTGTAAACCCGGATATGGTGGCAAATTCTTCCAGTGATGCTATGGCTCTCGGTAATGTATTCGTAGTGTCTCCCATATAGAGCATTACATCGTCAGCATATAATGCTATTTTCTGCGTGGTCTCCTTCATTTGCACTCCTTTTATATTGGGGTCTTCTCTGTATCGCGCTGTTAGTCTCTCCATAGCCATAGCAAATATAAGTGGGGGTAGGGGTCAGCCCTGGCGCGTACCTCTCCGTATTTCCACTTGTTTTGAGTTGCGGGTGTTTATCCAGAATGATGTAGATGGGCGTTGAGAGTTTGCCAGGATCATCTTGCTGAATTGTGTCCCGCACCCGAATTTCGCCAGGACCATCCGCAGATATTCCCAGTCCAAGCTGTCGAAAGCACGTGTTGCGTCTAGGGCCGCTATTGCGAATTTCTGATTTGTGCGTCTCCCCCATTCGATTACATCTATGGCTCTTCTGACGTTTTCTTGGGTGTGTCTTCCCCTAACGAACCCTGCTTGATCCTCATGAATGATGTCTGGGAGGACCTGTGATAGCCTATTTGCTAATATCTTTGCATATAGTTTTGCGTCCGTGTTTAGGAGTGCTATCGGGCGGTAGCTTGAGCATTCGGTGGGATCCTTGTTTGGTTTCAGCGTCAGGATTGTTGCGGATCTTGCCATATCTGGGGAGATTGATCCAGTGTCTCTGATTGTGTTGAAGAGCCGGGTGAGGGGGCCCAGTAGTTGCATTCAAAATGTTTTGTAGTACGCGTTTCCAAAGCCGTCTGGGCCCGGGGTCTTGTTCCTTGGTAATGAGGAAATAGCTTCATTGATTTCTTGGGCTGTGAATGGTCTCCGCTGGATTTCTGTTCCTTGTCCGAGATTTGGGGTAGATGGGTAGCCTGTAGATAGGATTTTTGGTCCGTCAAATTTGGATTTGCTCCCTGTAGGAGTTCTTCGTGGAATCGGACCATTATCTCCAATTTTTTTTCCTCTTTTTTGATCAAATCCCCTTTTTCATTTCTTAGGGCAACTATATAATTCCGGGATTTCTATTTGTTTAATTTGGCCGCTAAGAATTTATTTGCCTTTCATCCGTGGACATAGTATGATTGCTTAGTGTTAAGCAACATCTGCGCTACCGTATCAGCGGTGTGACCTTCCAGTTGAGCACAGACTTTTTTTAGCTCTCGCCACGATTTCTGCGTTTGTCGGGACTTTTGGTTTTTCTCTGCATCTTTTAGAGCTAGTTCCATCTTCCGAGTTAGTATAGCTCACTCCCTACAGTATACCACTGTCTGGGCCATGAATTCTCCCCTAATTACGGCCTTCACCGCATCCCAGACTGTTTTCCAGTCAACCTCGCCGTTGTCGTTCTCTCTAAAATAAACATTTATAGTTTCTTCCATGTGTGTTCTAAGCGCCAAGTCGCGCAGGATCAGGTTGTTGAGTTCCACGGCAGGCGTTGTTTGCTTTTTTTCTCCGTCCATTTCCAGGTTGACTAGCACTGGGGCATGGTCTGTAATGTATTGTGCCCGATTTCCACCTTGGTCACTTGGGGGATTAGGGTTGCTGAGACCAGGATCATGTCTATCCTGGAGTACCCTCTGTGTACTGCAAAATAGTGAGTGTATTCTCTCGTATCTCCTTGGAAGAAGCACCAGGTCTCGATTAGTTCTGGCTCTCTGAGGAACTTTCCCAATGCTGTCTGTTTCTCCGGTCGGCTGCCAGGAGGGCAGGGTTTTGTCGAGACTAGGGTCCATTACACAGTTGAAATCCCCTCCTATTATTGTCTGGCCTTCGCACCAGCTCCATATTTTCAGTAGGAGATCTGTGATGTATCGATCTTGTCTGTTATGTGCGTATATCGCCAGGATTGTGTAGGTCTTCCCCTTAATCGTTCCCTTGATTCCCAGATATCTCCCTTCAGTATCGCTAATCATTTGTTGTTTTCAGAAGTTCATTTCTTTAGCCAGCAGTATTGCGCCCCCTTTTGATTTCGAGCCGCTGGAGGTGAAGTATTGTTGTGGGAATGTCTTGTTGCGCATCATTCTTTCATCTGCTTTCAAGAGGTGGGTGTCTTGCAGGATCGCTACTTTTGCAGGCATCTTCTCGAGCCTGTTGAGAATCGCTTGGCGTTCCCGGGGGAGTTCAGTCCTTGTACATTTAGTGAGACGATCAGTGTATCTACCATTATTGTATGGGATTCGTTTGTTGCTTTTATCTTTTAGTGTGTTTTGTTTTGGGCTATTTTGAAGTGGCCCACCTGCTGTGGTCAGGCGTTTCCTCAGTTTCACTTCCAGTCACTTCATTTAGTGTCTTCTTCAGGGTGTCTCGCTCGTGATATTTGAAGGGGCCTGCCAGTTTCTTTTCTCTGTTAGTCCTTCTTTTCTCTTCGGATGACCATTCCCATTGGTTGTTTTGGCTGTTGGGTGCGCTATTTTGTGGGCTAGTTTTGGCTTGGCTTTGTTCTCCCTCAATTTGTAGTAATGCAAGGCCTTCCTCGCATGTACTGATCCTCCTTTGTTTCTCTTTCCAGGAGAAGGCTAGTCCAAAGGGGAATGTCCATCTATATGCAATTTGTTTGGCTTGTAGTGCTTTTGTGATCGGTTGCATAAGCTTCCTCTTATGTAGAGTGACTAACGCTAGGTCTTGGTACAGTTGAATCCGCCCTCCATTGATTGTTAGTTCTTTGTGCATACGTGCGGACCTCAAGATGTCTTCCTTCAGACTAGAGGAGGCCATGGCGATGAGAACATCTCTAGGTCTCGCTCCTGGTTCATTCCTTTTTGTGCCTATTTGGTGAATTCTGTCAAATTCGAACCTCTCTGGGGGGAAGTCGTTCAGGATGCTGCTGAAGCAGTGCTGCATGGTGTCCTGTAGGTCTTTGTCCTGGATTGTTTCTAGAAGGCCCTTGACCCGGATGTTGGATCTTCGTGAGCGATTTTCCAAATCTTCGGTTTGGATCTCAAGATTATTTGTGGCCCTAGCAACTTGGTCTAGTAAGCCATTGTATTGCTTTGCCTCCTCTGCCATATGAGAGAGACCATTTTCGTGTGTGTCTACTCTGCCTCCGAGTTTGTCTATTTCTTGTCGAACCTCTTTCAGGGATGTCTTCAGCTCTTGTTTCATAGTTTCTAGTTGGGTCTGGAGCGTGTTTGTTATCCTGGTTTCCATGTCCTTTAGACAGTCAAGTAGCTCTTCCTTATTTATGGCCATGTTGTCCTGGGGCGTGCAGTTTTTAGGCGTCATTAGTTCTCCCTGATTGAGAGGGTCCTGGGGGGGCACTCTGTTGTGTTGTGTTCCAGCAGCTTTCTAGGGGGCGACTTTGATTTTTCACCGGTGTTTTGGTTCATGGGTGCATGGTTTTACCTTCGTTCCCGGGCATCAGGTTTTCTCACCGTTGAGACTCTGTGTGGGCCTCCTGACATTTGTTTTTGTGGGTTTCTGCTGAGGGTGGTTCCGTCCCATTGGGTTTCCCAACGGTGTTCTGTATGGTTGGGTATTATGGGATTTTTATTGCCCAGTGTTGTTGGTCTGTTCAGGTGTCCACTGGTGTCACAGTGGTCGGCTGGTCTAGGATTAGATCTGGAGTAAATTCCCTTGTGTGACCACTCAGGTCACCCCTTGGCGTTTACTGGTCCCTTCTTCTCTGCTTCAGGTTGTTTTCGTGGTTCTGCTCCGGGATAGGTTGGTCCCCGAAATGCGTGGTGCGGCGTGAGTTTGCTGCCTCTAGGTCCTGTAAGACAATGGGCGTGTTATAACAGGGAGCGGAGAGCAGTTATGCTGTGCAAGTCTTTATGAAGGTAGAGTTAGGGGTTCCCTTTCGGTACACACTGCTGTAGATGTGAGCGGATGTAATGAGGCCAAGGGGTATACTCTGTTGTCAGGTGGGTTGTCTGGTTTCTCTCAGGCGGGTTGTGGCCTCCAACGTAGACCTGGTAATCAAATCCTATAATAATAGTGGCTCCGTTATTAGGGTCTATCATAGGATTTCGTGCCTGCCCCTCACATGTTACTTTAACAGCTGGTTAGAGCTTTTATGGTCCGTGTGCAGGTGCTGACCATATAGTTCACATGTTGGGTACAGTGTGCGGAGGGAATGAAACCAGGTTTGTAAACATATCTAGGCGATCAGACCCTGGGTATCAACTGCAAGACACATAGACCTGTTTAAGGACTATTGCTGGTCATAGTATAGTGGTGGGGAGTGCAGGCAGACGACGGTATGTATAAAGGAGGAAACGTTCAAGGGAGCCAAAGGAGGCATGGATAGTACCAATCTGACAGATATCTCCAAGTAGCGTTGGGCCTGCAGCTCGTGGGGCCCAAGGGCAGAAAGAAGGGCGGGTGGTCTCGAGCAGCAACCAGGGCTTAGCTTTCAAAGATGAATAATGGGCCCTATGGACTAATGTGCCTGTTGCGAGCTACTCCTGGTTACTGGTAGACAGAACTATGGAACTGCTCTCGCCGCGGTGTGATTGCAGTAGGGTTGTGCCACATGGCAGTGCGCCTCAGCTTGTTCGCGTATAAGCCAGGCCAGCAGGTTCATGTGATCCAACTGGGGATTTTGTGGGTGCCTGCACCTGTTGTACGCTGGTGGAGCCCTCGGATGTCACTGCCCCTGCTTGTAATAATGTTTTGATGGGTTAGGGGGCGCTGCACAACGAGGAGGTAGCAAGTATGTTCTTTGGATTGAATTTGCCCCTCTGTCAAGAGCAAGAGCTGTCAAGTGGTTGGTGTCTTCTAAGCTAGGGGGACCCGCTCCCGGGGTGATAACATTTCAGCACCAGGATCTTTAGGTGCGCAGACAGGGGGGAAGGTTCCGGGTACTGCAGTTTGTTTGGGTGCAGCGGTTTCCCGGGGGGCTGTGGATATTGCCTGTTTTCGACCGGGCTTCCTTACGACACCCGTGAAAGCACGTACCTGCAGGCTGTCGCCGTCTGCCACTCAGCGTGCTCGCCCAGTGTGAATGCCTGGTCGCTCTGGTGGTGCTGCGTGATGTAGGCTCCTGGCTCCTCCGGGGTCTCAGGTCTGCGGGGGACGTGTCTGCTTCTGGGGAGAGGGTGTCATGATGCCTACCTCCAAGGAGCCAGGCCGGGCCCAGCAACCCCAGAGGCAGACATCATTTTCCCCAGGGAATCTCAGCGGGCCCAAGTCGGGGCCCTTTGGACTCAGTCCTGGCGCCTTAGGCGCCAGGCTCATAGCGGACCCCAGTCCTGGCGCCTTAGGCGCCAGGCTCATAGAAGAGGATATGTGTTTAAGTGCTTGGGTGCACACTTACCTGATGCAGACCTTGCTGCTTCATCCAGGCCCTCTTGAGGCCTGAATGGGACTACTTTACCTGTAGGACTACTTCACCACCCGGCTGTGGTCGGGGAAGGATACATACCTGATTGGTGGAAGGATACATACCAGGAACTTCTTCCAAGGCTATTTAAACCCCACCCGAACAGCCACACGTGCTTTGCGTTGTTCTGCACCTAGCAGCTGGACGCTCACCATGTCAGCTCCTGCATCCTGACTTCAGCCACGCCTGCCAGCACCCTGGAACACCTGCAAGGGGAGAAAGGAAGAGAATAGGAGAAGAAAAGCCCTTACCTGCTAAATCTGCATCCCGGAGTCATTTCTCCAACGGCCCTGAAAAGGAAGACATCATTTTAAAGGCATTTTGTTTTGATCGCTGCAGCGCTGCATTTTACTCACCTTTGCAAGGCGCTTCCATCTTCAGCAGCGATCTTCCGGATTCAGCTATGCCCCGGCGCCTAGAGGAAAAAAGACAAGAACAAAGGTGAGAGGGAGAAAAGGAATAAGGAAAGCTCAGTTTCCTTTTAAGTCTTAACTGTTGGATTATTCCCACTGCATTTCGGGTCCTGCCACTTCCTGGCATCTCCGGACCCCGGCCCCTATGGGGAAAAAAGACAGACATTGAATGAGCGAATGCAAAGACATTACCTGAGCGCTCATCCAGAACTGTTTCACTTCGGGTCGGCGCCATATCTCCGGCACTCCGAACCCCGGCCCCTAAGGGGAATAAGACATAAGCATTAGCGCTTGCTGCAATTAGACAACGAACATTATTTTTAAGCTTGAACTTTTGAACAGAACTTTTACAGCGCCTTACCTGAACAGTCAAGCTTACCTGAACTCCCATCAATCCTCAATCCAGTGAAGTAACTGGGTTTCAACGCGCCCCTGCATCAGAAGCAGGATGGAGAGCTCATCCTTCCAAACCCTAAGGTGAGGCTTCACGGGGAATCGTGGAGGAGGTATCGTGGAGGGTTGGAAGGGAGTGGGAGGCTTGAGCATTGTTCCACAGTTGGTAATACTCCCTTTTCACGCACAGGAGGGTATCCAACGAGCCAGGGAAGCCAGAATAGAGGGGCCCTTCCTGTCCATCTTCAGAGTTCTGCGCCTTCGACGCCGCGCCTCCGTGGGAACCAGGTGAGCGTTACAGAACGCGAAGCCTTACCACAATTTCCCACCTGGGCGCTATGGAGACTTCCGAGACAGATCAGCTGGCCCATCTTTTAGGGGAATTACGGGCAGAAGTGCACTCAGCCCGCCAGGAGACTAATGCTCTCAGAAGGGAACTAATCCTATCCAAGGAAAGAACTGATGATCTGGCCAAAAGGTTATTGCAGGGCCAGGCAGAGCACACTCCTTTACCTGTTTCCGGAGATATTTCTACAACAATGGGTTCGAATAAACCGGTACAAATCAATCTACCTGGACACATGCCTTTGGCCCCGCCGGAACGTTTTGCGGGGGATCCCAAGAAATATGCCGTTTTTATGAACAAATGCCGTTTACACTTTTTATGCAGGCCCGGGGCCTTCCCCAACGACCAGACCAAAGTAGCCTTTGTACTATCTTACCTCAGTGGCTGTGCTGCCGATTGGTCTATTCCATTGGTAAATCAGGATGATCCCATTCTCCGGGATTTCCAGGGCTTCCAGGCCAGCATGGAAAGATTGTTCGCTCGACACTCGCAGGGACAGGCCCTTGACAACGAACTGCTATCCTTACGACAAGGTAATCAGGATCTTTTGTCCTATATCGCCACCTTTAATAGACTAGTTGTGGAAACCGGATGGCCTGAAAATAAAAGGATCACATTGTTTCATCGAGGCCTGCGCGGAGAGCTTAAAGATGTTATAGCTCAGATAGTAGATCCACCCCAGGCCTGCGCAGACTACATAGACTTAGTGGTTCAACTTGATCACAGACTTCAAAATAGAAAAGCAGATCGGCTCAAGTATGAAACCAGAGTACCTATCAAGACCCACGTTAACTCCAAGAGTACTGACGTTTCCGAACCTATGCAAATTGGCAGTGTTAAAGGACCATTAACGCAGAAGGAACGAGAGAGAAGGCGACAAATGCAACTTTGTCTGTATTGCGGAACTTCCGGTCACTTTCTTCAAAGTTGTCCAGTTAAACCACCCAAGAAGGTGGTTGGAGCCACTGATAACGAGTTATTGACACCTGGTTCGGGAAACGACCTAGCCCGACAAGCGTAGGGGTCCGCTTGCCGAGCTTGAAAACAAACTCTTTGACCTCGCATTTTGTCATGCCAATGGTGCTTGTGAACCCAAAACAGCCTCAGCAGTTGCATGCTATAAAAGCATACATAGACAGTGGAGCTATTGGAAATTACATAGACCGTGAATTGGCTTCCAGGATTAAGCTTCCTCTCCGCCCGAAAGTAACCAAAGATGTAATTACTACAGTTGATGGAACCGAAATAGCCTCAGGGCCTGTAACGCATTCCACAGTTGAAATCACTCTCGTGGGTCAGGACGGACATCGGGAAGCAATCGTGTTTGATGTGATCAAGGCCCCACAATTTCAAGTACTTCTTGGTATCCCTTGGTTAGAAACACATAATCCGAGAATAGACTGGCGAGCAAAGAAGATAACTTTTCCTGATTGTGAACCAACCTGTTACCCAAGGAATCCAGCTATGGGTCTAGCCTCTGTAACTTCCACCCCTGTACAGCTACCATCTGAATACCAAGAATTCCAAGACGTTTTTCAGAAAGAGCAGGCTAACACCTTACCTCCCCATCGATCTTACAATTGCCAAATCGACTTGGTACCCAATGCACAACTACCTTGTAGTAGGATTTATGCTCTTACTGAACCTGAGAACCTGCATTTGCGCCAGTATTTGGATCAATACCTGGCCAATGGCTTCATTCGCCCATCAAAGTCACCAGTCTCTTCCGCTTTGTTCTTCGTACCTGAAAAGGAAGGAGACCTTAGGGCCTGTATTGACTACCGCGCCCTAAATCAGATAACGATTAAGAATCGTTACCCTTTGCCCCTGATACCTGAGCTTATCGACCAAGTAAAAGATGCTTGTGTGTACACCAAGCTAGATCTCCAAGGAGCTTACCACCTGGTACGTATAAAAGAGGGCGACGAGTGGAAGACTGCATTCCGCACCAAATTTGGGCTCTTCGAATATCAAGTAATGCCCTTCGGTTTGTGCAACGCACCTGCCGCCTTTCAGTACTTCATGAATGATGTTCCTCGGGAACTTATCGATGTTTGTGTCATCGTTTATATTGACGACATCCTGGTGTATTCCTCCTCAGAATCTGATCACGGAAACCATGTTAGGGCAGTTCTTGAGAAATTGCGCCAGCACAAATTATTTGCCAAGCTCGGAAAATGCGTTTTTCATACCACAGAAGTGGAGTTTCTCGGATTCATCCTGACACCTCAAGGAATCCGAATGGACTCGCGGAAAGTGGACGCCATTCTCAAATGGCCATCTCCTAGCTCTGTGAAGGGAGTGCAAAGCATGCTTGGCTTTGCCAATTTCTATCGAAGATTCATCCCGGATTTTTCTCGAACTGTTCAACCCATCACAGCTCTCCTAAAGAAAAATAAACGCTTTGAATGGACTCTTGAGGCTGAACAAGCCTTTCAGGACCTGAAAACCAAATTCACCTCTGCACCTGTATTGAAGCACCCGCGCCCAGATCTCCCTTACATCGTGGAAACCGATGCATCCAGTTCGGCCATGGGAGCTGTCCTGTCGCAAAGAGACCCAGAAACTAACCAACTACACCCTGTAGCCTTTTGGTCCAGAAAATTCTCTCCACCTGAACTCAATTACGCAATTACCGACAAAGAACTACTGGCTATTAAATCAGCTTTCAAGGCTTGGTGTCACTATCTTCTCGGTGCAAGACACACCATCACCGTAATTACGGACCACAGAAATTTGCAGTATTTAAAGACGGCCAAAGCTCAATCTTCGCGACAACTCCGATGGGCTTTATTCTTTGCGGAATTTGATTTTGTAATTACCTATCGCCCTGGCTGCAAGAATGGTAAGGCAGATGCCTTATCCCGGATAGGCATGTAAGAACCCAATTCGAGTTTAGAACCTGTGCCAATCATACCGGAACAAAGAATTCTGGGCTTGACTTCATTGCAAACCATTCAGGACATCCAAGCTCAAGTAAAACAGCTTTTTGACTCTTCTGCCTTACTGGAATGGAGTCAAAAGCGTCCTCACTACACCGTTAAGGATGATTTACCCTACTTCCAAGAGCGGTTATTTCTGCCAAGTAAAGAATGGCAGGAACTTGTCATTACCCGTCATCATGAATCATTAATGGAAGGACACCCCGGTATCGCGAAAACAGAAGAAAAGATCAAACGCCACTTCTGGTGGCCTTCTTGGAGAAAAGACATAAAGTCATTTGTGTTGTCTTGCGGAATCTGTGCCCAAAATAAGAGTCAAAAGAAAAGGCCAGCCGGCCTACTTCAACCTTTGGACATTCCACCAGCACCTTGGCACACCTTGTCAATGGACTTTATAACTGACCTGCCTCCTTGTGGTGGTTACAACACGATTCTGGTAATAGTGGATCTATTCCCCAAAATGGCCCATTTTATCCCTTTTAAAAGGATTGTCGTCAGCTTCCACCTTGGCCAAGGAATTTATGGAAAATATAGTGCGGTTACATGGTTTCCCTTCCATATTAGTCTCAGACCGTGGAAGTCAATTTATCTCCCACTTTTGGAAGAAATGTTGCCAACTAGCACAAATAGACGTGCGGTTATCCACCAGCCACCACCCCCAGACCGACGGACAAACCGAGAGAACCAATCAGACTCTCCAGCAATATCTGCGGTGCATGTTACACCAATCCGAGTTAAATTGGAAAGACATCCTTTGGATTGCAGAATATGCATACAACAATTCAGTGCATTCTGGAACCGGACATACTCCTTTTTATACCCTGTATGGTCACCATCCTCGGACCTCTGACCTAGATCCACCTCTGACCCTGGAGATGCCTGCAGTAAATCACCTACATTCCACAATAACCCAAGCCTTCAAAGAAGCTACAACCCACTTACAGCAAGCCAAGAAAAAGTATAAAGAAAACGCTGATTTGCACCGAAGTAAAACTCCTCCTTACCAAGTAGGAGATCAGGTATGGCTAGCAACTAAACATCTACCCCTCAAGGGTCAGCAAACTTTTAATCCCAGATTCATTGGGCCTTACCCCATCAAAGCTATTATCAACCCAGTGGCCTTTAAACTCGATTTACCATCCAACATGCGGATTCAACCCGTTTTTCACGCATCTCTTCTTAAACCAGTACAACCTGAAACCAGACTGTCTGAGCCCCCAGGCCCTGTCCAAATTGATGGAGAATTAGAATTCGAAGTGAAAGATTTTAGATTCCAAGATAGTTAAGTCGAAACTCTTCTATCTTGTTGATTGGAAAGGATATGGACCTCAGGAAAGATCTTGGGAACCCAGTAACTATGTTCACGCACCACGATTAATTCAACGATTCCATCAAAGAATCCTGCACAAACCAAAACCCCCGGAGGAAAAGACCTTGGGAGGGGCCTTGAGGGGGGGTACTGTCATGATGCCTACCTCCAAGGAGCCAGGCAACCCCAGAGGCAGACATCATTTTCCTCAGGGAAGTCTCAGCGGGCCCAAGTCGGGGCCCTTTGGACTCCGTCCTGGCGCCTTAGGCGCCAGGCTCATAGCGGACCCCAGTCATGGCGCCTTAGGCGCCAGGCTCATAGAAGAGGATATGTGTTTAAGTGCTTGGGTGCACACTTACCTGATGCAGACCTTGCTGCTTCATCCAGGCCCTCTTGAGGCCTGAATGGGACTACTTTACCTGTAGGACTACTTCACCACCCGGGTGTGGTCGGGGAAGGATACATACCTGATTGGTGGAAGGATACATACCAGTAACTTCTTCCAAGGCTATTTAAACCCCACCCGAACAGCCACACGTGCTTCGCGTTGTTCTGCACCTAGCAGCTGGACGCTCACCGTGTCAGCTCCTGCATCCTGACTTCAGCCACGCCTGCCAGCACCCTGGAACACCTGCAAGGGGAGAAAGGAAGAGAATAGGAGAAGAAAAGCCCTTACCTGCTAAATCTGCATCCCGGAGTCATTTCTCCAACGGCCCTGAAAAGGAAGACATCATTTTAAAGGCATTTTGTTTCGATCGCTGCAGCGCTGCATTTTACTCACCTTTGCAAGGCGCTTCCATCTTCAGCAGCGATCTTCCGGATTCAGCTACGCCCCGGCGCCTAGAGGAAAAAAGACAAGAACAAAGGTGAGAGGGAGAAAAGGAATAAGGAAAGCTCAGTTTCCTTTTAAGTCTTACCTGTTGGATTATTCCCACTGCATTTCGGGTCCTGCCACTTCCTGGCATCTCCGGAACCCCGGCCCCTATGGGGAAAAAAGACAAAGACATTGAATGAGCGAATGCAAAGACATTACCTGAGCGCTCATCCAGAACTGTTTCACTTCGGGTCGGCGCCATATCTCCGGCACTCCGAACCCCGGCCCGCTAAGGGGAAAAAGACATAAGCATTAGCGCTTGCTGCAATTAGACAACAAACATTATTTTTAAGCTTGAACTTTTGAACAGAACTTTTACAGCGCCTTACCTGAACAGTCAAGCTTACCTGAACTCCCATCAATCCTCAATCCAGTGAAGTAACTGGGTTTCAACGCGCCCCTGCATCAGAAGCAGGATGGAGAGCTCATCCTTCCAAACCCTAAGGTGAGGCTTCACGGGGAATCGTGGAGGAGGTATCGTGGAGGGTTGGAAGGGAGTGGGAGGCTTGAGAATTGTTCCACAGTTGCTAATACTCCCTTTTCACGCACAGGAGGGTATCCAACGAGCCAGGGAAGCCAGAATAGAGGGGCCCTTCCTGTCCATCTTAAGAGTTCTGCGCCTTCGACGCCGCGCCTCCGTGGGAACCAGGTGAGCGTTACAGAGGGTGGATGCAGGCGCAGCCCATGCACCCGGCTCCTCCGCCACCCGCTTCAACCCAGTTCCGATACCAGGATATTTCTACGCCATCTGGCGTTGATGCGTGAGGCCCGGGAGGGACCCAGGGCGGCCCCACCGTCGGCACACCGCTCCGCAACCCGTTCCACCACCTGCTGGGACCGGTGTCTGGAGCGACGCACTCTGTAGCTTCCGCAGATATGAATTCGGGTGCCCAGTCACTCCACGCCCCAGCCTGCAGGCCGCTGAGCAACGTCTGGTTCAGCTCCGCTCCACTCTCAATGTGGCCTAGTACGCATGCGACCTGTACCCAGGGGCTCTTCGAATATTAATATGATGCAGGTGATATACTGTAAATTTGCGGGGCCCAGACGTAACTCAGTGGAGAGCCACCCAACTTCCTTTTAGGTATTATGATGTTCAAGGGTGGTGTAGGGGGCCAGGTCCTCCCGGGAAGGGATGTTTTTTTTTTTTTGTTATTTATAATGCGCGATCATACCCTCAGGTAACAGAGCGCAGCAGTTGCATGTATATGTGAAGCTTAGTTACAACAACGATATTATATACATGCACACAATTATAGCAGGATTATATAAATATGTACACATGTGGGTACAAAATATGTAAAGAGAGGGAGTACTGGAACAGGCAGACCACTTACTGGCTTGGACTTGTGAGCAAGTAAAAGTTAGATAAAGTATGTACATATAGACAGTAGTGAAGAGTGCTATGTCCCTCGCGGTAAGACTTAACAGCATGTTGCGTTTAAGAGCCTACGTTTTCAACCATAGGACAAACTTAGACCGGACGTTATAGTAGGGCAGGTCCATTCTGAGAGTGGGAGGTAGGGAATTCCACAGTTTAACTGCTTTCACTGGAAAGCACTGGAAAGTGGAGCGATTGAAGTTGGGGACAGAGAGGCAATCTTTGTAAGCTGTTTTTGTGGGTCTCAGGGAGGTCTGTCTATAGAATCTGTCGACCAAGTAAGTAGGAGCGGCGTTGTTGAGAGATTTATGAGTAAGTGACAGGGTTTTGAGGAGAATTTTGTCTTTGACAGGGAGCCAGTTATTCTGTTGGCTATATGTAGAAATGTGGTCTCTTCTGGAGATGCCTAATGCCGCTCTGAGGGTGTTATTTTGAAGAGTTTGTATTTTACTGGTGGTAGCTTTGGTAGACCCAAGATAAAGAGCATTACAATAGTCCAGGCGGGACAGGATAAGGGGTCTGGCAAGGGTTGTGCAACTAGTCTTGGAAAGAAAAGGCTTGGCTGCAAGGATCAGTTTACACGTGTAGGCCGTGGAGGATGCTAAGGAGTTCACCTGTTTGTTAAGAGAGGTTTGAGTCTAGGTAAAAACCCAACGTTTTGACCTCTTGTCCTACTTTGATACTGTTTCCATCGATTATAAATGAGGAATAGGCAGGGCCTAGTTTCTTTAGGCTAGAGGTGGTGCCGAGGATCATAAGTTCAGTTTTATCATCATTCAGGCATAGTCCATGTGTTGCCATCCATGCCTGGATGATGATGTACACTCTGTTCACCAAGGCCAAATCCTTTCCATAATCCCCAGAAAACGGAAGGAGGATCTGGGTATCATCTGCATAGTTAGTGTAGGTGATACTGAGATGATCCAGATCATCGAAAAGGGGCTTGGTAAATATATTGTGCAGTGTGGGCGAGACACAGGAGCCCTGTGACACGCCACAGGTGATAGGTATAGGGTCTGCCGCTGCTGTAGGTGAGAAGACCCTCATGGTTCTGCCGTTTAGGAATGATCTGATCCAGGTGGTGAGAAGACCCTCATGGTTCTGCCGTTTAGGAATGATCTGATCCAGGTGATAGCATCAGCGGAGAAGTGAGCGGATGTGTTAAGGTGGGTACATAGGACGGCATGGTCGACCAGGTCGAATGCCGCCGAGAGGTCTAGGAGCAGGAGTAGGGCGGCTTGACTGTTGTCTCTAAGCTCATCAACCTGAGTCTTAAGGTCAATGAGGGCAGTCTCGGTCCCATGTTGGGGACGGAAGCCTGATTGTCTAGCTCCTAGTAGGTGGTGTGCTTCCAGGTGCTTCTTTATTTGTACGTAGGCAACCTTGTCCAGGATTGTTAGGAGAAAGGATACGGTCGTAATAGGTCTATAATTTGTTGGCGTGGCTGGGTCAAGGGTGGATTTTTTTAGTAATGGAAGTAACCAGGATTGTTTAAGATTGGTGGGGATAGTGCCAGAGGAGAGGGAAGCATTGATTAACTTTGTGATGAAAGGGGAGAGGTCTCGGGCAGCATCCTTGATGAGATGTGCAGGGCACAGATCACCCTGACAGTTGGAAGGTTTCAGTGACAAAATGATTCTTTCAACTTCGTTTATGGAGACTTTAGAGAAGTTGAAACGGGTAGATTCAGTGTCTGTAGGATTCTCCGTGGGTTTGGACGGAGGGGGAGTCATTTAAGGAAGTTCTTTTGCAGGTAATTTTTTTTGTAAGGTGGAAATCTTGTTGGCTAGAGCATTTTGGATCTCTGAACACCAGTTTTTATCTTTGGTACATGTATCAGGTGGTGCTAAAGGAGTCTCTATTTCTTTGAGGATGGAGAATAGTTCCTTCATATTTGATTTAGCTTGGGATATGCGAGAGTCGAAAGAGATTTGCTTTGCTAGGCAAATTTCTTTTTTGTAGAGGGCTGAGAGTTTAGTAAATTTAAGTTTATTGGCTGCTGAAGGGAGTTTTTTCCAGGTGGCCTCACAGTTTCTTTTTTATGCCTTAGGTTTTTGAGGAATGGTGTAAACCATTTGTTCAGATGCGTTTTAGGCTTACTTGATCTGAGTTTGAGGGGGACAATTAGGTCCAATGACATGATTTTATTGTATTCTTCAACCAAGGTCTTACGATCCGAATTGTCAGGGAGTGTGTTGAGTGTGGGGAGTAAGGTCAGGATAAGTATCTCACAGTAATACTCTTTTTATTTCTCGTAAGCGTGGGAGGAGCCCTGGTGACTAGCGGGGGTGGGGGTCTGATAGTAGAGAGCATGAATGACACAAGGTAGTGGTCAGTCCAAGCTAGAGGTGAAATAGCAATGATGTTAGCTTGACAATTGTAGTCGGCCACCCAATCGAGTATTCTACTTTTGGCACGTGTGGGTACATTACTTCTTTGAATACATCCTAATTCTGGTCCGAAGGGTCATTGAAGCCCATATTAAAGTCCCCAAGAATAAGTACTTGTGTGGAACCTTTGAGGTTGCTGGACAAAATGGTGTTAATGTCCTCATCAAATGTACCTGTTGGGCCTGGGGGACGGTAGATCAGGTGGATGTTGAGGGTTTGTGCATTAGTGAGTGGAACTTTAACATAGAGTAAGTCACATGAGAGGACATTGATGGGGGTAGCTAATCTCATGGTTAGACTACATTTGTGGATAATAGCAACACCCCCTCCTCTGGAATTTAATCTATCTTGTCTCAATATGGAATCATTATCCGGGACTGCTAACATAAGCATCGGGCCTGTTGCCCGATGTAGCCATGTCCCAGTAATGGCGAGGAAGTCGAAGTCTACTCTAAGGATCAAGTCTGCAAATTCTGTTGCGTGAGCTACTAAAGATCTGGCGTTGATTAGGGCTCCCTTGATCTGGGGACTCAGTGATTGTGTTGGGGTGGTGGGCTTGTATTATTTCAGGTGTGCTCTGATTAGGAGGACTATATGGAAGTCTGGGGTCAGAGATATGAGGTGGGTTAGATTTTAGGTTGGTTTGGCAGGGCCGAGTTGGCATGGTCCTTAATGAATGTAGTAGGCATGGAACGGGTGGGAGGCTAATAGATTTTGGCTAATCTAGCTCTGAGTCTTAAATTCCTGGCTGGAGTTGGGCAAGGATTACATGTTAGGGCGGTTGTGAGTCATTTATATCTGAAGGTGATCTACTGGTTGACTTATTGTGGGGTATGGATGAGTACATGGTGGTGGGCAAGTGCGGTAACATGCTGAGCAACGTGATGCTACTTACAAAGAGCAAAAGAAAGGCAAACTGGATAGTGGCCAAGGGGGTCATACTAGTTAGTTGTGGCAAATGTTTCTTAGGTGTTTAAATGGTTAGCCTATCACTTAAGGATAGGTCATCAGGGGCCTAGGCCAATACGGGGCTGGGCTGTCCCAGAGCAAACTAGGTCGGGCAGATCCTTGGGGGATGAGACGTGCAAAGAGTACAGGGCGTATAGGAGATGCAGGTCAGTTCATACAGTGGGGTACTGACCACAGGCTCAGGTCAGTTGGTAGCTGAGTGAGCAGTATCTGCAGGCATATGCCAATGAGAATCAAGTTGGGGCAGGCGTATTATTCAAGTTCTAGGTATCATATCGAGACATACAGTCAGTACGAGGGGAGGGCTATTACAAGGCAGTCAGGAGAAGCAGGCCCGTTGTCTTAGGCAGGCTATAAAGTGCCGATGATCGGTACTATTTCAGGCAATTACAGGCCGGTGAGGTGAGGCACAGAGAAGCGCAGGCCGCATGGTAATCTGCAATGCTGGCAATTAGGCAGCAGGCAATTCAGTCCCAAGCAATAGCAAGGCAGTCAACATTGCGGAACAAGGCAATCAAACAAGGGGAAGCACTAGCCTCATTCAAGAATGCAATGGAATAGGTATACAATCCCAATACCCTAACGGCGTAGGCCTCGTGCACGAGCAAGTGAGATAGGGCAGGCAGACATGTGAAGGCACTGGCCTCGAGCTAACAATGTAATACATACGTGTCACAGTAGCAAACGGTGAGGGCTCAAGTAATCAATTAATTATAGGCCAGTGGAGTGAAGTCACAGGGGGCGCTAGCCATATATTTATATGCAATAATACCAATTAAGCATCAAACAATTTAAGTACAGGCAATTGTATGGCAGCCAATATAAAGAGCGAGGCGATCAAGCATGGGGAGGCAATGGCTTCATCCAAGTATACAGTGGAGTAATGCAGACCCAGAATCGTATAAAGGTGCTGACCACACGCTGGTAATGTAGTGCGGGCGAGTTAATTAGAGAGAGTCAGGCAGTTGCAGGCCAGTATGGCCCAGGCACTAGTCACATGCTACTTAAGCAATATCAACACGTAAAACAACATGGCGGACGTACATGGTCAATATCAACACTTAAATCATCATGGCGGACGTGACATGGGCAATTGCAGGCAGTCAAGCCTAACGAGATACAGGCTATATGCGCACAAGGTTACAATTGAAGAGGCAATACTTGCTGCACGGCAGGCATTTAGCAAACTAGCCCATGCGGTGTAAGGGGATGCCATTAAGTACAGTACAGAATGACATGGGGATACATTTGTTTACCGGATCAAGGGTAAGTAAAGCTGAGAGAGTAGTTCTGTGTTATGTTTCGTCATTACATGTGCAATGAACATGGTCCTGTGGAGCAGTGTTGGGGAGATTGCGTGCCAGGAGGCCTCCTTGAGGCTGTATTGGGTCCCAGGGGCGCAAGGGAGTCTTTTCCTGGACAGCAGTGGGAGGATCAGGGGCAGCACACAAGGCACGCAACTTCAGCGCTGCAAGCTCCACAACCGCGGCTCTCACTCGCAGCCCATTCCGGTGTGCAGCCGCCGACTGTAAGGAGCGGGCAGGGCTCCGAGGAGCGAACACGTTGCGGCTGGAGCTGTCATATGTGTTCTTGACCCGCTGCCACTAAGTATCTGCTCCACCCAGCCCTCATTGGAGCGGCAGTCAGCCTCTCGGTGTTCCTCTTGGGTGGTGCTGTCTCGCAGGTGATTGGAGCCCGCACTCCCAGCCCCTCCGCCTCGTCTCCCCTTCTCCTGAAACACAGCCGGCGGAGTCGCTCCACACCGGCCCCGCTTCTATGTGTATTTGGGCCCTCTGGGTCCTCGAACCGCCCCCTTAAGTTGAGTCGGTATATCTGCCCCGGCACCATTGATTTTGGTGCGCATCTCACCGGATGGCCGCCAATCTACTTCTGCGACACTGTTCGGTGTGGGCTTGCTGACGAGCAGAATTTTATCACATTTCGTCTAATGGTGCCCAGGTGAGTACACACTGCATATCTTGTATTCTTTGTGTCCACAAACTCTCCAAACAGCAGGATTTTTACTTCAGGATCTTAGTAGCCACGGAGCTACTCCGGCAGACGGCCATCTTTTTCGCCGCACCACAGCGCCCCTCGTATAATACAATTTTGCCGACTTTATAACAATAGCATATCTAGATCACATATTTTGTGGAGCAAGTGCTCTTCCAAGCCCCATCTTTGTAGGATCTTGTGTTGGCTTTTGACAGAATTCTGCCCTTTTGGGCCATAACACAACATTGAGTTTATCCAAAATTTTGTACAACTGTGCGCATTGCATATGGGCATAAGTGTGTGAAGTTTCATACTTTTGACACAATTACATTTGCTATAAAACCACCATTTTTACTGTTACTTCTCAGAACATAGCACAGAGTTCTGGCTTCTCTTAAAATGTGCGGCCAAAATTTAGATTCCAGGGTTTCCATATTTTTTTACAATTGTCCACAGTAAATTATCAGTCTTTTTAGAAATATGCTTTTGGTCCATTGTGAATCAACAAAAGTTGTCTGTCTCCGCCTCCTTCTCCTCCCCTCTCTCTTCCCCCTTCCTTCTGGCAGAGGCCCTTTACAATCCATTCTGATTAGCATCTCCTTGCCTGAGAGGAAGTCCATTGTGTCCTTCCCAGAGCAGCCCAAGTGCTCCTCCCCTCTTAATCAACACATGAATGTGAGTTCCTGGTCTAGAGAGCAGAAGGGAGGTGCCTGGGTCTGTGGCGGAAGTTTGTTTGTGGTTTTGGCTTGGAGGCAGTCTTACTTTAAATGTCATTTTGTTACATTTTTCTTTGTTTAAAATAAACTTGCAATTTCAAAACAAACATCTAGAACACTGATTCCGGGCTCTAAACAATGAAGTTTAAATAGTTACAACCTAGGTTACTTTTGATGACAGGTCACTTGGATTTTAGACATTAGATCTTAATGGTACAAGTTTACAGTTTTAATGCAGGCTTTTGAAACAATCATTCAGGCAGCCGCTGGTACTGCGCCCAAATTTTGACAGATCCCACAGGCAGGCATCTTTTGCTGTGGGTGTTTAGATGATCAATTCAGCTTTCCAGGATATATACCCAATGATTTCTGGGGTTTTCTATTCCACCTATTCCCCCCTATTGCCCATTTACTGCACCTGACTCTGGCGACAAATCTGTGGCTGTGTTTCACTCTGGGGTGGGTTTCTGCCTTGCAAAGGTACCAAAAGTCTTCTGAGCCCTGCTTGTTTGGCTCTGCCGTACATTCCACGGCTATTTTATGGGTTTCTGCTTCTCCTTAAATACCTTTGTCTGGGTCTCGAGCCATCCATGGGCATTAGGTTCGAAGTGCCAAGGTTAAGGGCTGGCCAAGGTGGATGTAAGCCCCAGAGTTTCCTCCACAAGGTTGTTCAGCTGGGCTTCTTTGTCGGCTGATCTGCCTTTCCTGGCCACCTTTGTCTTTCTGGGTCCTGGCTCCCGTCCCTAACAACCCATCCTTATCTGCCTCCTCGGTGAGTCGCAGAAGTATCCCAGCTAAAGATATCCCAGGAGTACATTCTGTGCTCTACTCTCTTCTTTCTCTTTTCCACCTCCACACGCTTGTATCTCTGCCCAATTCTGTCACCCCCCCCGATGGCTCAGGGTGCTGTTGCCTCTTTGTTTATTCTCAGTTCTTCTACTTTAACCTGCTCCTGTCTTCTTTCTCCTCCCCCTTCTTCCTGGGGTTCCTTCTCACCCCCTTCTCTGGAATCCTTTCTACGCTCCTCCTTGATGCTCAGCCGTGGTTTCATTTCTCTAGCCTCCTGAGAGTCATCCCTTTCAGGTATAGGGTTCACCTGAAGCCCCTCTAGTACCACAGTCTTCCTGGGGGCTTATATGCCCTGTGTTTCTTCTCCTTTCCTCACTTAATATCAATCTCAACCAATTCCTGAATACAGTCTTCCATCTCGCCAAATATCTCTACCAGCATCCTCTTCACTCTGGTTATCCTCCTTCTTTGTCCACTTGATGTTCCTCTTCGCCACTCCTTACACTCTCCCTCCTTGTAACCTCGCTGTTATCTTTTACCTCCAGCCTCCTCGCCTTCTTGCTGGCCACCTCTCTCCAGCCCCCTTTCTGCTACTCCAGCACATTCTGCTCTTAGACTAGCTTCCTCCAATGCTCCTCTGCCTCTAGACTCCTACTCTATACTTGCAAAACTCCTTCTCATTGCAGAGGTGGCTCTTATATAGGTCATAGGGTGAATGGCTTCTCCCTTATTGGCTGGTGAGATCACATGGTCCCGTTGAGAAGGCTCAGTCTCCCAGATGCCCTTTAGTCCTGAGCATAGGGAGGAAGTCTTCAAATAGCGTAGCCACCATTTTGAACAACATTCTAGAATGTACACAGAGATCTGGAAGCCCCTCTACCAACAACAAACGCGGCCAAATATCCTGCTCCATGAGAAAGTGCCCACTCGTGAGGGTCTGCAACCATGTTTAATCTCACTGTACTTTTCACAGAGGAGAAATATCCATTTGCATATCATTCTGGTCCCACCCGCTTGTGCAGTCCAACACTGAAATGCTCGGCAATTCTCCTCTGAACAAGAGTACCAAAAGCAACCAAGACACATGTTTCTGCCTTTTTGGGCCTCATGAGTGAGGTGAAGCTGTGCCTCTCTCAGCACAGGGAGCAAGGGTCCACGTCTGGATTACCCTGGGTAACTTAGAGTGAAACCCCAAGTTCCTAAACATACACAAAGAGGTCTGGGAGCCCCTCTACCTGAATGCCTTTTCTGCCGGCTGGGTGAGAACTGCTGCTCTTTCTTCTTCCCTGCTAAGACACCCTCACACTGACTGAGTCCTTTACGCAAAAGGCGAGTGAGTGTGTTGAGCATTCCCTTTGAGGAGTGAAGAGGATGAAAATCTACTTTTTCTGCCTGTTTCTTGGTGTAAATATTTCTTCCACTACTTTCTGTGAGTTTTGAGCTCTCAAGATTCCGGGTCTCTCCTCAGTGTGGGGAAGAAGGGGAGTAATCTTTAAATTTCCCATTATTGCAAGGTTTCAGGCTGTGGTTCCACCTGCCACTATGGGTCTTATTTGGATGAAGGGTGTGGGTTCTTTGACAAATCCAGGGACTTTATCCATTCTGAAGGGGGAACCACCCCCTTTGAGACTAGGGAGGTAAGCTAGAACCACCCCTTTTGAGACTAGGGAGGTAAGCCTGCTACGCAAAACACTCCCTATGGGACAGGGCTAGTGGGGTCTCAATGGGGTGACCCCCGTAGAGGACAAGGAATCCCTATGTGAACATTTTGTAACATCTCCCTTAACACTAGAGTCCCAATTGTTTGTTGGAGACATGAGGGCTGAACACATTAATAATGTACAGGGGCCTTTATTTTAATTTTTGTTTATTTTGTTTGGTAATTCATTTGGGATTTGTAAAGCAATTTAAGCCAAAGTGCTGTACATAGTCCATAAACGGTACAATAAAATTAAAATGCAAATGACAAAATAAACCACTCAACCTTGTAAATTATTTTCAAGAAGTCAAGCCTTTAGTGAAGAACGAAATAAAGAGTATAGGGAAGTAGAGCATAGAGAAAGCGGGAGAGAATGCTAATGAGAAGGTGCTAACAGTGAAAAGGAATGAAAATGGGATTTAGCACAGGAAGGGCGAGGCATTACCAGAAGAAATTAAGATGGAAAATGAAGAGAACAAGTCGGTGTATAAAAAGAAACCAGAGAAGAATGATAGATTGCTGCAAGACCGTAGAGAGATTTAAAGACTAAGCACAGAAAATTGAATTTCAGACGAGATTGAAAAGAAAGCCAACCAAAAGTAGAATGCAAAGGGATGATCGAATCAAATGGATGAAGGAAATAGAGAAGATGAACAGAAGTATTGAGACACATTTCAATGGGGCAAGATGAGCGAGAGGAAGCCCAAATAGAGAAACAGAACAATTGAAAAGTCAAGAAAGGATTAGTGAGGAAATAAAAAAATGGAGTAGTGTCAAAAGTTAAGAAAAGGCGAATCTTTCAGTTGTTAAATAAGTGATAATGACAGGCTCGAGAAGATAGTGAGATATGATGCGTAAAAGATAGTTCAAAATCAAAGTAAAGTCCTAGGTTACGGGCTGTTGAGATAGGAAGCTGAGACGGAGGAAAAGAAATTAGGCGAGAGGAAGAGGAGATGCAATAGTGTTAGAAGGGGAAAAGAGGATTTCAGTTTTGGCAGCATTTAGTATCAGAAAGTGTTCAGTAATCCGAGTTTTTACTGTTAATTTCAGGAGTGAAAGAAAAAAAAGATGAGAAAAGGTGAGTGTCCACATAAAAGTGGTGAAAAAGACCAAAAGTATCAGAAACAGGAAACCAATGGTGTTGCATCTCTCATTTCAGAGAGACACCTAAAAGGGCAGAGACCTATACCTGTGAGGAGACAGCCAGCTGCTGATAGAGAGCCTTCTGTGTAGCGCCAGGACCACATAGAATATGTGGTGGATGAATTAATCCCAGAGCCGGTGGAATTCTGCTGAGTCCAGGAGGGTGGAGAGCCCAAGGCACCCAGGTCTCCTGAATGGAGAGACCAAACTGTCAGACGTGATGCACTGCTGTTAACGAGCAACAACTCTAGAAGAAGAACTGCTGAGATTAAGCTGACGACCACAGAATCACAGTTCTGCAGTTACTAGAGCAGCCGCCTCCCCTGATGAAGAACGCTGTCATAATGCAGGTATGCAGCTAACACAGAAGAGTGGGAGGAGGGCAGCAAAGCTCTGATGCACTCGACGATGGAGTGAGGAAAATATAAAACCCCACGGCCCGGGAGGCCAGATTACCCACGCGGGGCTGAGGAGCCCAATAAACCCAGAGGATGTGAAGACAGTACACAACCCTCGAGGCCATTGAGGCCAAACCGCCCACGATAGGCTGCCTGCAGCCTATTGAGGCATCAAAATAGCAAGAAACTAAGACAAGCTAAAGAGCCAGAGGGCCCATTCTGGGCCACCAGTGACCTAAGCGAAATAGAAACACATGGGAGGAGTCAAACTGAAACAAAGATCCCACAAGGGGGTAAGAGCCACCAGAGAATCACACTGTCTGAAGGACCAGAGAGCCCAGTCCAGGCTGAGAAACCAGCACTCTGGAGGGGTGAACCCAGAACAAAGACCCTGTGATGGGCTAACAGCCACCAGAGAATCTAAATGTCTGAACGACTAGGGAGTTCAGTCCGGGCTGAGAAACTAAGCCATGCACTGAGGGTGGAGATTCATGATAGGCAGCAGTGCCTAAAGGAAACTGAAACACCTTAGAGGGGTGAGCAATAGACACAAGTTACACAATTTAATGTCTTACAAATCCAAGTGTTGCATTTAAGGAACACACTTTCTAAGTTGAGCAATACTTTGGTGAGGGGTTCAGAAGTCCCATTCTGTGTAAAAAATCAAGGAAGTAGTTTGAACTGAATGAGCAGGCCGAGGCCTGAAAGTCCAAGAGGAGAATTTGAGAGACAATTGGGAGGGGCCTGAGCACCAACTAACACAAGCCAAGAAACAGGGAGTAAGAGCACTTCTCTAGGCGAAGTTATATTTTCCTTTTTGTTAGTGGTAGGGTCAGTCAGTAGGATATAATAGGTTTGTACAGAGGATAAGGTTTATTTATGTAAGACTTACTGACGAGCACCCGTTTATGATTTATTAGGGAGGAAGCTCCATCACAGAAGTAGGGATAGATGAGGCATTTATTTTCAAGGAATGCCTCTGGACTGCCTGTTGGCCTCGGATGCTGCTGAGACCTGGGCATACCTCACAGATTAATTTGGCTGTTCTTATGGACTTTACTCGTTATGGACTAATAAGCATTTCTTTTTAGTCTTGCTGTTTACTTAGACTTAGATTTCATATTAATTTATCTTTTGTTTGCCCCTTTCCATTTGCTGATTACTGGTCACGCCCACCAGCTCCTCTTTCCTCTTCAAAAACTCTGCGCGTGCCACAAGAAGTGCCTGTTCGCCGGCTCGCAGGCGGCAGTGGCCGATTCCCTTAGCACTCAGTCCAGATAATTATTTTTATCGTCCTTGTTTTCTTTTTTTTTTTCATCTTTCCCCCTGGTTTTCTTGGCCTGCCGCGTGTCATACGTTGCAGAGGGAAACACACGCTATATATTGAGCTGTCGCTGGGTAAGTGAAGGCACTGATAATCTCCATATCATGCTGTTCGGGCCTCGTGCGCGGAGCTTGAAGCAACAGGGGGCACAGATGTATGATGATGTACTGTCCGCGCGCCTTGTCTTCACCCCCGTGAAGAACACAATGAGAATGGCGCTTGCCTTACTGCTTCCCCCTCTCCCACTGGTCCAAGCGACTCTGCCTTGTTGGAACTGGGAGAGGGGGGGGGCGGTCACCCATTCTCATCGAGTCTGGAGTTCAAGCTAATGGACGGGATGAGGAGCATCCTGGTAGTCTCTCCAGCCGGGGGGTGAGGGGCAAATGTACCACTGTGTCCAATTTTAAATCAGTCCTTTCTGGACACTCCGCCTGCCTTTATGTTGAGGGAGGTCTCGCTCCTCGCCCTGTCCCATTATCCACTGGAGCAGGCCGAGCTGGCGGAGTACCGATCCCTTCTGCCCAGGTACAGGCCACCCCGTCTAGGGGACAGGTATTGTGCACGGAATCGCCATATCAGACCCTATTTTATTTGAACTTAAAGCACATACTGCATGCTTGAAAGAAATTACTACCTATCTAATAAGTTATCAAAGGCAGTAAACCGCCTGGAGACTGACAACGCAGTACCCATCAATGTGTCATCTGGGGATTCTCCTGGGGCAGGGAGGCTAAGGGGTCTCTCGAACACTGGGATATTAGTCTCTCTAGCCCCTCTCATAAACCCGTTGAATCCGGAGGGCAGTCCTCTGTCAATGGGGAGAGGGTTAAGCCAGAGACCCCTCCCCACACCCTTCTACACAAACAAAAAAAGAAATAAAACCATTCCCGAAACCAAAAATCCATAATGGGGAACTCCGGGAATAAACCCTCCCTCAATAACTAGCGATCCCTAATAATGGAAGAGGTGGCGGACATCGAGATTCACGGCCACGGCTTAGATACCGGCCTCAAGGACGATTCGGTGATTAATATCGGAGAGGGGAATTTAGCTAAAAACACCCTTTCTGAAGAGATGAATCACAAAGGTACTTAAAAGAAAACCAAAAATAAAAATCATCTTAAATCCCAGAACCTTAAGAGCGCTAATGATCATTTGCCTGGAGAGATGCAGGAAAACGAACGGGAGCAAGAGGTGTGTATCAATGTTTTTCTAAGAAACCCACTAAACTATTTCTGCCTCTAAGCTCTCCGGATAATAGCAGTGGGGTAAACACTGTTATAGAAATAGCTCCATTAAGTTCAGAGGATGAACCTACACTTCCATTAGGACCAGAGAGGGAACTTGTGCCACAGCTCGGCGACCCAAGTCTGAGTGTCTTAAATCCGTCGCCCGCACCGACCGCCACAGCGGTAGGTCAAGAACGTTGCCCCCTATCTCGGCCGGGAGCAAGGCTACTCAGTGCACCTGCGGTACCTTTAGAAATGGATAATCCCCAAAAATCTAACGAGGTGGAAAAATATGTAATTCCCATAAACAATTATACTCTGGAAGCTTTCATCAGAGCAACAGTGGCTCAGATGATTGATCATCAAACTACCCCATTAGACGCACCCTCTAATATCACGTAAACTATTGCATCTGTTCAGGATCATGAGGATGTCCAGAGGGTGGGTTGTATCCCGAATGTAAGGGTGGCGTTACACATGTTAAAAGTGCCAGTAGGACCAGGCATCTGTATGCCCATAGAAGCAACCATTGATGCCAAATGCTCAGATACCGGACACTATGAGGGATCATCGGGGCAACAAATTACAATTGATCAACATGGGAAGGCTCCAAACTCTCTATTTCATAGTGATTTAAAATCTATTGATTGGAGGCAACCCTGTTACCCTGACAATCCTAGCATTATCTTACATTAATTGTTTCATTATGGGGGCCCTGCCTCACTAAATAGAGGGCGAGTTTTAGCTTTACTTAATGAGATCCCTGCCCTGAGACTCCTGTCCTCCATATATATAAAATTGGTTTATTTCATTCACCCGGAATGTTATGATCATGTGCGTCTGGTATTTAATTCCTGCACTGTGTATGGCGCTATCTTATTAGAAACCCTACAATTTAATCGTCTGGGGTATGATATTTTGATCTTCAGCCCTGGACTGAACTTGCTTGATCAGGGTGCAGAACCACGAGGACCCCTTAAAGACACTCAAGGGAGGAGAGGATCCACATATGGCCCACAATGGGACTCAAAGGCAGGAGAGGATCACAATTGGAGGTGGTTGGCACTAACATTGTGTGACTCCATCTTAAATTGAAATCTTTAAAGCAAAAACTTTAACCATAATAAAGATATTTTGTTGTTATCTTGGAACCCTCGTGGGGGGGGAGCATGGCCAGCTGCAATGTGAGGCGGACGTGTTCCTAGCGAGCTCCCTGCTTGATCTGATATACTGCGATTCTGTGTGAGACAGAGAGATCTGGCAGAGGCGGCTAAGAGCCCCATAAATCCAAGAACTCATGGGAAGTATGTCGCACTAACTTTTACTGCAAACGAAAACGCATAAGCTGAAAACGCGACCGTGACGGCTGAGAGGAGGAGCACGCAAAAGGGTGCCTGGAAACCCTGAGAAGCAGTGAAGATGTGGAGAACTCCAACCTATACCTGGAAGACCCTGCCGATGCACTGAAAGGCCCACGAGAGCCTGGAAGTGACGCTGCTGACAAGGAATAAGCAGTAAGGGCAGAACGTACCAGCCGCAGCTAGAGCAAAGTTTGTATAGCGTGAAGGATTGCCTGTTACGCGGAAGTGAGGGGACGAAAGGGACGGACAGCAGCGCTGAAGACCCGGCTACCCACAAGACATAACGAAGCAGGGCATAGCGGTGGATGGGAATTGGGAAGCAGCACCTGCCCCCCACACATGTTAGAGCGGAGCGCACCCGAGCGGGTGAACAAGAGGACCCATAGTCCCATGGTTGCCCGTGGTGCACAACGCCTTGACACTGAGACAGCAGCATGGTGTAGAAGCTCCTCTGCCCCCCCCAAGTGCATACATAGTGAAGAAAAAGCCCAGAGTACGCTCAGAGGACCCCCCTAGATAACACATGTTTAACTCGCCAAACAGCGAAGCGAGAACAGATGCACCATAGAGCTCCAGGAAACTGCAGGCAAGGCGGAGGAAGAGGAACAGGCCAAGGGCCAGGGGTGAGAATAGAGCCCATCAAAGACAGCGAGATAGAGAAATTAGAAAGTTGCACAGCCCGGGAAGCAACACGCTCCAATAGAGTAATAAACACTGCGACCACTAATAGAAATACCAAAACACTGACAGCACAGGTGAAAGCGTTCACCCAAGGGACCCCAGGAGAAGAGAGGAAAAGAAAGAGGAGAGGAATCCGCATTGAAGAATGCACAGAACCGCACAGGTATCCCACAAAGACACTAAACCCTGAAAAGAGTACTAATTGACGAGACGCCCAGAACCAAGCCAAACTGAAATAGAGTGCAAGTAAGACAAAGTGAACCCCAGCACTTCCCGAATGACTAGAAGCACATGACATATTGTCAGCAAGAAGATAAGGATCATACCCAGTGCATGAATGGGCAAGAATAGAAACATGACAACCACAGAACTACCAGTGGAAGCTCGATGTCCCCACAAGAGAAACAGCTGCTAGAACAAGAGAAACCAAAGTATTTCAGAGACCAAACGAAGAGCACAGGCAATCATCCCTAATGTCGGAGGGGAGGAGAAAAACAGTGGCACAGCCTTAGCAAGCGACAATGGTTACCTATGCAAAGAAAAAATTAACAGAAGACAGATCCCACACATCTGGGAGAGCGCATGGGAAGCAATGACTCAGAGCCCCAACATACAGCTGGCGAAAACAAGATCCTAGAAGTGATTGCGGCCATGCGCACATCCACGGTAACCCACATAGGTGAGATAAAATGTGATGTGAGTCTTCTACACCAGGACGTACGTAACCTTGCCAACAGAGCAGGAGAAACAGAGCAGAAGCTGGATGAGACGGCATCCACGACTAAAGAACTAAAGGAGGCAGTCCAAGAACTAACAACCAAAGTCAGAAGGCTACAGGGGAGGGCAGAAGACGTGGAAGGACGGGCGCAGAGGAGTAATAGCAGGATCCTAGGACTACCTGAGGGAGCAGAAGGAAGAGACCCTACACGTTTTATTGAAAATTTACTCCTCCAAGAGATGGGACCTGGAGCCCTGTCACAAGGTTTCACAGTTGAAGGAAACCCCTCCCCAGGAGAAAGTCCAATTATAGCAAAAATTCTTAATTATCGCGATAAGGAGAAAATCATGGCCCACTCAAGATCAGGGGGAGTGATCCAGAGAGACTCAGCAACTCTGGCAATATATCCAGACTACACAATTCAGGTCCAAAGAAGGCGAGCGCAATATGTACCTTCTAAGGAAAGGCTCAGACGTCAAGGCATCAAATATATGCTCCTTTATCCTGCTAAATTAAAAATATTATATATATAAAGGGAAATCACTATTCTTCGAATCACCAGATACAGTAAATGAATGGCTGGATGAACAAAACCTGGGACAGAGCCCGGAAACACAAGCAGATGCGACCCACCACAACAAATGACACGATCAACAAAAATGATTATGAGCAAGATACTGTCGAAACAACAAGAAGGAGATAACATAAATAGGAACTCCGTACCTCAGGTCTACAGCACTCTCAACAAAAACCCCAGGCCGGCCCAAGGACCACGAATACAGGAAGCACACCTCATCCCTTTTTTTTCTCGAAATTCCTGTTTAACCTGCCCGGGCACCCAGCCCCACACCCACATTGAAATGGACTGAGACTACTCGGTAGTACTCAACCACCGACTTCCCAAGACGCATCGGGAATCAATGGTGGTGTTGCCTCTACGGAACTACGCCGGTGAGCATCAAGTTAAATCTTATGTTAGAGTTCCGTTGTTAAAGACAGTTACGGACAGACCGCGATCGAAGCGGCCTTACAAGATGCAATTTACAAAAAGTCCAAGGGTCAATGTCACAAAAAACAGAACAATTAGGCAAATGCACATATACCCTAATTTAATGCAGAAACATAGTGCGAAAAGCCCATCATCTAGGGACAGAGACATGGAACCAATAACACGCTCCAGATGCCAGAAACCTTGAAAATGGCACGTGGAATGTACGTGGCCTTAACAACTACGTTAAAAGAATGAGAGTGATAACATACCTACGCCAAAAAGCTATCCACAGTGCCCTGCTCCAAGAAACACACTTGACACCTGACAAACAGTAATGTATATTTAGCAAATGAAGAAGTAGAGGGCTTGGCACAGCATATTCCAACTACGCAAGAGGAGTACTCGTATGGATTGCCCCAGGAGTAACGCTCCAAATATTAAACGTATACTCCGACCTAGAGGGGAGAGCAATATTACTACACAGATTTGTAGACAAGAAAGAAATCTGCATAATCAATACATATGCACCCAATCAGAACGCTGCCGCATTCTACCACTCATTATACTCCATTCTGACTCCATATAGGGGCATGCAATGGTTCTGGGAAGGGGACTTTAATTGTGTACTAGATTCAACTCTAGATAGATCAGAGATCTCACCTCGACCACTCCCCCTCTCAGCCAGAGCATTGAAAGCGTTAGTACGAGACCTGGAGCTCCAGGAAATATGGCGGCGATTACACCGAGAGAAACGAGAATTCTCATTCTACTCGAGTGTGCACAGGATTTACATGAGAGTTGATTATGCCTTTACAGGGAAAGAACACATGGGGAGCATAGTAGGGGCCACTTATGAAGGTAGAACACTATTTGATCACTCACCCCTGACAGTAAGATGGGCACTCACAGATCATCCAGCACCTATCCCCACATGGAAACTAAGAGCAGAATCACTGCAAGATAGTAGTTTTAGGGAAGAACTAAGACGACATACAGAACAATATGTTGAGCACAACTTGGGAAGTGTTAAAAACACAGTGTGGGAGGCTTTCAAAGTAGTTATACGGAGGGCGGCCATAGCTAAAGCAGGTGGAGTCCGAAAGGACCTGGAAAACCAAATATCAGGAGTAGAAGCCGAGATAAAAAAAACTGGAGGGAATGGAATCAATAGCAAAGGAAAAGGAAAGTACACTCATAGAACTAAGATAAAAATGCATAGAGCAATGGTAAAAGTTAGACAACTTTAGCTTTGCAAAATATACAGAAAGAATACACAGGCAGGGCGATAAACCAGGCAGACTTCTGGCCTGGCTGGTCCAGAGCCAGAACACCAGGGAAGAAGTGGTGGAAATAGCAGATGTGTATGGAAATATATGGAGATCACAGGAAGAGATTAACAACACTTTTAAAGACTTGTACAGTAGATTATACGAAGATAACACACAATCCAGACAAACAGAAATAAGAGAAACCCTTTAAGACATAGGACTACCCTCATTAACAGCAAAACAGAGAGAAATTGTTAGATACCCCCCTCACCACAGAAGAGTTACAAGGAGTTATCACTGCACTGTCCATGGGGAAAACACCAGGAAGCGATGGACTTGCAGCAGATATTTTTAAGGAGTACACTGATTTTTTTAGTCCTAGAAGAGGAGACCAGTGCCATACCCGATAAAATGGAACATGCGGTGATACTCCCCATCCTAAAACCTGGAAAAGATAAAACACTATGCGAATCCTATCGACCAATTGCGCTGATGAATCAAGACACCAAAATTCTCACAGTAGTATTAGCGGAAAGGCTCAAAAAAGTAATTGCCACACTAGTCCACCGTGACCACGGGTCACGTTCCGGGATAGAGCCACAACAGAAAACCTGAGGCGACTTCAGGCAGACATAGACAGGACACACGGCAGACAAGAGGGCAAGGCATTCGATTCTGTGTGGATGGGAATGGTTGTTTGCCACCCTAGAACAGTACAGGATAGGACACAGATGTATGCGGTGGATACACATGCTCTATGGAAAACCACTGGGAAGCGTCTGCACAGGGAAACACATATCAGATCCATTTCCGATCCGTAGATGCACTAAGCAGGGTTGCCCTCTGTCACCCCTATTGTACATCCTAGCACTTGAAACCCTAGCGATACACATGAGGAAATCATGTATAGGCACAGGGCTGCAAGTAGATGGAACCATACATATAATATCCCTCTACACGGACGATATGATGCTGTACATAAAACATCCGGAAGACAACATAGAGACATACTTGGAAGTACTGGAAAATTTTGCACAGCTATCTGGAATTCCAATTAGCAGAAATAAATCCTGCCTATTTCCCCTGGCAGGGTGGGTAGGTAAAGCAGAAGACTGACTTCCCCGCCTTAGCCTTCAATGGAATCCACAAACATTTCGCTACTTGGGCATAAATATATGCCATGAAATTGAAAACACCCACACCACAAACATGGTAAGGGCAAAAAAGGGCCTAGAAGAATGCATAACATTTTGGGCAAAACTACCCCTGTCGTTGATGGGGAGAATCTCACTGGTGAAAATTATAGTTCTCCCACGACTAGTATATCACTTTATAATTGTACCTTACCTTATACCAAAGGCCTTTTTACAGACTTAAATTCAGTACTAAGCAGCTTTATATGGGGAAAAGGCCGGAGGAGAGTTGCCATGGAGGTATTATGCAGAGACTACACAGAAGGAGGCGTGCGCTGCCCGAATTTCGAGTTATACCATCTAGCAGGACAACTCCAACACGTAGCCAGCTGGCCAGCAGACACGGAAACAATGGAGCATGCCCTGTTGAGTGCCAACATAGCCCCATACCTCCTCAAGGAAGCGCTATGGCTAGAGAAAGCGAGAATCACACATCCTCCAATGCTCCTGCAGCTAGGTCAACAGATATGGAACAGAACAAAGAGAATACTAAAAGTAGAAGAACTATATTCCCCCAGATATCATTGGCAGCCCTGCATGGAACCAGCAGAGAACACCTCAAGCAAAGCAGAATTTACTGGGAGGACAAAGGATTGATCACAGCTGGAGATCTCGCCCCTGCGGGGACAATACTAGAGTTCCAAGACCTAGTTAAAACACATGACTTACACCAGGGTCAATACATAATTTACGCGAGACTCATAAGACATCTGAAAAGCCGATGGGCATCCCCGACAGCTCTGCAAACTGAAAATCCTGCTATAACTGCTGTATGACGTGTCCGAGGGAGGACACCTGGTCTCCAGAATATACCAGGCGCTCTTAGAACACGTACCTAAATATCTACTTAAAGGGAAGCAACCATGGGAAGCAGAAATAGGAAGAGAAAGTACAGAAAAACAATGGTCCAAAGCAATGCAATACCTGTTACATCCTGCTATAAACGTTGGTCCTTGTGGCATCGCGGCAGGATGTGCCGTTCCGCATTTGTGAATCCCCCCAGCATGGTGGCGTATCTTTCTTGCTATTCTTTGAGTGCCGGCATAGTTGTTTCACGTACTTCTCAGACGCTGCCAGCGGGTCATGTGACCGGATATAAGGAACCGATGGCTTTGCCTCCGCGCGTCGCTACTTCTTTAGCCCAGACGCTTCGTAAGTGATCGCCTCCTAGGGATCTTTACTCTCTGACTTGTGTTCGATTGCTAACCCTTTTCCCTCTTGTGTGCTTTAGCATTGAATCTTCCAGAATTCAGGGATTCTTTGATTCCACCCGCCAAGACCCCCTGCAGCGTATCTCAGGACCTCTATCCGAATCTAGTACAGTTGTTTTCATTCTATGGTACTTACTTTCAGGTCATTTCCTCTTCTCTCTTCCTAGACCCGCCATTCTGCTACTTGCTACTATTCTACTAACCCTCCTCCTCTTCCGTACCTTCCAGGAGTGTTCCTTCCATCCCTTCAGCCTTCCGAGTTCCTTGATACACGGAGCGCAATTTGTCTGCATTAGTACATCCGAGGCAGATATAGGTAGGCACAGGGATTTCTGTGAGACTCTCCTCTTCCGACCTTTACCTCTCTCATCAGCTCTTTCTCATTTCTACAGAACTCTTCCCGACTGAACTCGTACTTCAGCATCACAGTTCCCGCAAGATTCCAGGACATTGCCGCGCAGGTTTTTTTTCCCATAGAGGGTTTCCCTGGGGACACAGTCCTCTCTTCTCCTGGTTGTTCAATCCGGGTAGGGAATGATTGGGCTTATAGGGAAGCCTTTGCAGTCGTCAGTACCTTTGCCCTTCCCGGTTACAGCTGGATATACAGGTTAGTGCGTTATTCTTTATATCTCTAACTGAGCTTATCGCTATTCGGATAACAATACCCCAAAAAGATCTCCGTAAATGCCAGGCTGAAACAACTACAATTTTACATACTTCACAGATCTTTTTTTTATTTTATTTTTTATTGATTTAGCTGATGTCAAACAACTTTTTCAATTTCATAAAACGAAAAACATAACATCACACTCTTACCATCACATGAATACACAATGTGTACATTTCTAAGGAATAAAATTAATTATGATTAATAAAAAAAATGTTGCTTCTTTACATATAGTAGAACCTTAATCTGTAAATATTGCTACGTTCTGTTAGTTACATTCCTTGCATTTGTGACAATAAGAGATTATTTGTCATTTGTATGCACATTATTGCCAATGTCTCTCAGAAGTAAAGCATTAAGAAAATTAACTGTTGCTATTCTTAAGCTCATATTCGGAGAACCCAAAATCATAGCCCAACTGTATTCAGGCAACACATTTACAATAGAAGGTATATGTTTTTCAGAGAACCTATTTCTCAGATAATTTAAAGCTTTACATTCTGTAATGAGATGCTCAAAAGTTTCTTTCATTAACAAGCTGGTACAAAATCTACAAAAGTTATGTTCAGCGCTGATTTGTTTTCGTTGGGCCATGACATCACGCGTGATCCACAAATTCAGCTGTAGTTTCATAATAGCCAGTCGGATTTGTGGGGAGGGAGATTTGGACAGATATGGTTCAAGGTCTCCCATCTTCTTTTCACCAAACAATTGTCCATTGAAATGTTTATATTGGAGACAAGATGACTGTGTGTCTATCCAATCTTGCAAAAAGATCTTCTTTTTTGCTCTGTCAGGGTTCATAATCAAGGTCTCTAAAGTGACTTCTGCTGTAGCCATGATCTTATAAACATATTTGGTCCACTTCTGAACAAAAGCAGGAGTGGATAGAAGCATATATGATGACAACAGTGCAAGAGCTGTCCCGTCTTTGGTATAGAGAATGCATTTACGAAAGAGAGCACACAATTGCCAATGATATTTGGCTTTTAAAGATGTAAGGCCCAGCTCATATCTCAACCAAGGTCCAGGAGTAGACTGTGGGACATTTAATATTTGTCTCCAAAATTTGGCCTCCAATATATTAAGATATTTTGATGTTATGATTTCTCGCATTTCCAGGCCATATAATAATGGAGAGATTTTTTGTCGCCAAAACAAAATTGCGCGTGTAATCGAGAATTTGCCAAATTTACATAAAATTAACCTGGTCTGAGATATGGCTGCGCTTAGTTTATTTCTTATGGTAGTCAATTGCAAATCTTGTGAAGGACTACCATCGAAATGCAGACCTAGATATTTATAGTTAGGCACAATATCTAAATTAATGTCTTTGATTCTCCATTCCAATTTGTTTCTGTTGGTGCGTTTTGGGGTATACAAAAAACGATTTGTAATTTTTTTAAATTCATGGTTAGTTCATTATCATCAAAATATTTGGTAAGGGTAGTTAATAGTTTTTGTAGTTCAATCGGCGTCTTTGACATTAAGACGAGATCGTCTGCATACCATAGGGCTTGCACCGCTACCTTATTCACGTTAGGAGAGTCTGAATCAACAGTGAGAAAAACTTCTCACAACATGAATAAAAAAATTAAATAGGGCTGAAGCAAGGATACATCCCTGCTTCAGCCCTCCTGCTGTTCTTATCACTGCTGATAACAGACCCATAACAGAAAGTCTAATTTGTATGGATGTGGAAGAGTGCAACATATATATGACATCAATTAGACTTGTGGGACATTTTGCTTTGATTCATTTTTCTATTAATTTTACTCTCGAAACTGAATCGAAAGCAGAATTAAGGTCGATAAATGCAAAATATATCGATGTTTTGGTGTTATAAGCTTGTTCTTTCAAGGCATTGAGTGTTAGTAAGTTTACTTCTGTACCCATTCCTGCCACAAATCCTGTTTGGTTCGGATCAGGATGATTACCAGCTTCTGTCCATCTATTGAAATCTCTCAGAATTAGACAAAAGACATTTTTTCCCGGGATATCCAATAAAGCGATGGGTCGATAATTTGATGGAATTCCTCGATCCCCTTTCTTAAATATGGGAACTATAAGAGACGAACGCCATGAGTCTGGTATCTTTTGTGTGCGGAGGATATTTTGAAAAATGTTGTTAAGGATGATCGTCCAGAGCTTAGGATGTTGTTTCATCATATGGTTTGTGAGGCCATCTGGGCCGGCAGCATGTGAGGATGATGACTTGAGTATAAATTCTTCCACAATCACCTCTGAGCATTCCAGGACCCAAGGCGACGCTGTTTGGATGTTATGTTTGTAAGCATCAGAATTCTAATTGGCATACAATTTGTGGAAATGTGCTACCCATAGATTCTCTGGTACACCATTTAGCTGGGACTGGACTTGCTTCTGTCCAGATCTTTCATTTAGTTGAGTCCAAATTTGTGAGGCATTTTCGGTAGATACTGCGAGCATAAAAGTTTCACTATCTTTTTAAAACATTTTGGCTTTATATGCTCGTATCCAATTTCTGTATCTGCATTTTATGGATTTGTGTGCTTGTATTCTATCGACAATGGGGAGCTGATAAGAAGATCTCAGTTCACTCCTATAGATTTTTTTTGCTTGTTGTATTAAAGGTGTAATGATGTCTCTTCGTGCAGATATTAGGGTTATCCAGGTTTTGAATGATGACAATGCGCCTACATAAGATTCAAAGAAGATAGCTTATCAGGAGATCATTTGAAGCGAGATTTGCATTATTAATAGTTAATCTCTGGGTCATCCATTGTTGCTGTTGGACATTTAGTATATCATTCTATGGCCAAGTAAATGTCAACATGTGATGATCACTTGATGTTTGTTTTACTATTTCAAATTTTGTTGCCATCATAAATAGGTGTTCAGATAAGAACACATAATCAATGTTACTCGTAGAAATGCCTCTCTGCCATGTGGGCAGCGATGGAACGTCACCCGGTAGAGAGCCATTAGCCATCCTCATATTGGCATCTTTCATGAAATTATTTCATTTGGTGACCTCTTGAGGTTTATTTCCATTGGTTAGATCAATGCAATTGAGATTAAGATCTCCCACCAATATTGTCATTGTAATCTTGTTTGTTTTTGCTATAAGTTCGAACAAGGTAGATCGATCTTTATAGAAGATTCTATCAGATATAGCAGCTGGATTTCTACATAAATTAATCGGAGCAAGTTCTTGAATGCCATTTGAGATTCTGACAAGTTGGGTAAAATTGTTAGGAGTTACCCATGGTTGTAATTTAAGACCTGAGCTGATTTTTACTGCGACTAACAAACCGGCCATTGGTCGCCTTTTTGTGCCGGTATCACAGGTAGTAGAATCAAATCATGATCATCACACACAGATGTCGCTTTCATCCACGTCTAATGTAGGGCTACAATGTCAACCTCATTTATGTCAGTATTTTGTCCCCATTGCAAATGACTATTTCCTCTAGAATTCCAGCTTGCCAATGACACAATTTTGATATTCTCTTGAATTAATGGTTATGCTTGTAGTTGAATACCTTCTCCTGTGTGTATTTCTGGAGCCAAATCACAATAAGAACATTGACATTTTATTGGATTAATTTTTAGAGGTGATTGTAGTGCTGAAGTTTTCTTTTGAATGGCTCGGTCTGGGTCCTGTGCCAGGAGGAAGCCCATTTTAAATAATTCCATTTTCGCTCTACACAGTGTGTTCAGGACTAGGCCTCACTTAATCCATAGCCGAACAATAGATAGATTTATGTCACATATAAACTCAACCTGATCGATGTCAGCCGACGTGATGTCCTCCAATTCTCGTACGTCATTAAATATATTTAGGATGCTTGTCCTGCACAAATCGTATTTTTCATAAGGGGCGTCGCAACATTTCAATATCAAGGTGTGATAATTTAAATAACTATTCTTTTTGTTTTCCATTTTTTGATTTTTAAACTTGAATTCTGCATTTCCTTGATTGTTTGTATTTTCTTGCGGTGGAACACTTCTTTGTTGTGTCATCGCAAGGAGAGATACATTTCCATTAGTATTAATGTTGCGATCTGATAACTTTTGTTGACTCGTACAAAATTGAGGATCTTCTCGGAGCAGCATTTTTTGTGGAAGCGGCATTTTCCGTTTCAGTTTTTCGTTGTAAAAGATAAGCATCCACTACTGCTTTGATAATTGCAGTCTGGTCATTATATTGTTTATATCTTCTTGTTCTTTTGGCACCTGCCGTTTGGTGTTTAACCGCAGGGGTTGTGTGTTCTTATCCAAAACTGGAGACGGTCCGTGAGCGGCCAAACTATCTGCTGCATCTGTTTCAAGAATGGTTGCCTACTGGTTTAGAGGTGAGTGGTCCAATTGTTGTTCTGCCAAGGTTTCCTTTTGGTATGTAGTGGCCTCATTATTGGACTTTTATTTATTTGTTTCTAATGTTGGCAGCACTTTTGTAACAGACTTCGATTTTTGACAACCGTGGGTAGCTTTGGTCAAATCGATTACCTGTACACGTGATTGAAAATTAGATGTTTTATTTACTTTGGTATTTGTTTGATAAGGGTTAGTCATTAGATGTCTAGCTCGACCTTTCATGCGGGCACATTTGTTAAAGACATCATATGTTTCTTTCCTCATATTATGAGAACAGTCGGGAGGTTGATTTTCCACACTCACCCATGACGAGTTGAGGTCAACTGTAGTCACTTCATCAGGTTCAATCGGACGTATAATTTGTGTAAATATTGGTAGAGCCTGGACTGCTGTGCTTGTTGTAGCTAGGCGTGTCCTTGTATTTTGATTATTCATATTCTCAATTGTTTTGTTGGAATGGTTCTGCAATAATAGTGCAGGTTATTTATAAGGATGTTTTGTGACCCAATTGGCTGTTTGTTCAATTTGTAAGGATTGTTGATTGATTTTAGACTCGAGGGATTCAAATAGTTTGAATAGATTTTGTATAGTTGTATTCACCGCCACCAAGGCCATTTCAATTAATCCATTATTGACAGGTGATTTGATTTGCTCTTTGGTCGATAAGCGTTGCCTCGGAGTTGGTTGAATAAAGGAAGTGGCCACTGAAATGCTCGAATCCATTGAGCACCGCGCATGATAATCTGAAGAGACTGCATACGAGGGGCTCACTTCTCCTCTAATACTTGCGTGGATTTAAATATCTGAAAATACTTCCTCAGTTTCTGAGGTTTCTTCCACTATTGTCAGTGGAGGGCGTGGCGCCTTTTCTTTCTCCCGTGACTTCATGGCCTGTAATATGGTGATGTCAGAAACACCTTGTATATTTGGGTCTCGAAAGGTCTCACAACCCTCTGGAATTACCTTAGATGTGTCAGCGTTGACAAGAGTCTTCATTAAGGGTGTGTCTGCGATGTGCACGGGAGCGCAAAACAGGTGGATGTCTTTGCTCGATGTAGGAGTTTTAGAAATCGGGGTAAGTGTTTAAGTTTTACTTGAAGTAGAGTGTTTAGATTTGTCCATTAGTTTGTGGATCCGTAATAGTCGGAGTGAGAGGTGGTTTAGACATGTCCGGCATATTAGTTTTTAGTGTGTATGGTTGCATGCTGATGTACACGCCCACACTGTGCTGAACAAGGATGTTGACTCTCTTGTACTCTTACTCTCACCCATACGATTATAATAACCAAGAACCAATCCAAATTGATTCACAAGGCACGAGAATCAATGGCAACAGAGTTAGTCAGATATGCTCATTCACATTGGCCCTCATTACGACCCAGGCGGTAAGTAATCGAAATTACCGCCATGGCGTAATGAGCGTTAACGCCATGGTCCGATGGCGATAAGAGCGCCATATTACGACCCATCGCGCACAAGCATTACGCCATGGCGGTAACGTAAACTACGCCATGGCGTAAATAGCCCTTACCGGCCTCGTTAACAGCGCAGGGTGACCTACCGCCACCCATCATTGCGCCGACCGTAGTCAGCGGTCACCGTAATTAGCGGTGGCCGCAATTAGGCGGAACCGGAAATAGCGTAATCGCGGCGGAACGGGAAACAGCATAGCGGCCATCTTAAAAAACACAATCCATTGCCATCCTACCCAACCACACCACAACCAACCCTCAACCCTGTCATTCCCATAACCCACCCATTTCCTCACCCAACCATGCCGAAAGTTGTGAAGAAGGCATGTGACAGGCAGCGGCAGGAGCGCTTCAGTCGTGAGGAACTGCAAATGCTTGCAGACACGCTCCAGGAGAAGGCCGATGTTGTCTTCTCCACTGAGATGACCCGGTCAGCCATAGGCTGCAAAAAGGAGGTGTGGGAACTTGTGGCACAACGTGTCAGTGCTGTTGGAACCACCCCACGCACCTCCAAACAGTGCCGCAAGAGGTGGGACGACCTGCGGATCAGGGTCCGGGGCATTATGTCTGCCAACCGTAACCTGGCCCTGGGAACTGACGGGGGAGCAGACTCCCCACTGAAGATGCAGCCATGGGAGGAGACATGTGCCTCTCTGATTGGCATTGAGTGCATCGAAGGTGTCGGCGAGATGGAGAGAGGGGCCCCGACATCTGGAGACACAGGTAGGTGCCTCATATCCAGCCTTGCAAGACACCCTGATACACTTGCACGTGACAATCACAATGTGGCAGACGCAACACATCAGCAGATGAGCCACACCCTGCGCACATGCAGCATGTACACTGTACAGTAGGCAGACACACACCTGCATGCAAAACCGAACCTAAAGGGAGGCAACCTGTATGTCACAGGCTACTAACTCCACCATCTATCCATTACACTCTTCACAATGCCTGCTCAATGTCCGCTGAACCATCAATAACAGTCACCCTCCTCTGCTCCACCACAGGCTCGCAATCGGACACTGGCAGGGACGACAGCACCAGCACCCCAGCCAAGAAGGCCAGGAAAGTGGGAGAAGGGAACCATGCATCCACCTCTGCTGGACCCAGGCCGAAACCACGCCAGGCTGAAGAGGCCAGGGCAGCAAAGTCCCCCGAGGAAGGGGTCGTGACAGCGCCTGCAGCCCAACAACACCCACTGTTGCCCACTGAGGGCAATGTGTCAGCAGGGAGCAGTACTGTTGGGGAGACTGCAGCCATCGCTGCCTGCTCCGATAGTGATGTGGAGGATGACACTGGACTTGACCACAACACGCAACTTCACTCACCACACCTATCCCCAATCAGCCATCATGGAGATGACACCCAGGGCCAATCGCCTGCTAAATCATGGCCCGCAACTCCAAGCCCAGTGGGAGTTGGGGAAGATGGGAGTAGTCCCATTGGTCCCCCATTGGCACCCTCCATTGGGCCAGATTTCCAGCTGTCGCTGGAGCAGATTGCCAACAGGCAGGAAGTACTGGGCACACTCCTCACGCAGCATGTTGCAGAATGTGGAAGTGCCAGTGCAGCCATGGAGAGGAGTGCTGATGGCATCAGGTCTGCCATCCAAACTGCCAGCAGGGACATATGCACCGAACTTGCTGCAGTGCGGCAGATGATGAGCCAGCTTATCCAGACAATTGTGGACACATGCCGTACTGAGCAGCCCGGTACATCATCAGCTGCAAGTTCAGCACAAGCCACTCCCGTCCGCAGGTCATCCAGGACCCTGAGGAGCACAGGCAGGGGGGCCCCAGGTTCCGGGAGAGGGGGCAGTCAATAGTGTGCAAAACTATACACACTTCACCACGGGCACTGTCACATGTTTGCAGGGTGTTCAGGGGGGAGAGGGAGGGGGGAATTGGGTGTGTTTGAGTGTTGAGGGGGAGGGGGAGGGGGGAATTGGGTGTGTTGGAGTGTTCGGGGGAGGGGAGGGAGGAATTGGGTGTGTTGGAGTGTTCAGGGGGGAGGGGGAGGGGGGAATTGGGTGTGTTGGAGTGTTCAGGGGGGAGGGGGAGGGGGGAATTGGGTGTGTTGGAGTGTTCAGGGGGAGGTGTTCTGTTATACCTATTCAGAAGAACAATACACTTTTTCATTTCTCACAAACGAAATGTGTGGACATTGCTCATTGCGTATGTGTGCTTTATTGTTTTACAGTCCACAGTGTTGACATACCAGACACACAGTGCCCCAAGTGCCATCCATATGTTACACACACGCTGTGTGTGCTAGAAGTATCGGTCAATGACATTCTGACGCATTATATGCCCCTCCTGTGCATCGCTGCCTCCCTGAGGTGCTGCCCCATCCCCATCATCATCATCCCCATCATCAGGTGGTTGTGGTTCTGCGTCAGGGGGCAGAGGCACGTTTCGTCTGATGCACATATTGTGTAGCATGACACATGCCATGACGATCTTTGCAACCTTCTCATGGCGGTACAGGAGTGCCCCGCCAGACCTGCTGAGGCAGAGGAAACGTGCCTGCAGTAGGCCAAAAGCCTGCTCTATCACCACACAGGTACATGCATGGGCACGGTTGTAGTCCTCCTCATGCTGGTTCGATGGTTTCCGCACTGGTGTGAGGAGCCACCTCTTCAGGGGATAGCCCGCATCACCTGTAAAATGTGAGAAATGAATGTGTCAGGAACGAGATTGATTTGTGAACATGACGCACAACCATGCCTTGATATCGACTGTTAATGTGCACCAATTAGAGTTGTGCTAATGGATTTGCACTGTGCAACCAGTATGTGTTCATGGCTCTCATGTACTGTTTTGCATGCAAAAACACAATGCAGGGGGGACGATTGCCTTGTGAATGGCCATCCACTGTGTTTGTTCAGGCCGTCATTCATGTGACCTTGCACGTGTCCTGTGAGCTTGAAGCTCACATGATAGCAACATTGATGTCTGGCTCATTATGACCCCAGTGAGCATTACTGGTGTCAATGGGGACAGTTTGTGGGTCTTGTAGTGGTGCATTGATGTTCCTGTCTGTCATGTGCCTCCTTTGTGCGCAGTTGTGGGGGACAGGCCTTTCAGTAGTTGGTGCATGGTGACGTGCATTTTGGTGGTTTTCTTTAGGGTCAATGCGGTCACAATTTGCACAATGCACTTGCAGATGGTTGTGTCGTTTTTGGGATACACTTTCATTCACATGTTGGGATGATTAGGTCGGGCATAATGTGTACACTACTCTGTTGACGTCAGTGCTGCCACAGGGAATGATCTGGCTACTGCTAGTTGCACCCATGTGACATATGCATCACCCCCCTGTATCTGCCAGATGAAATATGCATTGGTACGTCATTCAACACCCACTTTGCATTTCCATGCTCATGACATTAGACTCACCGAGTAGGTAGGATCTTGGGCCTGCATGTCGCTCCATGTAGCGTGGTATTGTGGAGTTCCGAAGGACCATTGAATCATGGGTTGATCCGGGGAATCTGGCAGAACAATGTGTGATGATCCTGTTGGAGTCACAGACCATTTGCACGTTGATTGAGTGGAAATGTTTACGGTTGCAGTACGGTACCTCCATGGCATGTGGGACCACCAATTCAACATGGGTGCAGTCAATGGCACCAATGCAACCAGGTATGCCGGCCAGTGCATGGAAACCCACTTTGGTGTTGGCAATCTCCTGGGCAGACCGTGGTAATGAGATGTGGTCCTCTGTGTGCTTGAGGAGGGCATCGAGCACTTGCATCAGTGTACGCGAGAATAATGGTTGTGATATGCCATGCAAGTGCCCCACTGTGTGCTGGTAGCTGCCTGTGGCCAGGAAGTGGAGCACGGACACTACCTTCAGTAGGGGGGGGTGGCAGTGGGTGTTTCAATCATGCTGACGATGTCGTTGTGTATCATGTCCACAATGGTGGTGATGGTGTCCCGGTCCAGTCGGTACAGGGTGTGGATCTGCTCAGCGGTGAGGTTGAATGGGCTGGCTCTGATGCGTGGGATTGGGGGCTGCCTGCGTGGTGGCACTGGCTGTGCTGGTGGGGCTTGCTGGGCCTGCCTTGCCCTCCTCCTCCTGTGTCTCCTCTGTGCAGCCTGTTGTTGTTGTTGTAGTTGCTGTTGTAGCACTCGCATTGCTATCAGGTCCTCCAGCCCCAACATTGCTAGTCGTATTGGTATCATTGTGGAGTGTGACTGGGTGTGGGAAGGGGTGGGGTGTGCTCTTTTTGTACTTCCTGAGTCTGTATTGCCTTCACCTGTGCTGTTTCTGTGCACCTGTGGCAGCTGCATTCACTTTACATGGCCCTTTAAGGTTGGTTCGCGATGACGTAATTAGCACCATGGCGGTAAGGTACTTAACGGGCTGGGTGATGGCGTTAGGGGCATGTCCGCTTGGGTCGGCATTCGCGTACCTTTCCGCCATGGCGCTAAGTACGGTGTGGATGTTCGCGTGCGCGCGCCCTTGGCGCAGTCAGCGGCAGCGTTAGCTACGATGCCGCTAATGACATCGTAGTTTACGGTCACGGGTTGTAATCGGCCCTAGCGGAAGACGATGGCGGTAATCGTTTACCGCCATCGTTTTTCGCTTTGCGCCAATGTCGTAATGAGGGCCATTATCTATTAAGAATCTAGTACCGTGGCTCCACGGCTCAGTGGCTTAGCGACCAAGCAGGACTTCCAGGGACTTGCTTGGGTGCGCGCGCGCGGTTTGCGCACATGCACGATTATATAGCAACTCCCCAATTGATGTAAGACAAGCCTGAATAAAATAGAAACAATACGTCAAAAAGGAGGTTTTAGCACAATAGTGCTAATATCAATGTCAATTATAGTGCAGTTCACCTTCTGGGCAGTGTAGTCGTGTTCTTTGGATGATCTTTAAAGTCCTTTGGTATCCAATAAAAACGTAGGCAAAACGAAGAAAAACAAAGCAGAGTACCTCGGCCAGGCGGGACTTCATAGATCATACTTGACACCTAAAAAGATATCACACTTCGCAGTTGCAAGCACACAGAGCTGCCCAAAATGCAGAAAAGAGAAAGCAGACGTGGTACATATGTTCTGGTCTTGCCCAACAATCCAGACATACTGTTTGTTTGTGCATTTATATAGCGCTACGAACCCTCAGGTATCTGAGCGCTGCTCATTTCCCACGGTGTGTGGTGCTCATTTATTGACCTCGGAAGGATGAAAGGCTGAGTTTGGCCCTCCCGGGATTCGAACCTGCATCAGTAGGCTCGGCGCAGATGTCAAAGCAAGCGCTCTACTAGCTGTGCTATCTGATCGGCTCAAACTGACGAGATATTGAACAGCGTCTGTGGAAGAATGGAATAAAAGGCCAGAATGGTCAGCTGAGGCCTTTCTCTTAGGACTATACAAATATCCAGGGAAAGACAGGGCAATGAGAAGGATGATAGACCTAGCATGGGCACTGGCGAACAGCAGTGACGTGGAAAGCCAAAGAAGGACCAAGCATATAAACATGGTGGAAAGATTTGAAAAGATGGACCATGGCAGAGACAGCAGTATGGTATGAAGCGCTAGAAATGGGACGAAGAGAAAGCTCTGTAGACATTGCATTGTGGAATGTACTTGTGCAAGAACTGTTCACCTCGCCAGACGACAAACCCCCTCGAATATGGCAATCTGTAAAAGAACAGTGACGAAAGATCTAGAGAAAAACAGCAGACCTAGAAGCTGACACCCCACGCCAGCCTAAAGGACATTTTGACCCAAGGAACTTGTAACTTTATGCAATACAGATCATGGAGACAGTTACTGTTTGAGTTGGGGTTAGGGTGGGTAATGAGCGGAGGGTGGGAAAGGTAATTTAACAGTTGCTATGTATCTGAACATTGAACAAACATGTTCACTATACTTGTGAAACTTCAATAAAATATATATTTTTTTAAATCTAGGAACTCCCGTGGACATGCCCACCTCTCCTCTTCCCCAGATTTATGCGCAAGATTAAGGAAATGTAATATCTGTATTCAAGAAACCTGGATGACCACCACGTTTCATTTGGATGGGGTTAATTCCTGTTTTGTGCCGGCCAAGAAGGGTGCTAGGGGCCGCCCTTCTGGCGGCCCACTGACCGCTATTAAGTGTGGACAAGGTCTTCAGATATTGGATAGCTGCGCTCTTCCTCGTGGTCTTTTGGCAGTTGTTGTGGAGGTAAAATTACCTTGTTCTCCCCTCTGTATCCTTCTCTTAAACATCTACTGGAATTGTGTTCTAAACTTTCAGGAGACCATTGAAAAGATCAATGACTTGATTTCGGAAATGCTGTTAAAGTATAGAGGGCTTCAAATAGAAGTGATGGGAGACTTAAATGCTGAAATTCCCTCTGTTCATTCTACAACCTTACAACAAGTGCCGGATCTTGCGATCCTGGCAGCCATGTAAGAAGGTGGTAAAAATCGGATAATTGGAGGCCCACCGGGTAGTAACAGGAAGCAACTACAGGGTCAGATCTGGCAAACCCTTTTCTTAAACTGGGGCCTATTTTCCGTAAATTCCACGTTAGGGCGAAACATGGATCCCAACACATGGACGGATGGCTGTCACATTTCGATAATTGATTATATTTTTATGTCCCAACGTCTCTTTGACGTGTGTGACTCATTTATTATCAAGAGTTCTTTTCTGAGCGACCATAGAATCTTGGAAGTAGCGATACGTGTGAACCTAGATACCACTCCTAGCAGTTCAATTCCTTTGAATTTGAATTCCCAAGTAAATAGCTCGAAAACTTAAATCATATGGCATAATGGTAATGTGAGCAAGCTTAATATGGTGTTTGTCTCTTATTTTTATAGTAATACATTGGACTTAAGGCGCTCTACCTTTACATCCTCCAAATTTCTCTCCCACGTAGACATGTTGCTTAATTAAGCCATCAAAGGCTGGATTAGGAAACCATCTAGAACCATCCATCTTCATGCTTACGGCAATCTAGTGAACTTACATAAAAACATGTAAGAGGGAGGCGAGAAGGTTGCTGAACAGCGGCCTCCCTTGGGACTCCAAACGGATTGGAATTCGAAAACAGATACAAAGAAACTGAAAAATTGGCTCAAGGACCATAAGGCTGACATGCTTCAGGCTGGCAACGAATCTAAGTTGCAAGCACAGAAAGACGGTACATCAAGACAATTTTGGCAGTTGTTAAATGCCATAGTCTCTCCTCAAGTTTCAGCACAATCCACTAGTATTTCAGAGGTAACTTGGGCTTGACATTTTGGCAGTCTTTTTGCAGCAAGAAATCTGATGCATAACAATAATTATTCCATGAGGAATCATAAATGGAACTGTGACTTTTCTATATTAGACATTACGAAACAAATTCAAAAGTACAGCTCGTCAAGAGCTGCAGGGCCAAACCGCTTGGCTAATGTCATATTGAAAGTGAATCTGGAAATGTGGGCAAAAGCTCTATTCCTATTTTTTTCAGATATCGTAAAATACAGATGTATACCATCGACGTGGCACCATTATAAAAAAGGGATAGGCGTTCCCCTTTAAATTATTGACCCATTGCTTTATTGGATGCCGACTCGAAAATGTTCGCAGGACTCGTGTTGAAACAACTAGATGAATGGTCCGAGAGCAATTCCATCTTGTCATATAAGCAGTTTGGCTTCCGAAAAGGCAGTGGGGACAGAGGTGGGAGGTCTGATGGTCTCATTGCTGCAGGCAAAGGCTTGGAAAAAAGACACCCGTCCATTTTGCATCGCAGCTATGGACTTGTCCTTAGCCTTTGATGTTGTAGACCGAACCGTGTTACGGTCCAAACTATCAACTTTAGGGATCCCGGGAAGTATTTTAGCTATTTTGATACACTTGCACAAAGGTTCTCAAGTGCAGGTCCCTCTCAATAACGAGGGTCTCCTTTCCTACCCGATTAAAACTATGAATGGTCTGCGTCAGGGCTGCATTTTTGCCCCTTCCCTTTTCAATCTATACGTGTTGGATGTGGGAGTACATTTGGACAATGCTTCTTTCAATTCTCCTATAAATGAGGGGCTAATAGTATGTTGGTGTGCATATGCCGATGCTTTCATACTTATTGATTGCTCCCCAATAGGCCTGCAGCATCTAATAACAGCTTTCTCCAAGTATATTAGCTCTAATGGCCTAGTTATAAATGGTAAAAAAACAGTGATTATGCGTTTGAGCAACCATAAAAAAAAAACAAATGTATATAGTTGGTACTTGAATAAAGAAAAATTGGCATTAAGGGGCTCAATGTTTTATCTGGGCTTTCCACTCGTTGTCAATTCTAAGAAGCACCATTATCTATATCATATATTGGAGAAGACCGACAATTTGACTGCACAAATGAGAAAGGTTGTATGCAAATTTTGTAAATATCCATTACGTTTTTATAAACTAAAAGTAATTCTCAAATTATGTTACGGTCTGGAACTGTCTCCTATGAGGATGCAGTTAAATTTGCACAAGATGGAGTCGAGAATTTGGAGAGCAATTTTGTTTTGCTTACCAAAGTGTATCCCACTGGCTGCCCTGAGGTATGAACTTGGTCTCCAATCCCTTGGTAGTGTGGTGGAATGGAGGCGACTATCACTCTACAGGAAACTGGTGATGGAGACGGGAAACAGTCTATATTTCGATTTAGGCACTAGACTACAACAAGGGATTCAGACTTCTCAATTTATGTCCCACCTGAAAACTGTGTGTGATACTTTGTTAGAAAAAAATGGTTTGAGTAGGGATGTTCTCCTGCACAACCCTATGCCTGTGAAACGTCTATTGCAATTTGCAAACGCGACAGATACAATGGTCCTAAACAAAAAGAAATGTTAATAAAATGTTTTTGCAAGTGTGACTATACTGAGCTTTGAATAAAAATAAAGCAACATAATTCATTAGGAATGTATTGGCCACACATTTTTTAATTGAAATGTGCACAACTATTGATGAATAGCGTGAGATAGGGCCAGTCTCTCTCCCTATCCCCTAACCCTAGGTAAGCGGCTAGTCAGCGCATCCTAGGGGTAGCATCATCACAAGGGCTTAGGAAGAAATGTTGGAGGGCAAGTTTAGTCATAGACTACATGATTGTAGATATTTATGAATAACTCTGAACATTGGTAAAGACCTGTGATTTCTGTTGTGTGACAAACGTATTGGGGAAATTCACAGGAATACTCCCCGCTCTGAGTCCAATAAGTATGTTTTCTGCCCCTTAATGAGCCCATTTATAATTCCTACATCCCCAATATAGAAGCAGCCAGCGCAAGAGATAAATGGACAAAAAATCAGATGTGTGACTTTTGGGTAACTGCAAACCCTGAACCTTTGGTCTGGAAAGCCTGGGAGATTGGAGCCTAGCTGGAATTTATTAGCCTTGATCCACTAGCAGAAGACTCCTGAAATTCTGCTGGGTCAGTCAGCACTTCAACCAGAGACGACCTTGGGGAGGAACCCTCTGTCCTGGCAGAAGAACCAAAAAAGAGTCTCTTCGAAACTATACCAGAAGCCTGAGAGAACCAGTCGGTGAAAACAAACCAAAGCCCAATGAAGTGGACTATAAGACCTCCCAACTAGCCCCACTTTCCAGCAGTGGAGGAAGCCCACCAGTCCTGATGAGGAAGAAGAGGAGGCCAAGCGTACCACATCAGAAGAAGACCCCAGTCGCAGGGATGCAGGACCAGAATCAGCATCTATTAAAGGCCTGTTAGCGGCCCTCCTAGAAGGCCAACTGGCTTTCATCCGCCAGCATCAAGAGACTCTTTTAGCCTTACGGAGGGCTATCGCAAAGAGAACAGCCAGCAGTACCACCTGCAATCCCATATAAATTGGGCAATGGAGAAGGTCCCACCAAATTCTTTGGTGAATTTCAAGCAGGTGGCTAAGACCGCAGGTTGGCATCGGGATCAATGGGGTAGATATATTGCCCCACTGCTAAATGGAGAAGCACAGCAGACCATTCAAGCACTTAACCCTGATGGGAGAACTCCCTATGAAGAATTTTAAGATATATTGGGAAAGGATTGAGAACACTTTAGGCTACGTCAAAGGCATCTACAGTTACAACAAAGAGAAACTCCCTGCCACATGTCAAACAGAGTGAGGGACCTGTTGAGCAAGTGGCTAACAACCAAACCTATGACAAAGTCAAATAAATGTTGATGTTAGAACAATTTGATTCCCTACACCAATATCTACAAAACGTTGCCTGGCACTTGCATAAATCAACATTGGAAGAAGTAATTTAAAACGCACACTATAGGACCATGTATTTGAAAGAGCCAAGTGTTGGGCCAAAGACACCAGGCGACACAAAACCTGGGCTGCAGGGAAGAGAAGCAAGTCCACACTTGAGAACAGGCCCCATTCCCTCAATACTGAAACCCAATACTAGGCCTCTCTTGTCCACAGATTGGCAGAAACCTGGGGCTGTGCCATGGTCGTGGGGTGTAAAGTCAGGAAGGAAGGTTGTAAAGTTGCAGGAAGCCAGGACATATTGCCAGGTGCTACCCCGAATGACAGAAGGAAGAGCCTAGGGAGATTAAACTACTGAACCCAATGCTATTGACAACCCTTGAGGTGTTCCCGCCAGACTGGGGTGATGAACTCACTGACCCCCGAATATCTCACTGATCTTTTTACCAAAGAAGAGGAAGTGGGACAGGACTCAATCTCTTGAGCCGTTTACGCTACAGAGGACACCGGCTGGAAATTCCACCTACTGCTAACAGTCCTATGAATCTTAGTGAAAACCCTGTTAGACTCCTAGAGCAAGCAGACAGTCATTCAGGCTTACTTCATCACTCCCGAAAAGATTCACCCAGTATCCTTGTCCTAGATCATCTGGGTTCCCAAGGATGCACATCTCTATCCTCAGGCTTAAACATCCAGGTATTTCAGAAAAAATAACCATGGCACTGATAGTCATGCCTGGACACCCTGAAGAAATTCTTTTAGGAACAGATTTTCCTCTGTTCGACTATTGTCCCAGGGAACTACAAGGGCAGGGGAAGTTAGCCTATGTTTCACAATACTCTCAGGTAGCCAGCCATCTGTGGCCTGGGAACTAGGAAGAAAGAGTGGAGGAGTGCGACAGGGGGAGAGAACTGACCCTCTCAAGAGGGAATGGGGACCCCTCTGAGACTGGCATGGGAGGAATGCCACAGGGATTCCCAGAGCCATTCCTGCCCCATAGGCGGGGTGTGGCAGTTGAGAGGGCACCAGTTCCTGTTCCTTCTTAATGTGCTTGTATGAAATGAGCAGCACGGTTGATCACCCCATCCATACCTGCATTACCCAGTTCTGGCCAGTTTCTTTCTGTTTGTTCCATCGAACTAGAATGATGAGCACAACATCAATGAGGGCCTTTCTGCAGCCTGAGAGGTTTCAAGCAAGAGATCGACCTGGTCAGTGTCCAGACTGGGGTTATGTTTGCGGCCCAGTTATTTCTGAGTCTCCCGTGCCTAATGGCCTCTTGCATTCTCCTTTTCTCTCAATAGAGGCTTTGCATGAGAAAGCTCAGGTTCAGTTTGGACCAGCTGCCTAGGTCCCTGGGGGACAGGTTACCAGTGAATGCAGGCTTGGTGTGGAAGCGGAAAATGTCTTGGTGGGTGAGACATTTTCACTCCCAGTTTTTCAGGCACAAGTTTAGGGGAAGATGGTCACAGAGAGAGGCTCCATATCAATCTTTTAGAGCTGAGAGAGATCTGCCTGTACTTCAAGCCTTCCAACCACAGTTGAGTGAGAAGAAGAGGATGGTCCTAACAAACAACACTACCAAGAAGCATTAAATGAGCGAGAGCAGCGGAGTGGGCTACATAAATCTGTGCCGGGAGGCTAAAACCCTTTGGTTTTGGATGATTGTCAGGAATATGTCAGCCCAGACCTTATGTCTGGCTGGGGAGAAAAACGTGAGGGCGGGTGCTGTCAGCAGGATCAAATCATGTCCAGAAAGCGCTGGTTAACTATTGCTACATTACCAACACCCCATTCATAGGACAAATCTTGGAAAGGCTTGCATTGGAACAGATTGCAGACTAGAATCACACTCCCTTCTGCATGACCACCAGTGAGTGTTTAAGCAGTTCAGAGGCACTGTAATGGCAACACTCTTCATGAGGGATGACAGTCTCTGGGTACTTGACTACAACATCCCTGTTATTCTAGTGTTGTTGGACTGTTCCTCCACATTCAATACATCATTCATCACCTTCTACTGTCACACCTCAACCACACTTTCAGCCTAAAAGAATCTGTCTTTGGCTGGAACACAACTTTCCTGCACAACCACAAGTTCCAGGTTAAATCAGTCCCTGCCTCTCCAAGACCATTACCTACAACGTTGGGGTTCCTAAGTGTCCATTATCTCCTATTTACTGTTTAGTGCCTACCACAAACCACTTGCTGACCTCATCCTTCTGTTCTCTGCAACATTCTAGACTTATGCCAGCAACACCCAGATTGCTTTCAGGCTAAAGGTTGCATCTTCTCTCCAATGCATCAACTTCTGCCTTGCAACCATTAACGGATGGAGGATTGCCAATAACCTGTGTTTGAACTCCTCCCAGACTTATATCCTCTACATTAGCAATACCATTCCCCCGCCTCTCTTTACCTTATGCCAATTACCGTGACAGCATTTCATGTCATACATCCACTGTCTTAATCCTGAACATCCTGTTTGATGGGTGCTCATCCTTTGTTCTCCAGGTACATCAACTAGTCAAATTTCCAACTGCACATTTTGAGGCGAGTCTTACCACTCCTTGACATTCATTTGAGAACTGCAGATATCTCTGCCGTAGCCCTCTCCTCCCTTAACTATTGTAAGTCTCCTCTAGGCCTGCCCAAGAGCCTTTTAGCAACTGCAAACATCAATCCCAAGGCTCCTTGGCCAGATACCCAGAGACCACATCACCCCTGCCCTGGTCTCCATCCACTGACTCCCTGTGGATTCACTCATCACTTTCAAGACTTTGGGCGTCATTGCGAGTTTGGTGGTAATTCTGTTGTGGTGGTATGATGGTGTTAACCCCCATTTTCATAGTCCATAGGTAATTCTGATGATGTTTAAGCTTTTTGTCGAAAAGGGTGAGGATTTACCCCCAGCTTTTTGTGGGTGTTAAATCATCCACCATACCACCTAACTTGTAATGTGGCGGAATTACTACTGCATTACCGCCTTTTTTACCTAAATTGACGTACTTTAATGAGGCCCTTTGTGCCTTATATCACTGTGCCTATTGGAACACTGATATATTTCCCACCACAAGCCCTCAGAGTCTAGAATAAACTCCCTCTCCTCCCGCAGGAAATCAAGGAGCAATCAGTATTTCCCAAGGGGTGGAAAGGATGGGACTAGTGATGAATATGCTCAGAGCGGTGACAAAGAGCACAGTACTAGCTGAATTTGACTTATGGATATCCTTTGTTTATTATACCCTACACAACATAATTGGATCAATAATTATTTTTACCTTTGGAGTGCATCTTCAGATGAGTGTAAAATAAAGTATATAGTCCTCACCTTCACGTATTCTCTTTTAGCAGTTATGTATCACATCGGCTGAAGGGTCCAGATGAGGTAGATGACCTTTTTTGGGAATAAGAAGAAAATATTTGTTTCTGATGCAAATATTTCTTAATATAAATTGTGACAAGAATCAGAAGAATTCAAAGATTTAGTTAGACACTCCTTTTCTTTTTAGATAGGGGGCACACCACCGTACTGTAAGGCGAGCCTTCACCCAATACGGAAGTTGAGTGTTTTCACTAGGGAAGTGGAGAGTGACTGAAAGCACTCATCATCATTAAAATGATTCCTTCTAATTTGTGTTAAAATACAGAAGCAGAAAAACAGGAAAGCAGAGACAGTGAGCTGACAGAAAACCTGACTACAGGTGTTGACTGTTTGAACTTAGAGGTGGGGTTGGGGGGTGCTGTAGCCAAACTAGTGGAAGACTCCCAGGGAGGGATAGAAAAAGCATGAGCCTAGAGGGACAAGGAGCAGAAGGGACCCGATTTATGAGATTGAGGTCTGCAAACTTACACAAAATAGTTGGCTACCCACTCACCCTGACAAGATTTTCTATTTGAAACCCTGGATTGTGGGAAGTGCCACATCTTAACTCCCAAGTTGCTAATATCTCGGATCTGAGTGACCACGGACACCGGAGTGAGTGACTTCCTCTGAGCACTGACTGAAGGACCCTCAGTGAACCCAACCAACAGCAGACTTGCAAGACTAAGACCCGTAAGAAAAAGAATGGGAAAGGGGAGATATTGCCTTAACACCAGTGTTGACCTGTGCCATTGAGTAACCCAGGAAAGTGCACGTTCCAGACATTGCGGGGGGGCATCAGAGACTTTTTGTTTCTTTGTGCACTACCCTTTCTCTCAGGAGGAAAACCCAAGTCATGGATGTTGTTTTTCTTCGAGACTTTCTTTTTTCACTACATTAATTTCCTGGAAGTTAAACCAGAAGCCACCCGAGGCTGAAGAGGCCCTGTGAAATTTTAGTTATAAAGCAATTTTTAAATAGTTATCAACATGAAACTTCCTGTTCAGTTGCAGTTTCTGCCTTCCCTCTTTCTTTTTTGTCCCAACTTCTGTAACAGTTCGCAAATGTGTGTTGGCTGGTCTTTGGATCCTGGTTGGGATGGCACAACATGCACTTGTCATTTGAGAACTAACATACTGATGGTGTTCCCCTCTCCTTTTTGCCACAGTCTAGTGTTATAGTGTCGATCATGTTTCACATGGTCTCTGTAAATCTCTCGCTAATCACACAATTGCCAGGGTATTTTTTTTGTTACCATCCACTGATATTTGTAAGCATCATTTGCTTAAAATAAACTTCTTCAAATAAACAACTAAGCTTTGACAAAGTGCATAATGATTATTTTAATGAGTCACTAATATTAAGTCAATGGGCCTCATTACAGGTCTGGCAGTAACCCTGCCGGTGCTACCAGTGGGTTGCTGCTGGGCCCGTAAAATATTACTGGTGCCTGACTTCCTGGTGCCACCTGGAGATTACAACTCCTGTGGCCCGGGAAGTCAGGCGCCGCCAAAATGTAAGTCCCCATTCTGGGATTGGGGACACAGAAGCACCAGCACTGTTGCTAACAGTGCTGCCGCTTCTGTGAAGTGTTTGCCTACCGTGACCGCTGCGCCCGGCAGGGTCAGACCCATTGGGTGCAGCGGCCACAGCAGTCAAACACATAGTTTGCCGGTCTGGAAACAAGGGTGCCAGTGAGCTTACTGGCACCCTTGTTTCCGGACCGGCAAACTTATAATGAGGCCCAATGTATTGTCTTGCACTACCTTATTATCCCTATGTTCTCGTTGACAGAATTTGTGTTTGCAAACCATATTTATAAATACAATTGCCACAGAGAGATGTGGAGCAGCCAATCAGATGACCCTGAAATGCAGGCATTTACCAATGGTATTTTGAGCATGCCTTGTTCCTCGTCCAGTCTAGCTAAGCTGCAGCTGCTTCATAACAAAGACCCACAGGCAGCTCTGAGCCTCCGCAAATCGGACCACATTTCTGCATCTACAGTGAAGCCCCCATGTACTTGAACCATTGTATCACAAAGAAACAGCATTGTCGCTCACTCCACTCCTCTGACCAGCTCACCCTAGCTGTTCCATGGTTTAAACTAGCCAGAGCAGGAGGGGTTAGTTTCAGCACCATAGCCCCCGCCCTGTGGGACTCCTTACCTCCACACTTAAGAAATGAGCCCTACCCAGCATTCAAGCAACTGTTAAAAAGTTGGCTGTTCAATAAGTTTGACTAACACTCTAAGCATGAACTGTCTCCTACTTTGCCCGTACTACTTCCTACTAATGCAATGATCTGTAAAGTTTTTAATCTGTTATTGCCCCATACAAACCCTGTGATACCTGTGGTTCGGGCCGTTACACAAATGTTAAGATAAATACAAATAAAATAGTTATCTCTTTGGCTCGGTGCACCTCCATTTCTTGCCTCTACTATTAAGTACCTATCTGCCTCTCCTTCTACTTTTGCCACCCTCCATCTCCCATGACAAGCAGCTTGGTCTGCCTAATTTCCCGTACCTGAACTTCACTTCAATCAGGCTACATGTCCCATTGAGCTCTATAGCCATTCTTATTATGTTTGGTAGCAAGATGTCATTTCTTATGTAATAGGCCTGGTCCACTCTTTTTTTACCCCTCCTCGTGCCATCTCTCCCTCTCCCTCTCTCTCTATGCCATTCCCTCTCTGGGTTTCCGGATGAGCCCCCCTCACATCTTCCTTTGCACATATAAGCCCTGGAAGAGGCAAGCAACCATGGCATATCTCACACTGGTGCTAAAAGCCTTACAACCCCTGTGAGCAGCTTATACTGTCCATTAATGGCATTGAGGACCGGGAAGGCTCTGCAGGGACAGTAACATCTGAGAAAGACAGCACTGGACAGGCAGAAGGCTATAACACTCCCCTTCTAGTTTTGCAAGGGCAATACTTTTGACAGTATATGGGAGCTGAAAAATGTATTATAATAGTTATTGGCATCAGCCCTTGACAAATATTAAAGCACTATGTCAGTTTCTATCTCAACTTTTCGATTTCCCATCCGGTTTTAAAATCTGTAGCTAGTCTGTAAATATAAGATAATTTAATTGATATCCTAGTATTGCAAGGAATGGTTTTCGCACACTAAATATGTGGTCTGGTTTGACCCTGAAGCCATCCTGATGTAGATAAGTTCAGCCCTCGATCCACAACTGCTGGGATAAATTGGACCGTCTGCGATTTGGACCCAGTTTCAGGCAAACTCCTTTGAGGAACCATTGAAACAGTAGTACCTTGTTAATAGCGATAATCAACCATTCATGGGGCGGGCCTGGCGACTATGAAAATGTTCCTGCTCTGACCACTGCAAACTATTGCCCTATATCCAATAAATGTCTCTCCTGCAAGAATTTTACAAAGGTATTGTAAGCTTCACATATCTTTAAAAAGGTCTTGGATTAGGTTGACATGTTTGTCATTTTGTGATTAGCCTCAGAGCTGGTCATGGAATAGCATCTGACATAGTTTGTGTGGTAGATGATTTGCTGTTTGCCGCGGACACATGTTTTTATTCAATCCTTGGCATGCTCAACCCATCATCTGCCTTTGACACCATGTTTGGAGGGTTGTTAATTATTCTATTTTACCTATCAGGAATAGAGGTAACCATCCGACATGGATTTCCTCCTTCTTGCTAGCCAAGCACAACAGGTTAGAATACCATGCCTATGACCCTGTGTCTGTTTTCTATATGTTGCTTCTTGGATAAGACTCGTAAAAGGGGTTTTCAGGCAGCAGACCTCTCCTTTCTATTATTAAATACATATGGCAGGTTGACGCTCAATTTAATCAGGCCTGCAGGGTCAAAAGTATGTTGATAAATACTTTGATTGTACAGTGTGGCCAACCTGAGGAAGGAGGAGTTGGACTAAGTAGGGCCATTTTCAAGGGTGCATTTTCAAAATCAAACAAAAAATGCCTATCTAGCCCTACTGCTATGAGAGAAGTTCCCTGCCTAACAAAACTAAAAGTAAGGGTGGTCGTCAAGTCCAAAGAATATTTCTTAGTCTAACTCCTAATAGCTAACTGCCCTACCACTTAGGAAAACTTAACAAAAAGAAAGAGGTCGGCACAAAAGCCTCTGTCCTTGGCTTCTGCCTTGCCCAACACTTGGATTGCTTTGCTAAGAAGAAGGTTTGTCAAGTTCTGTATTTCTTTCCACAAAGTGAATCAATTCATTGCTGTTCTGTATGCCAGGTTTCACGTCTTTACATATATTCCATATGATTCCCTTTTTCTCAGGAAAGACAGGGTTTTCCTAACACAATTCCACCATTTCTCACTTGCTGCCTGACTGTGTCCTTGTCTTGTTTTTAAGCACTAGATCCCTACAGGTTGTCTCTCCTCCCAGTTCTGTTCACTATGTTTCATGTTATCAGGACTCTCCAAGATCCTCTGGCAGGCTTGCTTTACCAGGGCCTCGGTAGTGCATCCGCCCGTCCGGGTTTTCTGGGCTCTGTACCCCTTTTGGCTTCTCCTGGCTTGTATCTATCTCTCAGTTTGTCAGGGATCTCGAAAGCCCTCTGGCCTTTTGATAGGCTTGCTTTAGCAGGGCATTGGTGGGGCGTCTGCTGGATCAGGTTGTCCAGGCTCTCTAACGCTTGCGGCTTCTCCGACCTCTGGTATCACTGTTCGCCCCTCTCAATGGCATTACCTCTTTAGGAGCGTTTGCTTTCCTTACTCTGCCTGGTTCAGCAGTTGTTGCACTTCTTATGTGGAGACCCGGGATCTGACTTCTCTGCTGCGGTCTGGTCTCTGCATCAGTTAGTGGGGCTCAGGCCCACCGCGGCTTTTGTTTGGTCAAGCCACCAGAGGAGACGGTCGATTTACCATCTGCGTCTCTCTCCTGAACTTGGGTTCTTGATTGGTCAGGATGCCAGACTTCTGCCATCTTGTTGGCGATTCCTTCCCGCTCCACGCTACCGCTGGATCCGTTGTCTAGCGTGGCTCCGCCCCTCCAGGACATCCTCCCATCAGAGACTCAACTCTGCATAGGATTCTCTCTCCTCCATTCTACATTCCTCGTCGTTTTATGTATATTGTCACAAATAAAATTGGCTTGTCGCTGTTCTTTGACTGTGGATTCAGGCGCAATCCAGCATTACCTGAGGCCAAAGTGATTGACAAAATTTCACTATTTGGTGAGTCAAAAACAGAAATAACAACAGTTTTTCCGATTCTCAGGCAGACAATGTACTCTAGTCAATGCCCAGATTCGTCAGAACAGTTTTACTTCACATTCCAAGGCAGCCCAGAGGCTGGTCTGGAATCCCTGATAAATTGACTGACGTTTTGATTTGCACAAGTGTGAGGAACATGGACATTGTAAGATAACATTTGTTATCGTAATGCAACCTCTCCCTGTAACTCTGGTTCACATTATTGGCATCTATCTGGCAGCAGCCTTGACAGACGTGCAGACAGAGGTTTCCATAGGGGTTCAGGCTGGGTCTTTCTATTTCAGGATATTCAGAGGTTGGTGCCTTCTCCTGTCATCAACAGATCTAGAATAATGAATCATGCATTTTTGTTAATGTGACCAGACTCTGGGGATGTGCTCTACACAAAGCTGCTCAAATGATGTTGTGAAGTGCTTGAGACTTTAAGCATATTACCACATTGCACATCTACATTGGCTACCAATTGTTTTCCTATTGCAGAGTTTGTCTTTGAGGAATCTGCTGCATAAAAACATTATTTTATTATTACTATAATCAAAAGGTTGATACTGGATGTATTTTCGGTTGTTCTATTAACCATCAAGAAGCTGGATAGAAGACATGGATTTTACAGGCCATCTAAAGCAGGAACAACTTTAGCATATTGTGCTAGACCTTTTGATACTTCTATGACAACTCTTAAGAAGATGCAAGCTCATTGGTTTCTGTTGGGTAACAATGGTCAGCTTTGACATCATGAGGGACAGCTCCTCTGTGTGACCAGGATTGTGTGGGGTTGCCCTTTGATGTATCACACAAGGCTGTAAATAGTATCCTGCAAAGTTATGAAGGACATAAATACCAGCTTATTACCCAATGTATTGGTACTTAGTACTTGGTTTAATGACCTGAAAAGAGAGCTGAATGAAAAAAGATGTGTAGTCAATGTCAAAGGCAAGCAGTTAAACTTATAATCTATCATCGCGGAACGGAAAGCTAATTGCGCAAGATGATTCCTTTGCTCTTACTCTGTATTTTCTTGTGTGTGGACACAAAACAATGTTTTATGTCTAGCCATTTTATATTTAGTTTTGCAACGACTGATACACTTTTGAACTGTCTGTAATATATTCAAATTTTCTTAACTAGGCATATGAAGAGGACCTAGAAGAATGTAGCAGCTTTGTGGTACATGAAGACTCTAGTGATTCATGCACAGATAGGTAAATATATGTACCTGTTCTTTTAACTACTTTAAGTGATAACAACTGGATGTAACTAATTCTGTATGCACAAGATTATGACAAATCTGAAAGTAACTGGATGTAACCAATCTCCTCATGCACAAGTCTAAAATGTAACTGAACGTAACCATATTCTTAAGTACAAGCGCCCAGATGCCCAAGGGTTAGGTACGCTATATAAATGTAATCAATAAATAAATAAGCAACAAAACTTTGCTCTGAAAAAAGTAAAACATTATATAAATGCCACTGGTTACCCCAGACTCAAGTTATGGTCATTGTGTGGCAAGACATGAAATTGCGTTTTAAATTCTTGTAAATTTGGATCTACAAATAAGCTTCCTTCTAAACAGTTGACCACAATCTCAATTACACTTAACATTGTGAAGTGTCTACTGGAGTCTGAGTTTTCAGTTTGCGCACTTGTTAACAAAGCTTATTTCTTTCACTGTGTGTTTCTGCCCCATGTCTTATTAAATAGGAAATACATGTTTCTTTGAAAGTATGTTAAATCGAACCCCTTTAAAGCATATGGTGAAACATAGATTACACAAAACAAGGAAAATAATGTTTCATATCTTTCTCTGGTTATCCTACTACTGGGTGGTGCATTCCTTTCTTTAGTAAGCTATACTTCTCTGATGAGATCTAATGAAATCAGAGCAAGAACAAGATGCTGCTTTTATGCTGTTCAGGTGTACATGAAGGTTAATTTATTGATCCAGAAGTGCCAATACGTTTACCTTGGTTGGTAAATGTATATGCAATTTCCTGGCTTGAGAAAAATGGCGTTTAAATAATCCAGTGCTTAAAGACTTTGCCAGAATATGGAAATGTGAGCAGGAAAACCTCAATGTCAATGGACTACTCTCCTTTAGAAATTCCCTCACCTAATTCCTTAAATAAAAGGAATTTTTGCACAGAAAATTGTTTGGGTCATGTTCAAGATATTAGATTTGGTCTCAGGCTCTCCTTCATGTATACTTAGTAGTCATCAGAAGTAGGACCTCTACCCTCTATCCTGTATCCTTTTTTGTTAGGACTTTCACTTTGTCTCAGCAACTGTCACTGATTCAGGCCCAAGTACACCTGCACCCGTTTTTGTCAGTCAGCAATGTTATATCTGTAACAGAACCTCCATCCTTTAGCTTGGTCCTCATCCCATGTTGATGCTTGCACTGAGTCCTCGCAGAAGACTTTTCTGCAGACCCGTTCATTGACTACCAGGAAAGTCCTGCTTAAATCATTGAGGAGTAATAGGGAGTAAGGTCTGTATGGTACAGCACTTCTTCCTGACACAATTGGTCAAATGCTCATCTGTCTCCTGCTGTTTTCCATCGGAACAAAAGTGCTCAGTGAATCACTCACTGGGCTTTTTGGAGACGACTTATGTGTAGTAAACACTACTGCGTAAAAATCAAACCAATTGCTTCATTAGTTTAATTTTCATACAAACTATGAGGTTGTGTCCAAGTAATACTCTTCAACTGTTCATATATCTTTTTCAAGTGCTTATTTTATTTTGAAATGTTTTCTCATTATAGCAGAGACCCCAGCCAATGCATTTTGGACATACTGTCCATCCTCAGGGTGGGTTCTAAAATGTATAAACAGACAGTTGGTTATATTGACCCTCTATACAAATTTGGTAAATAATACACTGTGCCACAGCTATTACAAACTCATACCTGTATTAGCACTTTACTTTCTTTCAAAAGCATATACTTCTTTTATATTTCAAAATGGCTCAGACAGCACTCTAATTCACAGTGCCATTTCCACCAATAATGTGTCCCATGTAACACGGCAAATATCACTGTAACAATAAAGAAGAACTTCTTGTACATGTTGTCATTTGCATACCACCACCACTCTAATGATGCACATTTCTAATATGAGTTGTAATTACTGCTATCGTGCGGTAGGCTGGTGTGTCTAGAATCTTACCTCACTCCAAAGTGCGAAACGCACGTCTCTGTTTAGTGTTGCGCTGCAAGCGTGTGGTAAATTGCTGGCGTGTTCTTCAAAGTGGGTTCTATAGTTACTGCATGCCTGGCCTCAGACCTACGGATTTTGAATGATACGTCAGCACGTGTAACGTTATGACGTATCTGGATGTGTACCTTTGTAATACGATGCAAGCCTGCGCACCGATCATGATGTGTTTGCCGCATTCCCTAGGTAATACTACGCTGCACTGTTACGTTCTATTCCTCTCATGTTTAAGTAAAGATGGACAATACGGATACCTCGCCATCGTCCTCAACAAAAGATATAACAATTTGACCAAGCATTAACCTGCATTGTAATACACGTTATCCTGAACCACATCATAATTTCCAAACAACCATAACAAAATACAAACATCAGCTTTTGGGTTATGCGTTGATACATGAAATTAGTAGTTTGCAAATAAACCAAACCAAATAAAGAAAATAAAAAAGTACTTGTACTGAAATGTTCATCCTGTGTTGATAATAAGTCCATCCTTTCGTTCAGTATCACTGCTTTCTCTTGGTGGTTTCCTTGGTAAATCCTATATACAACCACATGTTCTCTTTCAGTCCACTCAGCGTATCATCTGGTGACAACATCTCTTTAAAATAGCAAAAAAAATGTTTGTCAGAAAGCATACTACTCTTAATATTCCTTCTGGTGGCTTACTTTGCGTTCTAAATATGGCTCCTTATGTGCACCTTAAATTACATATGTCATTATGAAATAAGTCTTTTAGCTTTCTTCTCCATAATGTATTAGTTCAATATATTCTTCTTTTTTCTGTTACAAAAAGCAATGTAGTCTTAATTCTTCATTTAGCCCGGCAGGGGCCACCGAATGCAGTCTATGAATCCAATAAGCTTCGCGTTGCTCCAATCTTGTGCTAATGCTCATGCGTAGATGTTTATTGTAGACCACTTCTAGTACTTGAAAGCGAATCTGTGCTATTTGATGTTTAAATAAATTGTGTCTAGCAACAGGTGAATTCCGATTGTTGGTCCTTATATTGGATTTATTTTCATTCCATCGTACTTTCACTTTCTGACTTGTTTGGCCAACATAGGTGAGTCTACACGGACATTTTATGGTGTAGATGCAATTTTGAGTATCAAAAGTAGCATAATCTTTAAGTTACATTTTTCACCAGTCTTTGAGTGCGTGAAGATGTTGCCTTTAATAATGTTATTGCAATTGCTGCACAAAAGGCAAGGGTATGTTCCTGAGTGCTTCCATGCTTGTTTTGCTGTTACCTGAGATTGTGTTTTGACTAACGGGTCCTTCATGTCTGTCTTCTCTTAAATGCAAACATTGGTTTCTCAGTGAACGGATTGTGAAGTCTTGTATCATTAGATAGCATAGGCCAATGCTTTAAAATAGTTTGCTTTATCCTGTTTGTTTAGGTGCTGTACTTGGTTATGAATACTAGAGGATTTTGGTATCCAGTCCTCTTTTCCTTAGGGTTCAACAAACTGTTGCGTTCCTGTGTATTTGCTTTCAATTTCGTTTTGTTTAGTTCTTCATCATGTTAACCTCTGAGTTTAAATTTGTCAATCATAGCTTCTGATTCAGTCTCCCAATTTTTGGTTGTGCTTATAATCCATTTTACTCGCAAAAGCTGACTGTATGGTAGGCTCTTGATAGTTGATGGTGGATGAAAACTTAGTCTGTGTAAAAGATGATTTCTGTCAGTAGGTTTGTGGTAAATGTTTGTAACCAGATTTGAAGCTGTTGGTGTAACTTGTACAGCTAAAAAATGTAGACCTGGGATACCAATTTCGAAAGTAAACTGAATTCTTGATTGAATACAATTGAGATATGACAAAAAGGAGGTAAGGTGTTCTTGTGTCCCGCTCCAGATCATAAAAATATCATTGCTGTATCTGCCCCAATGCTTAATGTATTTGTGCCATACCGGATGTTTACAGATGTGATCTTCTTCAAATTTAAGCATGAATACATTGCCGTATGCTGGCTCCATAGTTGCCCCCATTGCAGTTCCACTTATCTGAGAGTACAAAGTCTTTCCATTTTTAAAGTAAGAACTCTCCGCAATCATTTGTAATAACATTACTACGAATTCAGCTGATACTCCAATACTCTCTTCTCTTAATAGTATCCATTCCACTGCATGACGTCCCCAATCGTGTGGTATAGACGTGTATAAACTACACATGTCAATCGTAACTAAGATATCTTGTGATTCAATCTTGATTTGATGTATTCTATTCAAAAAATCTGTAGCATCCTTGATGTATGTAGGACATTTTTGAATAATTGGCTGTAAAATTCTATCAATGTAAGTGCCTAGTGGTTGTAATAATTCATTTGTTGCTGCAACTATGGGTCTGCCAGGAGGGTTGTGTAATTTTTATGGATCTTGGGAAGTAAATAGAAATGAGGCACATTTGGGCATTGCACTGTAAGAAAAGAATGAGTTGGGACAGAATGTAGGCCTTTCTGCAATGTTAGACTCTCAGAGGCACTTAACGTGCATTGGGATAAATTGATCACTAGGTTCTGCGGCTCGGGTATCTGTTCTGTGGGCCGACTGCTTCTGCTCTTTCATTTCCCAATCCTGGTTCTTTTCTTCTTTCTCTGGCTTTTTCTAAAAAAGGAAGGTGTCCTATAGCTGGAGGTGATGACTGCGTGGCCGGTTGTCTTGCTGAAGTCTCTGGTTGTTGTTCGGGTCTCTCTTCTGTGGGCTGCCTTGCTTGGCTATCTGAATCAGAACTTGTGCGGTCAGTTGAACTATGTCTCTGTGGTCGATTTGGGTTGTTATACTTAAGCATCCAGGTATACACCTCATCATTATGAGAGTCGTATGTGTCCCGCTTGAATTTCTTTATTTTTTTTGTTTCTAATTTGGTCTTATAGGTCTCCAATTTTAAATTATTATCTTCCAAAATATTTGCGATTTCCTCCTTACTGAAAATATCCACGGGGGACACTTGGATCTCCTCTATCTCGGTGTTGATCACAATCAATTGCTTTTATAATTCCTGTATTGTTAGCAAAATGAGATCTAAGGAACATTTGTTCAATATACTTTCCCACTTCTTTACGAAATCTTTATTGTCTTTGCAGAGTGTCGGTCGTAATGGCATGCGTAAACCCCTAGGTATGTGCTGTGCTCTATGATATTTAGTTAGTGTCACAGCATGCAATTTTCTGTTAATTTGCTTGCGTATCAAATACTCCAGTTGTTTGATTTTTTTTAGATGGTTCAGAAGGTTGTAATGTAACTCCAGAGGCGGCAATGAGGTTTAGAATGGCCTCTGCTTCTTCGGATGTAAAGCCCATTGTTTCTGCATGTTTATTTGTAATGTTAGAAATATCCTCAAATAGCATCTTTTTTGCGTGCCACCACCCTGGTTGTGTAACAAATAGGTGAGCAAACATGACATTTAAAGGGCGGGCACAGCTATTCTTTCTTTGTGGTTAAACTGTATCTCAGTTCATATTCCTTAGAAAGTTCAGGCGTCATCCAAAATAATGTGGCGTACAAGTCGTTGCAATCAAAACATCGGAACAAAAGTGCTCAGTGAATCTCTCACTGGGCTTTTTTGGAGACGCCTTATGTGTAGTAAACACTATGTTAGGGAGAATTCTTTGTTTAGGCAGAATTTCCTAACCTAGTGAGTCCCACAGCAGCTTTGCTGGATTTCTGGAGTTTGTTTTTTTTCTCCTGCCAAGAGTGAGTCTCTTTTTTTCACACTTCTGGACATGATTTGAGGGGCTCCTTTGACTGTTAATGTGTTCTATGGGCTATGGGGTCTTTTACTCCATAGGGTCTCATGTGTTTTCACTAAGTGTGTTACACAGCACCCTCAGTGCAGTGACACAGGGGTGTCATAGTGACACCCTACCATAGACTCCAAACCCTGGGACTGACTACTGTCTCCCAGGCCATGTAAAGTCACCATTGGCTTTACTAGTCCCAAATTATGAACATAAACCAGTACAAACCATGATATTGTGGATGTACTGGTCGGGGCAATTTGATTGCCCCGGGGTCTGTTAGTCGAGGGGGCACGTCTCCGTCCCCCCTGATCGAGTTTTGGCTGGTGGCAGTGGATACTACTTTTTATATTCGACCGCGAATATATCTCTATGTGATTTTCCCATTGTTCGAGGCTACCAAATTTAATTATTTAATTCTCATAGCCTCGAACATACCGCCGGTTTATTTATTTAATATTAATTCGCCGGTTGGTATTTTTTGCCAGGACTCGATTCTAAAATGGCGTTTGTGTTCTCTTCTGTGACTCCAACCCAAGTCGAGCCCTTTGTTCCACTTTTTGGCAGGCTTCTCCACAGAAGCCTCCAAAAGTGGTGCCACTCTGTCTGGGTACCACAGGGGGTGCTGGAGGGGGTTTAGGCACCCTGGACTTGGTAACTCAAGTCGCACTCTTGTGTGATTGGCCCAAATGGTGAGCCGGCCGGCTCACCACTTAGCATGTTTGATTGACAGCTAGGCTGAGTGAATGGGGGTGTGCTGCATAAAAGCAGGGCTTTTGGGACTGGAACTTCAGAAGTCACCACAGGACCTGAGAATCCGACGAGGGAGAAGCGGAGCCGACCTGCTACGGCGACACTACCGGTGGAGCCCTGCGGAACCGACTCACCACTTCCCGACGACAGAGAAGATCTCCCGGCTGGAGAGTCTTCTTCCCCTGACTGGTGGGCGCAACCAGTTTACCTTCTTTTCCTCGCATCCCAGGACGTCTTGTGGTCGAATTGCCCGTGCCAAGCACCCCGGCAACCGGATAGCCACTTACCACTGGACCACGAATAAAAGGACCGCTCCTTTTAACTGAGAACTCTGCGGCTGGTTTCTAACTCTGCAGCTGGTTTCTTCCCTGGCAGCGCAACAGACTCCTGTCTTCCTCCCCGATGAGATCCTCTCATCCCCCGGACGAAGCACCGACTTGCATCCGCTGCCAGGAACAACTGCCCCCACTGGAGTATTCTCACCACTTTAAGGTACCGTGCCCGCTAGGCCTGCCTTTCTAAAGATTGCTACAAGGTAATAATAATCCCTTAACCTTCTGGACTGGGCTGGCCGCCTTGACCATCTAACTGGTCCCTTTCTTTTGGTCCAACTCTTTCTGAAACCTTTTAGAGACGTTTGTGCACTTTTCAACCGTGTGACCTTGGACACATTTCGTTCTGATCCTCTTAAAGTGGATCCGGCTTTCTGAACTCTAACTTCACGGTTTGATTCTGCCTTCCTCTATTGCTGTGTTCTTGTGAAAGTGTTGGGATCTGTTTCAATTTATACTCTGCCTTTCTCTCCCTTTTAAACTGAATTATTAGAGTGCCATCTGCGTTAAGCGCTCACCTCTGTCTGAAAATAGGTGGGGCTTTACTTAAGACTTGTCTAATATTCTTTTAAGGGAGTGCATATCTTTGGGGACCGTGTTTTTGAACTGCTTAATATTAGTGCATGTGTGTTTTATTAGATGTGGTTTTAAATAAATAATTATATCTCTTTTACACCACGCTCTGGTCAGTGTTTGCTTGTTCTGCTGTGTTCTTTTGACCTATTGTGAATACTCTGTATACTGCCTAACTCTTGTTGAGGGAAGTCTGATTGCTCAGCCACAGCTACCAAGTGAATCTGTGTGGTACAGACTGCTACCAAGTGGGTTTACTGCCAAACACCTGTAGTCTTAAATCTTTTGCAGTGGACCCAGAGGGAACTGCACAAGTTTCTACCTAACACACTACTGCGTAAAACTCAAACCAGTTGTTTCATTAGTTTAATTTTAATACAACCTATGAGGTTGTGTCCAAGTAATACTCTTCAACTGTTCATATATCTTTTTCAAGTGCTTATTTTATTTTAAAATTCCTAAAGAATATCCGTTGCCACAGATGTTTCCTGTTTTTTTGCAGGTGTGTATGCTCTGTTTCTCCTATCAGAAATACATACAAGAAATATTGAGTGATCTTCCTTATGGTGAGAACCCTTAATTTAAGCATCTATGGACGTGGTTCTTTGTCAGTGAAAGTAGTATTTCATCATAGCAAATTACTCATTGTTTTCATAAGGGCTTTTTCAAAGTTGTATGTTCCTTTGACTCTATTTGAGACAACCAGTGATGCTTTTGAATTCACGGTTTGAGGTCTTAATAGAGAGCTCTAGCACTTGTGCAGCTGTGGTAGAAATTGGATAGTTGAATCACATCAGCTCATTAGCACTGAGGAAGCTTAAATTGAAAATAAAATATACCGCAAACCTCAGCTCCATTTCTAGAAAGCTAGTAGTCCAGATTGCTAAACACAAAACCACTGCCAAACAGAAAAAGCCACAGGGGGCTACACCTTCTTGCTTTAGTCCTACGTCCCATCTCCTTTCCTCCATACTGTATTGACGCCCCTCCCATGGGGATAGGACCGGAGCCTTTTGCATGGCAAAATGTGCACTTCCCGTTTGAATTCTAATTTGGGCATGTGTAGGCTCAGACGGGGGAGTAATTGCGCATTGCCAACTCCTCCCTCTGGCACCACAACTGAGTCTCTTTTTCCACACAATGGGTACAGACCCATGTACCATGTCATCTCTATTTTCTGATGTGCACTTCCTCTCTTTTCAATAAAATGCAGTTGACGCGTACCTTTTCCTTCCGTTTGTTACCCCGGCCTTTGGCTCCCCAGTTCCTCCGACTCAATGTTGGGTTCGACTGACTTTTCCGGGTGTACTTCTTGCAAGTCTACCTTTCTGGCCTTTGACCCTAAAACACTCTGCTCGGAGTGTATAGAGATTGAACAGTGGTGGGACTCTTGCAATGCCTTTGACACCTCAGCAATTAAGTCTATAAAGAACAGGCTTGCATGGTGGCAAGAGTTTTTTCAAGGTTATCACCCAAACATTCGAAGAAATATACGCACATACATTCTCAGACAGAAAATTAAGTTCCCATCTTTTTTTGTAAGGTACCTCAGTTGTTTATACTTCGATATGCACTAACCTGTAGCAAGCTTGAGCATCGATGAAAGGTTGCGTTCGTTTTGGAATTTGAAAGAATCCCAGCAAGTATCCAACCCCTGGAGCAAAACAGGAGGTTGTGTACTCACTGGGAAACCTTCCAGGGGAATAAAACACAGATGTCTGTTGAAGTAGATGAATCAGAGATTGAAGAAAATATCCGGTCAAAAGACCTGTTTCCAAGCTGGGACTGGAGGAATCAATCGGCCATCAAGATGGTGTATAGCGGCTCCCGGGATCCCAACAGGTAACACTGATGAAAGGTCTTGGAATGAGGAATGGAAGAAAGAGGGAAGTGTACAAAACAAGTTGAAGGACACATACACAGTGAATGAGTGAAACAGCGAGACAGTAGCTATTAAACAGGCTTCAGTGGGCTTCAGTGGAATGGTAGGTTAGAGAGTAAGGAACAGGGAATACAGAGCTAGCAAATGGGAAAACGCTCAGAGGAGAAAACAGGCTGCTAGGGCCAGCGACCCAAAGTGCTTAAAGAAAGCACTGGGAGAAGGGCGCCTGAAAAATAGATAGTGGAAAAAATTAGCACTGTGTAATTAAGGAAGCAAACTATACAATAGGCCTTATTATGAGTGGGCTGGTCCAGAAATAAAGTTGCCGGGAACCGACTCACTCCGTGTTTGCTGGTAGAGGCTCTGAACTACCAGCAGGCCTGACCTGCCGGGAGTTCAGGCCCCTACCGGCATGTTTTTTACTGAAGCACTGACACCGTTAGTAACAGTGCCGGTGCTTCAGGGTTCCCATTCCCATGAGGTCCTGTGGAACTCCATGGGAATGGGAACTTACCATACCGCCGCCACTTGTCATATCGCGGTAGCACCGAGATGTTAACCGGCGGTAACAGTAATAAGGGGTTGGCGGTAACCCGCCGGAAGTACCAACGGGTTACTGTCAACCCTGTAATGAGGGCCAATATCTAGGAAGCCATTGGGCTATGGAAGAATAGTCACATTTAGGTTTAAATAAATTCACACTTTTAAGCGTTGGTGCTAATTTTATTTAATTTTATTTGGATTCATTTATAGAGCGTGCAGCAGCCCTAGGGCATTGTGGCACTGTTACAGAAATCTTAAACATAGGTTACATGGCGTATACGTACAGTTGCAATTGACATGAAGTAGTACACAATAGTCTTATTTGAACAGCCATGTTTTGAGTGCTTGTGGAAGGCCCCATGGGAGTAGTGAGCTCTGAGCGAGGGGGCAGTGAGTTCCATTGCTTGGCCGCTATATAAGGGAAGCTTGCCTGTCCTGCTTTGGCACATTTGACTTTGAGGAGCAGTAGTCTGCAGGTGTACATGTTCTAGTGGGCTTGGAGGAGTGGGCTCTATTTATTTTCTGGGAGAGGTAAGGCGGGGCTAAATTAGCGAGGCACTGGTGAGTGATGGCTAATGTTTTGAACAGGACCTTCTCTCTGATGGGCAGCCAGTGGACTTCTATTCTTGCTGTCGTGATGTGTTCCCTTTTTGGGATGCTGAGAGCTGCCCGGAGTGGATTATTTTGGATGACCCCTTGGGTCTTAATAGCAGGAGAGACCGGGATTTGTATGTTCTCTATCAGGAATGGGGAATATTGTCTGTTGAGTTTTTTTAATGTCTCCGGGGGCCCTATTAGCAGGATTTAATTCTTGTCCCTGTTGAGGCATAGACCGTCTGCCGCCATCCAGGTCTGGATGATAGAGTAGGCTGCGTTGAAGGCCTTAGAGTCTTCTTCGGAGAAGCCTGTGAGGGACGTGGTTGTCATTACAGTAGTTGATATAGGCTAGGCCGCTGGAATCCGGGATGTCAAGTAGCAGTATGGTGAAGACATTATATAGTGTAGAAGAGATGCAGGAGACCGGTGGGATTCTGCGTGGAATAGGGGAGCGCTCGCATACTCTGCAAACACTCTTTGTCTGCCTTCTAGGAATGAGGCGATCGAAGTTGTTGCCTCATGCAAGATGTGGGCCGATGTGATGGCAGAGTAATTTGTGATAACACTAATACCACACTATCACGGTCTATAGAAAGATACTTTTGCTAAACATATTTTATATGTATGCTCAGTACATCATATACACATATCAACAACGTTTCTGTATCTCAGTGTGCCGTTCCTAACGTCAGGTATTGCACCACTTACAAATAACCAGGAGGAAAAGGATAAAGATACCCTTATGCAAGTTGATACAGTCACAATTCAACAATTTAAAAATCAGTCCCAAGTGTTTAAGTAATAACTGAACAGATGGGCATTTTACATTAGATAATGCCCAATACTAGAATTTTCTAGAGCTATATCTGCACGACATTGTGTAATGCTTTATTGACCAATGTGGTGCCAGCTACTAGAAAAGTCTAACAACTTGTACTGATAACACACAACACATCTAGGGCACCTTAACTCTAAGGTCCTTTTACAACATCTAAAAATACACAGACAACATTCTATAGGAGACCTGGTATGTAGCACAAATCTGATTGAATTTGTTCAGTCTATGCCAAATTGTTTAGCACATAGATCATAAAAGTGCATGAGACCAGCTCATGCTGTATCAAGGTCGACCGGTTTCATAACCATAGATTGATCAGGTCATCTTAGTCAGGACGTTATTCATGACAGGGGGGGTGTTGACTCCCTTTATGGTAAACTACTTGCTCCCATGGGTGTGTTTTCTTGCTCCTAAAGTGAAGTGACAGAAAAAACAGAAAAAAACAGAAAAATGGGGTGGATCACTATTGGGCCCCTTACTGTGCAATGCTAGTGTTTGCTACTATGCATCAATTGCTTGGAAAATGTGTATCTAGATTGCTCCAAAGAGTATCAAATATCACACGGCTATACAACTAGTTGAAAACTATTTTGTTTTCAAACAGATGCCTTTTTTGTCATATAAAAGAAAAGGGAGAGGGGAAGGGGTTGTGCTCAGGGGTGCTCGTATTGTTCCATCCCTAGCAAAATCGCATGTGCCTGGTAATGAACCGGATAACCCTTTTGTGCATATAAGGTGCGAGGAATGCCTTACTGCCCTATATTGGTACAGGTGCAGTCACACGATGCCCGGGATAGTCAAAGGGCTGCAAGCTCCTATTTAGCTACAGTCAAAACAGAGGAGAGAAAGGCAATGAATCGATGGTGCCTGCGTGTCGCAAAATGCACTTCAACAGCTTTGAAAACAGATCCTAAAGAACAGATATTACTCTGTATGATGTATGAATCCTAAGGTATCTAAGATTATAATAATAAACAAACAAAAACAAAAAATCTAGTGCTTTGACGAGAGCCTTGACTTGTACGTCTTCAGGATCATTAAGACCTAGGTTGAGGTCACCTAAAAGGATGATTTTGGAAAAATTCTTGAGATTGTCATTAAGGCGATAGAGGATATTTTCCTGGAAAGTGAATAAGGGGCCAAGGGGTTGGTAGATAATGCAGTGTGTGATAGTTCAGGTGAGAGATATGGCTGGCTTGAGTGTCAGGATGTTCTCATTTGCTTAAACGGAGGAGTTGATTTTTCTGAAGGGCAGAGACTCTTTAGCTACAAGTACTACCCCTCCTCCTCTGGCATTGGGGCGGTCTTGTCGATAGATTGTGTAGCCTGTGTGGAGAGCTAGCGATAAGGCATGGCCGGAGGCCTCCTGGAGCCAGGTTTCTGAGATGGCTAGGACATCCATGTTGTGGGAAGTGACCAGGTGATTGTTGTCCAGGGCATGTGCTGGAAGCGAGCATGCATTGGTGAGGGCATCATTTAAGGGGAGGAGGGGGGCGTGGCGAGCCTCTGGTTCTTGTGTTCAGATAGACTGGAGTGTACAACAGCTTGGGCAGTAGATGCAGGTGAAACAGCAATATTTGGTGCAGTATACTGAGCGGTAGATACAGGTGAAACAGCAAGATTTGGCACCGCACACTGGGCGGTGGGTGTGGGTGAAACTGCAACATTTGGGACAGCACACTAGGTGGTAGATATAGGTGAAACAGCAACATTTTGCACAGGATATTGAGCGGTGGAAGCATGTATAACAGTAGTTGTGTTAAGTTTAGAGGCAGAAGGCTAGAGATGTACATTAGCAAGCATACAACTGACACCCTGTGTGGAATGAAGTAAGGCATTGTCAACAACGTGCTGGCTGGTGCTTGGCGTGATGGCTGGGTAGATCGAGTATGTGGCGAGCGTCTTAGAGTTTTGGGTGTTCTGGTTCCTTGTATCAGTTTTGCAATTTGGCTTTGCCGCAGAAGAGTCGGATCCTCAAGGGCTGCTGCGTTCATTAGTGAGGGGTTGTGGCTGTGTAGGCTTTGGCGCTGGGAGGGACATCCTCTTCAGGGTAGGGTGACCCCTGGAATGATTGGGCCAAATGTGGGGTGCTGTTGAAAGGCTCAAGATGGCAGGTTGTGGGCCTGTTGAAGGTGGGGGCAGGGTGAGCAGACTAAATAGGAGGTTTCTTTTTTCAGATGTCTGTGGACGGGAGGGGTGGATCGATGGCTGGTTTCTGGACCGCAGTGAGGCATTTCATCTGGTCAGGGATTGCTGTAAGGAGGGCAGGCAGACTGCAATGCTGGTTGAGGATCAGTCTTTAGTGGCTCTGGTTTATGAGGGGCCTTAATCATGGGATGTGTGCCATTGGCTTCAGATAGGACACACGTTGTTTTCAGGCTGGTCTTCAACGTAGCAGGCCTGAGATGTCTAGCGTGGCATTGGGGGTTAGCACTTGGGTGCCGGATACGTGGCAGGCGATGATGGGTGGGAACCGTGCAGGTGAGAGGAAATAGGAGGGAGTGGGTTTCAGTATATGCTATGCACAGATGAGCGTGATCACGCTTGGGGTGGGAGTTGGCAGTGGGAATCTCAAGGTGCAGAAATGACTCTGGGGCCTCTGCTTACCTTCATTGCGGTATATGGAGGTAAATGACATACAGTTGAGGGGTAATGCTCTAAGGATTCCCCCAGCTACCATGTTATGCCAGCGGAGACCGGCAGAGACTCCTGTTGTGGGTCTTTGCTTCTGGCCTTCGATAATGGCCGGCTGCACCTTCCGGCTGGATGAAGCAGCAACGCACCCTATTCACCCGCGTCGTTTCTCTTATGTGCTCCGCTCTCAGCAAGTAACTAGACTGGAAATAACTAGACCGATAATTCTAGTAAAGTCTGGAGTCCAAAGAGGAGTAACTACTACTTGTCGAACTGAAGGATGTGTCCATTTATGCCAAATAGGCCAGGTCGGGCCATATTTCCTGAGACCAGTAGGGGTACTCGTTTCCAAGAGATCTTCGGCTGGGGGGACGGGAAGACTTCTACGAGGTCCTGACCCGAGGCTCTGAAATCTATCGCTGCAAGTGTCAAAGGGTCCTGGCACTCTACTGGGTCTGGTAACAAGCAGCTTGTGAGCACTATCATCAGACACTGATCCGCGGGGCCTTTGGGTCCTACATCAGGCCTTAGCTGAGGTGGCATCTATATGTATTAAGACTACCAGCTCTTTAGCTGAAGGCAACAAGCCTCCCTGAGACTGCTCATAGGTCCAAAAGGGAGGGCAACATCCTGAGGGTTTGGTAAGAGCTCCTCTTTCAGGCTCTGTGCCAGACATGTTTCCACACATTCCTGTACCGAGTTAACAACCCAAACCGAGCAAGATGATGGCAAGACGAGAAAGCTCTATGCCCAGCTCTACCGCTTCGGACAGTTCATTATCTGTAGCCTCCGTGCCTTCAGAAAGAGGCACATATCCGCTAATGATTCCCTTCTGACACTAACTCAGGGAGATAACTAACCAATCAGGAATTGACACCTAAAATCGAATGATCAGCAGAAGTGCCTTGGTGCACCTCGAATCCACCAACCTCAAATTTTCAGAGGTTTTGTGGGTACCTGTCACAGCTACGTGCACACCTATTTCAGATGCTCCTCAGCTTACCCTGCAAAATTCACGAGGAGAGTTTCTTTGAAAGGTTTTTGAACCTTATGAAATACTCACAGATGTCAGATATGCATAAGAGTTGCTCGAGCATGGGCTACGACCGCACGCTCAAATGCCTTATATTCGAGCTCTGCCTGCTCCAATTCTTCCTTCTCCCCTTATTCCTGTAGTTCCACAGAACTTGGAGCAGCAAGCTAAGGAAAAGAGTTAAGATACCCTAGCTTCATTAGAGGCAAGGGAAAAGTTCGGGAGTCAGTGGTGGGACCCCGTTCTGTGTCTCTTTTAAAAACATAAGATACTGACGAGGAATGACAGGAGACAGATTTTCCATCCTTGGCTAAAGCCTTTCATGATAGGCTGCGAAATTCTTTGAAGCTCTGGAGTACTGGAGGAGGTTTTAGCACTTTAGTTATCAGCCCCATCCCGAATCCTGGATAAACTCGTTGTTGCCAAAAAGATGTGGTTAAAACCACATTTATGTCAACCAACGAGTAAAAAACATGACGCTTGTTGTAAACAAGTTGGCTCTGAAGGGCCCTTGCTTTATTCACATCCACAGCTTCATTCTACAATTGTTACTGCAGCCTTAATGTATGCAAACTCATCTAATGTTGGCCTATATAAGACTTCTGCCACAACTATGTCCATTTTGCCTAGAGATGACAAATTGCATGAAGCTTTCGGCAAGAAAGTATATTTTAACAGCAAATGCTGAGGCTTTGTTAGCGGTGGCAAATGGCAAAACAAAGGATGGGGAGGAAGATTTTGGACTTTACACACAAACTTTTCATAGACAGACAGGCAGTATGCAGCATTTGAAATTGGTTTGTAAGAAGCAAAACTGGTCACCAAAGATGTGCTATAATCATCACTAGGTCATATCAACACGGCCAGCAGAGGCATATGTCAGGCCTCAATGTGAGAAGAGCTGCATGGATTCATGTGTCAGATCCTGACAGAGTTCAGAAGGAAGAATGTCACGCAGAACCTAGAAGGATCTCCACTGAGGGAGGACATTCTCTTCCATAAACCACCTCTCGGTAACACAAAACACCAAAGTGCAGATTATTCAATTAGAAAGGCGTATGGAACGGAGGCAGATATGGTAGAGCTGCGGGTGATAAAGTAACATGAATTTTTTGTTAATGATCGCACTATGCTCATAGCCCTCCACCTCCCTCTTAATGAAGATTACCTGTGGGTTACAAGAGTAGCATCCAGGAAGTAGAAATAAATCCAGGAGAGAGAAGCAGCAAAGTCCAAAGTACCAGGAACCAAAACAAAACAAAAACACGCAGGGACTTATCTGGGTGGAACGAGGGTGCAACTAAGGAACAGGAACCGGTCTTGCATGCAAAGAGAATGTCACAGTCCAGCAGGATAAGAATCCGAACAAAGGGTAATCTAACAAACTAAAGAACAGTTCCAGCAATCACCAAGGTAAGACGATCAGGAGGACAAAAAAAAACAGCCAAGCCACCAGCAGTTCCAGGAACCCCAGAGTAGGGAAACAGAGGGGTAGTCAAAAGGCACATGTTACACCTAAGGGTTTGCTTGCTCCTCACGCTGGTAGGCGTGCGTTTCCTGTGGCCCGTTGCTTAGCTGCTCCTGTTGACAACGGTGGAAGTTGCCTTGGAGACGCACAGCGCTTAGACCGTGCCATGTGACACGTCAGCTGTCCGCGCACGCCATGCAGACTCACAAACTCTGACTTCATTCTTCAGTTTAAAAGTTGCATACCACGGATTTGCTACGCTTCTCTTTGTAGCGTTACTCTAACTTTTTGAACTCTGATACTGATTCCTGACTACAGCTACGTTTAATCGGACCTCCTTTTGTCTATTCTCTGGTACTTCATTACAGACTGACTGTTGACAACCCGGAATGCCACACAGACGTCTTCTGTTCTACGTCCTGTTTTCATATAGACCAGCCGCGGCTGAACCTCGCCAGTGTACTGTATTCCTTCCATCATTTCACCCTCTGCTGGTATTCTCCTACTCGCAGATACGCTTTGTAAGACTTGTTATGCTTTTCTGTCTGTTTAGGTGTAACAGTGCAATACACCACGCAGGCTCCAATCACTTGATAACTTGCATTACCGCTCAGGGGTTCATGTACTCTTGTCTACACACATACTTTCTTGTATCCATTCTGAACCACTGTTGTTCCTTATCTCCATACAACAACTGCACAAAGAGACTCTCTGAATAAGTTCTTCAAGACCCCATCACGTGCACTCATGAACGCTTTGCTGATCAGTGCACCATCCCGTACCTAGTGCGACCCCTGCGCCGCCCAGGTGAATATCCTATACTAACATTCCTTTTTGTTGTTTTGTCCCGTCGTTGGTTCTTGAACTATTGACATCTTTCATTACCAGTTAGTCCTCCTCTGTGATAAGCCAGTTTCCTTAATTCCTATATTCATTGAACACTAGCACCCAGGTTTAAGTGGGTTAATAATACCTCTTGGTTTCCTCATAGGTTCAGACCCAGTACGAAGTAGACGCCAACATTTCTAGGTATTACAAGAGCTATTTGGGGTACTGTCTCTATGTCTCCTACTCCAATTTGGTGTTAACCTGTTTTCTGTATTTTTTACAGCAATTGATTGGTGGATTGTGTGTTCCCCGCTCTTTTGTATGATCAGCACCTCTGTCTAACACTAAAACAGCAGATGGGTGTATCATAAAGAAGAGTTCCCTCAAGTTGAGGAGGCCTGGGTTCTGGGTGAATCCCTGCTGACGTGTGGTGATCCAGGGAGTTTCATCTCACTGTTCCATTCAGTTGACTCAAGGTTTTCTAACCAACGCCCCTGCCAGCACGGTGGTCAGTAACAGCCCAGCAGGTCGGGGGCGGTCCGGGTTCAGCAATGGCCGGGCAATTCAAGGTACAAAGAGTAATCCAGTAACAGGTCAGGGCAGCAGAGTCCATGCATAATGACAACCAGGAATATCATATGCAAGGTCAGAACAGGCAGAACACACATTGAGGTTTTCACAAAGAAACTCAAGCGCACCACTCCTGCTTTGTTGAGAAGCAGCACCAAGCATTCTCTTCTCTCCTGTATCGGAGATCGCAGCTTCAGAACGCTGTATAATGGGCGTGATGATGTCATCATGCATCTCAAGCAGCAAAGCCTCTTGGGGATTGCAGTTCCCTTGTGCCGTCGGTGCACGAGCCGCCACGCCAAATGCCATTTCGCAGTACCATTGTAGCCTATAAAGGACACAGCGTGCAGCACCCTCTGACCGCATGCTTCACAATTCGCAAATGACATGCAGCAGAGAATTCTTGAGCTCCCATTTGAAGGGTCTGACCTTTTCATTTGTCCACAGATGGCGAGTTGACCAAAAAGAAAACAAGCTCTCGGGCTGCAAAGTCGTAGCTATTCTAACTAAAATGACCATGAAGTGTTTCATGCAGGCCCAATCAAAAAAAACAACGTTGCTTAAATCCGGGTCCACAAATCCCCAATGGGGGGCACATCGACTCTGCACAAGGATCATTGGTGTCATCGTTTGAGCGAATCTTGGTTAATTGTTGTGGTTTCCACCTGGTTTCACCTACCCATCTAACCCCACCACCCACCCCCCGTCTGCCCCACCCTTGATTCCAGATTAGGTTACTAGACCATCTCAGAAAAGTAGGGAGCATGTTGGAATCCCGAGTGGTAAATGTTTTGGGCAAGAGATTCTATTCAAGAATGTTTGCAATCTCCAAAAAGAACCAGGCCGGCCTCAGAGTTGTGCTGGGCCTTTCTTACAAAACTTCATGTTACCCCGAGAAAGATTCAAGTTGGGTACACCTTCCCACATTGCGGAGTCTTTTCACAGGGGTCTAGCTTTGTGCCTTGGATCTGAATGAGGCGTATCTGCATGTGCCCATATGGAAACCCCACTAACAATTTCTCTGATTTTCATTAATTGGAAACATTTTCACTACAGAGCCCTACCATTTGGGCTCATTTCAGCAGCAAGAGTGCTCACGAAAATAATTAATGAGATTGCCGGCTTGTTGAGAAGCAAGGGACGACATCTCTACCCTTATCTGGACAACTGCCTTGTCAGAGCGGAGTCTCCAGAGGAGACAGCACAGACCCTCCATTCTTTGAGGACATTCTGTTCCAATGTGGATTTTTTGTCAATATGAACAGGTCTGAGGTAACCCCAGCACAATCAAATGTATAGGCTTTAGTGGGGATATGATACAAGCGCATGTGTTTCCAACTCTGGACAGGTGGAAATATATACCGAAAGCAGTAGCTCATTTCTTACCCAGAGTCTGCACATCAATATGGTGGTATCAACAGCTATTTGGCATACTAGCTACTTGCATTCTCACTGTGCCTGTGGCCAGGCTCAAAATTAGAAGAACTCACCTTCACTTGATAGCCTCTTGGGACCAAGAGAAGGGATCTCAGTTGGACTGAGTTTTTATCCTCGTTTTGCTGAAAGAGGACCTAATCTGGTGGAGTTTGGAGAACAAGCGGATATGTAAAGCCCCATTGCATCCAACTCCCCACACTATGATAGTGACAGCAGACTAATCTCTGGGAGGTTGGGGCCATTTTGGGGATACTCAACTGACGGTTTATGGTCAGGCTTCGACAGCAAAGGGCATATAAATTACCTCAAACTAAACCCATATTTCTAGTATTGAAATAATGTCTCCCTCTGCTACAGGGGACTGTAGTGCTGATCCAAACATACAGTACCAAGTCCATGTTTTAAATCCCCAATTTTGTGCATGTTAGCAGTGGAAATTTTGGAGAGGGCAATATTGCAAGGGAGGATGCTTCGAGCATCCTGTGTTTCAGGCAAGAGCAATACCAAAGCAGACTGACTCGACTGAATCAGAGCAGGTTCTTACAAATGGTAGATTTGTCCTGAGATTACAAAAAAACTGTTCAACCTTTGGGATCTCCCACAGATCGATCCTTTCGCCACGAGCAGCAACTCAGTGTCCCAGATTTGCTTCATGGGCCAGTCAAAGCGAGAGTTAAGTGGGTGACGTGGTCTGAAATTGGGTGTTATGTATTCCTTCAACTTCTCTAATACAAAGGGTTCTGGGCAATCTCTGAGCATGCATGAATTGCACACCAATACTTATAGCTCCGTTTTGGCCCTCAAAGCGTGGTTCTCCGATGTGAATCAGATGGTGGTTGAAGGCCCATTTTTATTTGAGGTCTCTGAGACCATGATATTTCAGCAAGGGGGATCAGCCGTTCACCCGAGCCATCAAGAAATGTCATAAACAGCATTGTTCCTGAAAAGTACACATTGGGGCATCTTACATTTTCGGAAGGAAATTTAAATACAATACAAAAGGCCCAGAAAGAACCCACCCATACTCAATATGAGAGTAAGTATCATTAGTCAGTAGAGAATGGAATGAATCCCTTTTCTTGTTCCCTAGAAAGATGTACTAGCTTTTTCAACTTCTTTACCTCATTCAGGGATGCAGGTAGATACTTACAAGGCTTACCTAGTGGCAATGAGAGCATATTGGAACTCAGAACAGACGTTTTTCTCCTCTGACAATCCTGTAGCACAATTGACCAGCTGTCAATTGGCCGAAACACTTCTGTGTTGACATCTTTCTCAGTGTTTAATGTCAACACTGTTACCATTGTAAATTGTCTTTACACATTGTTCCTCTTGAACCAGTTCACTTGATCCCAGAATGTTGTATGGTACTTTTTTTGTAAAATGTCTGTCCAGTAAAAGTGTATGGACTAAAATGTTATCTATTGTGTATAGGTACTGTATTTATACTATTATTTGTCCTGTTGAATTTGTGTCTTATTAGAAATGTTGTCCTATTAAAAATATATGTATTGAAACATTTGGTTATTACTAAAAATTAATTAGCTAAAACCAATAAGTATGACATTTATTTAATAAACTAAACCAACACTGGAGGGTGGTGTGTTTCGTTTGGTCACCCTGAGCAATTGTGTTTTGCGAATCCTGTAGTTAAGACATCTTGAAGGATTAACACGATTATCGCACCTGGGAATCCAGTATTGTTTTAGCAACATTAGAAAGATCTATACCGGGAATTAGTGTTACATGTGTTACATGTGAGTACTCATGGCTTACTAGGCATGTTGCTGCTGCATGACAGCTTTGGCTGAATGAGACTGGTGAATGAACATATTTGTCAGTTGGTAAAATAAATGTATTGCAAGTGTGGAAAAGAGTATGATACCTAAGCAAGAGGATTGAACAATAAAAATCTGTGTTTTGAGAAGTCATTAGAATACAATGTTAGATTCTCAGACAACGAAATTTGGAAGTGATTTGTACCGGCTTATAATGTCAATTGGAGTTTGGACTAAAGCTGGCACTGACAAAGGGTTGTCACTGGTAAGTGTTTTCGTCCCAAAAAGAAGATGGTGTTCTGACCTGTTTTTGTTACTTGCAAGTTTGAATGGTTTGGTAGACTATCCATTATTTGTTCAACTGTTAACGCCATTTGCAAAAAAGATAAAAGGGTGAATGGGATGGAGAGGAGCCAGAGAGAGAAAGGAACAACATGTGGTTTAATTGGGACATAGTAGTGTTGGCCATTGTTATGACGATAAGTTGAACAGTGGAGTGATAATGTTTTTTGCACATAGTTTGCAAGAGAAGAACATCATAGGCCAAATAGTCATACACGTCAGTGGCCCAAAGAGCCGGTCTATCAATGTAAATAATATCCTTGGTATTCATTTAGTGAAATAACTTTACATTGAGCAGGAGATAATTATAGATTTTGCTCTTCATATTGTGGTGTTTTGGAGAGTGACATTCATAGAGACATTGAGACATTTCTTCATAGAAAGATTTCAGTTATTTTCCGATAATGGAAGTAGTCAAGTGGAGTTCTGTTTGTAGAGCATTCCTGATTTTGGCAGCAGGGACCTAGAAAGATTGGATGAGTGTTGTCATTTAAAACCAGGCAGTTTCAAACATTGCTCCTATTTGCTATAACATATTTTACACACAAGTGTTCTGATAGTAAGATCATGTTGACTAGGAATTGATGGGAATTCAGATGAACAGCTTTGTAGGGTATGCATTCAGTCTGAAAGATACAGTGGGCATTGAAGGGAGGCCAGTGGGGAGAGTTTAGTACCGGGTTGCGGTTGTTGTGACTTTGTGTTTCTAAGATTAAACCTGCCACCACATGCAGCATTGCTTTCATTGGGGTGAAGCTAGATTTAGGGAGGCCAGTCAGTAGGGTTCATCAACTCCACCCTCCTCCTCCCACCCCCTTTTTTCTACACAAACACTTTCTCTCACCGTGAGCGGCAACAGACTAATACCAGAGCTGTTTACCTGACCTGTCCTAACACAAGGGTCAGGCAGAGTCAGGCAATTACCGACAACTATACCCACCTGACTGCCCTTTCCCTTCCCCATAGAGATAAAAAATGGGAGCATGAGAGCACACTCTGAGCAATTCTGAATGCACAAGGAAGCAGCTATTCTAGGACGGCAGTTCAAATGGAGAAGAAAGGTGGTGAGACTTGAAAGGACGTCAAAGAGGGGGGTGCCCTTTTCAACCCAGAACCACAAAGCCTCCAACAAAGGAAACCTAAGACTGGGAATCGCAGCTGGCGAATGGTGTGATGGATGTCGGCGGTACGTGGAACCCTCCCACACTGATGGCCATGGCGGGGTGATGCGGTTGCCATCAAGGTACCGTCCTTGACTTTAGCAGCAAAAGAAACGCCAGCGAGTTCAGCACAGCCAGTGAGTTGGAAGAACCTGATAGTAGACCAGACTGTGTTAGGCTCAAGGTTGCAGTGGCAACATTAAGAAGATAAACAGAGAGAAGTATTTTAGGGCACAAACTTGGTACCAGAGATAGTGGTCTGGCACCACGTGGGCGCTCAATTGAAGGTCTCTAGCTCGTACCCCTCTCCTGAAGCTACAAGTACCAAGAGGTGATGGGGAAGGCCGGCGTGAAGTGTCAAGGTGGTCATACAAGGGTTGAGCCAAGCCCTTTGTACAATCGAAACTCCTTGACACGTTGCAGAAGTTATGGGTATTGTAAAATTGTGAACCTGACTGAGGGAATTGTAAAACAGGCGTTTGCAACCCGGCTGAGGGGAACGCTGAACGAACTAAGAGTTTCTAGAAACCTGCACTTGCCTTAAGCAAACGAGTGACCCAGGGAGACAAGATTGCCCTTACGAAGTCTCTGTTTAAATTGGCAAGTGGTCTGGGAAGTTTATGCTGAGAGAAGGATCAGAGCCCAGTAGAGGGAGATGCAAGGGTGAAGGGTAATCACCCAACGTGAAGATTGATCGAAGGAACTTTTGTTCTGTTGTTTTGGACCTATCAGGCCCTCTGAAGCAAGAGTCTTTGCAAGAGAAGAGACTTGGGCACAGAAAGCCCCGATATAGAGAAAAGGAACTGTACTTTTGTGTCAGATAAGGCCAGGAGTGTGCTGTGCTTAAGAGTCCCGCCTTGTCCCGTGCAAAAAAAACACAGGGAAGGGAAACCCCTGCCATAACATCCTGACTTAACATTTTGGGAACACTTCTTTCTTTTCTTGTGAGCATTATCCCCACACTCTTTTGTAACATAGCAGTAAGAATTGGCAATACGTTTTCATTGTACATGCCTTTTTATTTGACTAGACTCCACTAAGACTGTATTTATTTGATGGTCCTAGCTTGCTCCATCTTAGACTTAGGTTAAGATTAGGCGTTTCTCTCACCTATTTTACAGTTTAATAAATACTCTTGAACTATGATCACTTGTGTCTGTCTTGCTTTGATAACATGCCTTCCTTACATTGATCAGTTGTTAAATTAACTTCTCCTAACAATAAAGAATTCATACACATGGTTGTAATGTGTAAAAGTGCTTGGCAGGCCATTTTACAACAGATGGCAATTGCATCCAGGGTGCGCCTGTGTTTGCACTTACGTGCTGTGGGATGCTGTGCATGCAATTTTCAGCACTCTCAAAGAGGAAAGTAAAACCTAAGAGTAAAAGTAGGCAAACTCGCCTTGACTCTTCACTTTTATTCTCCAATTTGAGAGATATAAAACAGTGCTTGCAAATACGCTTTGCTGGCAGCGTTTTATAGTAGATTCCAAAGGAATCCACCTGCTCCTTTGAAATCTACATGTTTTTTGCCTCCATGAAAATCTCATGCCTGTGTAAAAGAAGTGCTCACTCAAGACAGAAGAGCAAAGCACGGTGTAGATGTATTAACGCTCTGTGCCTGTCCTCTGCCTTCTGTCAGGAGGAAGATTGGTTGGAGCGTGAAAGGAAAGGGTGAAAGCCTTTTACACTTTACTCTTATGCTCTATCCCATTGGAAAACAACCCTCTTGATGTGTGCTATCTGCCTTTTATCAGGTACATCTTTCATCAGCCAGTCCATCGATTCCGTAGCACTATCTGAATACATGCTTCTTTCTGCCAATCTTGCAGCTAGTTCCTGGGCAAAACTCTTGCACTCACTTAGCTCTGCCCTGCTCTTCTGCCTGTGATACGCACCACTTTCCCAACATGCGTTAATCACCACTAATTCACCTTCTTCTTAGGACTGAAGGTGTTGCTCTAAGAACAGTTTATCCCCTGATAGTTCATAATCTCTCCACTTGCTTGGCACTCACCTGCATCCCTGTCACCTTCTTGACTCTTCGCTTCCATTTTCAATGTTTCTACTTTAGCTTCTTCACAAGGGTTGTGCCTCCTTTTGGTCTAGAGTGCTCATGTACTTACTTGCATTGTTTTCTGTGCTGAGTCGGTCTTGAAAGCTCAATTCACGTGTCGGCATTTGTTCTGGGCAGTACTCCGTTTCCTGGTCTCTAGTTCAATGGATTGCTTTTCTCCTGCAGATTCCTCATCATAGATATCCCATCCATCTTTGCTGCTTCGGAAATTGTTTCGACAGGGGGTGTAGTGGTCCTCGATTCGGCCTTTGATCGTCGATACGTCTTGCCCGTTACTCTTTTGTTGGCTCCGGATATGACGCCAGGCATCGTATATAAACTGTCACTATGCCCCATACCTCAGTTTCATTTTTCCGCATGCTTGTCATGCTGCTTGGGAACACGGTCTAGTCTTTTTCTTATTCAACATTTTCGTCAGAAATCTTTTGATTTTTTTTTTTCGAATTCCTTGACGCGAGATGTCCATTGCCCAGGTTTCGAGCGGTGTACCGATTGTCACACCAAGATGTCCATCACTGACCCGCATGAGTATGCCACTGGTGCTTCGGCACGGGTCATAGGATGGAAGGGTGTGCATCTTGCGCCAAAATGCAGTCGAAATCCTTGCATGAATGTGCTGCTAAGCTTGTGCTTGGTCAACTGCCCTCAAAATCTCAGTTATCAGTTCGGTCCTCAGCGGCTGAAACCAAGGGGCATACCCCTGAGGAAGAACATCAGCTGAAAAGGAAACAGCCCCACTCGATGTACCATTCTTCCTTGTCCCGTTTGAAGAAGAGGTGTCATTGTTGGGACTCTGATTCGTCGATGAAAAGAGGTAAGCCGTCGGTGGGGCCTACTACTTGCCAGGAGTGGAAGGATTTCAAAACCTCCATGCGCAAATGTTCAAGAAGCATGCAGCTGAAGGTGCGGGTAACCCCCACATGCAGCAGCCCTCTGAGGCAAGATCAGCGGTCAGCGTTTCCGACCCCTCACATCTCCCATTGGCGTTGATGAATCCTTCTACACCAAAGGAGGCGTCAAAGCCCTCGATGCCGGGTCCATCCCGCACTTTTCAAGGTGCCAGTGCTTCGACGTCACAACCTCTGTCGACAACTACGGCCATGCTGTTGGCGCTGAGGGACAAGCTGTCGGCGCGAAAGGACGAGCCGTTGGCGCCGGCACTTATCGATAAATCCTTCACCCCACCCCCACGATCTGATTCTTTCGGCACTATGCCAAGCATTTTCAGCGCCAATGACACAGGAGATCAAGAGGATGTCAACCCGGTTTCCATTGGCACAGATGGTGTTGACTATTTTGAAGACCATAGCCAACTGCTAGAGCTAGCTCAGAGCCTCAATGAGGCCAGCGGTTTGGATACCTCACCAGACCTGGAATTCCAACAAAGCCAGCCCTATACCCATAACTATGCCAAGTTCAGGGCTTTAGTAGAAAGGGTCATTGACACTTTAGGTTTGCAGTCCTCAGCAGTGCCAGTACAGAGGTACGACCTGACTGATATTCTAGATGAAGGTCCGGTTACGGAGTGCAACATGCCCCTAAACCCTGCAATTGCCAACCCTCTGACCTCTCTATGGCTGCACCCTTGTTTTATTCCCCCTGTCAGTTCCACCATATCCGGGAGTGTAGGCCGGCCGGAGGGGACCCATCATTCCTCTCCTTTCACCCTTCTCCAGAAGGGCTCATTATGCAAACTGCTACAGTCTCCTCCAGACCAGCGTCTTCAACTTCCACTCTACCACCTGACAGGGAAGCAAAGAAGGTTGATGCCTTGGCTAAAAATGCTTTCACACTGGGCAGTATGACCCTTAAAGCTACGAATGTGGCTAGTGGCTTTGCAAAACATTCATTTGGTCTTTGGACCGCAGTGGAGCATGCGCAGTACTCCCTGAGGGGGGGAAATGCGTCGGGGCTTCCTACAGCTGGTGGAGGATGAGAAGGGGTGGCCAGACAGTCTCTGCAAATGGGCCTGGACATCGCTGACTACGTGGGCCGATCTATGGCGTCGACTAGAACGTTGAGGAGGCAGGCCTTTTTAAAATCTTCAGGCTTTTCGCCTAATGTCCACAACAAATTACGGGTCATGCCCTTCGAGGGCGATTTCCTGTTCGGTCAAAAGGCTGATAAATCCTTAGAGAAATTTAAGGAATCGAAAATCGCAGCTAGATCACTGGGCCCAGCTGTGTAGCCGGTCAAACCTGCCTTCAGCTTCGCCTCTAGGGCAAGGGGCTACAGGCGATATATGCCTTACAGCAGGAAAGCGCCGCTCACACTGGCCAAGCAAGGGCAGAACCGTTTATCATGCTCCAGAAGGGGCAGTGGGCGCTTGTAAGGACCAGCAAGCAGCGGCAGGGGTGACCCAGCCTCCTAAGCCACTTTGATTTCCCCTCCCATAGCTATCCATTTGGCTAATGGTTTATGGAGCACTAGCTCCAGTGGCAAGGAATTACTTCTGATGCCTGGGCTCGGCAGCTCGTTCGGTTTGGATATTGTCAGCCCTTCTTAAGAAAACCACTGGACAGACCCCCACCAACTCCGATCCAACCCGGACAGGAGTCCAGCAAGAACTGCAAGCCCTGGTGTTGAAGGGTGCCGTGGAAGAGGTACCTCCCTAAAAGAGAGGATTGGGTTGGTATTCCTGGTATTTCCTGGTACCCAAGAAGGGAGGAGGTCTCTGGTTGCTCTGACAGGAGTCCAGCAAGAACTGCAAGCCCTGTTGTTGAAGGGTGCCGTGGAAGAGGTACCTCCCTAAAAGAGAGGATTGGGTTGGTATTCCTGGTATTTCCTGGTACCCAAGAAGGGAGGAGGTCTCTGTCCCATCCTGGACCAAGTTTCTGAAGAACGACAAATTCAGGATGGTGACGTTCAGAGAAATTCTCCTCGCTCTCAATCTACAGGACTTGTTGGTGTCAATAGATTTGCAAGACGCTTATTTCTATTTGTCGATACATCAAAAGCACAGGAAGTTCCTGAGGTTTATCAACTTGCTGTTGGCGCTGAAGGACAAGCTGTCGGCGCCAAAGGACGAACCGTTGGCGCCTGCACTTATCGATAAATCCTTCACCCCACTCTCACGATCTGATTCTTTTGGCACTATGCCAAACATTTTCAGCGCCAATGACACGGGAGATCAAGAGGACGTCGACCCGGTTTCCATTGGCACAGATGGTGTTGACTATTTTGAAGACCATAGCCAGCTGCTGGAGCTAGCTCAGAGCCTCGATGAGGCCAGCGGTTTGGATACCTCACCAGACCTGGAATTCCAGCAAAGCCAGCCCTACACCCATAATCATAGGGGACAAGCAATATCAGTTCAAGGTGCTCCCGTTTGGTCTGACCTCTCCCCCAAGGGTCTTCACCAAGCTCATGGCGCTAGTCGCGGCTCACTTCACGAGATCCAGGGTCCTTATATTCCCGTACCTGGACAACTGGCTGATCTGAGGGAAGTCAGCGGTGCAGGTTTTGTCCCACCTGAGGACACCTGTCTGCTACTGCACAGGCTGGGCTTCTCCCTGAACTTGAAGTCCCATGTGACACCAGTCCAAAGACTCTAGTACATCGAAGCAGTCATAGACACCCGTGTTGGGAAGGCCTTCCCTCCCGAGAAGCGAGTCAACAGCATGGCACAGATGGTAGACTTGTTCTAGCTTCATTAGAGGCAAGGGAAAAGTTCGGGAGTCAGTGGTGGGACCCCGTTCTGTGTCTCTTTTAAAAACATAAGATACTGACGAGGAATGACAGGAGACAGATTTTCCATCCTTGGCTAAAGCCTTTCATGATAGGCTGTGAAATTCTTTGAAGATCTGGAGTACTGGAGGAGGTGTTAGCACTTTAGTTATCAGCCCCATCCCGAATCCTGGATAAACTCGTTGTTGCCAAAAAGATGTGGTTAAAACCACATTTATGTCAACCAACGAGTAAAAAACATGACGCTTGTTGTAAACAAGTTGGCTCTGAAGGGCCCTTGCTTTATTCACATCCACAGCTTCATTCTACAATTGTTACTGCAGCCTTAATGTATGCAAACTCATCTAATGTTGGCCTATATAAGACTTCTGCCACAACTATGTCCATTTTGCCTAGAGATGACAAATTGCATGAAGCTTTCGGCAAGAAAGTATATTTTAACAGCAAATGCTGAGGCTTTGTTAGCGGTGGCAAATGGCAAAACAAAGGATGGGGAGGTAGATTTTGGACTTTACACACAAACTTTTCATAGACAGACAGGCAGTATGCAGCATTTGAAATTGGTTTGTAAGAAGCAAAACTGGTCACCCAAGATGTGCTATAATCATCACTAGGTCATATCAAAACGGCCAGCAGAGGCATATGTCAGGCCTCAATGTGAGAAGAGCTGCATGGATTCATGTGTCAGATCCTGACAGAGTTCAGAAGGAAGAATGTCACGCAGAACCTAGAAGGGTCTCCACTGAGGGAGGACATTCTCTTCCATAAACCGCCTCTCGGTAACACAAAACACCAAAGTGCAGATTATTCGATTAGAAAGGCGTATGGAACGGAGGCAGATATGGTAGAGCTGCGGGTGATAAAGTAACATGAATTTTTTGTTAATGATCGCACTATGCTCATAGCCCTCCACCTCCCTCTTATTGAAGATTACCTGTGGGTTACAAGAGTAGCATCCAGGAAGTAGAAATAAATCCAGGAGAGAGAAGCAGCAAAGTCCAAAGTACCAGGAACCAAAACAAAACAAAAACACGCAGGGACTTATCTGGGTGGAACGAGGGTGCAACTAAGGAACAGGAACCAGTCTTGCTTGCAAAGAGAATGTCACAGTCCAGCAGGATAAGAATCCGAACAAAGGGTAATCTAACAAACTAAAGAACAGTTCCAGGAATCACCAAGTTAAGACGATCAGAAGGACAAAAAAAAACAGCCAAGCCACCAGCAGTTCCAGGAACCCCAGAGTAGGGAAACAGAGGGGTAGTCAAAAGGCACATGTTACACCTAAGGGTTTGCTTGCTCCTCACGCTGGTAGGCGTGCATTTCCTGTGGCCCGTTGCTTAGCTGCTCCTGTTCACAACGGTGGAAGTTGCCATGGAGACGCACAGCGCTTAGACCGTGCCATGTGACACGTCAGCTGTCCGCGCACGCCATGCAGACTCACAAACTCTGACTTCATTCTTCAGTTTAAAAGTTGCATACCACGGATTTGCTACGCTTCTATTTGTAGCGTTACTCTAACTTTTTGAACTCTGATACTGATTCCTGACTACAGCTATGTTTAATCGGACCTCCTTTTGTCTATTCTCTGGTACTTCATTACAGACCGACTGTTGACAACCCGGAATGCCACACAGACGTCTTCTGTTCTACGTCCTGTTTTCATATAGACCAGCCGCGGCTGAACCTCGCCAGTGTACTGTATTCCTTCCATCATTTCACCCTCTGCTGGTATTCTCCTACTCGCAGATACGCTTTGTAAGACTTGTTATGCTTTTCTGTCTGTTTAGGTGTAACAGTGCAATACGCCAAACAGGCTCCAATCACCTAATAACTTACATTACCGCTCAGGGGTTCATGTACTCTTGTCTACACACATACTTTCTTGCATCCATTCTGAACCACTGTTGTTCCTTATCTCCAGACAACAACTGCACAAAGAGACTCTCTGAATAAGTTCTTCAAGACCCCATCACGTGCACTCATGAACGCTTTGCTGATCAGTGCACCATCCCGTACCTAGTGCGACCCCTGCGCCGCCCAGGTGAATATCCTATACTAACATTCCTTTTTGTTGTTTTGTCCCGTCGTTGGTTCTTGAACTATTGACATCTTTCATTACCAGTTAGTCCTCCTCTGTGATAAGCGAGTTTCCTTAATTCCTATATTCATTGAACACTAGCACCCAGGTTTAAGTGGGTTAATAATACCTCTTGGTTTCCTCGTAGGTTCAGACCCAGTACGAAGTAGACACCAACATTTCTAGGTATTACAAGAGCTATTTGGGGTACTGTCTGTATGTCTCCTACTCCAATTTGGTGTTAACCTGTTTTCTGTATTTTTTACAGCAATTGATTGGTGGATCGTGTGTTCCCCGCTCTTTTGTATGATCAGCACCTCTGTCTAACACTAAAACAGCAGATGGGTGTATCATAAAGAAGAGTTCCCTCAAGTTGAGGAGGCCTGGGTTCTGGGTGTATCCCTGCTGATGTGTGGTGATCCAGGGAGTTTCATCTCACTGTTCCATTCAGTTGACTCAAGGTTTTCTAACCAACGCCCCTGCCAGCACGGTGGTCAGTAACAGCCCAGCAGGTCGGGGGCGGTCCGGGTTTAGCAATGGCCGGGCAATTCAAGGTACAAAGGGTAATCCAGTAACAGGTCAGGGCAGCAGAGTCCATGCATAATGACAACCAGGAATATCATATGCAAGGTCAGAACAGGCAGAACACACGTTGAGATTTTCACAAAGAAACTCAAGCACACCACTCCTGCTTTGTTGAGAAGCAGCACCAAGCATTCTCTTCTTTCCTGTATCAGAGATCGCAGCTTCAGAATGCTGTATAATGGGCGTGATGATGTCATCATGCATCTCAAGCAGCAAAGCCTCTTGGGGATTGCAGTTCCCTTGTGCCGTTGGTGCACGAGCCGCCACGCCAAATGCCATTTCCGCAGTACCATTGTAGCCTATAAAGGACACAGCGTGCAGCACCCTCTGACCGCATGCTTCACAAGTCGCAAATGACATGCAGCAGAGAATTCTTGAGCTCCCATTTGAAGGGTCTGACCTTTTCATTTGTCCACAGATGGCGAGTTGACCAAAAAGAAAACAAGCTCTCGGGCTGCAAAGTCGTAGCTATTCTAACTAAAACGACCATGAAGTGTTTCATGCAGGCCCAATTCAGAACTGACAGACGAATACACTAAAAGGGTTCTATTTGCCCCCCTCCCCTTCAACCGCCTCTGAATCAAAAAAACAATGTTGCTTAAATCCGGGTCCACAAATCCCCAATGGGGGGCACATCGACTCTGCACAAGGATCATTGGTGTCATCTTTTGAACGAATCTTGGTTAATTGTTGTGGTTTCCACCTGGTTTCACCTACCCATCTAACCCCACCCCCCCGTCTGCCCCACCCTTGATTCCAGATTAGGTTACTAGACCATCTCAGAAAAGTAGGGAGCATGTTGGAATCCCGAGTGGTAAATGTTTTGGGCAAGAGATTCTATTCAAGAATTTTTGCAATCTCCAAAAAGAACCAGGCCGGCCTCAGAGTTGTGCTGGGCTGTTTTACAAAACTTCATGTTCCCCAAGAAAGATTCAAGTTGGGTACACCTTCCCACATTGCGGAGTCTTTCTGCTGGGGTCTAGCTTTGTGCCTTGGATCTGAATGAGGTGTATCTGCATGTGCCCATATGGAAACCCCAGTAACAATTTCTCTGATTTTCATTAATTGGAAACATTTTCACTACAGAGCGCTACCATTTGGGCTCATTTCAGCAGCAAGAGTGCTCACGAAAATAATTAATGAGATTGCCGGCTTGTTGAGAAGCAAGGGACAACATCTCTACCCTTATCTGGACAACTGCCTTGTCAGAGCGCAGTCTCCAGAGGAGACAGCACAGACCCTCCATTCTTTGAGGACATTCTGTTCCAATGTGGATTTTTTGTCAATATGAACAAGTCTGAGGTAACCCCAGCACAATCAAATGTATAGGCTTTAGTGGGGATATGATACAAGCGCATGTGTTTCCAACTCTGGACAGGTGGAAATATATACCGAAAGCAGTAGCTCATTTCTTACCCAGAGTCTGCACATCAATATGGTGGTATCAACAGCTATTTGGCCTACTAGCTACTTGCATTCTCGCTGTGCCTGTGGCCAGGCTCAAAATTAGGAGAATTCACCTTCACTTGATAGCCTCTTGGGACCAAGAGAAGGGATCTCAGTTGGACTGAGTATTTATCCTCGTTTTGCTGAAAGAGGACCTAATCTGGTGGAGTTTGGAGAACAAGCGGATATGTAAAGCCCCATTGCATCCAACTCCCCACACTATGATAGTGACAGCAGAATAATCTCTGGGAGGTTGGGGCCATTTTGGGGATACTCAACTGACGGTTTATGGTCAGGCTTCGACAGCAAAGGGCATATAAATTACCTCAAACTAAACCCATATTTCTAGTATTGAAATAATGTCTCCCTCTGCTACAGTCCATGTTTTAAATCCCCAATTTTGTGCATGTTAGCGGTGGACATTTTGGAGAGGGCAATATTGCAAGGGAGGATGCTTCGAGCATCCTGTGTTTCAGGCAAGAGCAATACCAAAGCAGACTGACTCGACAGAATCAGAGCAGGTTCTTACAAATGGTAGATTTGTCCTGAGATTACACAAAAACTGTTCAACCTTTGGGATCTCCCACAGATCGATCCTTTCGCCACGAGCAGCAACTCAGTGTCCCAGATTTGCTATATGGGCCAGTCAAAGCGAGAGGTAAGTGGGTGACGTATTTCAGATACAGTGGTCTGAAATTGGGTGTTATGCATTCCTCCAACTTCTCTAATACAAAGGGTTCTGGGCAATCTCTGAGCATGCATGAATTGCACACCGATACTTATAGCTCCGTTTTGGCCCTCCGATGTGAATCAGATGGTGGTTGAAGGCCCATTTTTATTTGAGGTCTCTGAGACCATGATATTTCAGCAAGGGGGGATCAGCCGTTCACCCGAGCCCTCAAGCAATGTCATAAACAGCATTGTTCCTGAAAAGTACACATTGAGGCATCTTAAATTATCGGAAGGCAATTTAAATACAATACAAAAGGCCCAAAAAGAACCCACCCATACTCAATATGAGAGTAAGTATCATTAGTCAGTAGCGAATGGAATGAATCCCTTTTCTTGTTCCCTAGAAAGATGTACTATCTTTTTCAACTTCCTTACCTCATTCAGGGATGCAGGTAGATACTTACAAGGCTTACCTGGTGGCAATGAGAGCATATTGGAACTCAGAACAGACGTTTTTCTCCTCTGACAATCCTGTAGCACAATTGACCAGCTGTCAATTGGCCGAAACACTCTGTGTTGACATCTTTCTCAGTGTTTAATGTCAACACTGTTACCATTGTAAATTGTCTTTACACATTGTTCCTCTTGAACCAGTTCACTTGATCCCAGAATGATGTATGGTACTTTTTTTGTAAAATGTCTGTCCAGTAAAAGTGTATGGACTAAAATGTTACTCTATTGTGTATAGGTACTGTATTTATACTATTATTTGTCCTGTTGAATTTGTGTCTTATTAGAAATGTTGTCCTATTAAAAATATATGTATTGAAACATTTGGTTATTACTAAAAATGAATTAGCTAAAACCAATAAGTATGACATTTATTTAATGCACTAAACCAACACTGGAGGGTGGTGTGTTTCGTTTGGTCACCCTGAGCAATTGTGTTTTGCGAATCCTGTAGTTAAGACATCTTGAAGGATTAACACGATTATCGCACCTGGGATGCCAGTATTGTTTTAGCAACATTAGAAAGATCTATACCGGGAATTAGTGTTACATGTGATTACTCATGGCTTACTAGGCATGTTGCTGCTGCATGACAGCTTTGGCTGAATGAGACTGGTGAATGAAAATATTTGTCAGTAGGACAATTGTAGTTGGTAAAATAAATGTATTGCAAGTGTGGAAAAGAGTATGATACCTAAGCAAGAGGATTGAACAATAAAAATCTGTGTTTTGAGAAGTCATTAGAATACAATGGTAGATTCTCAGACAACGAAATTTGGAAGTGATTTGTACCGGCTTATAATGTCAGTTGGAGTTTGGACTAAAGCTGGCACTGACAAAGGGTTGTCACTGGTAAGTGTTTTCGTCCCAAAAAGCGGATGGTGTTCTGACCTGTTTTTGTTAATTACAAGTTTGAATGTTTTGAAAGTTTGGTAGACTATCCATTATTTGTTCAACTGTTAACACCATTTGCAAAAAAGATAAAAGGGTGAATGGGATGGAGAGGAGCCAGAGAGAGAAAGGAACAACATGTGGTTTAATTGGGACGTAGTAGTGTTGGCCATTGTTATGACGATAAGTTGAACAGTGGAGTGATAATGTTTTTTGCACATAGTTTGCAAGAGAAGAACATCATAGGCCAAATAGTCATACACGTCAGTGGCCCAAACAGCCTGTCCATCAATGTAAGTAATATCCTCGGTATTCATTTAGTGAAATAACTTTACATTGAGCAGGAGATAATTATAGATTTTGCTCTTCATATTGTGGTGTTTTGGAGAGTGACATTCATAGAGACATTGAGACATTTCTTCATAGAAAGATTTCAGTTATTTTCCGATAATGGAAGTAGTCAAGTGGAGTTCTGTTTGTAGAGCATTCCTGATTTTGGCAGCAGGGACCTAGCAAGATTGGTTGAGTGTTGTCATTTAAAACCAGGCAGTTTCAAACATTGCTCCTATTTGCTATAACATATTTTACACACAAGTGTTCTGATAGTAAGATCATGTTGACTAGGAATTGATGGGAATTCAGATGAACAGCTTTGTAGGGTATGCATTCAGTCTGAAAGATACAGTGGGCATTGAAGGGAGGCCAGTGGAGAGAGTTTAGTACCGGGTTGCGGTTGTTGTGACTTTGTGTTTATAAGATTAAACCTGCCACCACATGCAGCATTGCTTTCATTGGGGTGATGCTAGATTTAGGGAGGCCAGTCAGTAGGGTTCATCAACTCCACCCTCCTCCTCCCACCCCCTTTTTTCTACACAAACACTTTCTCTCACCGTGAGCGGCAACGGACTAATACCAGAGCTGTTTACCTGACCTGTCCTAACACAAGGGTCAGGCAGAGTCAGGCAATTACCGACAACTATACCCACCTGACTGCCCTTTCCCTTCCCCATAGAGATAAAAAAGGGGAGCATGAGAGCACACTCTGAGCAAGGCTGAATGCACAAGGAAGCAGCTATTCTAGGACGGCAGTTCAAATGGAGAAGAAAGGTGGTGAGACTTGAAAGGACGTCAAAGAGGGGGGTGCCCTTTTCAACCCAGAACCACAAAGCCTCCAACAAAGGAAACATAAGACTGGGAATCGCAGCTGGCGAATGGTGTGATGGATGTCGGCGGTACATGGAACCCTCCCACACTGATGGCCATGGCGGGGTGATGCAGTTGCCATCAAGGTACCGTCCTTGACTTTAGCAACAAAAGAAACGCCAGCGAGTTCAGCACAGCCAGTGAGTTGGAAGAACCTGATAGTAGACCAGACTGTGTTAGGCTCAAGGTTGCAGTGGCAACATTAAGAAGATAAACAGAGAGAAGTATTTTAGGGCACAAACGTGGTACCAGAGATAGTGGTCTGGCACCACGTGGGCGCTCAATTGAAGGTCTCTAGCTCGTACCCCTCTCCTGAAGCTACAAGTACCAAGAGGTGATGGGGAAGGCCGGCGTGAAGTGTCAAGGTGGTCATACAAGGGTTGAGCCAAGCCCTTTGTACAATCGAAACTCCTTGACACGTTGCAGAAGTTATGGGTATTGTAAAATTGTGAACCTGACTGAGGGAATTGTAAAACAGGCGTTTGCAACCCGGCTGAGGGGAACGCTGAACGAACTAAGAGTTTCTAGAAACCTGCACTTGCCTTAAGCAAACGAGTGACCCAGGGAGACAAGATTGCCCTTACGAAGTCTCTGTTTAAATTGGCAAGTGGTCTGGGAAGTTTATGCTGAGAGAAGGATCAGAGCCCAGTAGAGGGAGATGCAAGGGTGAAGGGTAATCACCCAACGTGAAGATTGATCGAAGGAACTTTTGTTCTGTTGTTTTGGACCTATCAGGCCCTCTGAAGCAAGAGTCTTTGCAAGAGAAGAGACTTGGGCACAGAAAGCCCCGATATAGAGAAAAGGAACTGTACTTTTGTGCCAGATAAGGCCAGGAGTGTGCTGTGCTTAAGAGTCCCGCCTTGTCCCGTGCAAAAAAAACACGGGGAAGGGAAACCCCTGCCATAACATCCTGACTTAACATTTTGGGAACACTTCTTTCTTTTCTTGTGAGCATTATCCCCACACTCTTTTGTAACATAGCAGTAAGAATTGGCAATACGTTTTCATTGTACATGCCTTTTTATTTGACTAGACTCCACTAGGACTGTATTTATTTGATGGTCCTAGCTTGCTCCATCTTAGACTTAGGTTAAGATTAGGCGTTTCTCTCACCTATTTTACAGTTTAATAAATACTCTTGAACTATGATCACTTGTGTCTGTCTTGCTTTGATAACATGCCTTCCTTACATTGATCAGTTGTTAAATGAACTTCTCCTAACAATAAAGAATTCATACACATGGTTGTAATGTGTAAAAGTGCTTGGCAGGCCATTTTACAACAGATGGCAATTGCATCCAGGGTGCGCCTGTGTTTGCACTTACATGCTGTGGGATGCTGTGCATGCAATGTTCAGCACTCTCAAAGAGGAAAGTAAAACCCAAGAGTAAAAGTAGGCAAACTCGCCTTGACTCTTCACTTTTATTCTCCAATTTGAGAGATATAAAACAGTGCTTGCAAATACGCTTTGCTGGCAGCGTTTTATAGTAGATTCCAAAGGAATCCACCTGCTCCTTTGAAATCTACATGTTTTTTGCCTCCATGAAAATCTCATGCCTGTGTAAAAGAAGTGCTCACTCAAGACAGAAGAGCAAAGCACGGTGTAGATGTATTAACGCTCTGTGCCTGTCCTCTGCCTTCTGTCAGGAGGAAGATTGGTTGGAGCGTGAAAGGAAAGGGTGAAAGCCTTTTACACTTTACTCTTATGCTCTATCCCATTGGAAAACAACCCTCTTGATGTGTGCTATCTGCCTTTTATCAGGTACATCTTTCATCAGCCAGTCCATCGATTCCGAAACACTATCTGAATACATGCTTCTTTCTGCCAATCTTGCAGCTAGTTCCTGGGCAAAACTCTTGCACTCACTTAGCTCTGCCCTGCTCTTCTGCCTGTGATACGCACCACTTTCCCAACATGCGTTAATCACCACTAATTCACCTTCTTCTTAGGACTGAAGGTGTTGCTCTAAGAACAGTTTATCCCCTGATAGTTCATAATCTCTGTACTTGCTTGGCACTCACCTGCATCCCTGTCACCTTCTTGACTCTTCGCTTCCATTTTCAATGTTTCTACTTTAGCTTCTTCACAAGGGTTGTGCCTCCTTTTGGTCTAGAGTGCTCATGTACTTACTTGCATTGTTTTCTGTGCTGTGTCGGTCTTGAAAGCTCAATTCTCGTGTCGGCATTTGTTCTGGGCAGTACTCCGTTTCCTGGTCTCTAGTTCAATGGATTGCTTTTCTCCTGCAGATTCCTCATCATAGATATCCCATCCATCTTTGCTGCTTCGGAAATTGTTTCGACAGGGGGTGTAGTGGTCCTCGATTCGGCCCTTGATCGTCGATACGTCTTGCCCGGTACTCTATTGTTGGCTCCGGATATGACGTCAGGCATCGTATATAAACTGTCACTATGCCCCATACCTCAGTTTCTTTTTTCCGCATGCTTGTCATGCTGCTTGGGAACACGGTCTAGACTTTATCTTATTCAACATTTTCGTCAGAAATCTTTTGATTTTTTTTTTCGAATTCCTTGACGCGAGATGTCCATTGCCCAGGTTTCAGGTTTCGAGCGGTGTACCGATTGTCACACCAAGATGTCCATCACTGACCCGCATGAGTATGCCACTGGTGCCTCGGCACGGGTCATAGGATGGAAGGGTGTGCATCTTGCGCCAAAATGCAGTCGAAATCCTTGCATGAATGTGCTGCTAAGCTTGCGCTGGGTCAACTGCCCTCAAAATCTCAGTCATCAGTTCGGTCCTCAGCGGCTGAAACCAAGGGGCATACCCCTGAGGAAGAACATCAGCTGAAAAAGAAACCGCCCCACTCGATGTACCATTCTTCCTTGTCCCGTTTGAAGAAGAGGTGTCATTGTTGGGACTCTGATTCGTCGATGGAAAGAGGTAAGCCGTCGGTGGGGCCTACTGCTTGCCAGGAGTGGAAGGATTTCAAAACCTCCATGCGCAAATGTTCAAGAAGCATGCAGCTGAAGGTGCGGGTAACCCCCACATGCAGCAGCCCTCTCAGGCAAGATCAGCGGTCAGCGTTTCCGACCCCTCACATCTCCCATTGGCGTTGATGAATCCTTCTACACCAAAGGAGGCGTCAAAGCCCTCGATGCCGGGTCCATCCTGCACTTTTCAAGGTGCCAGTGCTTCGACGTCACAAACACTGTCGACAACTACGGCCATGCTGTTTGCGCTGAGGGACAAGCTGTCGGCGCGAAAGGACGAGCCGTTGGCGCCGGCACTTATCGATAAATCCTTCACGCCACCCTCACGATCTGATTCTTTCGGCACTATGCCAAGCATTTTCAGCGCCAATGACACGGGAGATCAAGAGGATGTCAACCCGGTTTCCATTGGCACAGATGGTGTTGACTATTTTGAAGACCATAGCCAACTGCTAGAGCTAGCTCAGAGCCTCGATGAGGCCAGCGGTTTGGATACCTCACCAGACCTGGAATTCCAACAAAGCCAGCCCTATGCCCATAACTATGCCAAGTTCAGGGCTTTAGTAGAAAGGGTCATTGACACTTTAGGTTTGCAGTCCTCAGCAGTGCCAGTACAGAGGTACGACCTGACTGATATTCTAGATGAAGGTCCGGTTACGGAGTGCAACATGCCCCTAAACCCTGCAATTGCCAACCCTCTGACCTCTCAATGGCTGCACCCTTGTTTTATTCCCCCTGTCAGTTCCACCATATCCGGGAAGTGTAGGCCGGCCGGAGGGGACCCATCATTCCTCTCCTTTCACCCTTCTCCAGAAGGGCTCATTATGCAAACTGCTACAGTCTCCTCCAGACCAGCGTCTTCAACTTCCACTCTACCACCTGACAGGGAAGCAAAGAAGGTTGATGCCTTGGCTAAAAATGCTTTCACACTGGGCAGTATGACCCTTAAAGCTACGAATGTGGCTAGTGGCTTTGCAAAACATTCATTTGGTCTTTGGACCGCAGTGGAGCATGCGCAGTACTCCCTGAGGGGGGGAAATGCGTCGGGGCTTCCTACAGCTGGTGGAGGATGAGAAGGGGTGGCCAGACAGTCTCTGCAAATGGGCCTGGACATCGCTGACTACGTGGGCCGATCTATGGCGTCGACTATAACGTTGAGGAGGCAGGCCTTCTTAAAATCTTCAGGCTTTTCGCCTAATGTCCACAACGAATTACGGGTCATGCCCTTCGAGGGCGATTTCCTGTTCGGTCAAAAGGCTGATAAATCCTTAGAGAAATTTAAGGAATCGAAAATCGCAGCTAGATCACTGGGCCCAGCTGTGTAGCCGGTCAAACCTGCCTTCAGCTTCTCCTCTAGGGCAAGGGCTACAGGCGATATATGTCTTACAGCAGGAAAGCGCCGCTCACACTGGCCAAGCAAGGGCAGAACCGTTTATCATGCTCCGGAAGGGGCAGTGGGCGCTTGTAAGGACCAGCAAGCAGCGGCAGGGGTGACCCAGCCTCCTAAGCCACTTTGATTTCCTCTCCCATAGCTATCCATTTGGCTAATGGTTTATGGAGCACTAGCTCCAGTGGCAGGGAATTACTTCTGATGCCTGGGCTCGGCAGCTCGTTCGGTTTGTCAGCCCTTCTTAAGAAAACCACTGGACAGACCCCCACCAACTCCGATCCAACCGGGACAGGAGTCCAGGAAGAACTGCAAGCCCTGTTGTTGAAGGGTGCCGTGGAAGAGGTACCTCCCTAAAAGAGAGGATTGGGTTGGTATTCCTGGTATTTCCTGGTACCCAAGAATGGAGGAGGTCTCTGTCCCATCCTGGACCAAGTTTCTGAAGAACGACAAATTCAGGATGGTGACGTTCAGAGAAATTCTCCTCGCTCTCAATCTACAGGACTTGTTGGTGTCAATAGATTTGCAAGACGCTTATTTCTATTTGTCGATACATCAAAAGCACAGGAAGTTCCTGAGGTTTATCAACTTGCTGTTGGCGCTGAAGGACAAGCTGTCGGCGCCAAAGGACGAACCGTTGGCGCCAGCACTTATCGATAAATCCTTCACCCCACTCTCGCGATCTGATTCTTTTGGCACTATGCCAAACATTTTCAGCACCAATGACACAGGAGATCAAGAGGACGTCGACCCGGTTTCCATTGGCACAGATGGTGTTGACTATTTTGAAGACCATAGCCAGCTGCTGGAGCTAGCTCAGAGCCTCGATGAGGCCAGCGGTGTGGATACCTCACCAGACCTGGAATTCCAGCAAAGCCAGCCCTACACCCATAATCATAGGGGACAAGCAATATCAGTTCAAGGTGATCCTGTTTGGTCTGACCTCTCCCCCAAGGGTCTTCACCAAGCTCATGGCGCTAGTCGCGGCTCACTTCACGAGATCCAGGGTCCTTATATTCCCGTACCTGGACAACTGGCTGATCTGAGGGAAGTCAGCGGTGCAGGTTTTGTCCCACCTGAGGACACCTGTCTGCTACTGCACAGGCTGGGCTTCTCCCTGAACTTGAAGTCCCATGTGACACCAGTCCAAAGACTCTAGTACATCGAAGCAGTCATAGACACCCGTGTTGGGAAGGCCTTCCCTCCCGAGAAGCGAGTCAACAGCATGGCACAGATGGTCGACTTGTTCTGTAACCACGCCGCTCTACCAGCGACTTCCTTCCTCTGCCTCTGAGGTCTCATGGCCTCCTGTATTTTTCTAGTACCAGAGGCCAGGCTGTGCATGAGATCCCTACAGTGGCTTCTAAGGGGTCAGTGGTCGCAGCACCTCGGAACTCTCTCGGATCCCCTCAAGGTATCCAGACATGTGGTTAACGACCTCATCTGGTGGACAGACTGCAGCAATTTCCTGGCAGGGGTCCCCTTCTGACCTCCATGTCCTAAGGCCTGAGTGGTCATGGCTGCATCTCTGAAAGGTTGGGCGCTCATTGCGAGGCTGGAGTTGAGAGCCATCAGGGTATCCCTGAAGGTGTTCACTCCGTCTATGGAGGGGAAGCATGTCCTAATTTTGATGGACAACACAGTGTTCATGCACTAACTAAACAAGCAGTGGCGTGCACTCCCTCCACCTCTGCAGAGATGCGATGCAGCTATGGTTCTGGCTATCGGAGAACTGGAACACAGTCCCTGCAGTTCAACTGGCAGGGACAGAGAACAGTTTGGCAGATGCTCTGAGCAGGCAGAGCACAGTCTCACATGAGTGGGAAGTGTGCCAAAATGTCCTAGAGGAGATCTTCTGTCGCTGGGGTACCCCAACAGGGTACCTGTTTGCTACGGAATCCAAAAGAAAGTGCAGACAGTTTTGCTCGAGGGAATTTCCAGCAAACGGTGCGCGAGGGGATGCGTTTCTGGTGGACTGGACCTTCCCCCTCCACTATGCCTTCCCTCAGGTTCCTGTTATTGCTTGGCTTCTCGGGAGGCCCAAGAGGTTTCGAGCATCCATGATCCTGATCGCACCAAACTGGTCAAGGAGGACCTGGTACTCATACCTTCTGGATCTGGCCATTTTCCTACCTCTCCGGTTGCCTCGGCGGCCTGATCTCCTAACCCAGTCGGAAGGTCTGGTGTGTCACCCGAACCCAGAGTCCCTCAACCTATATGTGTGGCTCTTGAGAGGATAAGGTATGATGACTGGGACCTCTCAGAGGAGGTTCTCGAGGTGTTGCTGGCTGCATGCTTACCATCTACAAGATTTTTTTATGCCTGCAGGTGGAGAAAATTTGAGTCGTGGTGCAGGAAACGCGAGATTGACCATTTCTCTTGCCCCACCACTACAGTAATGGAGTTCCTTCTGTCACTGGCCTCAGCAGGCCTTCAGGTCTCCACAGTGAAAGGATATTCGGCGGCCTTGTCTGTGTTTAAGAGTTCCCGGATCAAGGTTCATATTTTACGATCCCGTCAATGGCACAATTCCTGAAGGGCCTTGCAGATAAGTTTCCGCCAACTCCCTTTGTTGTTCCAGATTGGGATCTTAATCTAGTGTTGACATATCTCATGGTGGCTCCCCTTGGGCCGATGCACACTTGCTCTTTGCGGCTTCTCTCCTTAAAAACAGCCTTTCTAGTGACAATTACATCTGCTAGACGGCTGAGTGAATTGCAAGTCTTATGCTGCAAACCGCCATTCCTTCCGTTTTTTATTTAGAGAAAGTTTTCCCAGAGTGAGAACTGGATTACTCCCAAATGTTGTCTCTGAATTCCACCTATCGTAGTCCATTGACCTGCCGGTCTTCTAACCACCAGTGTACCCTTCTAAGGAAGAGGAGCGCTTCCATCGTCTGGATCCTAAAAGGGTTCTAAGCTTCTACATTGCAAGGACATCTTGAGTTCAGAAGAACTGACCAACTGTTTGTGGCCTTCTCCCTTGCCTGAAAAGGCCTACCGATAACAAAATAAACATTGTCATGATGGATCATCTTCTGCATAGCAGAATGTTACCAGTCCGCAGGCAGGGAATTACCGGCGGGCATCAGGGCGCCTTCGACTAGAGAGGTCTTCGACTGCATTACAAAGGGGGTCCCTGTTAGGGATATTTGTCATGCTCCAACATGGTCTTCTCTTCATACTTTTACTAAACACTATAGTTTAGATACTGCTCTCACAGGCAATGTATGCTTTGGCAGGGTGGTGCTACCAAATCTGTTAGTCTAACTTTCTGTCCGCCTCCTTCCCCTGCTGCTTTGGGAGTTTATCAGATGAGAAATCTGCAGGAGAAAAGCAATCAATTGAAGGAGAAATTACTTACTGTAATGTTCTTTCTATGGAATCTTCTCCTGCAGAGAGGATTTTTTCTACAAACATTTGCACCATCTGTGCGTGTGTGTCATGGCTATTTTCATTTTCTTAAACATGTTGGATATGCTGCAACAATATTCTCACTGGGAAGATATGGGTGGCTTCCGTCGCCGTTGAAACTTAATGTTTAGGCTCTGCTACCCCAGCATGTCATCAATTGTGGTATTAAACTCCCTAGATGTTGACCAATGGCTTAACATCCATTTGAAGTCAAGTGTCTGCCCAACAAGTATGGCCTGAAATCCGCTTGAGGTCATTTAAGGGTTAACATTTCCCACACGATGACAGAGACATGCCTTTGATGCAGATGCAATTGTGCTCATTGTGTACCCTCTTTTTGGGTTAGTGTGGCCCCCAGTCTACAGGCTCAGGCCTACACTGAAAAACGCGGTTTGCCATCTCAAATGAAAGGAATGTGGAAGTGACCAATCTATTATTTCTTTGGCTTTGCTGAAAGCCTCATCACAGTCCTCAGACCGTTCACAGCAATACCCTTTCGTAAAAGTGCCCTGTGTGCTCTGTGGTGGTGGGCAACATTTTAACAATTTAAGCATAATATTCTGCCATCCAAATGAATAACTTGAGTTTATGGTATGGTATGGTATTGTTTATTTATATGGCGCCTATACACAGGCAAGTGTTTCAAAGCGCTCAAGGTTGGTGAGAGCACAGGGAAAAAACAATAGTCGCTCAGAGCCTTTGAAAATCTGAGACGACAATAGTCTGCACAGGCAGGGTAAGTCTGTAAAAAATACATTTAACATTATGGGATATAGCAAATAGGCCTGATGGCGATTCTGCAATTTTAACAGTGCAATTAGGGGTGAAGACAAGGGAGAGACAGACATACTATCTTTAAGCACAGTGCGTACGGATCGAGCAAGTGCACAAAGGGTCATAGGCAGCAGAGGACCAAGCGCACCAGGTCGGATGAGACTGGGATAAGTGCAGAGAGAGAGAGACACTCTTTGGTTAATTTCTCAGTGCATTGGGTGTGGGTGAGGATGTAGGGCCCTGAGGCAAGTGCGAGAGAGAACTGGCGGGGTGCAGGGGACCATTTCGACTCTGAGGTACACATAGCGGCCAGTCAGCATGCTGTAAGGATTAGGAGGGAGAAAGGGTAAGAAAGAGAACTAGGTTAGCAGGGTAAAGGGAGAGATGAGGAGGATGAGAAGAGGAAGGCCTTGAGGAGTTTCCAGAGTTTCAGGAGATCCGGCTCAAGACGTCGGGCGGCAGGGAGGCTTTTCCAGAGGAAGGCACCTGCTGAGGATAAGGATCTCCCTCCAAAACTCTGCTTGGAGAACCGGCTCACTCGCAGAAGGTTGGAGGTAGATGAGCACAGGGCTCGTGAGTGACAGTATTTAGGTAGGCAGCGTTGCAGGTAGGTGGGACCAAGGCTCTGGAGACAGTGAGCCTCTGGGGGAAAGTGAGAAAAGGTAGAGTACCTCTGAGGAGGTGTAGCTGCTAGTTAGACTTTTTAGAGATGTCTGAAGTGTGAGAAGAGAAGGAGAGGGTGGAATCAAAGATGACCCCACGGTTTCTTGCTTCGCAGGTGGGTGCAAGTGCAGGGCCAAGGGAGGCCTGCCAGAGTGAAAGTGGGAAAGCGGGAGCAGGGATCCCAATGTGAACGATCTCAGTCTTAGTGGCGATGAGGCACAGGTTGTTTGCAGCACACCATGACTGAATAGCGGACAGACAGTCAGATATGAGCGAGGAGGAGGCTGAGGGTAGCCTGAAAGATAATTGCATGTCATCCGCATAGCACTGGAAGTTAAGAGGTGAAGGTGGCAATCACCTGTGCCATGGCAGCCATATAGATGCTGAAGAACCAGGGGAAAGGTTAGATCCCTGGGGAATGCCACAGGTTGAGAGAGTGATAGACTAGTGAAAGGCTCAGAGTTCCACTTTGAATGGGCTGTCGGAGAGGAAGGAGGTTTACCACTCCAGAGCCTGACCTGTGATTCCCAGGGTATCACAGAGACGTGTGATCAGGATCTTGTGGTTAACTGTTTCAAAGGCAGAGGAGAGGTTAAGGAGAATGAGGATAGATGGGGTGTTAGTGTCAAGATTTGAGAGCAAGTCTTCACAGGTGTTCAGAAGAGCAGTTTCCGTGCCTCTGGATGCTCTAAAGCCAGATTGATGGTCATGGAAGCAACCAATAGAATCAATGTGGAGGGTCAGCTGAGAGATAGCCAGTTTCTACAGGAATGTGCCCAGGAAAGGAGTGATGGATATAGGGTGGTAGTTTGCCAGAATGGAGGGATGGGCAGAGGGTTTCTTTGAGCAGAGGGTGCACAAGGGAGTGCTTCAGGGCAGTTGGGAAAACTCCAGTGGCAAAGGAGAGATTGCAGAGATCAGCCAAAGCTGGGGCGAAGGGGTCGATATTGTCTTTAATGGTTATAGAGAGGCAGCGGTCCACCTATTTGGATGAAGCCTTCATAGAATTGTCTAGTAACCTCAAACGGTGTGACATGTGAGAGAGAAGAGAGGGTAAGTGGAGGGGGGCAAGGGAGGCTCCAGTGTTGGTGTATGCTGTGGCGTGGAAGAGAGGGTGGAAAGGATGTCTTGGGTTTTTGTGGTGAAGTTTACAGCCGAGCAACGGTCCTCGGTGGGTGTCACAGAAGAAGAAGCAGCTGTAGGTTTGGCCAGCTCCTTGCAGACTTTGAAGAGTTTGGCTGTGTTGTTTGATGCTGCGGAGATGCTGGCTTGAATAAAGACTCTTGTATTGGTGTGGGTGGAGAGTCGATAATGCCTTTGAAGGAGGCTGCAGATGGTTCACCCAACGCATTCAATTTCCGCTCAGCTGCACTGCACTTCACTTGCGTTTAAGGGCAGCCAGGTCAGAGTCGTACCAATTGTTGCACTTTTTGGGAGGCTTTAGTCGGATCCTCATGACAGGGGCAAGAGTGTCAAGGGTGTTGGAGATAGAGAGATTGAGGTTAGCAAGGGCTGTGTCAGGGTGGGAGTCAACTGAAGGAACAGGTGAAGGAGAGTAGGAGGAGGCAAAAGCAGCCTTTTTTCATGGGTCTGGTGACTTTGAAGCCCAGTGGCTGTGCCAAATGTGTTGCTGGAAGAGGAGAGGAGAGCTGCAGGTGTGTAGAGAGAAGAGAGTGGTCAGTCCAAGAGAGGGAGGTAGTGAGAGGGATAGAGAGAGGGATGTCAGTAGAGATGAGAGCATCCAAGGTGTGGCCCGCGGTGTGCGTGGGGCCGGAGGGGAGGATGGAAAGGGCGAAAGAGTTGTAAAGGTTGCAGAGTGGAACTGAGGTGTCAGGCGAGTCCAAATGGATGTTCAGATCACCCATCAGGAGGAGGTGAGTAGGGAGGAGACCAGGTCAGCCCATTCCGAGAGGAAGAGAGTGGACTGCCCTGGTGGCTGCTAGAAGGTGGCCATACTGAGAGAAGATTTTGGGGACAGTGAGAGGCTGCAAACTAGGCACTCAAAAGAGGAGTAGGCCTGAGTAGGGATGGTAGACACAGGTATCCATTCTGGAAAGATAAGCGCCACTCCCCCACCTGTCTTCTTAGGCATAGGGTGCAAGGCTTTGGGGCTTGTGCAATGCTCTTTACTGCAGCTTAGGGTGTGCACCTACTTTTGAGGTCATAATTCCAGGTGACTGTTCTCTGTAAACACAGGCACTTATCTAGCCACATTCTTCCAATCATTTGAGAACCTTGTCTTTACAGAGCAGCTACCATTAGCGTATTGTCTTTGAAATATTTGACTCCCAATATGCCTTCCAATGTAAACATCTTAATTACAGACGAAACTAATAACCCAAATGGCTCGCACATTTATTGGAGGGCCCCCAAAAGGGGTGAAAAACACACTGAGTGTCTTAGATTTAGTGTGCCGTTTTATTTGGTGGTATTCGTTTCTCATATCCTGTTTTCAGACAGTGGTGGACCCATTCAGGGACAAAACCAATTCTGAAATATTTGGCAATGGGAAATTGTTGCATATTACATTGTGATTATGGCTGTGCAGGTTGACACAAAAAATCTGTTTCTTTGTGTCTGCTTTTCTTGTAATTACCATTGGGATGACTACACTGGCTTAATCACACCCTCCTTGAGTTGGATTGTCACGACTGACAGGGACATGTACCACAGGTGGCTAAAGCGGAGAGGGTACGATGGGGCGCCACCACTAACCAACCGACTAAAAAACTCGTCCTGCTACTTACATCTCCCAAACTCTAAAAAAAAAACCATACCTCTACAGCACAACAGACCGCACACACTTCACTACACTGCAACAATGAAACAAACCACACATGGGCCAGCACAACAGCACATCAACTACTGATGGAAAAATTACACCTACGCTCAGCCAGCGGTGTAAACCGAACTGAAGCTTCCAACAGCACATCACAGCTCTCTTGTGTTTTTTGCCCACTCACTCCTATTAACTTACCCTACCCTCATGCTTTTCAGAACTACCAGGGGACCACTCAGGTGGTGATAGTGCGAGCTGTAAATATCCTTATATGTATCTGCCTCAAGTTCTGGCCTAGCTGATACTGTCCTAATGTTGTGCTCCCCCCCCCAATCTCACTTTGCTTCATGCAAATTTCATGGAAGTAATTCTCGAGTGTTTCTATTGTGTAGTTGAGCACTACTTTTTCACTCTCCAAGATGACACATATCTTTGTCGCTCTTATAATCATAACTTGCTCATGCACATATTGGTGTCTAAGTTGATGTCTAACCTCGCTTGATGAGGCCACCCGAAGCTGAACTGCTACTCTCACTTGTGTTGGCCTATCGTCAAATCTAATTTCACATTTCATGTCCCCAAGCAATGCGATGGTTTGTTGAAAGAAAAATTAACAGATGTCTTCTTTTGTGTAGTGCGCAGGTGCCGTTAGGCCACAGTGTGGGGCCCATTGAGATGATGGTGTAGCCTTCACCTGTTGCATCTATATTCTTTCTTCTTCGAGACGTACTTCGCACATTGGTTCGGCCTTTTCAGCGTACTTTTAGATTGTCTGAAATGTTACAAGGACTCCCTTTCTCTGTTCTTTGGGTGACTTTGATTTGCTGGAGCTTTCTTCTCATTGTGCAATCATCCATACATTTCAGGTCTTGCAATGTCTGTATTCGAACATTTTGCTTATCTTGCAACTTTAGCCACACAATGCGTCGCTGGCAATAATATTTATTTACGCTCTTTTGTGCCTTTTGCTTTGTCTTGCTCCATCAGCTGCATCTAATGTCTTCAGATTTTCTCTGCACTGGAGTGACCTTGTAGTTCTGATTATTGTTTTATTTGCCTTTATTTGCCTTTCCTCTGTCACAACGCTTGCACTTTCCTCCATTTTGTTTGCGATTGCTATAGTTTCTTCCATGTTGGGGCCTTTCCTCTGCACTAACATTACTTGAATGCTACTTATCTTGTAATCTACTAAAACCAGTCATTACGATGTTGGCGGGGTTACTGCCAACCCCTTAACACCAATTACGGCGCCTGACTTCCCGATGCCAATGGGACATTACCAGTCCCAGCGATGTGGGAAGTCAGGTGCCGGATTTGGTAAGTCCCCATTCCCATATCAGAGTGGGGAGACGGAAGCATGGCACTGTTCTTAACAGTGCCATGCTTCCGGACGACTCTGCCTACCGGGGCCAATGGACCCGGCAGGGTCAGACCTGTCAGGCGCAGAAGCCCCAGCAGGCAGACTAGTAGTGTGGCGGGTGGAAACAAGGGTGCTAGTGAGCTTAGCAGAACCCTTGTTTCCGGACCGCCACACTTGTAATGAGGCCCGTGTCTCTTGAGTGTTTAATTTTCTTGTATGCCAAAACAGGATATCGCTACTTTGCATAAGTTTAAGTACTCATCAGTCCTCATGCTGTAAAACTAAGTCCGTGCTTGATGGCATTTTCTTTCACTTGGAATATTTTGTCTGATATTCTCTAAGTGCTTCAATTTATGTCTGTTGTTTTCCCTTGGATCCATGGTATAGTCGATGTGCCTGGCATCTGCGTAAATGGTGATGGTAGAGCAATTCCTTGTGTCATTATTTCTTCACCTTGTATTCTCCCGCCTTAAAGTTCTTCACCTTGTTCTCCTGCTTGTGCATCATACGGGTCTGCAGTGCTTGCACACCACACTCATTGCCACTTGTAGTACTGTTTATCAGTAGTGCTTTCTCAGTTGTTCATTCAACTTCTCATTGCAATAATAAATTCATACACATAGTTTTAATCTGTACCACTTTTTTTGGTAGTCATGAAATTACCACCACCATTACCGCACCACAAGAATGTCGAGTTTTAAACTCAGTGAAAGGTATAACCCACAAATGCTGGTGGTTAGTCATCCACTTTGAGGCCAGAAACTGGCAAATTTACCATAGCAGAATTACTGATTGTGGTAGATCCAAAATAATCCCTGTGGAATCCCAGGGACTCTATAAATGGGGATTTCCACTTTCCTACCACCACTCGTTTTCCAGCAGTAATTCTGGACTAGGTGGTAGTAACGATAACCGATTTTGGTGGTAATGTCACAGAATTAGCGCAACATTACCGCCAAACCTGTAGCAAGGGCCTGATACTTTTAATCGGGTTCCACCTTCAGATGCTGGCACAGCAACTCTGCAGCATTATCTAAATGGGTGCTTCTTTCACCTTATCTCCAGCTCTGTATCCTGCATGTGACACACGCCGCTTTTCCACTGTGTGTGGGTCATCCATACATTGCTTTAATGTGGTTTTGAGATCGCTTGCATACATTATCAGTGAACGAACCTATATCAATTTTACGTGATTTCACATGAAATTGTGCATTTGCGTAGACAATGATCTGATCATTAGGCGTCACCAACATTCTAACAGCTATATTTAACTGGGTGACTAGTAACTTCCTACAATTAAAAGGCTTGAAGATAGTGCTTATTGATATTCGGTCGCCATACCCACCAGAAATTCCATGCAGGTTAGCCTGGACAGGGTCTCAACTCTGGTAACTGTCTCAGAAACCTGAGAGTAAAATGTCAAGATCTGTTCTAAATGCATGTACTTAACGAATAAGGTAATGCTTGGCTTGGGTTTTCAAGAAATATTAAACTTGTTCTCAATGTTAAATGTCAACATTTCCTAGTCAAAGAAATGAAATCTCAAGGAATGGCTCTGAAACTCATAGTATATTGGAATGCCAAAACAAACTGATGCACAACATTGAAATGCTCCAAAATAAAAAGTCCTGAGCCATATTAGGACTGAAGTCACAGAGCCATATTGTTCTTCTCTCCCATCCATTCAAGTCAAAATAAGAATACACAATAGGGTTTTCTAAAAACAGGCACTACCCTACTTGCCACAAAATCATTCTAGATAGCACTTCTGATGAAGTCACATAAGACCAGCCAGCTCGGGAGCCAAAGGCCTCTGGGGGACAGGGAAACCCATCCATCATGAGGAGAACTATGTGAAGGCACTATAAAGTGGATTCTCCATAGGCCCTCTGCTGAAGCCCGTCTATCCTGGATTATGGCCTATCCAAATTTTAATTACACATTTCTCAAAAGGTCGAATACGACCGATGGTGGGTAACGCACTTCTCTTTGCTGGATTACTAACCTTCTCAGTGTATGGTCCAAATCAGACCCTTTTCATCCCAAATGAACAATTTCGAAACGTAGATGTTCAAATAATGTTTTTATTTTTTTTATTTCTGATGTGTTTAGTTCTTAGGAACTTTCGCATTACAAATGGTCATATGTAAAAATAATGAATACTCAATTATATACGCAAATCTAAAAAGAAATTACATTTACATATATCTAATAAAAATCATTTATCAACATACATAACATTGTACAAATAAACTTATCAATACAGTACATTTACCCATGCACATGTCAATATGCATTCAAATTCAAAGACAAATAACACATTACATCTCTACCTAAATACAATCTTAAAAATTCAACTAAGTCTCAGAGCACCAATCAATTACAGAAAGCAGTCGTAAACTCCAACAATCCCAATTGGTCTCTCAAGTTTTCCAGTTGGCAACACGCTAGTCCAAACATGATAAATTTGTTATTCGTATTCAGACAATAGCACCAGAATGAATCATTTTTTGTACTATCAGAGTTTATTACAAAAGGGCCCAGCAATTTCATATAGAGTGAGCCCATGTTCTAGACATTCTGTTAGGACATGTTGTGCTGTTTCCTGTTTCCCCACAACACCAAATTAAGGACACATTCTTGCTTCTTTAGCCATGGCAAGTTCTGGACCAATGATCGACAGAAGTGGTGATTTGTTTACCCTTAAAAGAAGAAGAGATCTGCGCACCGCTGGGGATGGACTTAATTTAAGATACCTCTGGGGTACTCCAAATTTGTATGTTTATAGCTTTTGAGATTAGCCAGATGTGTATTATTGGCTATCCAATCCCATCGCTCTAATTTTGTAATAAATCTGTTTTGCAATACATTAAGATCTTTATCCCAATTCGGGCTTCATTCTATTGCATCAAAAGCTTTTTACGCCATTCTCATACATTTGCTTTTAGTGTTTGCGCTTATTTCCTCCCCAACAATTGTATTAAGGGGCATCTCGGGGTCACTCTTGATTTTAAATATAGCAGGCATCCTTTTATTAAGGCCAGCGTCATGAGAGATGTTAGTCCACCTTCCAATCTTATTATTTCCATCGGTACACAGGGTCCTAGCCCTACAATACTTCTCCAAAATGTACCCGCTATAGTTTTCAACCAGGATAGGTCATCTATGCAGAGTGCCTCAAGACCATACAGCATAGTTGCACAGAAACTTTGCCTATATAGCATCAGGATCCCGTGCAAACTCTATCCGGATGCTTCTCAAACACATCTTGCGATCATTGAGGTCAGTACTATAGCTTTCCTTTTTTTCAGCTATGATGGCTATATAATCACATTTGGTTGTTAACACCAAATCTAGGTATTTGAAGCACTTAACATGTTAAATATGATTTCCTGCCACCAGCTCAGAGGATCGTTTTCTCCTGCGTCTCATCTTAGCTGCCTTTTAACTCCCCTGCTGGATTGTTGAACTGACTTGGACCAATCACATACCGTGAGAAGCTAGATCGTTCACTCGGGTTCTCTAGAGTGATTCTCTGACTCCCGGTCATCTTCTTCTTCACAGTACTCAAAATAGAGCCACATGCAGCAAAGTTTGTATCCTCTTTGCTCTTAGTGTTGTCAAGTGCATTAGATTGACTAACTTGGCAATAGAACACATTGGGCCTCATTACAAATTTGCCAGTCCGGTTACTACGGTACCGGTAAGCTTGCTAGTACCGTAGTTATCGGACCGGCAAACTAGGAGTTCTGCTCGCGAGTGCCTTTGCGAATGGTACCGGTGCATCCGGCTTCCCGATTCCCATTGAGCCCTATGGGGCTCAGATGGGAATGGGGAACAATATTTCCAGGCGTCTGGGAATGGGCGATTACCGGGTTCTGCAAGGCCATAATGACCCGGTAATTACCCATTCCTGGGCGCTGGAAAAATTTGGAGGTTTGCCGGCAGCCTGCCGGTTTTACCGGCAAGTCTACCGCCAAACTTGTAATGAGGCCCATTGGGCCTCATTATGAGTGTGGCGGTCTGGAAACAAGGATGCCGGTAAGCTTATTGGTACCCTTGTTTCTGGACCGCCACACTCTGAGTCTGCCTGCAGAGGCCACTGCGCCTGACAGGTCTGCCCCTGCTGGGCGCAGCGGCCGCGGCAGGCAGAGTTGCCATGGAAGCACTGGCACTGTTAGCAATATTGCCAGTGCTTCCAAGTCCCCATCCCCATGGAGTCCTATGGGACTTCATGGGAATGGGGACTTACAAAACCTGCCACCTGACTTCCCGCTCCACCGGGAAGTCAAGTGATGGATCCGGTGTTACGAGTACGGCGGCAACCCACTGGTAACACCAACGGGTTACCGCCATACTCATGATGAGGGCCATTGACTCTTCCTAAAGGGAAGAAAGGAGGAATTGGCACTGGAGAAAGGGATGGGTGTATTGAAGTGTGGGTATACCATGTTCTCTGAGAATAGTCGTCCCCAATACCATAGGGGGCTTCGTTCCCCATGTGATCCTCCCTCTGTCTACCACCCCCAGGGGAAATATTGTACGTGGATGCACCACCCTGGCCCCATGGTAAAGGTCTCGCCCTAGGGGAGAAGAGAAGACATCCTCAGATTCGCCACACTTTGTATCTATCCATATTCCGACCCTTCAATTGCTAACAAGTAGTCTCCCATGTAACTTTATAAAGGTGTTCTATCTGGTTCACAAGGCTCGCTGTAGCCCAGTATTCCCATAATTACAAAACTAAATTGTGTGAAACGCCCCATCATGGTCTCTGTGCTCTACCAGACATTCTCCTTCAACCATCACCTCTTATATGAATTCAAGTTTTGGCAAGCAATGCTTCTGTGTCTAAGGTCAACTGGGATGTAACTGGCTCCCTTGAAGATCAGATACTTACAGATCTTCTGGAAAGACCTAAAATGTCAGCACCTTTCCTAACTTCTGGTGCCACACTGACCAGACTATAAAGATGTAATTCTGTTACATGTCTTTTGTAAGCTTTGATGCCCCATCTGTGCAAAACATGCTTCTCTATGCATTCCTTTTGAATATTTACTTATTTCTTTAAACTTTCCTGCCATTTGATTCTGAGCTTATTTTACCCTGATAACATTTGTTCATATTCCCCCAGAGTTACGTCTCTGTCTTCTAAATCATGTTCCTATCACAAAATAAGTTCCATCTTTCACAACATATGTGCTCAGTGCTTGGCATTGGTCTTTCAGCACCTTGCAGAATTTATTTTATCTCAGAATTAATTATTCGTAAAATTGGCAATGAGAAAGCCAAAAGTATACATTTAGAAAAATGATGGCCTGTTAATTTCACCTGGGTGGCTGCAAATAGTTGTAACTCTGTTGGAGGTAATCAACATAATGGATAACAGTCCACATCAGTTGTCTCCATTTGCACAGACATAGTACTGCAAAACTGTTTAACAAAAACATGTATTTACATGTTTCTACACATCACATACATGTTCATAATTTTCAGCAAATTAGTACTGCGAAAAACCAGAGGGTGTTTCACATTCTGTTCCCCCTGCATCCCTTACTCAGGTGGCCAGGGATGAGCTATCGCCTTTGGATCCCGACCCTGGGGGTGGACAAGCAAGGGAGGATCACCTGGGCGGGGGGGTCTTTGGGGAGTGGGGCCGGAACACCCAATGGCAATACATGGTATGCCAGCTGCCCCAGAAATCACTGTCCCTACCTATTTTATGGGAAACTACATCTCTCAGAATTGCTCCCCACTTCGCCTTCCCAAAAACATTGAGCCGAGGAAGAAGAAGAATAACAGAATGAGGATTACCTCCTATGTTCTATCAGAGCCATGTCATACTAATGAGGTCACGGAGAGTAAGAGTAAGGCATGTAATCTGAATCACACACACCTGAGACTTGTTAACGCTTGGCAGAGTGATAAATGTTGGAAGTCACAAGCACACAGTGAGAGAGGCTGGGAGCCAAGAGAAACAGTTCCAATGAAGTCAAAGGAGCGAGGTGCTTTCAAGTGGGAAGGCCAATTTACTGCACGAGGAAAGCTGCAAGCTGCAGAAACCCTGGCTGGAGTCCCGTGTTTTAGACAGCTGTGAGTGAACCGAACAGAACGGCGTGTGCCACCGAGAAGCACGCCTTGCAGGTGCTCCAGGACAGTCAGCTTCCCTCTCAAGCACGAAGCAAGGTCGGGGAGGAAACACAAGTCTACAGGCAACGACCTTGGAAGCAAGCAGGAAGGCGTAGCTGAAGAAAGCCCACCAAGTAAACGACTGGTCAGTGATCTGAAGGCCGGCTCATGTGAGAAGTAAGAGAGGGAGCAGCGTTAACGAAAGGTTGTGATAGAACTACAGAATGCCTAATGAAACAGAACTATTATGATGAGACGAGAAAGGATACAGATTAACAAAGGGGTTTGTGAAGAAACATCGGCCCTTCTAAAGACTCAAAACAAACGTTCCGTGCAAAAGGGAACGCAAGATATGGGAAGCAATTGAGAACTGCCATTAAACAAAGCAAATACAGGAAAAGTATCTGACACCTAGGAAGCTGAAGTTTTGTGGAAGATTGAAAGTAAACAGTTGATAAGTATTGTGAAAGGGCCAAGCGGCCAAATTAAGAAAACCTGATGAGAGCATTACAGACCTTTTGGAATTGAGAGAACTGTTCTAATCTGATGTTGGAGTGGTCATGCAAAGGTCTGAGTCAAATCTTTGCAGTTTTGAAAGTCTTCGATAGTAACAGCCCAAGAAACAAGAAGTTGAAACAAGAGAAGTACGACTTGGGGACAGGAACCCCAAGGTGAAAGGAAAAGGCAGACTCAAGCCCGGCAGACGGAACCCTGTAATGAACTTTTGGTGAACGGAAAGTGCATATTGAAATATTGTGAAATGAAGCTGAACATTGTGCTGTGGTGAAAGTAAAGGGAACATTCAACAGGTTTGAGACCGGCAGAGGAAGGCCTGTGTAGGACGATGGTACTATGGTTGTTTCAGAACTAAACCATACATGTAAAACGAAACCAAAAGAGCCTAAAGGAACTTTCGAACTGTCCAGGTGTCTCAGTAAGCCAGAGTGTGCTGACACAACACTGTTTATTTCCCCTGTGCACATTTGTTGTTTGAGAAAGAGGACTAGGTTAGGTTTCTTTAGTATAGGCCTTTATAATTTGAGTTAGTCTGACAAGGACTGTTTTTGTTTTGTTTTATGGTCGAGACTACTCCCATGTTAGAGTTAGAAATAGCTAGGAATTACTCCAACCCTGCTGATTTCCTAAATTAAGGTATTTGGAAACATGCATCTGTTGTTGTGTATATCTGCTGTTGATACCATGCCCTCTTTACAGTATAAATGTTAATATTTTGGAGAATATATTTTTCGTGGCCAAAATTTGGAACAAAAATTGGTTGTCTCAAGTTTAGGAGAAAAGTCATTGCAAGTACCTACTTGTGTGACTATGCTGAATTCGACTGTTATTTCTTTATTGAAGATCAAAATAATGCATCTTGCCCCTTTTCACTCAAACTTGTAGTGTCTTACTGCCTGGACCTTGCAAAGATTCATTGCGTTTAACAGAAAAGCCAACGTCTCCAATCCCTCCAGCCAAAGAGACAAGGATGTCAACTCTCCATTCAAGTTACACCCTTGACAAAAACAACCTTTCAACTCCAACTGATTGCAAAACAAGTGAGTACCTTGTCAACATTTTTAAAAGTTATATGGTTGTTCACTTTGGTAAACAAATTGTAAAGTGTAAAAACAATTAAATGCACAACTCAATTAAGAATTGTACTTGATGGCGTGAATCAGACTTTTTATCTTCACCCACGAGGTGCAGCTTAGTCAATGTGACAAAGTCCTTGGCCTGACTTTTCTGTTGGATGGTGGAATCACCAAGACATCAGAGTGTTGCCAAATGTGACGCTGGGCCTGGGGTGGTACGGGGTGGATAATCTGGCAACCCCCACTATGCTACTCACTGGAGGCAGGGGCTCGCCCCATTGTCACTTTAAACCTACCTTGCAGTTTATGGGAATCAGAGTGGTGCTGCTTTCGTCACCTGGTGGCTCTTTATCTTGCATGTATGCAGAAATCAAATATAAAAAGGAAAGTGGAAGAATCGGAGGTTGAACCAGAAGATAAAATACAAGCGATCAATCAGTCACCTCCCAGAGGTTTCCCAGTCATACAGCCAAGACTGTTCAGGCAAACCGTGTACACCTCTAGGGCAGCTTTTGACAGGCAGAGACAGTGGACCACCCAGGCGGAAAATCGACCTGACATCAGAGCATGTCAACCGCAGGGGCTGGGCCTGTGAATCAATCCCCATCCCTGTCGGAAAAGACAGTGGGGGTCATTATGACCCCGGCAGTAGCCATGCTGGTAAATACTGTTCCACCACCCACATGCCCCATCCCTGCACATGTCACTCTGCCCAAATAGTTGGGATACATTTGGGCTACTTTAAAGTTTAGTCAGAAGCTATCCTGCTCCATCTCCTTGTTTGTTTGTTTGTTTATTCATTTCTAATGCGCACCAGACCCAGGGGTATCGGGGCACAGCAGTTACAGGATATGCAAAGCTTAGGTTAACCGGTTACACAATGGGGTAATTACAAGACAAAGACAAATCAAATGTATGCATTGTTGCACAGTGGAAATATTACAAGACAGAAAAAATCAAATATATACATTAGGTGAGAACGCAATTACAATGCAGGGTACTCACATGGAAGGGACTTAAAGATCAGAGGACTTGAACCAGTTTATATAGTTGATTCTGAATTTCAGGTAAGGTTGATCTTCTCTGATGGTGTGTGGCAGGGAGTTCCATAGTTGTGCAGCTTTGACGGGGAAGCTACAGCCGCCAACCTTTGAGAGCTTAAATCTAGGGATAGTGAGACAGTTGGCATTGGTAAGTCTCGTGGGTCTAGTAGATGTTCTCCTGTGGAATCTATCCGTGTGTTACGCTCACCTGGTATCCACAGGGATGCCACCCAGCCGGGTTACTCGCTGGTATGCTTCTCAGCTTTGCCCTGATGTGGTCTGCGGGGAAGGTTCTGCCTGAAAATACGGGAGGACTGTGTTCAAGACTGACAGACTGGGGTAAGTATTCTCCCTCCACCCCTATATGATTTCAGTCCCTCTGGCGCCCTCTCTTCACCTTGTGGTAGAATTAGGCGTGCTCTCCTTCCTGCCTTCTTTGCAGGGGCGTGTTGTCTTTCATGGGCGAGTGCGGTCCAGTTACTTCACTGACGCCGGCCCGTTTGATATTATTCAGGTAGGTCTTATTGCTGTTCTTTAGTTTTGTTGCTATCCTGCATGCCTTTCTTTGTTTAAAATGTCTCCTTTAGGTATGCAGAGCTTCAGCGCGACGAACTGGCTTGGTTGAGCCCCGCTGGTAAATGATGGCGCATTAAGAGCGCTATGATGCGGTAAGCAAGCGCTATACGCTACGCTGCAAAGTCTTGCCTTTGCTAACCTGTGTTTTCCTCCCATGTAGGTCGCAGTGTTCTTCAGCGCGAATGGAATGTCCGGAGTGGTGCCAGCCGAGAAGCGACCAGCCAGGTAAGCCTTTTGAGCAGTTCGTAATTTGTAAATGTCTCTACTGCTTTCTTTAATGTTGCCCCGATCTTCCTTTTTCAGGTCGTTCTGTCCGGGAGGCGTGCAGATTCGAAGAAGCTGTTCGCAGTAGCTGCAAGGGTTTAAAGATGAAGACTGCAGGTAAGATGCTGCTGCTAATGATGTTCCTTTTGTCTCCTTGCAGGTTCTGCTCCTCCGAGGTTCGAGGGAATAGCTGGAGAAGGTGAGCGTCACGTTGCAAGCTGCAAAGTAACGCAAAGCATGTTGTCTTGCTCGGGTGTGGTTTAAATAGCCCCAACAAAATAGTCCAGGTAAAGTAGTCCCTAGGCTGCCACACCCAAAACACTTGACCGCATAGGTTGGTTCTTAGGAACCAAGCTATGTGGATGCCTCCATGTTGGCTGACAATATAATAAAGTAGTTCCCAAGCACATTGTTTTTCATGGTGTATGAGCCTGGCGCCATAGGCGCCAGGACTGGCCCCATGAGGGCTTTTGAAGTGGATGCCAGGCTCTACTCTAGAGGCCCGAGTCCTGACTCCACCTGGCCAATGGGTTTGCCAGAGGGGGATTTGGGTGAGGGTCGTGACAGCACTCCCCCCCCCCCCCCCCCCCGCCCCAAAGGCCCTCCCCATGGTGTTCCTTCTGTGTTGCCCAGGTTTGGTTGGGAAGTTCCGATGGAATTTCCTGATTAGACGTGGTGTGTGGATATTCTCACTGGGCTCCCAGGATCCATCTTGTGGTCCAAATCCTATCCAATCGACGAGATAATATAGCTTGGTCCTACAGTATTTAGAGTCCAAGATATCTTTGACTTCGAATTCTGGTTCTCCGTCAACAAGTATGGGCTTAGGTGGTGTTCCAATCCTTGGGCCGGGTTGCATCGGTTTCAGGAGGGACACATGGAATACCGGGTGGATGTATAGATTAGGTAGTAAGTCCAGTTTCACGGCTGCTGGGTTGATAATTGCCTTAATGGTATAGGGCCCTAAGAATCTGGGATGAAAGGTCCGGGTTCCCTTTATGGGTACGAATTTAGCGGTTAACCAAACTTTGTCTCCTCCTTGATAATCAGGGGCCTTTTTCCGGTGTTGGTCGGCGATTCTCTTTTGTTTTTCTTTGGCATGAATAAGGTGTTCCTTTGCCCTTTTGAAAGCCTGAGTAATGGTCGTGTGTAGAGTCTTTACCGCTGGCATTTTCAAGCTGACTGGAAGGTCTAGTTCAGAGGTACGTGGATGTCTGCCATAAAGGGTATAGAAGGGCGTTTGTCCCGTGCTTGAATGCAAAGAATTGTTATATGCATATTCGGCTATCCATAGTAGGTCTTTCCAATTCCTTTGTTTGTGGTGCTGCATGCACCGTAAATATTACTTGAGTGTCTGATTGGTTCCCTCGGTTTGGCCGTCCGTTTGGGGATGGTGACTGGTAGATAGCCGAACATCGATCTGCGCCATTGCACAACATTTTTTCCAGAAGTTTGAAACAAACTGGCTGCCTTGATCAGAGACCAGAACCGAAGGGAAGCCATGTAGCTTAAACACGCCCTCCACAAACACTTTTGCTAAAGTGGCTGCATCTGGGAGGCCTTTGAGAGGAATAAAATGGGCCATCTTCGAGAATAAGTCCACAACTACAAGGATGGTGTTGAACTCTTGGCTTGGAGGTAGATCAGTGATGAAGTCAAGGGAAAGAGTGTGCCATGGAACTGGAGGAATGTCCAATGGTTGTAGGAGACCAGATGATTTTTGGTTCTGTGATTTATTTTGTGCGCAGACACCGCAGGACTGAATATACTGAATGATGTCCTTACGCCAGGTAGGCCATCAAAGGTTCTCTTTCACCTTAGCTAGGGTTTTGGCGATCCCAGGATGCCCTTCGATCAGTGAATCGTGATAGTTTTAAAAAATATGCTGTTGTAATTCCTTCTTGGGTACATATAGGCGATCCCTAAAAAAGGGTAGATGGTCCTTGATGGAATATTGTTCTCCTTGAGTTTGCCATGCGAGGTAGGCATCAGGATTCATTGTCTGTTGGATTTCTTTTCATAGTTCTGCTTGCGTTAAGGCTGTCGTGATACCCAAGAGTTTGTCTTCAGGTATAATAGGTACTGCGTCTGGAGTTGTATATACTATTTCATCTATGCCCATGCGAGATAAGGAATCCACCTTTCCGTTTCTGTCTCCTGGTCGAAATGTGATTACATAATCATATTCGGCAAAGATAAGGGCCCACCGTAATTGGCTCGAGGACTGGGCCTTGGCTGTTTTGAGATATTGCAGGTTTTGGTGGTCTGTGATGACTGTAATGGTGTGTCTGGCCCCCAGAAGGTAGTGCCTCCAGGCTTTAAAGGGGCTTTAAAGGCGGATTTGATGGCCAGGAGTTCCTTGTCCGTGATGGCATAATTAATCTCTGGAGGTGAGAACTTTTTCGACCAGAAGGCCACAGGATGTAGCTGGCCGGTTTCCGGGTCTCTCTGTGAAAGGACAGCCCCCATTGCGAGACTGGACGCATCAGTTTCAATGACATAAGGGAGGTCTGGACGAGGATGTTGCAGGATTGGAGCGGAGGTAAACCTTTGTTTAAGTTCCTGAAAGGCTTCTTCTGCTTCTTCGGTCCAAGCAAACTTTTAATTGTTTTTTCGTAATAGTACTGTGATTGGGTGCACAGCCTGAGAGAAGTCTGGGATGAACCGGCGGTAGACGTTCGCAAAGCCCAGCATGCTTTGTACCCCTTTCAGAGACGTCGGTGAAGGCCATTTCAGAATGGCATCTACGTTGTGCACGTCCATTCTGATGCCTCATGGAGTAAGGATAAAACCAAGAAATTCTACTTCGGTGATGTGAAAAAAGCATTTTTCAAGCTTTGCAAACAAGCGATGTTGACAGAGCTTGGTGAGGACTGAACGAACGTGCCTAACACGATCTTGTTCCGAGGCTGAACATACTAAGATGTGTCTATGTAGACTAAGGCACACATATCATTTAACTCCCTTAAGACGTCAATCATGAAATACTGGAATGCCGCAGGAGCATTGCATAACCTGAAGGGCATGACTTGATATTCAAACAAGCCGTACGTAGTACGGAAGGCGGTTTTCCATTCATCTCCTTTTCTGACTCGGACCAGGTGGTATGCTCCTCGAAGGTCCAATTTGGTATAAATCTGGGCATCTTTAACTTGGTCTGGCATCTATGGGATAAGTGGCAAGGGGTATCGGTTCTTCACAGTGATCTGGTTCAATGCGTGGTAGTCAATACAGGTTCTCAAGTCTCCTTCCTTTTTCGGTACGAAGAACAAAGGACTGGCTGCGGGGGACTTCGAAGGACAGATAAATCCGTTTCCAAGGTACTGGTCTAAATAGGATTTTAAATGAAGATTTTCTGGTTCTGTGAGAGCGTAGATCCTGCCGCAAGGGATTTTTGCACCAGGAACAAGGTCGATCTGACAGTCATAGGGCCTGTGCAGCGGCAATGTATTGGCTTGGTCCTTTGGGAAAAAATCCTGGAAATCAATGTATTCACTTGGCAAGGTATTAGTTGCTCCCAGGGTTGATACTGTCGCTCCGGGAGTCTTGGGGATACAGACGTTGGGTTTCTCTTCTTGGTAATAGCAGGCAGGGGAGCAGTCACCGGGGAAGTTTAATTTTCGTGCCCGCCAGTCTATCAAAGGGTTGTGAGCAACCAACCATGGCATCCCTAGTGTTAGCCTGAACTGAGGTGCCTTGATGAGATTGAATGAAATAGACTCCCGATGTCCGTCCTGGCACAGCAAGGTTACCCTGGCTGTGCACTGGGTTACTGGTCCGGAAGCGATTTCTATCCCATCCACGGTGGTTACCTTGTCCATAGTTGGCTTAGGCCACAAAGGCATGCATTCTTAACGACTGTTGGTGGTTAATAAAGATCACTGGTACTACAAAGTGCAAGGTCAGCAACTCTTTCTTCTCACTCGACAAACTGACCTCTACGTTTGTCGAGCTTGGTAGTTTTCTGATTCCTTCGCTTCATCCTTCTCTGTAGCCCCGACTGTTCTTCTTGGGGGTTTTACTGCACAGTCCTTCAGGAAATGTCCTGGCTTCCCACAATACAAACAAAGCTGTTGTTGTCATATTTTGTCATGCTCTTGTTTTGTTAATGGAGGCCATATCCCTCCAATCTGCTTGGGTTCTACAACATTTTCAGGTACATGGGGTGTGTTTTCCCTTGGTCGAACATACACGGTCCGAGGGTCCGTCTTAGACCTTTCTGCCTTTTGGCCCTGCAACCAGTGGTCTAGCTGCACGACCAGATTTATGAATTCTGCACAGTCTCTGCGTGGATCAACCACCTTGGCTAAGACGTCCTTTAATTCGCCTCGGAAGCCTCGATGGAATAACGTGGTTCTTTTGTTTTCTGGCCATCTAGCTTCGGCTACAAGTCTGTTGACGGTAGCAATGTACGTTAACAAGTCCTGATTCCCCTGCCGGAGGGACATGAGTTCATTGTCTACTGCTTGTTCCTGGGTATGGCGAGTAAAATGTTTTTCCATTTCTCTCTGGAACCCCACAAAGTCATGTAATAGAGGATTGTCATGGGTTACCAACGGCACTGACCAATCTGCTGCACTACCACTCGGGTATGATGAGACAAAAGCTACCCGAGCTTGGTCGTTTGGAAATGCTCCAGGCCTGCAAAGAAAATGAAGGCGGCACTGATTGATGAATGCCGCATACTTCCGTGGGTCGCCTGAGAACCTTTCTGGTGGTGCCAGGGGCACTGTTCCAGGTAACGTGATCTGTACCGCAGTGGGTGGTATGGCGGGGCTTTGCACCGTTGGATTGCTTCCAGGTAGAGGCGTCTGTCCTGCCTGTGATTGCAAGTATTGCCTTCTAATCTCTTCAGTGCATTCGTTGGTCACCATTAGGTCTCTCCGGAAGGCATTAGTCTCTTGTGCGGCAGAATGAACCTCAGCACGAAGCTCTCCTAGTAATTGGGCCAGTTGGTCCATTTCTGATGTCTCCATGGCGCCCAGGTGGATTTGTTATGGTAGGCTTTGCGTTCTGTTACGCTCACCTGGTATCCACAGGGACGCCACCCAGCCAGGTTACTCGCTTGTATGCTTCTCAGCTTTGCCCTGATGTGGTCTGCGGGGAAGGTTCTTCCTGAAAATACAGGAGGACTGTGTTCAAGACTGACCGACTGGGGTAAGTATCCTCCCTCCACCCCGTACGATTTCAGTCCCTCTGGCGCTCTCTCCTCACCTTGTGGTAGAATTAAGCGTGCTCTCCGTCCTGCCTTCTTTGCAGGGGCGCGTTGTCTTTCATGGGCGAGTGCGGTCCAGTTACTTCATGGACGCCGGCCCGTTTGATATTATTCAGGTAGGTCTTATTGCTGTTCTTTAGTTTTGTTGTTATCCTGCATGCCTTTCTTTGTTTAAAATGTCTCTTTTTTTCTCCCTTAGGTATGCGGAGCTTCAGCGCGGTGAACTGGCTTGGTTGAGCCCTGCTGGTAAATGATGGCGCATTAAGAGCGCTATGATGCGGTAAGTAAGCGCTATACGCAGCGCTGCGAAGTCTTGCCTTTGCTAACCTTTGTTCTCCTCCCTTGTAGGTCGCACTGTTCTTCAGCGCGAGTGGAATGTCCGGAGTGGTGCCAGCCGAGAGGCGACCAGCCAGATAAGCCTTTTGAGCAGTTCGTAATTTGTAAATGTCTCTACTGCTTTCTTTAATCTTGCCTCTATCTTCCTCTTTCAGGTTGTTCTGTCCGGGAGGCGTGCAGATTCGAGGAAGCTGTTCTCAGTAGCTGTGAGTGTTTAAAGATGAAGACTGCAGGTAAGATGCTGCCGCTAATAATAATGTTCCTTTTGTCTTCTTGCAGGTTCTGCTCCTCCGAGGTTCGAGGGAATAGCTGGAGAAGGTGAGCGTCACGTTGCAAGCTGCAAAGTAACGCGAAGCATATTGTCTTGCTCGGGTGTGGTTTAAATAGTCCCAACAAAATAGTCCAGGTAAAGTAGTCCCTAGGCTGCCACACCCAAAACACTTGACCGCATAGGTTGGTTCTTAGGAACCAAGCTATGTGGATGCCTCCATGTTGGCTGACAATATAATAAAGTAGTTCCCAAGCACATTGTTTTTCATGGTGTATGAGCCTGGCGCCATAGGCGCCAAGACTGGCCCCATGAGGGCTTTTGAAGTGGATGCCAGGCTCTAGAGGCCTGAGTCCTGACTCCACCTGGCCAATGGGTTTGCCAGAGGGGGATTTGGGTGAGGGTCGTGACACCGTGAGATAGGTGGGGGCAGCGTTTTTCAGTGCTTTGTGTGTGAGGGATGTGGTTTTCAGCTGAATTTTGTTAAAGGTTGAGAGCCAGATATTTTGACGCCTAATTATAGTTGTGCGATCTTCTAGCCACACAGGAGACGCTCTTAAGGTGTTGTTTTGGAGGATTTGTATCCTCTGGATGATCGATTTGTTAGCCCCGATATAGAGGGCATTACAATAATTGAGCCCCGAGAGTATGAGGGCTCTGGCCAGGATGATTTAATTGTCGTTCGAGAGAAAGGGTTTTCCAATTTGAATGAGGTTGCAAGTGTAGGCAATGGCAGATGCCATGGCATTCACTTTTTTGGCAAAAGAGGGGATGGAATCGATGTAGAAGCCAAGGGTCTTTACCTCTTTGGCAGCCTTGATGAGTTTGCCATCAATTAACAAGGAAGAGTAATCCTGGTCTAATTTCTTGAGATTGGCGTGGGTGCCCAGGATGATGAGCTCTGTTTTGTCTTCATTCAGGCATAGACCGTGGGTAGCCATTCATGCCTGGATGATGAGGTACACTCTATTCACCAAGACCAAATCCTTAGCGTAATCCCCTGAAAGTAGGAGGAGAATCTGAGTATTATCTGCGTAGTTGGTGTAGGTGATACCAAGATGGTCCAGATCATTGAAAAGGGGCTTGGTGAATATATTGTACATTTTTGGGGAGACGCAAGATCCCTGGGGCACTCCACACGTGGTCGGGATCGGGTCTGCTGCTGCTGAGGGGGAGAAGACCCTCTGGGTCTATCACTCAAGAATGACTCAATCCACATTTTAGCATCTTTGGAAAAGTGGGCAGCTGAATCCAGGTGACTACATAAGACCTTGTGGTCCACAAGGTCAAATGCCGCTTCTAGGTCAAGCCGTAGAAGGAAGGCACTTTTCCCTTTAATCTCTTAGCTCATCGGGACTTGAGGTCGCTAAGGGTGGTCTTGGTTCCGTGTAATGGTCGAAATCCAGATTGTCGTGCTCCTAAAAGTTTGTGGCGTTCCAGTTATTTTTGGATTTGGGGGTAGGCAATCTTATCGAGGATTTTTAAAATAAAGGGCACTGTCGTAATGGGACGGCAGTTAGTAGGTATAAGTGGGCCATGGGTTTGCTTTTTTAGCAACGGGTGCACCCATGATTGTTTAAGATTAGTGGGGATAGTACCTGATACAAAAGAGGCATTGGTGAGTTTAGAAATGAATGGGGCAAGGTCTCTTGCTGCATCCTTCATAAACTGTGCTGGGCCGAGGTCACCCTGATAGTTGGAAGGCTTGAGAGTGAGTATAACCTTTTCTACCTCCAATGTGGAAGTTTTGGTAAAGTTAAATCAGGCGGGGGAGTCAGCTAATGGTTCTTTGGGGGGTTGGTCCGGAGTAGTTTTAAGCGTGTGAGATAGAGACTTTATTGAGGGCTTTCTTAAGACTATTTTGTTTTGGAGGTTGGATACTTTGTGAGAAAGTGCATGTTGTATGTCTGAGCACCAGGATGTATCTTTAATGCAGATGTCAGGAGTAGGGATGGGAGTTTCTAGTTCCTTAAGGATGGTGAATAATTCCTTCGTACTGGAATTGGCATTAGAGATACGTTTCTTGTAGGAATTGCGTTTAGCTAGGCAGATTTCCTTTTTGTATTCGGTGGAGACTTCAGTTAGTTTAGTTTTGTTAATTTCTGATGAGAGTAATTTCCAGGAGGTTTCACAACTCCTCTTTAGTTGTCGTAGCTCCTTTAGCTGTGGGGTGAACCACTTGTTTAGGTGGGATTTGGGCTTGCTGGGTCTAAGTTTAAGCGGGGCGATGGTGTCTAGTGAGGTTAGCATGATTTTATTGTATTCGTTAACAAGAGTAGTTGCTGGGTCTAAATTGTCTACAAGCGCATTAAGGGTAGGGAGGATAGCAGGGATCACCTTGTCAACAATAATGTTCTTTTTATTCCTTGTTAGAGAAGGTGGGGCAACAGGGGTAGCTAGGGGACATGGTCTCACGGTTAAGAGGGCAAATGACAGGAGGAAGTGGTCAGTCCAGGGTTGAGGTGTGATGGAGGTGATGTTGGCAGTGCATTTATAGTCGGCCACCCAGTCTAGGGTTCTCCCTTTGTTATGAGTGGGTTCACAGATTTTTTGGGAGAGGGCAAGTTCAGACAGGATATTGGCAGTGGCAGTGGCATGTCTGTCTAGTGGGTCATTAAAACCCAGGTTAAAGTCACCTAAAAGAAGAATTTGGGAGGACGTTTTGAGGTTGTTGGAGCATATGTTGTAGATGTCCTCCTCAAATGTTCCGGTAGCGTTAGGGGGTCTGTAGATAAGGTGAATAGTCAGGGTCTGGGAGTTAACCAAAGGGAGTTTGACAGTAAGGACCTCTCAAGAATGGGTGAGTTGGGTTGGAGCTAGTCTCATCGAGAGGCTAGATTTGGCAATGATAGCGAAACCTCCACCTCATGCTTTATCTCTGTCCTGTCTAAGGATGGTGTAGCCTTCAGGGACGGCTAATGCAAGTATAGGTTCTGCCGCTTCATGCAGCCATGACTCAGTGATGGCCAGAAAAGAAAAGGTTGTCAGCCAGTGTCAGGTCAGAAACGTCTGTGGCATGAGCAACCAGTGACCTAGCATTTATTAAGGCTCCTTTGAGCGGGTGGGCAAAGGTAGTGGCTGTAGCAGGGGTTTTGGTGATTGTTGAGTTTCTTTTCTTGGATTTGGGACTAATGTTTTGCTCAGAGGTGGTGTAGGGACATAGCTTGATTATGGTATGGTTAGCAGTGGTGCTGTTCTGGTCAGTATGAAGATTAGTTTTCTTGTCTATCGTGGGTAGAGATCTGGTAGGTGGTTCAAAGAGTTTGGGTAGTGTGGCGCGCAGTCTGGAATATCTAGAGTTTAAGGTGCAAGGGTTGCCTGGGATTAGGCAGACTTGTCCAGCTGTGGGTCAGTCATCTATCAGCATTTTTGTTCAGCTAATAGCAGCTTCTGCGTCTAATGGAGAGAGCCTAAGGCACAGTAGTAGGTTAATAGTAAAGATGGTACTAAGGGTGCAGAAGTTGTGGCCTATGGTGAACATATTGTGATAAATTGTTAGTTGTGACTGGGGGTTGTTGGTATTTAGTTAGGGACATATTCTAAGTTCAATTATACCGCAGGATGATTATTTACAATTTCTAAGTTCAACTATACCACAGGATGAAATTATACACATCTTCTAAGTTCAATTATACCACTGGGTGAGATTATTCACACATTCTAAATTCAGTTATAACACAGGATGATTATTCACACATTGTAAATTCAGTTATACCACAGTTAGGGACACAATCTATGTTCAGCAATACCACAGGATGAAATTATACACACCTTCTAAATTGAATTATACCAGTGGGTGAGATTATTCATACCTTCTAAATTCGACTATACCGTAGGATGGTCATTCACGCTTTCTAAGTTCAACTATACCACAGGATGAAATTATACACACCTTCCAAGTTCAATTAGATTGGATGAGATTATTCACACATTCTTAATTCAGTTCTAACACAGTTAGGGACATATTCTAAGTTCGACTATAACGCAGGATGATTATTCACACTTTCTAAATTCAACTACACCACAAAATGAAATTATACACATCTTCTAAGTTCAATTATACCACTGGATGAGATTATTCACAAATTCTAAATTCAGTTATAACACAGTTAGGAACACTTTCTAAGTTCAGTTATAACACAGGACGATATTATTAACACCTTCACCTTGTAAAATCAGATATACCACATGGACAGATTATTCACATTTTACAAAGTTACGCTATTAGGCATACCTTCTAAATTTGTGAGGTTTGTGCAGACTATCTAGAAGTGAGATTCAATTCAATGGAACAAATCAGGTGCGCTCAAAGTTGTTGAAAGTACAGTTTGGTTGCGACAGTTTACAACAGTAGGGCTTGTAGGAAGTATTGAGTGTTAGGATAGTATGGCGTGAAGTAATTGCTTCAGTCCCCGCCCTTGCCACACTTACTTTTTGATGGGTGCTGGCTTCCTCCTTCTCCTGCGGATACCTGCAGATACTACTTGGAGCCATCTTTGAGGGAGCCGTCCTTTGCCTCAGGGTCCTTAGCCGAGGGAGGATGCCGGGCAGAGGGCTGCCCTGGAAGAGCCAGTTAAGACCCGTACGGAGAACCAATGGGAGGCGGGTGGGCGGGTCGGGACGGGGAAGGTTGGTGGATTCAGGAAGCGCAGGTGCGGGGAGGGAAAAAGGACATAGGGGCCTGTCTGGGGTGCTCAGACCGACACAATCACCTAAGTTGACCTAAACAAGGTACTGTTGCCTGCAAACACTCACCTAGCTCCTCAGATGGTCAAAGGAAGGAATATGATGAGGAAGGGGATCATGTCCCTTTCGGGCTGGAGCCCCTCCACCCCAGGGAAGTGGGAAACTTCCCAGATGAGTTGTATGAGCAATAGTGTGACTTGGTGGACCTGGCAGCCAACTTTCAGGACGCAAGTTGGCTGGACACCTTGCCAGAGATCAACATGATCCCTGCTTCCAGCCCTGGCAAATCACAGGCCCCTTTCCCCTACTTGATGGTGAAGATGGTTGATACCTTAGGGCTGTCAACCCCTTCACTTCCTAAGGTGCAGTATGACCTGATGGACATCTTGGACGAGGGTCCTAAAGAGGATACTTTACTCTCTTTCAATCGGGCAGTAGAGGGGCCAGTGATGGAATTGTGGACCAAGCCAGTGTCACTTCTCACATTGGACCATGACCTGGCCAAGAAACACAGCATGGCCCCTTTGGACCTTGTTTGTTTCTGCCCATGCTTTGCCGGATAGTTTCACCAGAGCAATGTGCCCCTCTCTGAGGACCATACTGCAGAGAGGATCGTCAGTGTTCAGGCGCTTCTGCGCAACTGAAGCACAGCTACTGGGACCACAGATGATACCGTGCCAGCATCTCGTAGCATAGGAGCAGCTGGTGACCAAGCTCCCACTGCCGAGCCACCCATTGGCTGCTGTGCCAGGGAAATGACCCTGCAGTGATCAGATGAATAGTGGGACCCGGCCATATATTCAAAGGCCTGATTCAAAGGCCTTCATTGCCTGCCTGGGCCTGTCTGGGCATTCCGAGCGTCGCGGCCAACCACCCTGGTCTCTCCACAGCGTTAAAGCCTTGCCTTTGGCTTCTGCCCATGCCACATCTCTACACCTCGGGTCCTACGCCCACTGACCTGCAACATCCCCCGCTGCACCAACTGCCCTCCCCTTTCCAGGCACACCGGCATCCCGCATCCATACTACAAGGTAAGTGAAACCCCTCCACCCTCTATCGCTCCTCCCATGCTACCTACCACCATGACTGACTCTCCTGACTTGCCACGAGCATCTCCTTGCCTCCAGGGCACCACCAGATCACTCCGCCCTGACTACATGCCTGATCCCCCGGCACTCGACTAAGACCCCTGTGCCCAGAGCTAACAGTCACCACTGCTGCTCTCCCGGAAACAACCCCCTTCTACAACAAGCCCTCCCGACACCCACTCAACCCCACCCACCCTCTGCAAAATAAGTCTGACCATCATCCACAGAGGCGCAGTCACCACAAACACATTCCCAATCCCCCAATCCCACACCCTTCGTACCCCAGACACCACCTTTCCCACAGCTCATCTCCCGCAGCCCCTCACAATCACTTTCAGAGAAAGACTTTTAAGGCTACGATCCTGCACTACTTCCCCTAATCGCACCACACCCATCAAAGGGCTCATCAGAACACACAGACTCTCATCCCAAATGCAGCCGCCCCTTCTCACCCACCACAACACTCAAACATAGAAACAACCCGCACAGAACCCAAAGAAAATGTGCACTCATAAATGCCCGCTCCTTATGCGCACATGCCACTCACATCCATGACATCATCTCAGAACAGCACCTCAATCTCCTTGACATCACTGAAAGATGGCTCCACAAATCGGCTCACCCTGCTCTCTCCCTAGCCCTTCCCCCCCAGCTTCACCATACTTAGATCCAACCGGATCGACAAACCAGGTGGAGGTGTAACCATCATACACAGATCGGCAATGACCATCAGAAAAATCCCCATTCCACCCCAATTAGGCAATGGAACCTTACTCACCAATATTACTCTCAACCCCAAAACCACCATCAACCTACTGCTCGTCTATCGTCAACCCAACCCCTCAAGCTCTCCCGTTCTAGATATCCCCGTCTGATATCCCCCCTCATTAAGCCTAACAGTAAATTCCTACTCCTCGAAGACTTCAACCTAGGATTGAATGACCCCACTGACTCCAAAACCCCCGCTTTAGTGTCCTCATTCCACAAAATGAACTTCACCAAACTCATCACAGAGCCCACAACAAAGGCTGTCCTGTAAATTGGACCCTCAATCTCAATGTTACAGCCAACATCACAATAATTGACACCCCATACCACGGATCGACTACTCATGACTTCAATATACTGCATCACAGTAACACCTCTACCATCACCTCTACCATCACTGCCAAACCCACCCCCATTAGCACTCGCAACACACATAGACTTACAGAGGCAACCTTTGTTCTCATGCTATTTAAACACCTCACGAACCAGGACATCAGTTCAGCCAGCCCAGAGACCATCGCTGCACACATCAACCAATCACTCACACTCGACCAACAGCCCCCCTCAAACGCATAGTGCCCAAACCACACAAAAATCTGGTTCTCCTAAGAGCTCTTTGCGCTACATAGGCATAAGCGAGCACTTGAACACCTCTGGAAAAACACACCACCACAAACAACCTAGAACCATTCCATTTGGTAGCCAAAGCCTACAAACACAGCCTGATCACCTCTAAAGCCAATTCATATAACACAAGAATCCTGGAAGCCAGTTTCAGTGCACAAGAGCTATTCTCGATCCTAAAAGAGCTAGAAACCCCTCTACCCCCATCACACCAGTGAACCCGGACAAAACTTGGCGTTCCACCATTCAAACTGCCTTTTCTGACAAAATTGAGAAACTAGGAGAGAAAATTGCAACAAAAAAGGCCCAACTAGCCACCAAAGCACCAACTATTTTTCCCCTGGACCCATTTGCTTGGAATTACCCTCTTCAGTGCCACCCTTCCAATTCCCACCAGTGTCACCATTGAGGAGGTCTGCATCACCATCAAGCACCTCAAACCCTCAAAGAGACTCCTGCCCCGTGAGCATCTTCAAACTCTGCGCCACGCCGCTCACCCCTTCCATTACAGATTTTGTCAATGCCTCATTCGCTTCTAACACAGTCCCCACCCTCCTCAAAGAAGCCTTGGTCTTGAATTTGTGTTGTTTGCCCGTAAAAGAAAAGTTTGCGGCCCAAAGGACTGTAGCTAACTTGACCGTTACGGTCAAACAGCCCAAAGTAAATGCCTCCCCAGGAATACCCTACAATTACACAAAATCACTCCCCCTTACTTACCGTTTTGGCGACACACTTCATTGTGTGTGGCTGACTCCCTGCAACACTGGTTCCCTTCACTTACGTGCTTGGAACCAGAGCTGCAGGGTTCTTTCTTTTTCTTTTTCTTCTTCTAACTTTATTCCCCTATGCAGGGGACACCTGTGAGAAACCAGAAGGTGTCTCACCCGCTGGTCCCTGCGAATCTCTCTCTCAGGTCGCCAGGGCACGACCATTGCCTTTGGATGCAGACCCTGGGGGTGGGCCAGTGTGGGAGGATCAACTGGGTGAGGGGTCTTCGGGGAGTGGGACACCGGATAGTGAGACGCGGTATCCCTCTCTGTGTAACACTTTCCCCCATTCTACTTTATGGGATATTTAGAAACTCAACCCCTCCCCTTTTCTTGCACAACCACTTTTACGCAGACAGCCCACTCTGAGTGAAAACAGACAAACACCCGAGCTGTGTACCCGACATGTCCCAATACTATGGTCAGGCGAAGTCAGGTGTAATCGCCAATCACTTACACCTGACTTCCATTACATTTCCCCACATGGATAAAAAGCAGGCATGACAGCACACTCTGAGCGAGGCAAAGCACAGGAAAGGTACAGCAGTTTGGAGTCGGCAGCTGAACGAGAGGAGAAAGGCGGCAAGGCAAGAGAGTTTTGTGAAAAGTGCAACCCCCTTGACATTTTCGACAGGAGGCCATTACTTTCAAGAGACCTTCAAGGCAGAAAGCGTAAGACCAGAAAACCAGGCTGAAGCATCCTGCATTGTGTTGGAGATATCGAGGGCCCGCCTGTGTAACTGTTCAAGGCGGGGAGGAGCTGCAGATGTCTTAGGTATCATCCTTGGTTTAAGGAACAAAGAAACAACAGAGAACAACATAGCCAGTGAGTTGGGGAGACCGTTCTGTGTTGATGTCAAGGTTGCATGCAGCAACATTGTAAAGTGAACAAACATTGTTAAATGCATGTCATGAGAGACGAGAGTAAAGCTAAATTGCTGGTGAATGTTTGAACCTAAGAAGGAAGGATGTGATACTGGTGACAGAGGGGTCCAGCACCGTGAATCTGCTGAATCGAAGATCCATGTACAGCATCCAGACAAGAGAAACGAAAGTAGATGATTGATGTGAAGTATAATTGTGTAAAAGGATTCGAAGTGGTGCTGCAATGGTTTAATCAAAACCCATTGCACATTCAAAAGTCTTTGATTCGAATAACAGGATCTGAGCCCAGAGGAGGGAGATCCATGGTCCGAGCCTGGATGAGGGAGACCAAATTGTGAACATTGTAGAAATGCGATCTGAGCCCGGAGGAGGGAGACCAATCTTATGAATTGTAAACCTTATGGAAAAGAGGTCTGAACCTCTTGAGGGGGTGCCCGTGGTCCGAGCCTAAAGGGGGAAGACCAATCTTGAATTTATGAATATGAGAACCCTGACAAAGGAAAGGAACTTTTGTGTTTTATTTGTTGTGTCAGGCCCTCCACAATAAGAGACTGTCATTGCGAGAGAGACTTTGGCAGAAGGCCCTGATGTGAATGTGTTGAACTGTTGCGTTGTGGCCAAGAATCCAGAGTGTGTGCGAAGCCCGCACGTGCTGCCTTGCCTCGTGCTGAAAATGTGAGGAAGGGAAACCAACTGCTCAACTATCCTGACATCATTTCTTGAACACTTTTCTTTACATACATTGTTATCCCACACCTTTCTGTATTTAGAAGTAAGGATTGGCAATAGGTTTATTAATATAGGCCCTTTTATTTTGACAGACTCCACTAGGACTGCGTTATTATTATTTGATAGTCATAGCTTGCTCCCATCCTTAGATTTAGGTTTAGATAGGCGTTCCACCAACCCATTTAAAGTTCAATAAACACCCTTGAGCTGTGATCGCTTGTGTCTGTCTTCACAGTTTGATACCATGGCTTCCTTACATACCTACGCAACCCCTGTTCCCAGAATAGCAAGTAAGGGAAGCGTGGGACACCCCCGCTACCCTGTTCCCCTTGTTCGCTATAATGGTCATGTATGGCATATTTGATCAAATTTCTGGTTGTAAGGGATTTTCGTACAGCCTAAATTCAGTCAAATATACCATACATTATTTTTCTCAGATCTTTTCTGGTATTTCCCTGGGTCTCAGCCCTCATAAAGAATCCCTTGCTAGACCCAGTGCTTCCTGCCAACTACTGACCAATTACCACAGTGCCATTCCTCCTCAAAATCCTTGACTGCATAGCATACACCCAAATTCAAGCATACCTAGGATACTCACATCTACTAGGCACCAGACAATCAGGCTTTCAACCTAAACACAGCACAGAAACAGCACTCCTTGACCTAAAAATTTAGCTAGACACCATCCGCAATACCAGAAACCTAGCCATCCTACTCCTTCTTGACCTATCAGCCGCCTTGACCATGTCGACCATAGCATCCTGTGTCATCACCTCTCCTCCAACTTCAATTTCTCCCAGGACGCTACCATGTGGGTCAAATCCTTCCTTAGCAACCACTCCTCAAGAGTCTTCATCGGAGAACCTCTGCCGATCCCATCCCCTTGGGCGTACCTTAAGGATCCTGCATCTCCCCCAACCTCTACAACACCTATACCAAACCACTATTTGACCATCTTGACTCCATCAATGCCCTCTACACAAACTTTGATGATGACACCCAAATTCTCATGCCCATCACAGGCAATTAAACCCTTGACACTGAATCAATCAACCAAATGTACAACATCATCCGAAACTGGATGGCCTCTGTGAGATTGGCATAATGGAAGGAGGCACAGACAACAGATTCAATGTATAACAAAAGGGTTTTATTAAAGAAAATGCCGGCATGGAGTAAGACTTAACTTGCCCTATGCTAAGGTGGGATTTCCCTACCTAAAGAAACTAAGGAAAGTCTGTGTCGGTAAGTCCAATGGAAAAGTATGTCTCTGTCCAAAACCTATGTTTGCCCTCACAACTGAGACAAAAGAATGTGTAGGGATGTCAAACAAAAACTAAACAGTGTTCCAAAAATAAAGTTCTGAGCTATTTCGAACTCGGGCTTACTTTTCAGCTTCTTTTCCCCAAATGTCAATAAGTTCATTACAGTGTTCAATTAACCTTCTTTTGGATGAAGTAATAAAGTTCCACACTTTCGAAAAAGGTCAGGATGCCCTTCCCAAGTTCAATATCAAAAGATGACACAAAAAGAAGTATCCTGAAACTTTCCCTTTTAAACTGTGTTTGAACAATTCTTTACAACTCAGGGTTCCCTTCCCCCAGCCTGGTATGCACCAATGGTAGTTTTCCTTTTGACACAACAGCAAACCTCCTTGTTAGCATGTAGGGGTTCTATCGTCTTGGTGCAGTTGTTAGACCACGCGGTCCACCCATCACAGGTCACACAACCAGGAACTTCCGTCTCTCCTTGAGTAGTTCAATATTCAGACAAACATGTGTTTTCTCAAGTACAGCTTCCCTACAAGCACTTTTTCAACCTTTACTCCAACTCTGAACTCGGAGTCCTTCATTCAACTTAATTTCCTTTTTGCTTTCCATTAATTGTTCAATATTTAGTAGGTTTGTTATTTGCAGCAATTTAATGTTCAATGTTAGCAATTGTGCTGTTCCATGTAACTCAATATTCAAATTGAATAGTCTTTCGAAACGTGCAGCTTTTGCTTATTTCATTCAGTTCGGTATTCAATAAATGCAGCTTAACTTAATGCATCTTTGCTTGTTTCATTCAATTCCGTATTCAAAAAGGACAGTTTTGCTTGCTTCATTGAATTCGGTATTCAGTAAATACAGCTGTGCTTTTTTCAGTGGGCCGCTAATATATTCACAGTCCCTTGGAGCACCCAGGTGGTTCCAGGTTCCACTACACTTACACCTGGCAGCTCTTAAGGGCTCCTCCCCAAATGGGAAAGCCTATTATCCGGGTGCTTCATTCCGCGCACGCCGGCTTCCATGCCCAGCTCTGCCTCCGTTCCCCGGTAACCTCTGCTGCCCGCCTTCCCTGACAAGGGTTCCCCATCATGCAAAGTCCCTCAAGCAGGACTCCCAGGATCTCGGTAGGCGTCCCAGCTTTTTGAACTCCAGCACTACTTCCGCTACGTCTTCCTCTTCTCCTGCTGTTTTCTTGTGCTTCTGCATTCCACCTCTTATACACCTTTGGTCCTTTAATGGGTTTCAGTTGTATTCCTTCAATTAATGCTGCCTGTCTCTGATTACAGGGACATGCCTGACCTTCATGCATCTTTTTTGTTCCAGTACAAAAGTAGTGAGAGTTAGGGGTGTCTATTACTCTCAGTTGCTTTTTCCTTGTCTCAGTACTAGAGTGGGGAAAGTTTATAATGTTCATAACTCTGAGTTGTTTATTTCTCGTCTCAGTACTGTTAGGTACCCTAAAAAGAGAATGAAGGGGAACTGCCTTATAATGACCCATAAAGGTCAGGGGCGTGTTTGGTAGGTTGTCACTAGAATAAAGGGAATACTGTGTTTTGTCCCAGGGTATCTCATCCCCAATCCTTCTCCTCCTCTTTCTAACATGTCTGGGGTGTTACTATCTCCTGCCCTTCTCAGAGACAAGGGAACTTGGTGAACAATATCCCATAACCACTTCTGGGATAGGAGATCCCGCCTTAAAGTAGGTTGTGGAATACTGTGTCTTACCTCAGGGCATACCACTTCCAATCCGCAAGGAACCTCCATCCAGGTGGTGCTCCCTTGCTTGTCCAACCACAGGAACAGGATCCAAAAGTGATGGACTTTCCCTGGCCACCTGCATAGAGGATCCAAAGGGAGTAGATGTGAGAACACCCTCAGGTGTCTCACACCTCCCACAACCTATACCTAAATGATGATAAAATGGAGCTTCTAATCATAGGCCAGATGCACCATCTGCGAAATCTAGACCCATCTTACTCAACCATCCCCACTGATGGCACCCATCTACAAGTGTCCAAACACGTCAAGAATTTGGGTGTACACTTGGACGCTGAACTCTGTCCAAACATGTGAATGCCCTCTTCTCATCCTCTGCCTACACAGCCAAACTCATCACACTCAGCTGTAAATTCCTTTCACCACAGAATTGCCTATGACTAGCCCGAGCACTCATATTCGGCATACTCGACTACTGCAATGTACTATTCACAGGCACCTCAGCGAAAACACTTGCCAAACTCCATTTAATTCAAAACAAAGCCTTAAGAGCCACCACAGGTCTGAAACCATCTGAACAAATCACCATCACCATCACCAGGCAAGAAGCACAGTGGCTCCCCATCAAAGCCCCCTTGGTCTGGGACATCCGTTCCACAATTTGCAGCTTTGCGTTCATCGACTGCTTCCTCAGCTTGGATTCAAATCTTCTGGGCTCTGGGAACGAGATCTCATTCCATTGGTCCCTTTTTTTATTTTTATTTTTTAATATTTTTATTAACTTTTGTACAATTTACAGATATTTTCAACATCTTTTAATCATGAGCAAATGTTGTGTCTGCATCCCTCGTTCCCCCCCCTCAACTCGCTCCACCGACCTGTCAGCCTGTGTCTTCCATTTTGCAGTCATGCACCGTTTGTCCATATCCGGTGTCCACGACCATGATTACCTTCCTGATGAGGGTGATAGGTTTGAATCTTCTCTCTGTTTGGTGTCATGTGCCGAAGCCAGTAGTTCTTGTAGCATTATTCTCCAGGAGTTTAAGTCTGTGTTTTGCTCCCCGTGTCCACAGCGAGCTGTTTCTTGCCAAACTGAGGTTTCGGCCAACAACCATTTTTGGAAATTCCCCACCACCATCGTGCCTCCGGGCTTCTATGTGTCTTCCAGTTCATCGCGATCCTGTGTTTCGCCAGGATATACACCAGGTCTTTGAGTTTGCTAACATGTCTCCCCTGCTTCAGTCGTGGGAAGATGCCAAGCAGGCAGGCTGTGGGAGAACGTATGCCCAGTGTTGTTTGCTTTGGGTAGCATTTGTGCTATGGCTTCCCAGTATTGCTGGATTCTTCCACAGGCCCAACACATGTCTACCATGTCAGTGTGCACCATCCCACGTTTTGGGCATCTCTGTTCTTCTGCCTTGCTAAAAGTTGCAATTTTACGAGGGGTTAGATATGCCCTGTGTGTTTCATATAGTTGTATTCGCTGGAGTTTCGCCTTTCTAGACATTGGGCCTCATTACACGGACGGCAGTAACCATGGTGCTATTAGCGCCATGGTTGCCGCCAGTATTTTACCGATTCCGCCTTGGTGAATGGGGGAATTACCACCCCATTCCAAGGTTGGCGGGCGGTAATTCCCCATTCACCAAGGCCCTTCCCCATTCCCATTTGGGCCCCCATAGGGCTCAATGGGAATGGGGAAGGAGCAAATAACGGTACCGCTATTAGCGCTACCGTTATTTGCCCTGAAGTCCCTCAGCGGGTCCCTTCCTTAACGTGTGGTCTGGCCACACGTTAAGGACGGGACCCGCTGAGGGACTTAGTAGTATGGCGCTAAGGGATTACCGGCACCGGTGCCGGTAATCCCTTAGCGCCATCCGTGTAATGAGGCCCAAGCTATCGCTCTATTCCATTCCTTGTCTGTAATTGGTATTTGCAGTTCCTCTTCCCGGTGTGGACGGGTCAACTCTAACTCACTTCCAGGCTGGGTCGTAATTAGCTCAAACATTCTCAATACTGTGTGGCCTCCTTCTGATATATCATATAATGTTTCTATCGCTTCATTCTTTGTTAACTCTGCTGTCCCTGCTGGCCACATCTACTTCAGCTTCTTAAGCAAAGTGGCATGCAGTAGGTGTAGCAGATTGTGTCTCGTGTATCCATATTGCCCCTTTCACCAAGAAGGGGGTTCATGCAGGCATCAGTAAGGGAGTGTCCTGAGTCTGTTCATCTGACAGCCATCCCGTGACAAACTGTATTTGGCACATTACAAAATAGGCCTCGAAGTTGGGCACCTTAATACTCCGTTGGTCATGTGGATTCTGCAATTTCACAGTGCTAGTCTACATCTGGAGTTACGCCATAAGAACTCCCAAGTGTCTAGTTTCCTAATGAAGCATCCCGGAATATCATATGGGACATTAGTGAAGGAACCTTGGGAAGACCACCATCTTCAGTAATGCTGCCCTGCCCATCAATGACGGAGATAATCTAGCCCAGACCTCTATTGACTTTGCTCCGTTTTTGGGTCGTGATAGATGTCAACCCCCAAATATTTAAATGTTTCCATCTCCCACCTCACCAGAAGCACTTGTAATGAGTTTGCTGTTCTATTTATATATCCCGCCAAGGGGAACAAGCACGATTTATGTTTGCTTACTGTGATGCCTGAGAGGTCAGCATAACGCTCAAATTCTTCCAGTACATATTGTAAGTTGGTTTCTGGGTGTCTATACCGGCCTCCTGGCACTCCCTGCGGAGGTACGCCGACAAGGGTTCTAGCAATTTATAAACAGCATGGGTGACCATGGACACACTTGCCTCGTGCCTTTCTCAAGTGCCCACTGTTCTGAAATTTGATTGCCTGTTTTGCCTCTCGCAACTGGTGTGCTGTATAGCAATCTCACCCATTTAATATATGCAGGTCCCATGCAAAATGTCTTTAATGTGTCCAGCTGCCATGGCCATCTAACCGAGTCAAATGCCTTGATCGCGTCTAGTGAGGCTATTGCGTAGAGATTAGTACTACTCCTAGTGTGATTGATAATATGGTGCAACCTTCGCAGGTTCCATGTCATGTTTCTATGCGGCACATAACCCGCCTGGTCTGGGTGTATGAGCCTGTCTATTATTAGTTTAAGCTTGTTGGCCATTAGGATTGTCAGTATTTTCCCATCTTGATTTAGTAGCGACAGTGATCTATATGACCCCCAGTCTGTATCAGGTTTATTTGGCTTAAGCAGTGGTATGATAAGCGATTCTCTCAGCGTTATCGGCAAGACCTCTACATCAAATGCTTCATTTAGCATTGCCAACAGCGGAGGTGTGGTATCTGCACTGTATTCCTTGTAACATTCGCTGGGCAAATTGTCTGTTCTTGGCATCTTACCGGTTGGCAGCTCCTTGATGGTGCTCTCTTGTTCTTCTAAGGTTATCAGAGCCTCCAGTCATTTGGCCGCTTCAGGCTCTAATCTCGAAAGGTCTATCTGTGCTAGGGCCTCGTCTGTCTCTGAGGGTTGTATGTTTGATGTCTCTGCGTATAGATTTTTATGATGGTCCAGGAAGCGTTTGTTTATACCTACTTGCGTCATACATGTTACCCCATCTTTATTTGTAATTGAGTTTATCGTGTCGCGCTTACATTCGCTTTTGTATAACCAGGCCAACAGGCGTCCTGGCTTATCTCCTTCTGCATGCTCTTTTTCAACATATTTCGCATAATTTAGTGTACCCATTCTGTCCCAATGTCTCAGGCATTCGTGCTTCAGCCGGTTAGCCTTGCTGGCTTTGTGGCTAGCTCTACCATCTGCTTTATCTATTTCTTGTAATGCAGTTTCCACTTTAGCTAAGTCCCTCCTTATTGTAGCTTGTATTCCCCTAGCTTTGGCTATTGCTATTCCCCTGATTACCACCATAAAGGCTTCCCATATCGTTCCAGCAGATGTTACACTACCTGTGTGTGTGTGAAGTAGTCTTTAATTCCTGTCCTCAGATGTTCACGGAACACCTCATCTTTCAGGGATTCGCTTCTAAGCTTCCAAGTCGGAATACATGCCCTGGGGGGAAAACACACCACCTGACTATTAACGGCGTGTGATTTGACAGTACTCACACTTTGTATTCAGCAGTTGTGAACTCGCTGAAGGTTTCCTCCTCTGTGAAGACATAATCTAGTCTAGTGAGTAAGACTTTTGGGGCGGTGTAGTGCTAGTATTCGCAAATCTCTGGGTAGAGGGCTCTCCAGATATCAGGTTGAACGCGTGTAGCAAGGTGTTTAGGGCTTTGGCTGCAGGAGCTGGGTGCACGAGTTTGACTTCCGATCTGTCTAGCCTCGGGTTTAATGTACAAAGAAAGTCTCCTCCCCATATTAATGTGCTGTTTCTATATGGCCCGATCTGGGGTATAAAGAACCGAAATAGGCTGTAGTATCGTGGTTCGGGGCATAAGTGTTAATAATGCACTCTTCCTTTTTTTCAAGAAAGCCATGCACTGTGATCATCCTACCTTCCCTATCTTTGACTGTCGTGAGGATCCAGAAGGGGACATTCAGTGCTATGCACATCAACACCCCTCTAGCATACCCCGAGTATGGAGAGCCCAGTATGGTGCCACTCCATCTGTTGGCCAGGACTGTCTGTTTCTCTTCAGTGAGGTTCGTCTCCTGCAGGAGCACTATATCTTTTGGCGTTTCAGGTATGTCATAATCCTGTTCCTCTTAATGTAGCTGTTGAGCCCCGTTACATTCCAGGAGGCTATCTTAAGTACCTCAGACATATGTAAGATCTACTGTGCGACTTAGTAATCTTAACATGACCAGCATGCAAATTATATGTGGTGACATAGGCTGAATCCCAACTGACCCCTCTAACTTCCCTTCCCTCCCACCCCCCAACAGTTGCCCAGCTCTGTACCTTGTGCTCAGGCATACCCGCTTCTCGCTCCTATGCCAGTTATCTTGTTACCTGGTGTCCGGAATGCAGTGGGCTGATACCTAACAGCTAGTATCTGTCAACAAAAACCTGACTTAGGTAAAGGGTGCTCTAGCAATGTGCTCCTGGCTTCTAGGAGACTGTGTTGTTGTCCCTGCTTTTTACTAATAATATTGCGCCAAATATTTCTTTTGTGTGGATTGCCTTTCCTTGCGTTCAGTTCACCGTTGGATGTTCATGTTTCCATCAAGGCATACTGGGTCCTTGCTCACGGATCTGTTGCATCTGCTGTTCAATCATCTGTTCCCGTTGGGAGATTCTCCCTGTCTAACCATTTAAGTGCTTCTTCCGGGATATCCAAGAAAACGGCTCGGCCATTCCGTATGATCATTAGCCTAGCTGGGTACAGCAACATGTATTTGAGATTGGCATCCCTGAGTCTCTTCTTCAATGAAGTGAAGTGCATTCTTTGCTTCTGTACCTGTAGGGTGTCGTCGGGTTACGCCGTGATTGTCGCAGATGCTTTCTGTTTCGTGCCACCTTTCCTGAAGTGTTCTAGGATCTTTTCTCTATCTTTTTAATTCAGTATTCTGGCTATGATTGGCTGTTGTGGGACTCCTGGTGGTGCTTTTCTGGGCAGGGATCTGTGTGCCCGTTCAACTGTAAAACACTGGGATAGGGAGCCTCGACCAATTTCCTGCAGTACCATGTTCTCGATGAAATGTGTAGGTTTCATTCCTTCTTCACCTTCGGTAAGGCCTATGATTTGGACATTATTTCTTCTTGGCCGACTTTCTGCATCTTCAACCCTCCCTTCTAGGTTCCTAATTTGTTGTTGTAATATTGCTATGTCTGTAGTGTATTCTTTCAGGCCCACTGTATAAATACATAAACTAAACTAAACCGTGTTCTCTGCAACCTGTTTATCCAGGATTACTGTTTGTTCGGCCAGCGATCTGATGTTTTGCCTCAGCAGGTTCACGTCTATGCTAATGGCGTCCAGTGCAAGTGGTCGAAGTGAGTGGGAGCGGTCAGGAGTGGTTCTCCTCTACTTTTTAAAATTACCTTTTACAGTGTCCTATACTTTTATTTAAAAAAGAAACCGTTCTGAAATGGTTTAGTTAAAAAAAAAAAGTGTAGGAAGAAGTTGAAACTTGCCCTTTCAGTGCACTGCACTGAACGTTCCCTTAAACAGAATGTACAAGTGTTTGGTGGTGTGTATTGTGTGTGGGAGGGGATGTGATGATAGGATTTGTAGGGGGTGGGTGCAGGCCAGCAGGGAACATAGTTCCACTACTGCTTTTCGTACACTTCGACCACTGTCCAGTGCAATTTTCAGGGCCGCCATAGCTGGTAGAACTTGCTGGTCCACTTGCTTCGGCTCCCCTTGTTGCGCTTATTCTTGCTGGTTTCGTGAATGTGTCTAGCGTGGGTTGCTTGGATTTGTTTTTAGAGGCTTTGGCCGCCATATGTGCTTCTTTTGTTATGTGCTCCTCGCCGGCGGTATACTGTTGTCTAATATGCTCGAGGCTAGTCTTAACTTCTGCTTGTATCCAAGCCTACTGTTTAGCGCCAGCGGTGTGGTGCAGTTCAGTGCATTTTGACAAATTGTAGCTTGTGTCTGCGGTGCAATCGTAGTGGCACACCTCTGTTTTACTTGTATTTAGTACAGTAACTTGTCTTCCGCTTTGCAGGCCTTCTCAGGGGTGTCCCTAAGGGCATGGCGTTACTTGCCTTATTATTGCCTTCCGATCTACAGTGTTTTCTGCTCCTTTGCTCTGGGTGCCTGGTTGCGTTAGACTTCCCCTCGGGTGTTTTCTGTCGGGTCTGCAGCAGTGTGCTTATCTCTCTCATTCTGCAGTGCTGCCACAGTTTATCAGACGAGACCTAGTGCTGTGGCACCGCGCAATTGCCTACCGCTGCACTCTGACGGATGTTGCTGCTCCTTCTGCCACTAATGGTACGTGGTGGGCTCCAGCGGTACAGATTATGCTACTGTGTTGCTTTTTTCTGCCTCTCACAAGGCACTGGGTTCTCCCTGGATCATGCTCTCATTCGGGCTTACATCTACTCCCTTCCCGATGCTTGTGATCGTGGTCCTCCTTTGTTTTAGCAGGCGGATTGACTCTCACTGGCTTAAGAGTCTTGCAAAGCGCCCAAATTAGCAGGGCTGTCGCTATTGATTCTGTGGAAACGTACTTCATCAATGGTTCCGTTTAGCGCACTCGCTTCTCGCCAACATGATCCATGCCAATACAGCAGATCCTGAGCGACCTATAACACATAAGAGTGGATTATAGGGGTTTAACAAATCCAGCCTTTAACTGGATTTTGAACAGTGAGGGCATGATGTTGTCTTGCATCTACCTTATCCAGTTCTGCAGTTTACGGATGCAACCTCTTCAGGCGTTCCTGGACGCTCGCTGGATACAGGTGTCTTGAAGCTTCACAGAAAAGATCCCGCTCGACGAGGAGTTCCGCTGGGCAAAGTGGTTTAACAAATGCAGTCTTTAACCAGACCAGTGGAATCCATGTGCAACTTACCTTACATCTGCAACTCCTTCACTCTGAAATGTGCTGTACTCAACTTCAAATTTTAAGATTGCTGCTCCTGGGACATTGATGACACCATCAATGACAACCTAGACTGTTTGTTCATAACCAAAAATGGGTTCAACTAGTCCTCCAAATGTATCTTCCCCCTTCTATTTTTCTACATCACATCATCTTCCCCAATCCTCCCAAAGTCACAGCTGGAGACATTACTATCATCTTTGTATCCATTCCCTCCAACTCGCAAGTCTCCTTTCTCCTGGACCTCTGCTTTGAGCACCTGCTCAGATCACCATTTCGACAGGAGACAACATAACCATCATTGTCTACTGCTACTAAAATGCTGCTGGTCACCTCATTGCTGTTATCAGTAAACTGCTCCTGATCTCTCCGCCCCACCCTCCCTTTTAGGAGAGCTCTATTGACTTGCTGAAAAACATACACACTTATGCACGACCAACAAATGATATGATATGATTAGTTATTTTTAACACGCTTAATACCCAGAGGTTTCTAAGCGTGGACCCGGGGATTGAATCTGTGTTGCTCTGTGTCGTCTTGCTTCCAAGGCGAGCACGTTGCCGCTGACCTATCCTGCCGAGAAATGTCTCCCTGGCATGGCTACTGCTTATTTGACCACCAGGATCCAACCTTACTGACCCACCAAAGCATTACACACCGTTGACCTGTTCTTGAATGTCTCCAATTCCAGGCACATTGGCAGAGGTGACCAAAGTTTCTCTGTGGCTGCCCAACCTCTGGAACTGTCTTCCTTTCTCCATTCTACCACGCATTGCCAGTACTTCGGTTCTGAAAACCTGGTTACTCACCCTGATTTCCTAATTTGTTTTCAAGTTTTTGTCTGCTTTAATCACTGCTTGGTCACTACTGCAACTAACCACAATTAGGTTTGTGGTCTGTCATATAAAAGCATTTTAAATAAAAAAAGAAGTATACATTCCCCCACAACCAAGATATCTGCATTTCCAGACTCAACAATACTGAAAACTGAATGCTATTATCAACATATGTTTTTGTTTGTAGGTTATGTAATGCGGAAGCTAATTTCCATGTTCAAATTATAGTATCCCAAAATAAGGCATCAGTCTTTATGCATAAGGAAAACAATGGAGAGAGCCCAAAATCCACAAAGGTGGGGTCCTATCTTATTTTTGGGACTTTAAGCTTCACAATACTCAGAAAGATAGGACAAGGTCCTTTATCAACAGTTATCCATTCAGTTGAATATCAATAAAGTAATTCAAAAAATACAAATTTTAATATTATTTCATTACAATGGAAATGACAAATTGTCTAAAATACATAATTAAACCCTCTAAAAAGATACAAGAGTATCATTATAACTGACAAACATCACAAACATTCAATTCTAAAAATACCATACAGATATTTCCATTTCTAATCTCTATTTTCATCTCTGTTGTGTAATAATTTTAAATCAGAGAAACGATTATTGTGAATCGTTATATTATTTATTTTCTTATTCTAATTCTATCCGATTATTAGAGTTAGAACATCCCTTTAATGAAGTTTTCAATTCACTCGTACAATTTAATTAATTAAATTGACAGAATACTCGACATGTTTCAGTCCTCTTTGTCGATCTTGGGACTTTCTTCAGGAGTGGTCAATAAGAGGGATTTGAAATGGGCTTCAGACAGGTTTAGAGTATTCTGGCCTTCTCATTTGAATAGTAACAACTGTTGACAGAGAACCATTAAAAAGAATCAATTCATGTTCTTAAGACACATCCAAAGTGTCAAAGAAGAAAACAACAGGATCCTATTGGTTACCTGGTCTTCTCGGTGTGGGGGCTTTCTTGACTAGCAGGCGAAAAATGTCCACAATTGTTGGACGTATTTTCTTGAGAGGAGAAATTATTATTCCTACATATTCTGCAAACAAATTAATGTTTAATTTGCAAGAGAGTCTAAAACCGCCTTCATTCGACAAATCACAAAGCATTCTGGTAATTGTAGTTCTTATATAGTTCTACTGGGGTTAAACTCCATGCTGTTTATAGCGGTATGGTTTTGAGTTTAGCGTCACAAATACTTATTAATAGAGCTATCCCTATTAATCAGGGTAATGGAGAGACCCTAAAGTCTTTTTATATATATGTGTGCATGATCACATGAAAAAGGTAGTGTATTTCAAGCTTACCATTAAATTGGAATGGAGTACTCCGCCGGTAGTTTTTCTTGTCGCGGTGAACCGCAAAAGGTTCTAATAGTTTTCTTGCTTCTTATGCAGATGTTTCTGCAGGCGGTTTCTAGTATAAACATAAAACCGATAGGAACAAATCCTTTAGATATAAATGAGTTCCTGTTCATTGTTGAAACATGCTGATTATAAAAATGCTAGTTATCATAATTAGGGGCTATAATTAGTCCTTTCTGGTTGCTGATCTTTGATTAGTTTTTCACAAATCAAACTGTGTGTCTAGCACTAGGTTTTATACAACTTATCGCTTGTTTTGTGCACGAAGCAGTCGGGCGCGTGTGTAGTGACTTACCTGGTTCTTAATTTTCTGTTCGTCCTGCTGGTATCCATGAAGTTTAACAACACTAAAAAAGGACTACCTATGAGCTATATAAAGACTGCTCAAAATGGCGGCCGAAAACGATGCTCGAATCATAGGAGTTGCGAGTACTAGTGAAAGAGGACCGTGCAAGAAGTGCTAATCACAGCCTGCAGAAGACGCCACCAAACAGGGATACCAATGCATCCCATGCGGACACCAGCAGGACGAACAGAAAATTAAGAACCAGGTAAGTCACTACACACACGCCCGACTGCTTTGTGCATAAAACAAGCGATAAGTTGTATAAAACCTAGTGCTAGACACACGGTCTGATTTGTGAAAAACCAATTAAAGATCCGCAACCAGAAAGGACTAATTATAGCCCCTGATTATGATAACTAGCATTTTTATAATCAGCATGTTTCAACAATGAACAGGAACTCATTTATATCTAAAGGATTTGTTCCTATCGGTTTTATGTTTATACTAGAAACCGCCTGCAGAAACATCTGCATAAGAAGCAAGAAAACTATTAGAACCTTTTGCGGTTCACCGCGACAAGAAAAACTACCGGCGGAGTACTCCATTCCAATTTAATGGTAAGCTTGAAATACGCTACCTTTTTCATGTGATCATGCACACATATATATAAAAAGACTTTAGGGTCTCTCCATTACCCTGATTAATAGGGAAAGCTCTATTAATAAGTATTTGTGACGCTAAACTCAAAACCATACCGCTATAAACAGCATGGGGTTTAACCCCAATAGAACTATATAAGAACTACAATTACCAGAATGCTTTGTGATTTGTCGAATGAAGGCTGTTTTAGACTCTCTTGCAAATTAAACATTAATTTGTTTGCAGAATGTGTAGGAAGAATCATTTCTCCTCTCAAGAAAATACGTCCAACAATTGTGGACATTTTTCGCCTGCTAGTCAAGAAAGCCCCCACACCGAGAAGACCAGGTAACCAATAGGATCCTGTTGTTTTCTTCTTTGACACTTTGGTTGTGTCTTAAGAACATTAATTGATTCTTTTTTAATGGTTCTCTGGCAACAGTTGGTACTATTCAAATGAGAAGGCCAGAAGACTCTAAACCTGTCTGGAGCCCATTTCAAATCCCTCTTATTGATCACTCCTGAAGAAAGTCCCAAGATCGACAGAGGACTGAAACATGTCGAGTATTCTGTCAGTTTAATTAATTAAATTGTACGAGTGAATTGAAAACTTCATTAAAGGGATGTTCTAAATAATCGAATAGAATAAGAAAATAAATAATATAACGATTCACAATAATCGTTTCTCTGATTTAAAATTATTACACAACAGAGATGAAAATAGAGATTAGAAATGGAAATATCTCTTATGGTATTTTTAGAATTGAATGTTTGTGATGTTTGTCAGTTATAACGATACTCTTGTATCTTTTTAGAGGGTTTAATTATGTATTTTAGACAATTTGTCATTTCCATTGTAATGAAATAATATTAAAATTTGTATTTTTTTAACTACTTTGTTGTTATTCAACTGAATGGATAACTGTTGATAAAGGACCTTGTCCTATCTTTCGGAGTATTGTGAATCAGTCTTTATGCGCCTGAAAAAATGCCTTGGCGGTTCCTGTGGTATTGTAGAATAAAAAACAAGTTTCTTACCGGTAACTATGTTTCTCCAGCCTCGTATCTCGCATAGATTCGCATGCTATGAATAGTTCTCCATCGGGCAAATCCTCTGCATTGTTTTGGAAGCAATACGAAGACTCGGACTAAAGGGCTAAGGCCTTATTTAGCAGGGCGGGGGGGAGGAGTTAGCACATATTTGGGGGGAGAACTCTTTGTGCTGGTACCTCTCCTTCCTGGCTTAATTTTTCTTTTGCATTCCTGGGATAATCTTTCAAAGATATGGACTCTGCAGAGAAGTTAGTATCCTTTAGAATAATAAGTTATGTAATTTACAGGTTCTGATTGCTACAATGTCTTCTCTTCAGATTCCTTAACTGCCCACCCTGCATCCCCTCAGTCAGCTCGGTAAGCTCTCGGCCCTCTTGTGGTGGCATTTTGGCTTATATTGGGCTTGGGACAGGCAGTGCTACTTATACCTTCAGCTCCCTCACTTCCAGTGAAGGGCGCAAGGACACCATTAAGACATCGCAGGTGTGGGTGTTTCCACGCAGCACCATGTGAGTGTGACTTTAAAATTTAAATATATGGAATCGGCAGAGGTGATATCTTATCCATGACATCCATCCTTGAACATAAAGTTTGTAACTTGTTCTTTTTGCCTGGCTCCATAGTGTCCATAGCCACCTCCCCTCTGCTATTAACAAATATATGCTGGCGACTGCTGTTCTGGTTTGTATATGTGGGGGAGCTGTAGGGAGCCTCCCTAATGCTGCCACCACTCTCTCCAAGATGCTAAAGGCCGCAAGCTGGAGAAGTGCTTCCTCCAGGTTGCATTGTGCTTCTTTGCCATCATTGGCATCCTGATTCCTTAATTTGTTGGTGGCTCGAACTACCAGCCTGGTGGCGGGAATGCAGACTGCAGACCTGGAAGATGCGCTGTTTGCGCCAGACTTTCTAAATCGAGGCTTCAGTTTCTATAGACCCATTCTTTGTTAACATTATCATCCGTGAAGATGTTATTTTCTTGTGCTCACTTACAAAACAATATTGTTTCTATTTTTTAATTCTCATCTATCTTGTAGGTCAGTGAAATATAACTTTGTAGTGTCAGGAATGGTCCAGTAGAACTGCAGGATGTTTGCTGTTTCAACATGTGCAGCTGTAATAATTGATCATTCTTGTCTTTGTATTATTTTGGATTTGTTATATGGTTTAAAATCCAAAGAACAATACCCCCAAATGTTCTCTATTAATGTATTTATTGAGGTTTTGTATTTGTCAGTTCGTGACAAAATGTGCGAAAGGAACTGCAACATCCCCTTCATGATTATGATCTCTTTAAAGAATATTGTGTCCATTACGCCCTCAAAATAAATCGGGGTCCTGGGCACTTCTTGGAGATGCAACCTCAGACATGTACTTTCATGCAATGCTTCGGATAGGCTTCCTTGAAAAGTACCCCTTCCTTCCGAGTGCCACCCTGTTGAAAGACTTTAAGAATGTCCTGTTCATGGGAGATTCATCGGCTTAATCGAGAATTTCACATAGGCCGCCCACGTTTCCTTATTGACGCTGCAGACCATAGGCCAGAGCCTGAGGCACCTGAGCAAGGCAAGGTTGTAATACAGTAAATGACCTTTGTCTTTGTGGGGGTGGGGAGGGTGGCTAAGTGGATAGTAGGTAAGTGGGGGTGAGGTAAAGATGGGGAGATAAAGTGGGTGAGTGGGGTGAGGTTAAGTGGAGGTGATTTTGAGTGGAGTGAAGTAGACGGTGTGAGCACAAGTTTGAGGAGGACATGGGGTGAAGCAGAGTGGGGGAGATAGGTTGGTGTGAGGTAGAGTGGTGTGGGAGTGGGGTGTGCTACAGTAATGACTGGGTGAGGTAGAGTAGAGTGAGGTTGAGTGTAGAGTAGATATTAGGGTGAGTGGGGTGAGCTAGATAGGGTGAGTGGTGTAAAGTGGCATAATGTAGAGTGGGTGTGGTGAAGTGGGATGAGCTAATGGGGTGATTGGATAGACAATTTGTAGGATGAGGTTGAGAAGAATAAGGGTTAATGGGTTGAGATATAGTGGGAGGAGGTAGGGTGGGTGAGTGGGGTTAGAATGAGAGGGGTTATTTTATTGTTCATTTATAACTCACTTAATAACATTGAGTGGTTTCTAAGCGCGGGATCGGGATTCGAATCTGTGTTGTGCCACATTGCCTTGCTTCCAAGACAAACACGTTGCCCCTGAGCTATCCTTACTCCTGAGGGTGAGGTAGAGGCTGCATGGGTTGAAGTAAAGGGTGAGTTTGAGAGGATGAGTAAGTTGAGGTCGAGTAGGTTGAGGTAAAGATGTTTAGTAGTGCGAGGTAAAATGGGTGTTTGGGGAGAGATAGAGTTGGGCGAGTTGGAGGTACAGCGGGTGAAATAGAGTACAGTAACTGAACTTGCAATCCTCCACTTCCAGCCCGGAGTACCGTGATCACAGTAGATGACACCTATGCTGACATTGGATCCTGTGATCATGCAAATATTGCCTTTTACTGCCAAACACTCCTTTTGTCATCTTTTGAAGCAGCTCGTCTATGAACGTGCACACAATCAAGTGAAAGAAAGAAAAGAGAATGTTGATGTACAGTACTGTAGCCTAAGGTTGCCATACTTTCATCAAGCAAAATGAGACCCTTTTTATCAACAGTGGCCATGGTTATAGAGTTCTGTAAGGGCTAGACACTAATTATTTTACATATGCAGTATGTATTTGACATAGATTTGTGACAGATGCCTAACAATCACACTTGCACTTCACCCAGAATAGAGTTTGTTACAAGGGAAATGAAAACATGTTTTACTAAAGTAATATTACATTTATTTATTTATTTACTTATTCGTATTTTTAAAGCGCACGCTCAGCCCGTGGGCATCGTGGCGCTGTTACATATAAGCATTTGGCTGGTTACAGAAGGAAGGTTGTTAAGTTTACAGGCATTTAGATTTACAGTATCATGTTTTAGTTACATACATAAGCAGTGCAGACATCAGGGAATATGTGTCGTTCATGTCGGATGGGGGGGTGGGAGGTGGTTATTTGAAGAGCATGGTTTTGAAGGATCTAGACACATCACACCTCTCGTTGCCTTCAGTGTTATTCCTCTGACCCAGACAGGGGAGCTTTTGTGGCCGTTTTTATATACTGTATGTACCGTATGTTTGCATGCATATCTATACTGTATTCTCAAGCATAGAGCATACATTATTCAATTTCAATGGATTGCTTTTCTCCTGCAAATTCCGCATCAGATAGATATCCCCTTACAGTTTCAGCTGCTCAGAAGAGACTCCGACAGGGGGCATAGTGGACCTCGACGCAGCCACTACGTGGACATAGTGGACCTTGACGCGGATCGAACGATGGTCAATTCATCTTGACTCTGTGCTCGATCGTTTGCTCCGGACGTGGCGTCGTGCATTGTATATATTCTGTGTCACTACACCCCGTACATTAGTTCCTTTCTTGCGCACGCTCAGCAAGCTGCTCATGAGGAACATACGCAATCTCTCGATTTAACTCAATGTTTTTTGACAACATTTCTGTTATTGCGAGCTTCCATGTCTGCACCTTGGATTCCGGGCTTTAAGCACTGCTCCGATTACAGCTCAAAGAAGTCGGTGATTGATCGGCATGACATATGCATGTGGTTCTGTACTCCGAGACCCCCGGCTGGCACATAGAGCCGAGGTTTGCTCAGAAGTACTTTAAGACGAGATAGCTGCACCCTTGAGATGGATGGGGTTGCATATTTATTACTCAAACACCAATCAATAGGGACAACTCAATGGTTTGGCAAAGGGAGTCCGTTTAATGACAAGTACAATAAACAGGGACTCATGGATATCAGCAGTGATGCGATCATCCTTCTCGCTTCAACTCCAACAAACTTCATACAAGTTGTAACATTTATACTCAGAACTCGTCATAATTGACGTGTAACACTCAAAAGTTAACATGCAATTCTATTGGTTAGGAAAAGGTAACTTTACTATAGGTACTATATCTGTATATGGTAACGGAGTGAGGGGATTAGGTAAACACTGTCAGGTGGGCGTCTAAGCTCTTCCTTCAAAAATGACTACTGTAGACGTCACTAAAGGTACGACATCTCATTGGTTCTACTGACTATAGGACCCAAGATTATTTGGTCCATTGTGATTGGGTTGGCACCAACCCCATGCATACTTTTCCACTTTGCTTAGCAGCACGCAGAATGGTCAGCCAGGTGAGAGGTGCCCCTTAGTTACCCAGCCTTCCTCAGATTATGGTTACAATCAATTATCGCTTTAGTAGCTATGTGTCAATTAGTTCACTTGGTTGGCCTCGAAACTGCATCTTCTGTCTGGGAAAAGTTCTGATATCTCTGCCTGGTCCAGTGCCAAGCGTAGGTGTGAACCCCCGCTTTTCCTTGCACTGCTGGTCACGTGATTCAGACACCATGAATTTACTTCTTTTCTCTCAATTTGTGTATTTGATTTTCGTTTCACCTGCCACCTGCCTATGTCTTATCTCGACCTTTCAGAGGCAGGATATTCTGTTCTTAGTTTCAATTAAAATGTAGCTACTGTTCTCCTCGTCTATTGGTGTATGACCTTGGCTTCCCTGGCACGAGTTGCTTCTGCTGAGTTTCGATTCAGCTGTCTCTTCTCGTTTTGCTAAATGTGAATCTCTGCTCATTTGGCCTTTAGTAACCTGGGTTGATTCTGCTTCATTTGCAAAGTGGAAATATACTTATAACAAAGTACTTCGTTTGAGGTAGATTTAAATATAATGGCGCTTGCCGCACTACTCTTCTACTTAGCATAGCAAGGCACACTGTTTCCTTAGCTTTCTTGCGGTTCCAAGCATATTTACAGGTGTAAACTGGTTCAATATCTTCATCTTGTTTACAGCTTGAAATGTTTTGCATTTCAATATCGTTCCTCCCTTTTAGTATCACAATATCTTTATGGCGTTTCGTCTCTTTGTGTCATTCTCAGGTCATCCTTTCTTCAATCTGTGAGTCTGTCCAGGTCCTTGTGACATCACCATTCGTCTTCCATTAAGACCTTTTTGGTTTCTTCCGGTACTTAGGCAATCTTCATTTCGTTTTATTTGCTGGTAGGGTTTCCTTAATGGATACCTTACTGTCCATGGTTTTCTGGGTATCGGTACTTCAATAGGCTGGGTATCTTCTGATAGGCACTAGGCAGAGCCTCACTGCAGCTCTCTGCTGGTTTATTTGCTCATCATACGTCACATATTTTGGTGTGAACGTTCCTGGAACGTAAAAATGGACGATTGGAGAGCAGGCTTTATTTGGGACCTCCTCTACACTCCCCCCTCTGGGCCATTTATCGACCACTTTCACTTCCGTCTTTGGATCATTCTTACTTTGTTCTTCTGTATACATTTTCACTCCATCGTCTGGGTTCATTCCTTCTTTATCTTCTGGCTCTATACATGATGGTTTGAAGAAGTTTCTCTTTGGAGTCCATATTTTTACTAATCCCTTCAAGCTTTCTGCTGTCCTAAGATGTTCGTCTTTATTCCATGTCATCAGTTAACATTGTCCATTTGGGCTGCAGTAAACCCATCTTCCCACATAATTTCTGTGTCTCCTTGGATAAAGAAACTTTGTTCCTTCTGGTGCGTGAATGCTGGCCTTCACAAAGTCTCTTATTCTTCATCAGTCAGGTCTTTGGGCTTCAATCCTGGTTTGACATCAATCATTATCTTCATCCCTATGGCTTTTTTTGCAGTCTTCTGGCACTGAGAGATGATTATCTTGATAACAGAAAATCCTAGTAATATCATCACTAGCAGGGCTCCCAAGAACTTGAATGTGTCTGCCATCCAGTGTGTGACCCATGAAAACAGTGATCCAAACAAGCTGTCATCATCAACTTAGTCAGCTTCATCGATCATCTGGTTCTGCAGATTTGTCAGCATACTTAGTACCATCTTATTTCTGCTCCCTTAACTCCCTTAACTCCCGATTTCTAGTATCGGATTACATGGTTCCTAGTATGGGCTTTGTTTCTTGTCTTAATGTCTTGAACATAATCATCTTCGTCGAGATAGGCTGTTTCAGTTGCCCATATCGGTGAGGCATCACTACCCATGAACTGGCCTCTAGTTTTGCACATGGCTACGTGTGAAAGACAGTGTGCTGTCTGGACATCGATTTCTACAGCTAAAAACAGCAGGAGGATCCAGCTTCCCAGTGCTCGCAGCTCAATGCTGGAATTCTCTCCCTCTTACAATCAGATCGGAAGCCTCTTTCTGGCCATTCAGAGCCATGGTGAAATCCTGGCTCTCAGCCTAAACACCATGTAATCCGATACGAGAAGCCGGGAGTTAAGGGAGCAGAAATAAGATAGGAAGTGCACCCGAAACTAAATGTCCAAGGAAAAACTCCAGAAGAGGCTCAAAGTTGGAAGATCAGAGGACAAATGCATATTTGGGGAACTGTGCTTTCACCATACAGATGGGAGAAAGGAGTAGTAATCTGTAGAGCCTGGATGGTTACCGGTCGATACCAAGGTACCATCGACATCGTACAGAATGGATGCAAGCCATTATGGCCAAAGCTTGCCAAACTTTTGACATGGGTCGAAGACAGAGGAGGACCTTTACATATAGTGCCACTGGAAAGCCCAAAATTCTGCTTCAGGAATAATGGCACAAGGAAAATGGGAGAGGATCAGAACTGTGGACGAGTTTATGATGTTCCAGGAATGGTTCATGGGACTGCCGTAATTATGGATCATTATTTGGTATGTGGATCCAAGGCATACATCAGACTGCCAAGAGACTGGGGAGGCATATGCACAGTAGTGAATGTCCACCTTCCAGCATTAGTGATCCCGAAAAGTGACCTGAATATTGACAGTTTCCCGAAAGCAGATGCTCACCTGTGGAAGAAGAGATCTGTGGAACTGCTTACTCGAATGAAGAGAGAATTAATTATCTGCTAAATCAGAAGAAGCATTTCATGCAATCCCATACAAACACAGGCTGTTTAGCCTCACCTCATCAGTGTTATCGTTGTGAACACTGATGAGGTGAGGCTAAACAGCCTGTGTTCACATGGGATTGCATGAAATGCTTCTTCTGATTTAGCAGATAATTAATTCTCTCTCATTCCAAGTTAGCAGTTCCACAGATCTCTTCTTCCTCAGGTGAGCATCTGCTTTCGGGAAACTGTCAATATTCAGGTCACTTTTCGGGATCACTAATGCTGGAACGTGGACATTCACTACTGTGCATATGCCTCCCCAGTCTCTTGGCAGTCTGATGTATGCCTTGGATCCACATACCAAATAATGATCCATAATTACGGCACTCCCATGAACCATTGCTGGAGCATCATAAACTCGTCCACAGTTCTGATTCTCTCCCATTTTCCTTGTGCCATTAATCCTGAAGCAGAATTTTGGGCTTTCCAGTGGCACTATCTGTAAAGGTCCTCCTCTGTCTTCGACCCATGTCAAAAGTTTGGCAAGCTTTGGCCATAACGGCTTGCATCCATTCTGTACGGTGTCGATGGTACCTTGGTAACGACCGGTAACCATCCAGGCTCTACAGATTACTACTCCTTTCTCCCATCTGTATGGTGAAAGCACAGTTCCCCAAATCTGCATTTGTCCTCTGATCTTCCAACTTTGAGCCTCTTCTGGAGTTTTTCCTTGGACATTTAGTTTCGGGTTCACTTCCCATCTTATTTCTGCTCCCTTAACTCCCGGCTTCTCGTATCGGATTACATGGTTCCTAGTATGGGCTTTGTTTCTTGTCTTAATCTCTTGAACATAATCATCTTCGTCGGGATAGGCTGTTTCAGTTACTCATATCAGTGAGGCATCACTACCCATGAACTGGCCTCTAGTTTTGCACATGGCTACGTGTGAAAGACAGTGTGCTGTCTGGACATCGATTTCTACAGCTAAAAACAGCAGGAGGATCCAGCTTCCCAGTACTCTCAGCTCAATGCTGGAATTCTCTCCCTCTTACAATCAGATCGGAAGCCTCTTTCTGGCCATTCAGAGCCATGGTGAAATCCTGGCTCTCAGCCTAAAAACCTTGCCATGTACTTACACTTATTCCTGGCCTCCTCTCGCCACTATCCAGAATTGTATGTCCTATTTAAATCATGAACTGGACCACCATGTAACTCGTCCTTTCTTTCCGTTGTAATTATCTCATGCCACATTCTGTACCATTCCTTTTGTCCATTGAATGTATGTACCCTTTTTCTATACATGTGTTCGTGTAACGATATGTAACTATGCTGTGCACATGATTATGCGCCCAGCTACCTGAGGGTTCGGACGCGCTCTATAAATAAACAAATTAAACTAAACTAAACTTATAGCTTCTGTTAAAGTTCCATTTTCCTCATCGTGAGAAGGTATGAATTTGCAACATGATTCTCCGATTTTTGCACAAACTCCTCCATCTATAGCTGTGATCATGTCAAGGACATATCTGTTCTGGAGAGTCATCAGTCGGGTGGCTCTTAGCTCTTCCTTGATTGCATTAAATCCTTTTATGGTCGTGTTGATGGTCTGCAGTAACTCCCATCTGGTTATCTGCAACCATTTAGTATTAGTTCCAACTTGGATTCTCGGCACGACAATCATTGTGAACACTGATGAGGTGAGGCTAAACAGCCTGTGTTCGTATGGGATTGCATGAAATGCTTCTTCTGATTTTGCAGATAATTAATTCTCTCTCTTCATTCGAGTTAGAAGTTCCACAGATCTCTTCTTCCTCAGGTGAACATCTGCTTTCGGGAAACTGTCAATATTCAGGTCACTTTTCGGGATCACTAATGCTGGAACGTGGACATTCACTACTGTGCATATGCCTCCCCAGTCTCTTGGCAGTCTGAAGTATGCCTTGGATCCACATACCCAATAATGATCCATAATTACGGCAGTCCCATGAACCATTCCTGGAGCATTATAAACTCGTCCAAAGTTCTGATTATCTCCCATTTTCCTTGTGCCATTATTCCTGAAGCAGAATTTTGGGCTTTCCAGTGGCACTATCTGTAAAGGTCCTCCTCTGTCTTCGACCCATGTCAAAAGTTTGGCAAGCTATGGCCATAATGGCTTGCATCCATTCTGTACGATGTCGATGGTACCTTGGTAACGACCGGTAACCATCCAGGCTCTACAGATTACTACTCCTTTCTCCCATCTGTCTGGTGAAAGCACAGTTCCCCAAATCTACATTTGTTCTCTGATCTTCCAACTTTGAGCCTCTTCTGGAGTTTTTCCTTGGACATTTAGTTTCGGGTTCACTTCCCATCTTATTTCCGCTCCCTTAACTCCCGGCTTCTCGTATCGGATTACATGGTTCCTAGTATGGGCTTTGTTTCTTGTCTTAATGTCTTGAACATAATCATCTTCGTCGGGATAGGCTGTTCAGTTGCCCATATCAGCGAGGCATCACTACCCATGAACTGGCCTCTAGTTTTGCACATGGCTACGTGTGAAAGACAGTATGTTGTCTGGACATCGATTTCTACAGCTACGAAGATCTTGGACTTACCCATGCTGTATGGTATGAGTGCACAAACAAAGCAATCACCTTCTGAATTTCGTCTTCCAACTTCTTTCATGTGCTGGTACCAAATGCTGTTTCCCAGATGTGCTGTGCTATCCAGGTAGTCGTTTAGTTCGTTGTCATCTCCATGCATGCTTCTCTTGATTCTGAGTGTTTTCCTGTAATTGGATATAACTACATCCCTGAATGCATCTGTATGGCTCCTTCTTGCTGGAGGAGTCTCAGGTATCCCGGTCTATGGTGCAGGCCTCCTCATCTGTGCCATTTGAGTAGACCAAATTCTGGCAGCTCTTTCCTGGTCCTCATGTAGTTCTTTCTTTCTGGCTAGGAATGTTTGTATCCATACTGGCACTGGTCTAGTATATGACTGTACTGTGGAACTTGTACTTGTCCCTTTCACTGGAACAAATGGATTTGTCCATGCTGTCTCTGCTGGTCGATTCTCTAACTCCTCTTGTCTCTTCAGGGGTCCAGTTTCTTCCATTTGTTCTTTTACTTCGCTTGTAGCAATATTTCTCATAGTAGGCAGTCTTTTCCTCTGTAATGCTGTGGATTGTGGTTCTGCATTCATTGACACTATACGTGTTGCGTGTGCATTCAGTGTTTACATGCGTGTGGTTGTCAGTAACCTTTCATTTTTCATTCCTTGCTGACCCTGTCTCCGGCTTTTCTTTTTAGTTGTTACCACACGTGTGTGTGTGTGTCATTGCTAATCACATCCATTTCAAGCTCATTTATTCCACCATCAGATCTTCTAGGGACCGGATTGACTATGTAAGGTCTGGGTGCTTTTGTGGGTTTCATGCCTGTATCATTAGGTGGGTGCACTGGAATTGGAACGCTTTGTGCACCAATAAAAAATGCAGTTCTGATCGTCAATGACAGTAAAACAATGATTAATATGATACAAAAATACATTATGCCCCTGTAGGTCAGGTGGCAGCATTTACTTCCATAGAAACGTGGATTTCTATCCTCCTGCTGGAGGACACGAGTGCTACTATGGATCCCCATCTCGATCATTTGCTAAAATGTCTACCTTTTACTATACTTCTTCAAACAGTATTGTCTGTCGGATTCTGTGTTTACGAGGTTCAGGTGTCTTACAAGTGCCCCCCCTCTTAAGGGCGGTGAATTGTCTCTTATCTCAGGATACAGTTCTTTTGCTAAACTATGGGAAAAATGTAATCAAATAACACTTCAGCAAGTCCTTTTACTGTGTGTGTTCAAAGTAGCTCAGCTCCCAGTCCATGCCTCAGATTTGCTTCAGTCCCGAAGACATGTTATCCTGGTCAGTAAGACGAATAGAGTCAAAATAACTACAAATTGAATGATGTGAAACCCTTGACACTTGCTTCCTCGATCTGTCCCTCGGTGAAAGCTTTTAGAATCTCCTCTGATAGTTCTGTTGATGGTTAGAGAGTTCTATTTGTAGTACAATTCCATGCAAGAGCATGCCCATCTGTGCAACATTAGCTGGATCTCTGATGAATGTGAGGACGTCAACATCGATCGGTCTTCCCACTAACTCTGGAAAGTCAGTGACTAGACGAAAAAGTACTTTGTGGGCCAACCTGCTGTCTTCTAGTGACAGGGACATCCGTCCTGTCTTGCTGAGTTTCAGGATTGTATGCTTTCTCTTTACTGTAAGCAATGTCTGCACTGATCGTTCGCGTGGAGTGCAACTAAGATCACAATTTTATTTAGGAGTTGCCTTAGGTCTTCTGGATTCGCTGGATCTCGAAGAATGAAGGATGTCTGTCATTCTTCCGACAAGATTTGGACAGTCTTCGACTATGCGAAAGAACAATGTATTGATAAGCTAATTTATTTCCTTCTCTGCTTGAGACATTTGGCTTCTCCTCGCTGTATTCAGGAAGTAGGAGAAATTGTTCGGCAATTACAGTAAGCAAGCTTCTTATTGTCTTTTCGTTTTCAGGATCTTGAAGAAAGTCAGTGACACTGGTGAGCCTTCCCACCAATGAAGGGTGTGATTTTAGCACTAGATTAAAATATGTTACCACCTTTTCTGTGATGTCACTACTGTGGGACACCATAAGTGATTCCGAATATTGTCTTGGTGTGGAATGAGTCTGGATTCTGTATTTTCTTCCAATTTGTGTCCTCGATCAAAATTTGGCATGTTAATTTTTGTCAAAGCTTTGAGTGTGCCTCAGTTCAAAGTCAACAGACTATGTTGTGGCTTATACATGCAATTTCCTTCTTCTCCCTGCAACTAGGATGCGCAGAGTGTCCGTTTTTATGTCCTTATCCCCTTTTTTGCTTAGAGGAAGTGTCCAATTTAAGCCACAATTTACAAAAAGTTCCTTTTCCTTGTCTAGCTGGTCATGCGTCATTTTTCTTTGTCATGGGTCTCGTCTGCACGTGCTGTGGTTCTTCCCCATCGCTCGTAGTCTCGGGCCTTCTCCAATGTAGGGTTTGATATCGCCCAGAAAAATCCAAGCTCTCCTGGCTTGTAATTTTACTGCGGACGGAGTGCAGTCCTCCACTGTGAAGGGACCGTTAAATCTTGGCTCATCCCCCTTATTCCTCATATGTTTCCTTACAAGGACGGTGTCTCCAGGGAAAACGGATGGCACACAAAGTCCTTGAGCTGTGTCTGTAGTAGTATCTCCTTCTGTGTTCCGTGCTGCCCTGCACCCCTTGAGTCGTCGCTGCACCTGGTCTGAAATTACAGTAAGGCAAGATGTCATGCAGTTCAGGTAATTTTGCATTTCAGACCCTAAGATTTCTCCTGTTGACTGGGCATCATATCTAGCTCTATCTCGGGGTGTCAGAGGAGTACACATTCTTCCTGTGGCTATCTCGTGTGGCGTAAAATGATGGTCAGAACTAGGTTGGTTCATAAGGGCATACAGTGCCAAAGGAAGGCAGTGCAACCATCTCTTTCTTAGAGTAAGCTTCACCTTGGCTATCATTTCCTTTAATAAGCCATTGAGCTTCTCACAGATTCTGTTACCTTGCGGATGATACGCCGACGAGAACTTGTGCTTTATACCAAGCAGCAAGCTAATCTCTTTGAATATCTCGTTTACAAAGTGAGCTCCGTTATCTGATCTCATGACCTCGCACACCCCCCACCTGGGAAACACATTTCTCACAAAAAATGTGGCCGCACAGGTAGAGCCTGTGTGTGTACGGGGACCTGCCTCAATCCATCTGGAGAATGGACATACCACAACAATTATGTATCTGTACCCGTTACATACTTGAATCATGTCGACGTAATCGACATGCAAGAGCTGAAAAGGCACATTTGGACATGACTCCGTTCATTACTTTTAATGTGTGCCTAGCTGTGAATTGTTGGCAGATTATACAGTTTACTATAAAAAATGCAATGTGCTCGGTTAAACTCGGTATGAACCAGTCTTCTGCGAGTGTTGCTGCTAAATTCTCTTTTGTCGTGTGTGCCGGATAATGTTACTGTTCCAGCGCTATTTTTAATAGGGCTACAGGCATCGTTGGTTTACCAGTGCTGTCTTGTCGCCAAAAGCTGTCAGAGGGGTTTAAAGAACACCCTCGTTGTTTCCACAGATTCTTCTCTTCCTGTGGTGCCTCCCCTTGGAGTTCCATCAGCTGTGTTTGCCCAAGATTGTTATAACCTTCAGGTGTCGTTCGTGCAACCATCATTCTCTCATTGGCATTTGAACTTCCACTTCCATGATCGTCTCACTTTTGGATACCATACGCTTGGATTCCGTGTCTGCTGCTTGATTTCCGCATGAGATAAAATCTGTCCCTCTCGTGTGGGCGGCGCATTTCACGACCGCTATGCCCACAGGGAGCTGTAGTGCTTTAATCAGTCTGTCCAATAAGGCTGCATGCTGTACTGGCGTGCCGTCTGCTCCGAGTTAGCCCCTCCTTTTCCAGCACGCTAAGCCTGCATGCACTGTCGACACCACGTAGGCGGAGTCACTGTTCCTGGTCTGTGTGGTTCTCAATAGCGAGTACGCCAATAATTCTGCAGCCTGTGCTGAATAGTGAGATGGTATTCGTGCACTAAGGAGTACTCGAAATTCTCCATTTGCGGTGTGTTTCATTACAGCGACGCCTGTATATCTTTGCCCATCGCATTGCTCGATCCTCGAAGAACCGTCAATGAAGACACTTTCTCCTTCTGCCAAAGCATTTTCTTTCACTCTGGGAATTTCATCATAGAATTCTTCATAGTTCACACAGTCATGTATTGGTTCTCCCTTAGTGACTGGCTCTGCTATAAACATAGCTGGGTTCACTATTTTGCATCGGACTACCTTAAACGATGGATTCGATATGATCACTTCATAAGCAGAAGCTCTGAGTTGTCAGTGTGACCTTTGGCTTTTCTAGAATAGCAAATAGTAAGTGCTCCACGTATAATGTCATTGAGAATCCCATTATGATGGTAGTAGCTTTTTCTATTGCGAACTCTGCGGCAGCTGAGCTTTGTTTGCAAGGGAAATGGCCTTTCATCACCGGGTCCAAATTCCCACTGTAACATGCCTGGGGCTTCTACCCCAATGTGCTTCTCTGTGTGAGCACGGCCGTCATGACGCTGCCATTGGTGTGTGAGAACAGGTAAAACTCCTCTGCATAATTGGGAATCCCTAAAACTGATGCCATGCAAATGGCTTTTTGGAGTTCAGCAAATCCTTCCTCCATAGTCTCAGACCATTCAATTTTTTCTTTCCTCACTTGGGCCTTCTTTAGGGCCCGAAGTAAAGGCTTAGTGTAAGAGCTATAGTCGAAGACCCATTCGCTGACATAGTTACATAGGCCTAAAAATCTCTGCATCTGTTTTATCGTGTGTGGCTTAGCCGTGTTCAGGATGGCTTCAGCCAGTTCTGGGGTCACTCTCTTTCCTTCATGTGAGATCAGCTGGCCTATGCACAGCACTTCTTGTTGACAATATTGTAACTTCTCCTTGTCAACCTTATATCCTTTCTCAGCCAGTATAGTCAATAGCTGAACAGAATCGTGCCTGCATTGCTCTTCTGTCGTGCTGCAAATTAAGATGTCATCCACATATTGCAGGACAACACTTTTTAATGCAATATTGCTTAAGTCCATCTGCAGGACTCTATTAAAAATAGATGGAGACTCACAGTACCCCTGGGGTAGCCTCGTGCTTTTCAGACGCATTTGTCTGAACATGAATGACGTCAGATCTTGTGAGTCACGGTGCAACAGGATTGAGAAAAATGCATTTTTCAAGTCAATCACCGTGAAACATTTTGCCTCAACAGGTATATTACATTTGATTGTAGCCGGGTTAGGGACTAAAGGGAACTCGGCCTCATCAATATAATTTATTGGGTGTAAATCCCTTTGATTTCATGATCGGATAAACCTCAGCATTGCATGACGACTCTGACGTCACTAAGATGCCTTGCTCCATCATAGCCAAAATTGTCTTAAAAATCCCCTCAGCTGCCTCTCTGGACAAGGGATACTGTCGGGCTTTGAGTAAAATTGCTCCTGGTTTTAGCTTAATTCTCACTTCTCCAACCCCTTTCAATAGGCCTACGTCATAGGGTCCTGTAGTCCAAAATGAGACAGGCACCTGGGCCATGTCGTCATAAAAATATTTGGGACGATTTCGTGCCAACATCATTCTTAGAGGCACTTCTCTTTTGATCATTTTCACCCAAAAGGTGAGACTCACTTCCACCATTGTCTCTTCCATATCTGCTTGCCCTTCAAACAGATCGTCATCAGTGACGTCAGTGAATCGGTATCCTTCTTCAATGGCGATTACTGCGTACCATTGTCGGCCTTTGTCGTCATAACCATCAATCAAGGCCATTCTCCCTCGTACTGCAACTTTGTGTATCATTAAGGGAAATATTTGTCCTTTTTCCTCGTGCATAGGTATTCTTGGTCTAAATAGAAACTCATCTGGGGTTCTCATGATTCTGTCTGCAAGGCCTGGAAGTCCTGCCATTAACACACGCATTCCATATGCGAATATTTCTGGCTCTAATGGTATAGCCCTCATAGCTGTGTATCCTGTGTATGTTCTGATAATTTCACATACATTTGAATAGTGCATCACTGGAGTTGAACATACTATACCCTCCTCCGTGAACGAGATTGTCATGTTTCGCTTTGTCATTAAATCTCGACCCAAAATGTTTACTGGGATCTGACGTGAATATAATAAAGGCACATGCATTTCACATTCTCCTATAGAGACTGGAAGTGCATTTGTGAAAGGAACACGACTTGTGGCTCCTGTGAAACTCTGAGTATTTATAGCCTTGCCGGACAAGGAAAACTTGCCTTCACATATGCATGAGCGGATTGCACCTGTGTCAACTAAGAAGGAATATTCTTTATCCCCTATTATGACATCCACCCTAGGTTCCCGTTGAGGGTCTGGTGTCACTGATAGGATAGAACACATCAGGGTTCACAGTGAGCTGTCCTAGTCCATATATAATTTTGTCCCACCTTGTGCTGGTGGATTTCCCCCATTCCTATTGTTACTTCCCATTCCAGGGTTCATGGTCTGTCCTGTGCTCAACATCTGTGACAATTGCAGTGGTGACTGTTGGGACTGCCCTTGTGGAAAACTCACTACATTTTGAGGTTGTGGGTTTTGCTGAGCTCATGGTGTTTGCTGTTGAACCGTGTGACTCTGTGCAACTCCTTGCTGTAAAACTGCAGGTGGATTCACCATGCCTGCTCCCATGCCTTGGCCGCTTTGCAACATGCCTTGGTTTCTGCATGTGTGCGCTAAATGTCCCGTCATCCCACACAACCAACATACTGGTAGTGGTGGAATCATTTGCCCATTTGACATATCTTGATTACCATTCTGCATGTTTTGGAAACCTCCTTGATTATTCTGAAAGCCTCCCTGATTACTCTGCCATCCCCTTCCTCTAAATCCTCTTTCCCTGAGGTAATACCCAGTACTGCCCTGATTATTCTGCTGCGGATTATTGACCTGTGGCATGCTCGATTCAGCTGTGCTAGTTATCATGGCTCCCTCAAGAGCATATTTTGACAATTTCTTCTGCACCAATTTCGCTTCCTCACCCTTTCGTGTAGCTTCCTTTTTGCGATTCTTCTCTTGCAGTAGCCTGCAAATAGTGTGCGATGGTCAGCTGTATTTCTACCCACGGTTTAGCCTCGATTCCTACCAATTTCTTGAGCTGTTTCTGTACTGGCTGTGGCAGCCCTTGTCACAATATATGGTAGAACACAGGTATATATTTCGTCTAAGATTCATGAGTCTCGAGTACCCACGCGTCTTGAAAATGCTGTATGTAAATTAACAGATCCTCAGACTCCTTCATTTTATGTGTCATTATAGCTCCCATATCAGAAGTGTCTGGTTAAAGCACCTTGTAGTGTCTTCCATATCGCTGCTTTGCAATTGTTAAATGGAGCTCCGTCATGCGCAGTATTAATTGTGGTCACTCCAGGGTAACCTGCTCGTGTCCACACGTCATCTGCTCTCTCACCAAATATGGCGATTAGGAGACCCTGATATCCCCTATAGCTAACATGTGTCCTCCTGTTATTTTTTTCTAACTCATGTATCCACTTTCCGGCTCTTGATGTCAGCATTGGAAGCTTGTTTTTCAAGTTTTCTCAATCCATATGTGGCCATGGAATATATTGTGGTCTCGCTCCCCCTTTCTCGAGTAATGGAAATTGTGATGCATAGCTCTCTCTCTTCTCTCATTGTTCTCCTGTCTATTGCAGGGGTAATATTCCCACATTGCTGTTTGCCTGGCAATGTCCTGAGCCTGTCCACATAGGGCAGTGATGACACCCCCCTCTGACAGTGAGATACTTCTTCGTGTCGGTCTGACTGTGTGGCTTACTCTGATGCCCTTGGCGCAGACTTGTTAGTGTCTGACCATTGTATCCCTTTTTCCCCTTGGGAGTGGTCTTTCACTTCTCCTCTCTTCCTCCTTTTCCTCGCGCTCCTCCCTTTCTGAGTCGGACATTGTCTGTGCCCAACTTGTGCCACTTCTTGTGTCTTCTTTGTTTCTACTTATTTCTAATCTATCTATGGATAGTTCTCTATTCCCACTACTTCGGGAGACATCCTCAGTGCCGTACAGCTGAGCACTCTCCTGGCGCTCGTCTTCCCCCTCCCCTTGGGGTATTTATTCTAGCCCCATTTCATCATATATTCTATCGATCGTTTCTCCGATCCTTCTGGTGTCGAAGTCATCTTCCATATTTGCTCTGGACGTGCCTGGTACTGAATCGTACGCAGGGAAGAATTCTTCTATATCTTCCCAATCTACTACTGGAGCAAGTTTTTTAACCTCTTTCTCGAGATATTCAAGATCGTGTGCTCTGTCTTCGCTTACGTTCTACATCGACATAGAATTCTCTATGCTTCCTCGCCTCTTCTCTGACCCCCAACGTCTTCCTTTTTCTTTTCATTTCTACGTTCATCTGCCCTTTGGGTTTCCTCATCCTTTCGTCTCTTTATTCTTTTCTCTCGGATTCTTTGCTCTTCCTCTAACTTACACTGCTCCTGCCTGCCTTGATCATTGGCTGCTCTCTGTTTGTGATCGAGCTGTCTTTCTTGCTCTTCTCGATATAGCTGCTCTCGCCTTTATCTGTCTTTCTTTCTTATTCTTTCATCTCTCAATTCCTTCTCGTTCTCCTTTCTTTGTACATTGTCTAGTCTCTTCTTTGGTTTCGCATCATCAGTGCATTTGCCATCGAGTTTCAATAAAATGTTCCCTCCCATCCATTAATTTTTTGCGAATGCTTTCTCATCAGTTCTATCTTCGCTGCCTTTCCATCTTTTGCCTTCTCTCTCCTTATCGAGATATGCACTTGTCTGTGCCTGCTCCCTCCTCTCATCATCGCGTATCTCCTTGTCCCTTGGGACTGTGGAGGCGATATCCTTATCCTTTTCTTTTTCTTGATTTTCATCTCTACTTTGTGTAGGTGACTCATATGCCGTGTTACTATACCCTGTGGCTGCTTTAAGTACTCTCAACAGGTATAACCCCTCACCTTTGTTTTCTTCAACCTTCTCTTCGGATGGGGCCGGTGGCGCGGTAGGTGTCTCACCCCCCTCTGTGAATACATTAAGTATCCAATCTATTGGCGACTCCTCTTCCTTTCCCTGTTCATACATTTTCCAAAGCTCTAGAACAGTTAGACATTTTTCTAACTTCTTGCCCGTGTATGTGGCGTGCAAATATGTCGTCATGTGTTGCAAGACAGCTTTAGATAAGGACCCCCCTTGTGGCCATGGCATAAACATTTTGTGGGCGGTCCCCTTAACCCATTCTGTACTATATTTCTTCAGTTTGGGTACATGTTTCGACAACTGTTTGCATAGGTGTGCTAATGGAGTTATGTCTTCCATGCTTAAATCTGTTCCCTTTCTCCTTATATAACACTTGTCAACACTTCACGTGACTTAAACATTTCCAACACTATGAGCGAGCACCAATCACTGCAAGCTCCAATCACGATTTTTTTTTAAACAAAATTTGATATCTTCTTTTTTACTCAACAGTTTTCTCAAGGAAAATTATTCGACTTATGATGTCACAACAAACAACATGTAAGACAGACGTTTAACAGACTAGACGCACACCAGCTGGTTACACGTATCTCTGCCTCTAAATATTACCCCGACATGGAGTTTAAAAGTACCATTTCAAATCGTCTTTAATCGCCGTGGAAGTCTATTTGTTCCCCTTTATTTGGGACTATGGGTACACGTTTCTTCTAGCCGCTTATATTAAAAGAGTAGGAATAAGGCGAATCCTCGCACTTCTCGGATGTCCTCGTGGGTAATCTCTCTTTTCTCGGGTGTCCTCCCCAGTATCTTCTCTGTATTCGCTTAATTATTCACAAATCATTATTCCCTTCCCCTTAGATATATACATTCTTCTTTACTTCTAACTATATTTAGTTTTTTCCCCTCTCCGTCCGTTACCCTTTCCCTCACTTGTTCTAAAGCATGCACTTTTGCCAAAACAATCAGTCTTTTTCACTCACCGTTCGCATGATTCCTCTCCAGACCCTCGGAATCACTGCCTTTGTTACCGCCTTCTTCGCTTTTTGCCCGCTCAGCTGCCTGTAGGAATGGGAAGGGATTAGGTGGGGAAACACGGGTTCCTTCAGACCCTGGTCTGCAGATTTGTCTTACACTACCACTGTCCACGGGGAGCTGCACGGTCTATTCAGCCAAATGGCAAAGGACTTGTGATATTACCGAAGACCTAGAGTTACTTTATGTCGACGGTCAATGGGTGTCTTATTCTAATCAATAATCGAAAACCATCAATCTCTGCTAACAAGTGTACTCCGAGACCCCCGGCCGGCCCATAGAGCCGAGGTTTGCTCAGAAGTACTTTAAACGAGATAGCTGCACCCTTGAAATGGATGGAGGTGCAGATTTATTACTCAAACACCAATCAATAAGGACATCTCAATGGTTTGGCAAAGGCAGTCCGTTTAATGACGAGTGCAAAAAACGGGGAGTCATGGATATCAGCAGTATTGCAATCGTCCTCGCTTCAACTCCAACGAACTTCATACAAGTTGTAACATTATACTCAAAACTCGTCATAATTGACGTGTATCACTCAAAAGTTAACATGCAATTCTATTGGTTAGGAAAAGGTAACTTTACTATAGGTACTATATCTGTATATGGTAACGGAGTGAGGGGATTGGGTAAACACTGTCAGGTGGCCGTCTAAGCCCTTCCTTCAAAAATGACTACTGTAGACGTCACTAAAAGTACGCCATCTCATTGGTTCTACTAACTATAAGACCCTAGATTATTTGGTCCATTATGATTGGGTTGGCACCAACCCCATGATTACTTTTCCACTTCGCTTAGCAGCATGCAGAATGGTTAGAAAGGTGCGAGTTGCCCCTTAGTTATTCGGCCTTCCTACAATTATGGTTACAATCAATCATCACTTTAGTAGCTATGTGTCAATTAGTTCACTGTTGTTGGCCTCGAAACTGCATCTTCTGTCTGGCAAAAGTTCTGATATCTCTGCCTGGTCCGTTGCCAAGCGTAGGTGTGAACCCGCTCTTTTCCATGCTTGTCTGGTCACGTGATTCAGACACCGTGAATTTGCTTCCTTTCTCTCAATTTGTGTATTTCATTTTCATTTCACCCGCCACCTGCCTACTTCTTATCTCGACCTTTCAGAGGCAGGATATTCTGTTCTTAGTTTCAATTAAAATGTAGCTACTGTTCGCCTTGTCTATTGGTATGACCTTGGCTTCCCTGTCACGAGTTGCTTCTGCCGAGTTTCGATTCAGCCGTCTCTTCCCGTTTTGCTAAATGTGAATCTCTGCTTATTTGGCCGTTAGTAACCTGGGTTGATTTTGCTTCATTTGCAAAGTGGAAATATACTTATAACAAAGTACTTTGTTTGAGGTAGATTTATGTATAATGGCGCTTGCCGCACTACTCTTCTGCTTAGCATAGCAAGCCGCACTGTTTCCTTAGCTTTCTCGCGGTTTACAGGTGTAAACTGGTTGAATATCTTCATCTTGTTTACAGCTTGAACTTCTTTGCATTTCAACATCGTTCCTCCCTTTTAGGTTCACAATATCTTTATTCATGGAATTTCGTCTCTTTGCGTCATTCTCAGGTCGTCCTTTCTTCTATCTGTGAGTCTGTCTGGGTCCTTGTGACGTCACCATTCGTCTTCCATTAAGACCTTTTTGGTTTCTTCCGGGACAGTACTTAGGCAATCTTCATTTTGTTTTATTTGCTGGTAGGGTTTCCTTAATTTCCTTAAAACCTTACTGTCCATGGTTTTCTGGGTATCGGTACTTCAATAGGCGTTGTTCTTCTGATAGTCACTAGGCAGAGCCTCACTGCAGCTCTCTGCTGGTTTATTTGCTCCATCATATGTCACATATTTTGGTGTGAACGTTCCTGGAACGTAAAAATGGACGATTGGAGTGCAGGCTTTATTTGGGACCTCCTCTACAGTTCCTCGGCATGGGTCATGACACAAAAGAGTGCCCATCCTCCGGCAAAATGAATCCAAAGTCCCTACAGGAGCCGGCAGCCAAGCTTGCATTGGGCCGACCGACATTCAAGTTACAGGTGCGGTCGACCGTTGGGTCATCGGAGGCTGAAATGGAAGGCCCCAAACCGGAGAAGATGGGGAGGCACCGGGGCAAGGCCAGGAAGAGATCCCACTCTCAAAGCCATCCATGGTCCTCACATAAAAAGAAAAGGTGTCACTGGCACCATCGCAACTCTGAATCCTCATCAGAATACTGTAAGTCGTTGGCGGGGCCGAATTCCAGGAAAGAATGGGAAAACTGTAAGTCGGAGATGATGGCCATGTTTAAAAAGACGGCTGTGGGTTTGGGTGAGCCCAAAAACATCAGGCCCGGTAGCTCCAGCGGCACCCGGTGTTTCAGCCCCAGGGTAGCACCAATTCTGACACCATCCACTTCAGGGGATCCTTTGGGCTCTGTGCTGGGCAAATCTGTCCAGGCTTCGACACCCTGGCCTTCCCACACATGTCTGCACCACCAGCACCAAGAACATTGTTGGCGCTGATCGCCATACCTTCGGGCCCACGGCTAAACCTTCGAGATCGATCACCGTCAAATTATCTGTGGTACTGTTGGTGCGATCCGACTTCTTCAGGTCGATGGCTGAAATTTTTGCCACCGACGATGGAAACCAGGGCGATATTGCACTCATTTATTCGGGAGCTGGCGGTACAGACTATTTTACTGACCAGGCAGACCTGACTGCCTTTGCAGAGGGACTGCATGACACCAACAGGCTGGACACTTCTCCAGACATTGAACCGCAGCAGGCTGTCATGATCCCTAGCAGAACACCAGGCACTCATTCACACAACCACCGGGATGAGGGTTGCTGACTGGTGTGAGCGCCTATTTGCAAACATGAATAGCCCCTGCCAAGATGGCTGCCAAGTTTGGACTCCACTCTGGAAACAAGATGGCCTCCAAGCAGCTCATACTGCCAGTATCCTTGGTGGTCTAGTGGAAAGGTGCAGCTCAGTGCTGTACAAACCCCACCCTGGGCCACACCCAGTGCTTAGCGTTTGTTTTCCCAGCAAGTTACAAGTGGTGTAACGTTTGCTGTGAATCTGGCTCCACGTGCCAGAGAACTCCTGTCTTTCAGCTCAGTTCAGCTTACCTGATACCAGCCTCTTGGCAGTCTGCTTGTCCTCCCAGGACTGTGCTGGCCGTAATACTCACTCAGAGCGAGTACTTCCATGATCATCTGCAGCAACGCCGGCTTTCATACTTACTTGCACACACCTCGAAGTTGAATGCCCTCCTGAATTCACTGCAGCGCCCAACTCCATCTGCATCTGAAAGGAAAGACAATACAGTAAGTCCGGAGAACGTGACATATCACTCCCTGGTGCCACCTTAAAACACAGCTTACCTGAAACTGGCAATCCACGACTTTGCAGAGCCGACGGCTAATTCCAGCATCGTGGCAGCTGTAAGGAAAGACAACAAAGAGGGATAAGACTTCAGCAACTTATAACACGCGCATCGCACAGCTTCAGCACTATTCTAAAGACATTAAAGAACATTCAAAAGACAATAAAGGACTCTGCATTGCCGCAGAGCAGTAAAGGACATTGCATTTAAAACTTTCCTGCAGGAAGCATCTCGTGCGCCACAGCAGGACTGGGCCACTGCCATCCAGTGACGGAAATGGACCGGATGTTATCCTGATCTCCTTGCTGGCCTATCTGCAACACGAAGTTAAGCCCTGGTTCACTCAGTCACCTAACCTAAGGGGGTAGTGGAAGAGAGGTGGGAGAAGGTGTAGATGAGCAGGCAAAAACTCACTTCACTTGTTTGCCCATGGGCTCATCTAGAAGTCTCGTCATCCTTCCTAATAACACTGGGGAATCTAGCCAAACCACTCCCGACTGCATTGCATGCTGGGCAGTAGCCTTTCAGTGAAACAGTGGGGAGGGAATGGCTTGGACTTGCATCTTGTTTCAGAGGCCTCATCACCACATCCTGAGAAACGCACACCCGGCGACCTGGAACTGGCACTCCTGCAAGGCACCAGAGGTAAGCGTTACACAGGCCCACCCCTATGCCCATACTCATCCAGATTTTAGGGCTCTGCTTGACAGACTAGTTAACCCCTAAGGGCAGAATACCCCTGCTGTACCTGTCCAAGGCTACGATCTTAGGGACATTCTTGACAAGGTTCCTTCTCTTTCAATCTGGCTATTGCTGACCCAGTCGCCTCCTTATGGCAACCCCGCTGTACCATTCCTCCGGTTAATTCAGACCTGACGAAGAAATATAGGCTGGCAAGGGGAGAGCCCTTTTTTCTCCTCTTTCTCCCCTCACCGCAAAGGTTTGGTTGTTCAGGCGGCAACAGTGTCCACCAGGGCAGCTTCTTCCATGTCCAATTTACCTACTGACAGGGAGAGCAAGAAAGTGGATGCCCTAGCAAAAAAGATTTTCTCCTCTGGGAGCATAGCTTTAAAGGTGACTAATGTCTCCTGTGGCTTTACAAAATATTTATTTGCACTGTGGAAAGTGGAGCATGCAGCCCAATACATCACTGAAGGGGAGCTGCAGGACAATTTCATGCAGGTGTTGGAAGATGGGAAGGAGGTGGCCAGATAATCCATGCGAATGGGCCTGGATGTGGCGGACTGTGTTGGTCGGTTGGTGGGTTCGGCTATGATCCTTAAGAGGGAGGCCTCTTTGCACTTCTCAGGGTTCTCCCCCAATGTTCAGAGTAAATTGTTGGACTTTGCTTTTGATGGGGAAAATCGCTTCAGCCAAAAGGCCAATGACTCCTTCGAGAAATTCAAGGAGTCCAAGCTTGCCGCAAAGTCGGTCGGCCTATCTGCCCAACAGCAGGCCAAACCTGCCCTAAGTTACGGTTCGAGGGGCAGAGGCTACAGGCGCTAAGTCCCCTACGGTGGGGAGGCTCAGCTCCCTCAAGCCAGGCTGGGGCAGAGGTGTCTCTCGCACTCCGGAAGGGGTAGGGGCACCTCTAAAGGTCAGCAGACAGCGGCAGCAGCAGCTGGGGCAGCTCTGTCCCCAAAGCCGCTTTGATTTCCTCTCCTACAACTCACGGGTTGGAGGACAGCTGACGATCATTTGAACCAGTGGCAGGAGATTACCTTGAATGCCTGAGCCCTTCAGCTCGTGCTGTGGAGTTGTCTGCCCTTCTTAAGAAAACCTCTGGGCAGTCCCCCACCACCTCCTTGCCAGTTGGAACAGGAGCTTCAGGAGGAACTGCGAGCCCTGTTGTTGAAGGGTGTAGTGGAAGAGGTACCACCCAAGCAGAGAGGAACTGGCTTGTATTCCCTGCATTTCCTGGTTCCCAAAAAGGGGGGGGTCTCCTTCCATCTTGGACCACAGGGCCTTGAACAAGTTCCTGAGAAAAGACAAATTCAGAATGGTGATATTGAGAGAGATTCCAGATGCTCTTGAGTTTCGGGATTGGCTGGTTTCAATATTGTAAGGACGCTTCCTTTCATGTGCGATACAACAGAAGCACAGGAAGTTCCTGAGGTTCCTCATAGGGGACAAGCACTATCAGTTCAAAGTGCTTCTCTTTGGGTTGTCCTCTGCACTGAGGGTCTTCACCAAGTTCATGGCGGTAGTCACTGCTCACCTCAGGAGATCCAGGGTCCATTTGTTCCCATACCTGGATAACTCACTGGTCCTAGGGATGTCGGCAGAGCGGGTCTGGTCTCATCTGGGGACACCTGCTCTCTATTCCACAGACTGTGTTTCTCCCTGAGCTTGCAGAAGTCCCACACAACAGCAGCTCAGAGGCTCCAGTTCACTGGAGCAGTCCTAGACACTCGGGCAGGGAAGGCTTTCCCGGGAGAAAGTCAACAGCATTTCACAGGCGGTACATCTGTTGCAGACCCATTCCAACCTACCAGCGGCTTCCTTCCTCCGCCTCTTGGGTCTCATGGCCTCGTGCATTTTTCTGGTGCCAGAGGCCAGGCTGCGGATGTGATCTTTGCGATGGCTCCTGCGAGGTCAGTGGTCCCAGTACTTTGGCACTTTGAGGGAGGTTCTCAAGGTGTCTAGGTCTGTGGTCGACAACCTTTCTTGGTGGGCCAGCAGCAGCAACATGCTAGCAGGGTAACACTCTCGACTCACACCCAAGTGGTCAAGGATGTGTCCCTGAATGGTTGGAGTGCTCACTGTGAGGACTTGCAGGTGAGCAGTCTTTGGTCAGCAATGGAAGCCAGGTGGCACATCAACAGGCTGGAGTTGCAAGCCATCAGGTTAGCCCTGAAGGCGATCGCTCCTTCTCAGAAGATGAAGCATGTCCTGATCTTGACGGAAATACGGTGACCATGCTCTACCTGCACAAGCAGGGTGGTGTGCACTCCCTCCCCCTCTGCAGAGAAGCAATGCAGCTGTGGTTCTGGCTATTAGGAAACAAGATCTCGGTCTCAGCAGTTCATCAGGCAGGGGCAGAGAACAGTGTGGTGGATGCTCTGAGAAGGCAGGGCATGGTATCACGAGTGGGAAGTGTGCCAGGAAGTCCTAGAGGAGGTCATCTCTCTCTTGGGATACCCCAGTGGTGGATCTGTTTGCCACAGAATCCAACAGCAAGTGCAAGCAGTTTTGCTGTAGGTAATTTCCAGAGAACGAAGCGCTAGAGGCTGTATTTCTGGTGGACTGGACATTTCCTCTCCACTATGCCTTCTCTCCAATTCCTGTCATCTCGTGCGTTCTCAGGAGGTTGAAGAGGTTTCAAGCAACCCTGATCTTGATCGCCCTGGAATGGGCGAGGAGGGCATGGTACTCTGACCTTCTGGACTTGACCATCTTCCCACCTCTCTGGTTGTCTCGCTGTCTGTATCTCCTAGCTCAGTCGGAAGGTCGGGTGCTACACCCGAAACCGGAATCCCTCAACCTACATGCGTGGCTCTTGAGAGGATGAGATTTGATGACTGGGACCTCTCTGAGGATGTAATCGAGGTGCTGCTGGCTGCACGCAGACCGTCTACAAGATCTCTGCACATGTGCAGGTGGAGAAGATTTGAGGCGTGGTGCAGGGAACATGAGATTGACCCTATCTCTTGTCCCACCACTACAGTGAAGGAGTTCCTTTTTTCACAGGCCTCTTCAGGTCACCACAGTCAAAGGATACTTGGCAGCTTTGTCTGTGTTCAAAAGGTCTCCGGGTCAGGGCTCTTTCTTCATGATCCCGGTTATGGCCCAATTCCTGATGGGAAAAGCAATCCATTGAAGGAGAAATTACTTACCCTAAAATTATTTCTATAGATTTTTCTCCCGCAGATACCTCATCACCACTCCCATCCATCCCCGCTAAGAAAGCTTTGGCAGTAGGTGCATACCTTCCCATGGGAGGGATATGTTGGCAGTGGTTCTAGGGTCTTTTGCTCTTCTTGGTTGCAAGCCGCATGTCTCTCTCTTTTTCACAAAAAAAAGAAAATATTGAGTTTCTGTTTATTCCGGTTGTGATTTTGTTTTTTATAATTCTCTATTGGCTAGTTGGCCATCCTTTTCTCGCTGGTTTTCCTCTACAGCGGCTGAGCTCGGAGTAAAAATATGGGAACTGAGGTACTGGGCGTAGTGATGCAGTATATATACGACGTCACGTCTAGAGCCAACGATCGAGCACTGGGTCAAGATGGATTGACGGCCAAGTCAAGGCCCACTACGCCCTCTTGTCGATGTTTTACCAAGCAACTGAAGCTGGAAGGGGATATCTATCTGATGAAGAATCTGCGGGAGAAGAAGCCATATAAAGAACATTACAGTAAGTAATTTCTCAGTTTCATTTTTTCAGACCAAAGCAATGAAGGGCAAGTATGCATTATATTGCACTTCAACCTCAGACTATAGCACAATAAACCTGTACAACATTTACTTGTCTTGATTATCCTCTTTCGTGGGTGTGCTTCCCCATTGGTGTGATCATAAATGCCAGATCGCCATAGGGAAATCCCAAGAAAGACCAGCTTTTGCTGGGTTCTAGAATGGAATCTGAGCAGCATAAAGGTGCCTGAGTTTGACACTCATCTCTGGGCTCATGTGTTTACACATTTGGGATCATGGGTTCAGGCATTGCATGGAAAGTAGGTGTACAAGTAGCAGGTGTTGGGGGTCTGTCTGTGCCCCCAAACGCAATGCCTGTGAGCCCCCAACACCCGCACAGACTCAGCCTGTAGACATCCTTAGTGTTTGGGCTCCCCAGTCACACTACCGCGGCCGGAAAGCCCCCTTTATTTATAGTGCATGCGGCGAAGTGCAACGTCACTCTGCCGCATGCTTCATCCCTTAAAGGGGCAGCAAAACTCACGATGCCCAGGGCCTATGCCGCCGCGCAGCTCAGCAGCGTGTTGGTGCTGACTGGTGTCACGTAAAATTGGGTTGTGATCCTTGACCCAGCATGCTCTACCTTGGCCACAAACGCCCCGTCCAAGGGGATATGTTTGGACCCTCCGAATGTATATATGCCAGCTCTGGGGGTGACAAGCTTTGGTGGACTCTCCATCGCATCATAATGTCCTCGGGCCATCACGTTGACAGACGCCCCCGTATCCAACAGCACTTGGACGGGAGACCTGTTCACTGCAACAATGCACCGTGGTTATTGTCTGCTTTTCGACTTGAGGGCCTCCACACTCGACACAAAGAAGATGTTCTCCTCTTCTTCTTCCTCTTCCTCATCCACCTGTGCACCTTCCTCCCCTTGGTCGACATGGGCCACATTGGGAGGGCCAGACTGACGAAGGAAGCCAGACCGCACTGGGCCTTTGGGCACCATTACTTGCAGAGACGCTTTGCACGCCTGTGCGTAGTGGTCAGCCAGGCTGCACCGCCCATAGGTTCTTCCCACCGCTGGACGCTCTGCAGGGTGGGGCAGGTCGTAGCCGCACTTCTGATATGCTTTTCCAGCTCTTCCGCCCCTGTCACGGAAGTTGCTGCTGGGTTTCCTGGCACTTCTGCTGCCACCCCCCACCGCACACACCTCCTCAGTTTTTATGGGACGTGTGCCTGCCTCCATCCTGGACGCACGTGCCTCCGAGACTTCATGGCAATGCCCCAACTCCAGGATGCGAGCGAGGGTGGTCCCTGGTTCCCTCAGCACCTGTCGTCACATCTTCCCCGATGAGCACGCCTGGATTAGGAGGGTCCTGATCATGTCATCGGGGTCACCCCATGCACACGCCAGAGACAGGCATTTGAGATGACCATAAAAAGTGTCCAGAGTCTCATCCTCCTCCTGGCGAACCGACAGCATTACAAAGCTCTCATAGTCTGCGTTGATTAAGGGGATGAAGTGGTTGCGGAGAGCTGTCTTGGCTGCATCGTAAGAGGCATCAGCAGTCTGTAGCGACTCAAAGATTTCTTGCACCGGAGGCCATGCAGCATATAGCAGCGTCACCAACTTACTGTCGTTGTTAGTCTCCATGGTGGCCCAGAAGTACATGTCAAGACGGTCGACCCACCCCTACCATCTGGGGACCAGACTGGACGGAGGTCCCGAGACATCGAACTCAGGGATGGGCTAAAGCGCCGCAGGGGCCCGCATTTGTGCCATGACTTGAGGCACCGATTGAATGATTGGTTGGGCCACAGGTGGAGGCTGAACTTGAGGTAGTTGCTGGTCCGCAGGTAGTCCCCCGTCTTGGTCACCAGGTGCACTCATGGGTTAAGCGCACAGGCACCCCCGCTGAAAGGAGCATGGCCACAACTCACCCAGCCAGCAAGGCTTCCCAGGCCTTGAAGTACACCAGTCCAACAATTCAACCAGAGCCCAGCATCCAGACCTCATGATGATGATGATGATTTCCAGCAGGCCCTGCAGACCACAAGGTCCACCAGTCCAGGAAAGTCTGACTTGTGCTCAGCAGCTGGTCATGATGATGATGATCTCCAGCTGAAGAACTGTGCAGGTGAGCCACAGTCCAACAAGGGTGTCCCAAAAATTGAGCCTGGGAGGTCCAGGGACAAAGCAGGCATCAGCAGTCTTCCCCCAGCACCTCACCTTCACTCAGTGCATTTCGCCCAAAAATGAGAAAAATTTAAAAATGTGGACATGTGTGGGCAGTTTGACCTAGTGGATCACAACACCCTCTGTCACCACCTGTCCACTGCTGCTAACTTCTCCACTACAGCCATTGCTTGGATCACCTCGTTCCTTCTTTTCTGACTCAGCCTGTGCCCACCCAAGCTTCATCAAATGTGGAGTCCCACAGGGATCCTGCATTACTCCCACCCTATATAACCTGTTTACAAGGCCTCTGTTCCAAATCTTGGACGCCTTGGGCATCACATATACCAACTATGCTGATGACACACCGGTCCTCTTCCCACTCACCGGAAACTATGAAGCCGATTCGACCACCCTCAAGTCCATCTATTCCACTATCCAAACTTGGATGGCCGAGAACTGTTATGCCTCAATGGGGAGAAAACCGAGATCCTGATAATAGGATCACTGGCCACGCTCAAGAAAATGGACAAACAATACAGCTCCTTTACAATTGACCACTCGTCAATCCCAGTATCACAAGCTGTAAAGACATTGGGTGTCTACCTGGACTCGGACCTCTCCATGAATAGGCAGGTCAATGCCATTGTCTCGACCTCTGCCTGTCACTCCAAACTAATCGACGCTGCCAGACCATATCTCGCATAGACCAATTGCCTCACCATTACAAGAGCCATAATCTGATCCAGATTAGACTACTGTAATGCCCTCTTCCTAGGGACTTCCAACAAAAACCTCTCCAAACTGCAGATAGTCCAGAATAATGCCCTTAGGGCAGCTACTGGCATCTCTAAAAGGGAACACATTTCTGAGACCAGAAAGCAAGCTCACTGGCTCCCCATTAAAGAGAGCATAGTCTTTAAAGCCCTTGCTCTAACACACAAGTGTGCTAACAACCATGCACCCCTATACCAAGCTCAAAGAGTTGTCAAGCAGGTACCCACCAGACCTACCAGAATGGCCTATGCGATCTCTGTCCCTAAAACTAAGAGAATGCGAGCAGGAGGTTCCAGCTTTCCAGTACTTGCGGCTACGCACTGGAATGCCCTCCCTCCCCTAGCCAGAAAGGTTGAATTGCACCTTGCTTTTAGGAAAGTAATCAAAACATTGCTGTTCAACTAAGGCCCTCACCCCATCAATTTGGCTGTTTTGTCATATCAGCCTATTGCTCTTCTGTTCACTAGAAATATCTCAAGCTCACTGTAACCAAGAGCTAAATCATGTTTACTGTATTAATATCTCCATACTCAACAATGCTTTTGCATGTTCATGCTCACTGTAACCATGAGCCAAGCATACTCAAGTAACTAAGACAAAAATGTGCAAAAAAGACCATTTCTGCAACAGCGCCTCGATGCCTGTGGGCTGTAAGTGCGGTTCACAAATACAAATAAATAAAGAGATAGCTGCCCGCTATCATAATATCCAAAAATTGGGCCTGGATGGCAATCATGTGCCCCTCCGGAGCGCCGTGATCATCCACTGCCTGATTCACAAAATGGCCGCCTACCGCATGGTATCCACCCGGCCCGTGGCATGGAATGAATGAGTCTCCTCACCCGCTTTGTTTCCAAAAATTATTCAACTATCACTGCCGGGCCCAGGCGACATACCGGACTCGTCGCCACTGTTGGGAGTCTGTCTGTGCCCCCAATCACGATGCCCGTGAGCCCCCAACATCCCCATAGACTCAGCCTAGTGTTCGGGCTCCCCGGTCACACTACCGCGGGTGGGAATGCCCCCTTTATTTATAGTGCACACGGCGGAGTGCAACATCACTCCATCGCGTGCTTCATCCCTTAAAGGGGCAGAACCACAGCAGGTACAGCTGTTTCAGCAGCTAACGAGTTGCAATGTTAACGGAATAAATGAGTTTCTCTCCAGAATGGGTACATTTGAATTGGGTAGGATGGTAGGAGGCTGATAACCATGCCATGTTAAAGACAGCTATCAAGCTATCACAGCCTATTGTGATTTTTCAACACAAGGAGACCGATATCACCCATGTGACAAAACTTGCAACCGGGAATCAGAGGGGACACCCTTATCCCACATTGATGACAATAGAAACATAGGAGTAGTTACTGAAAGAAGTGTAGACGGCTTATTTCAACGAGTGGCGCTACACAGTGGCAGGGGCAGGAGGGGGTCCACCCTTGGCCCCTCCTTCCAACAACCAAGAAAAAAACAAGGCCTAGAAAATCCCAGCTGAGCCATTGCAGCTGCATGTCCATTCCGGCAACATGGGTTATTGGTGTTAGTTATCAAATGTCTTTAGTGGTCTGCGTTTCAATCCATGTTCTTTTTGCGATTCTCTCTGGAGATGCATATAGGTGGTATTGTCAAGTTTTTTTCATCATTTTTTCTTATTTATGGATATAAACCAAGTTTGATGTATCTTGAATAAAATGTATACAAATGTGTTTTTTTCAGAACTACCGTCTGGAAGTGTTTTATTATGTGTAGAGTATAATAATCAACAGGAAAGGGTCTTGGTGTTACGTAAATAGTTCTATTGGTATCATATTTAAAACTGAACATTTGCAGTTCAAAAACAATTTTATACAATGAACGATTGCAGATTTCAGTATTTTCCATTCATTTTATTGTGCTTTTCTTCCAGGAAGCACACCGTCCACTGCGATTTGTAGTGCTGACAACATTACTTTCCTCAAACCCGAGGCAAAGCACGTCAGTCCACGTGAAAGGACTGACAGCAGCTTGAGAGAAAGTGCCGACTGCAGTGATCGTGGTAAATCTTTTACACAAAAGAAAAGCATAAAGCTGGAAAAGCAAAAACATGTAAGATCGTGCATAGTGCCTGAAACGACGGCGCATGCTCCCTCTGCAGACCTTTCTTTTCCCAGGGCACTGCAAGGTAAAGAACGAACATCGGAAACAAGCAGTTTTAAAAACAGAGACACCCTCGATAGGTCAGCATCTGTAAACGCTTCAACAGCCAATCAAAATGTTCAGGTATTTATTTGTGTATAAACAGCTGCCTTTCTACTCTAAAGCCTGTGTCCCTTTTCACCCCGAATGTACTTCGGCCAATGCTAGAAGAAAGCATTTGCTGCAGTGCCAAACAATTAAAAATGCTTGTTTTAATTGTAGTAAATGTGTCATTTTCATCTACTGACCCTCCATTTCATATGGTTTCAATCATTACAGTATGTGTCCTAGCAGAGTTTAATGCCATCAGGTGCTACCTGTGCAGTGAGCAACAATGTAGCCATTGTTAGGCAAAGTTTGTATGCAGTACCCTCTGGGAACACTACAAACAACTATGACTACAGGTATAGGCAACCCAACCTTTGGTATAAGCTTGTACTACACAGTTTTGGTAGCGTGTTGATCAGCCAGGCTTATCTCAAGGGGTGAGCTGTAGTGGATTTACACAAAGATGCACAGTTACAGGTATTCAAATAAACTCTTACACTCAAGGTTTCTTGCATAAACAATTAATAATTTATTTATCAGTCAGTTATAAAGCCTTCTTCAGAAGAGAGCAATAGAATAGTAACACAAAAATATACTTCAATACTGTACAGTCTGAGTTTCTGCATCATACAAGACCCTTTTGGGAGGGCCCTGAGACACAACCTACACCGACAGGTGACTTCACTAACAAGGGTGCTGGGGACATTAATATCTTACTGTTAGCATTCAGAACACTTAAAAAGTTGGTAAAAAGCAAAGGTTATTAAAACACAAGAAATTATATTCATAAACAGGGCAAATACATTCAGATAGCACTTAGAAGAGTTATTCAATTCAAATAGGCTAAGCCAAAGTCAATGGGCAAAAGTCTTTGTATAGGATGCAGCACTTCAGGTAAGTAAATGGAAAAGTCTTTGCACAAGTTCTTCGGAATCTTTGATAAAAAAGAAGAACCACATGTAGGGCCACAAGCTGACAGACTTGTGAGTTGCAGAAGGTTCAAGCACTTCCACTGTAAGAGGCAAGTTCTCTTAGGCTAGTTTTACAGTACCTTAGCAAAGAAGAAAAAGATGCAGCTGAAGACTTCTGTTCCTGTACAGCTCTGCAGATCTCTCTGTTCCTGGGCCTCAGTCGTGGGGACAAGCGAGAGGAAGTCGGGGGACTCCTGCACTGTATTGGCACCGTCAAAGCTGGCAACCGGAAAACTTTACTTTCAGTGGCTGTTTCGCGTTTCAGCTCCTTGCGGTACAGCAAATAGCAATAAGCACGGTTCCTGGCTGTCAAGGTGGACTTTCCTCACATCTGAGGTCCTTCACTCAAATGAGGGGGGTCAGGCTTGGTCAGTCCTGCTTCATGGGAATCCGGAAGATCTTCCACAAGCTTTCAGCCAGCTTACAAGCAATGCACACAATCTAGTGTCCCTCTCCCTAGCTCTACGGATTCCTGCAGCACTCTGAGGAAATGCAACCAGCTCTGAGATGGGTGTCCATGTGGCTTACTTGGGAGTTGATTGGTCCCACCAACTCAAAGGGAGAAGTCGTGCTTGCAGGGCTTCTCTGTCTATGCGAACTTGGCGATTCGGCCCTGCAGCAGGGCTTCACCGGGCAAACCAATGGTCCAGGAGTTGCAGCAGCCGAACCTCTTCAAGCTCTTCTTCGGTTCCTTTGTCCAGTGGTCGACTCTGCCTTCCAAGCCAAGAGATTCACCTTTTATTCAGTTCTCTGCCATTCATTCCAGCCTAGCTGCCACTGACCCAGCAGGGGCTGTCCTTGCCGGACAGTCAGCCAGCCAATAGTCACAGAGTGCGTTTGGGTCTCCTAGGAGACTAAGCACAGGGAGTTTCAGGCACCTCCATCACTTCCTGCCTACCCCAGACACTCTGGAGCCAGAGGTAGGTTTCACTCCTGAAGGCCGTAAAGGCGAATGAACAAACAGACCAACCCTGGTTTGACGCACAGAGAAATACTCGAAGGACCTTTCCACAAAGAAATGGCAAAGAAAAAAGAAGACCATGGCCAATTTTAACAAAGGAGGCTCAGTGCCTTTTTGAAAAACATGGCTTCCACGATTTAACGTTACCGGAGCTGCGAACAGTTTGCAGTTGTGGTAAATCATGGTAGTTCATTGCAAAACCACTGCCACCAGCCATTCTGATAGAAAAGGGTAATACATGAATGCTACATGAGTAACTAGACACAGGGGATACAATGTAACCCCTCCAGCACTCTATTGTAAGATAGGGTGTGCTGGGTCTAGAATTTTACAGGACTAAGTGAAGTCAGTTTCACTCCACTGTTCTGGGAACAGTAGTTGATCCCAGAAAAGGTATTTAAACCTTGGGAAATCTGAAAGACATCCCTGTGTCACTGCACTGAAGTGGCTTTGTGACACATTTGTAAAAAATGATGCCTATGGAGTTGGTTAGACTGGAGGGATCTAAGGTGGGAGGAATTGGCACATTTTTGAGAATTCTCCTGAACAGCCATCATCTGGGAAAATCAAGTGCACAATGTCACTCTAATCGTCACCAGAATATGCAAAGGTCATCTCTGTATAAATGCAATACTATTATAACAAAAATCTCCACAAAATAATTGTTTTAATTAATTTAAGGTCTACCATCCGCCATGCTGACTGAAAAAGACTGTTCCTTCAAATGAACTACATCAACCTATTCTCTTTCACAGAAATCTAGCTAGAGACCATATAGCTCATAATCAAAACTCCATAAACCATACTGTTTTATTAAGGGATCCAAAGGAATGGCACTGGCATTGCGATATACTCTAAGGAAATGAACCGACACAAAGATAAAACAAGGGTTGGAAAAGCCAATTGCTTTGGCTTTTGTGTAGGCAGGTGGTAGATATGTTCCACACATTGCTACGATTGTGCTACATACGGAGGCAACAATTAGAAAAGGATGTGAGTACCTGGGCATAAGATAGCGGTGCTTACCAATTTACAAGCACAAACTGTTAGCTATGCTAAGACTTGTTTTTAACAGGACATTAGTGGAAGGAACCAATGTGAGCACACATTTACTGCTTATAAATCAAATGGCTGACCACCCACCTGCTTAAGACATTTTTATTACACCAGTAGCGCATTTACAGCTGCAATTAACCCATTAACTCTCAAAAGACTGCTTTGACATGGACTAGCATGCGTATACACTTCAAAGTTTGATGTTACTGATTGGTAGATCTAGAGACCCAAGGGGGATGTGTTTTGAATGGAAGTGGCTGGTAGTTAATGGGAATGGCCACATCATCACTGGGCAGGAATATCCTTTCAATACACTGAGTGCATTGATGTTAATGATATCACGAACATGTACGTTTTATTGTTATGCTAGCAAATAATGTGTCATGTCTTAAATGTTTAACTAATTTTCTTTTTAATCGCAAATGTGTCCTCACTTCTCGCATGCCACTCGCGCTCACCAATCATGTTTCAATCAATCGCCAGATCATTAGCTATACGCAGGATATACTCTGAAACCTTCCCTATTCGTCAGCCTTCTTTACACACTGTCGCTGTCCACGGTGGAAGGAGTTTATAACCAATCTGCACATTCTCTTAGAAGTAATAACAATCTCACTGTGTCTAGTGCTGTTCTGTCCAGGCCTATAATTGGATAATTGCCACCACTGTTCTTATTTTCCCTCCATGTGTGATACTTTGAGTTTCAGTGACTCTGTCTGATTTATTCACGGTGTCAGAGTAATTTATTACACTGGCAATTGTAAAAATGGCAAAGTCTCCCGCATTCTTTGAGAGGTTGGAAGAGTACAGTGTCTTGGGCGCATTTTGTACAAAATCTCAGCATTATCTTTTTGCACAAAATCTTCAAGTTGACAGTTCGATGTTGTCATGATAAATGTGCTGTAATTTCCAATACTCCCTTATGTTTCAGAGATGGTTTGCCTAGAGCTGATTCAATTTGCAGTGTGCTCAACAGAAGAATACTGAAATCTTTTTATAGTAAAGAAACATTTGTATTAAATAAAGAACATTCTTAAAAGGAGAAATACTGTTTTTCTTCTCATCTCGCGCTATGTTGGTGCTTTAAAATGTAATGAGCTAAACCAGTTTCCCAACTTCATGTGGGCTTTCAACAGTTGTGTGTGTGTCTTTCTGTTTATTTAAATTAGGCGCAAGAGGACATTCGGCAGCGAGGCAAGAGCTGTGTTTCCAAGTACCGTGGTTTAGAAGGATTCTTCTGTTTGGGTGTAGACCTGGTGGATGGTGATCAAGACTCATACACTCCAAGGAAATCTGAGCAAAGTCCTGCTGACAGTGGCATTCTGTGTAGAGGTAAACACGATAACAGTACTGCATGGACTGAAATGAACTTTAGAGGCAACACATCCTAGATTTCTGGAGCCAGAAATCTCTGCTGTTATTATACATCTGCAGCTGAAATATAGAGTTACATTTCCAAATTAATAGTATATGAAGAGGCACCGGGCCATGAATAATGGCAACAATGCAGTGAGTTTCAAAGGTTTCCCTCTGTGACCTTTGAAATCACCCAATTGATCACTGTCCTGAGCCTTGCTATGTGCCTTCAGATTGATGTATGAACCATGACATGTATTATGCTTCGATTAGTATTGGGAACCTTACAAGTACTCCCACATTGCAGAGTCAGGAAGAGCGATTCAAGTTATGTTTAAGTTGGACTCCACATCGGAATAACCATTTCAGATGATTATAGATAGGTTTAGAAGGTTTCTGAAAGTTCCATCTAGGGTGGAAGGGCAAGAGGGGGAATTCATAGAGGGCTCCCAAAACATTTGTTTCCAGTTCAAACCTCCCATAGGAATCTTTGCCCCTACCTGCAGCAAAAACAGCAGGAAATACTTAGACAAATTTGACCTGAAAAGGAGCTTTGTGGTCCCACTGGTAATCGTCATTAGATGAGGTGAAACTCTGTTAATGTTTAAAAAAAAAAAGTGGCCAACACCAAGTTAGTGCAGGCTCACTGCATGTTTTGTGGGTCACGATTGTCCCTTTTACATTCGCATTACTAATAAAGTCGACAGAAAGGCATTCAAATTAGCTACTTCAAAGACAGACATTCTAGTTGACTGCATCAGTTTGAAATCTGCACATTTTTCAAACAGCCACCCTTGCATCCACGGTGCAAAAATGTTCTATTGCTGCCCTCTGTGCAATCCTCAGCCTAGGCAGGGTTTACCCTGGTGCTATGATGTGAGGAATAAGGCCCCAAAAATAAATAAATTATGTCTTTGTCAGTTGATAGGCCCAAGATTCCGACTCTGGGATCACCCATAGACCCGGCTCAGGGGCCTGGCACTGGCTCTTCAGATCCGGCTTGAGGCCTGTTGTCCCAGATCTGGATCACGTGTTGGGTGTCTGTTGGCCTGTATACCTGGCTGTTAACCAGTGGACCGGGCCCATGTCCATGTCCAGTGGTTGCGTTCCAGACTCCGAAAATAAGGACTGCTGGAACTTGTAAGGAGCAGTACTATCAATGACCCGCGATACTGTAAATAAGGCATGCTGGTGAACCTACCAACCAATGAACTATGATAAAGAGGAACATGGCATGCTGGAAATTGGAGGGAATTTACCATCAACAGACTGCACCAAGGAAAACGAGCATAACCGTGTCTGCTACCATTATGTTATATGGCATTTATATAACGCTGACTGCCATTGGTATGGTGGTATGGCCCCAAAGCGTTGTGGGGTGAACGCCCTTGGAGGACCGTAGTTCGGGGTGTGATATTTGAAGGAGGATTCTAGAATGCACGAAGGTAGGTGGCTGTGGCTAAGTCACTGGTAGAAACCCACGGAGATTTGAATAGTTGATGGGTGCTGTGATAGACTGTCAGGAGAGTAGGCGAGTCAAGGAGACTGGTTATGTGCACAGCTGGACTGAATTATTTTGTGGGACTCAGCTGCATTCAGCTGAAATGTAGCCTTTAAATATTCAGCTCCTGGACCGTAAAAGGCCCAGTGTACCAGACAAAGAGCTTTGAATTGGATGCCTTGGGCTACTGGGAGCCAATTAAGTTTTCGAAGAATAGGAGAGGTATGAGAGCAGCGCGGGGTGGAGGTGGAGAGCCGTGCAGCAGAATTTTAAAGGACCTGAAGGCGCTGTATAACATATTATTATTATTATTTATTCGTATTTTTAACGCGCACATCAGCCCATGCGCATCGTGGCGCTGTTACAGATATACATTGCTGGTTGCAAAGGAAGGCTTAATAGTTACATTGAAAATTGCATTTTACGGTTAAACTTGGAGCAACATAGAGATTGCATTACAGTACAGCTTGGCGTTTCGACGGACGTGAGTAACTTGGAGGCTGGATTTTTGCGTGTAGTTATATGAATAGTGTGGTTATATGAATAGTGTGGTTTTGAGGGAATTGCGAAAGGAGAACAAAGAGGGTTCTGCTCTGAGTGTGTTGGGGAGGGCCATTCCAGAGTTTAGGTGCAATGTGGGGGAAGCCAATGCCGCCGGCGTTGGCTCTTTTTATGGAAGGTACTCGGAGTTGGTTAGCATGGTGGCTCCTTTTGGGGCGGTCAGAAGTGTTCTTGGTTATGGTTTCTGATCGGTAGGATGGGGTGGAGAGATTGATGCATTTGTGCGTGAGTGTGAGAAATTTGAAGTTGATTCTTTCCTTGACTGGGAGCCAGTGGGCATCACGTCTGGCCTGAGAGATATGGTCATGTTTGGGAATGTGAAGGGCGGCGCAGAGCGTGTTATTTTGTATTATTTGGACCTGTTAATGTTTGCTGTTGAGGTGCCTGCAAGGAGGGCATTGAAGTAATCAAGTCTAGCTCCTATTGTGGCTCTGGCGATGGATATGCAGTTTTGAGATGTTAGAAAGGGTTTTATGGCATTTATAAGTTTGGTGCTGAGCGCAGGGGCGGACGAGATGGCGCTAAACTGTCTTGTCATTGAGAGTGTTGTGTCTAGGTAGACTTCAAGAGTCTTTACTGATGTGGAGACTGGTATATTAGTGTTGTCAATGGTGGCGTGAGTGCATTTGGGGTTGAGTTTGGATAGAACCTCCTTGGGGGCGCGGATGATGATCTCAGTTTTATCACCATTTAAACAAAGACCATTGATTGCCATCCTAGTTTGGATGATGGCACATATCTGGAGGAGAGCTTCTGCGTCTTGGTCATATTCTTTAGTGAGGGGGAGGAGGACTTGGGTGTCGTCGGCATAGTTTGTGTATGCTATGCCGAGCGCGTCCAACATGTCAAAGAGAGGTTTGGTGAACAGGTTGTAGAGGGTAGGTGCAGTACCGAGCCCTGGGGGAATGCACAGTTGATAGTGGTGGGGGCTGCATTGGCCCGGTCTGAGTACACCTTCCTAGCCCTTCCTTCTAAGAAAAAGGTTTTCCAGGAGGTGGCTTTGTGAGAGAAATGGGCTGCGTTGGACAGGTGGGAGGTGAGGATGTCATGGTCAACAAGATCAAACGCGGCGGAGAGATCAAGGAGGAGCAGGAGGGCAGGTTTGCCATTATCCATTATTTTGGTGATTTGGTTCTTTAAATCTAAGAGGGCGGTGTCTGTGCCATGGCCTTTGCGGAAGCCTGATTGTCTTCTACCTAAGATGGAATTAGTTTCCAGGTAATGTTGGATTTGGTTGTGGGCGGCTTTTAGTATTTTGAGGAGGAATGGGATGCTGGTGATGGGGCGGTAGTTGTTGGGTCAGGCAGGGTCTAGGGTGGTTGTTTTTAAGAGTGGCCGAACCCAGGCTTCTTTTAAGCTTTGTGGTATGATTCCAGAGGAGAATGATGCATTAATGAATGCTCTGATGATCGGGATCAGTGAGTCTGCGCATTCTTTGTTGATGGTCGGGGGAACAATTTCCTCTTTACAAGCGGAGGGTTTGATGTGTTTGAGAAGGTTGGTAATTTCCGTCTCTGTGACGTCTCTGAAGAAGAAGCGGGGTGTTTGAGAGAGAGGATTATCTGTGGGGAGTAGAGGGGGGAGGTGGTCTGTCCTGTTTAGGAAGAGCTTTGCGCTGTGTTATTTTTTTTTCTTGGAGCATCTTGACTTTGTTGATAAGGGCATTCTGAATGCTTGAGCACAAGGCTTTGTCTTTAATGATTTCATCCGGGCTAGTGGTAGGAGTGGTGAGAGCTCCGAAAATGGAGAAGATTTGCCTTGATTTTGAATTAGCTTTGGAGATTCTTTGGTTGAATGATTCAGATTTAGCTGATCCCCCTCCTATTCAATTTCCCCCTTTTAATTTTCCTATTTCTAACCATGCTCGTAATCTTGGCATTTAATTTCTCTTCCCTCTCCTTTACTCATCATATCTCCCTCAGCTCCCGAGTATGTCGCTAGCATCTTTTTAACATCCGTGAAATCCGTCCCTCTCTCACCTTTCATGCTACTAAACTCTTAATTTCCTCCCTCATTTTTTGTCGCCTTTTCTATTGTTCTTCTCTCTTCTTAAGTTTCCCCGCTTCCCATCTTGCCCCCCTCAAATCCCTTTACCACTCCACCATCCGCACCCTCTGTCTTCTCTCCCCTCATGACTCCATTTCCAACTCCCTTGCTCACTTAGGTTGGCTTCCTTTCCACTCCCAACTTAAATTCCACCTCCTTTGTCTTGTCTTTAAATCACTTCACGACCTTGCTCCTCCTTACCTCTCATCTCTTCTCTCTTTCTACATCCCCTCTCGCTCTCTTCATTCTGCTGATCTCTTCTTACTCTCGGTCCACCCACCCCCTTGTTCTTCCTCTCATTTCTCCTCTGCCGTTTCTCCTTGCCCCCTTACACTGGAACTTCCTACCTTTTTCTATCCGCTCCTCCCTTACCTATTCCTCCTTCCGCTCCTCATTGACATCCTTCCCCTTCTCACCCTCCCTCTAGTACCCTTCTTTTTGTTCTCTTTATCTTTTCCCTTCTCTTCTAAAGTCTCCTTCCTCCTACTCTTCACTTTACTCACTGCTTTCTCTCCCTCTTCCCTCCTTCCCCACCCCCTTCCTCTCCTTTCCCCTTTTCTTATGCAAATTGTTCTACATGCCGATTTTCTGGTTTGATTCATGTTTACTGTTATTGCTGCTATTGTTCCATGTTTAATGTGTTCTTGATGTTACCTGTAAAGCGCCTTGGATTAAGGCACTATATAAAACAATAAATACAAAATACAAATATGGCTTTTTTATACAAGGATGAGATCTCTTTGAAATTGTTTAGATAGGATTGGTTAGATGCGGATTGCCACCGTGAGTTAGAGTGCATTGATATTTTTTTCTTTTTTGTCTTCTAGGGGAGCTATGGACTCAATGGCTTTAGTGAGAGTGTGGGCATAGGTGTTGGCCAGAGAAGTCGGGTTGTTGTTGAATGGAGGTTTAAATTCAGGGATATCGAGAAGATGTGCAAGGTTGATTTTAGTTATTTTTTCGAGCTTCTGACTTTAGCAGGTGGGGCATATGAGAGCAACTTACAAGTAGGGATGGTGGGAATAGAGAATTGGATATAGTGGTGGTCTCTCCATGGGAGGGCTGAGATGTTGGTAATGGACGAAGAGCAGTTGTGGTCTGTGATCGAGTCAATGGATTGGCCTTTGCAATGGGTAGGTGCTGTGATTTTATTTTCAAACCCAATGTGTGTGAGTTCTTTGGCTAGGGAGGCGGCTGCTTTGTCCTTGGGGCCATGCAGGCCTAGGTTGAGGTCACCGAGCAGGATGGTTTTGGTCAAGCTTTTTAAATTGTTCCCTATGATTTGGAGGAGGTGCTTTTGGTTGTCTGGTGGGGAGCCTTGTGGCCTGTAGGTGATTAGGATGTTTATGGGGGAAAGTGACAGTTTGGCAGTGAGGAGATCAGCATTGTTTTCCCACTGTTGGTTGCAAATTCTAATGGAGAGGGTGTCCTTGAAGATGAGGGCTACGCCTCTACCTTTGGATGCCTTGTGGTCCTGTCCCAGGATAGTGTATCCGTGAGGGAGGACAAGTGAGATGGACGGGCCTGCTGCTTCATGGAGCCAGGTTTCGGAGATGGCTAGTAGGTCAAGTTTATGGGAGGTGATGAGGTCCTTGATCTCAAGTGCATGTGCAGGGAGGGAACGGGCGTTGAAAAGCGCACATTTCAATTCGGCGTGTCACGGTATAGGTGGTTGTTGGGCGTGTGTACTGGAGTTTGGGCCATGGGGTGTAGTGAGTGAAATATTGGATGGATGTGAGGGATTGGAGCTAGGCGTGGATCGTTGGATGTGGGGTTGGTACTGGTGGTGTGAAGGATGTGTGCGTGTGACAGTGTGGAGGTGCGATAGCTAAGTCTGAAGTTTCTAAGGTAAGTAGTGGGCGGGGTGTTGCAGTGAGTGATGTGTAGCTTGGTGCGTGCTCTGAGTCTGCAGAGTCTGGGGTGGAGGAAGGATTGTTCCCCAAGCATGATGGTGTGGAGGCTGGGCTGGATGTTTTGTAAGAGGGTAGATGTGGCGTTACTGTGGTCTAGTGGTGGTGAGAGTTCTGTGTGCGTGAGGGACATGCTGCTGATTGGCCAGAAAGCGATTGTGATGAGTGAAAAAGAGAAGAGGGTGAGGTGACGTGTGGTGCGCTGGGATGGTGACGCTGTTGAGTGGGTTTGGGAGGATACATTTGTGGAGTACAATGACAGTATTATGCTTAATGCTTATGCAGATCTAACAAAGCAGATTCAGTAAATATTGTGTAAGCAACAGGTATTCATAAGGCAGTACTAAAACGACAAGTATGGGGAGTTCATACAGAATGACTAGGCAATATCAGCTTCAATAGGCATTGCAACAAGACACTATGTTAGAGACTAGCATGGCATCTAAAGACAGTTATTACTTATAACCAGGGCTAGCTGGGCATTTTCGTTATCATGCTGGAACTTAGGTATCATAATCAAACAGTAGGCTAGTTCAGTTTAAGCAGTGTGGTATATATCGGACTAGTATAGATCAGATAGTAATCAACAACAGTAGGCTAGTTCAGGTCAAGCAGTAGTTCTATTAGAGATGATAGGGGCAACTAGGTGCTGTTAGGGAGCACCGTTTTCACGATTTACAGATACAAGCTAATGTGGCACAGAGCAGAAGGCTAGTTTGCAGGCAAAGGCTAATGTCGTTCAACAATAAGGTAGTTACCATTAGGCTATAGCAGATCACGTGGTGACCAATCAGCAATAGGTCCTATGTGACCAGGTGTCCCAGGTGACCACAGTTGACTAACAATAAGGCTTATTGATGTCAAGTTAAAAGGAGGTAGCCAGCTTGCAGTGCATCACAGGGCTCAGCACTATGGGCACACAATTCATTTACAGCGGCATCCAAATAAGTTAGGGGCAATTATAACGCTGTTTAATGGTAGAGTTTAACAGGGTTCCGTTGCATAGAAAACTGTGCACAATTACATAGCGATATATACACAGAGCATACAGAAGAGTTAAGTTATTAGACATATGCGTGTAGGAATAGAAGTTGGGGACACTAGTGGGGGACGAAATTGGTAGAGTCACACGGAGGAGTCTGATCAGAGTGTGTAGACGTTGGAAGTTCAGCGACCCTGGAAGAGCGGTATTACTCATTAGTTCATAAAGTTCGGTCAAGCAAGTCTAGCTTGGTGGAGGTGGATGTGTTCCCCATTATTATGTAGGGCTACTACGTTTTACAGGGTGAACAGTAGCTCGCATGCTGTATATAAGGCAAACAGTAGCGGCTTGCTACCAAGGTGGTGTGTACCGTAGTTAGCATTTGGCAGTCAGTGACTACGGAATGGTGGGGTGGCAGGTGGGCTTACCTTTGAACCTTAGGTAGCAGGTAATCGAGTATGGGAGAGCAGATAGACAACAATAGTAAGGGCTTGCACGGACCGCACGGCCCTAGCGCGGACAAGCGCAGGAAAGGCCTTTTTCATGGCCTTCGTCGTATGGCCGGCTCCCACCTGCCGGCGGAAGTGCTGGTTGAAGAAGGGCTGTGTTGCTTAGCAACGAGAAAACAGCCTGGAGCGAGTCTAGAGGAGCGCCGGCCATTTTTGGATCAGGCGGCGTAGTGGAACAAAAGGGAAACAAGCATGGGCACTTGTATGCATGCAGTTATACAGGAAAGGCAGAAAGTGGAATTGGAGCAGAAGCCTTTCTGGTAAATGTGGCGTGCGCTCACCGGTTGATCACTTTTGCTGGGCGAGATGGATAAGAGGACTTGTGTCCATCGGCATATGTTGCACGCCACTCTGGACGAGAGGAATCCTCATATGGCGTCGGGTGGAGGGGAAGGGCTCCTGCCCTCTCCTCATCAGGATAAGGTGCAACTGGTGGATGCGATGACCAAGGAATCAAGAATTATAGTAGTCGATAGAGGAGGTGAGGAGAGCAGAGACTACAGGGGCGCAAAGATGTGCTAGGATAAAAGGAAGACCGCAATGGAGAAGTTTAAGCTGAAAATGGTCCCGCTGACAAACTGTGTTGACCTGTGGCTCCATGGAGAGGTAGGAAGAGTTGTTCACCCCTATGTCTTTAACAATGAGGACAGGTGAGGGAAAAGGACCCAGGGAAGAAGGACAGAAATCAGTGGTCCAAAAAGAGGAAGCTTAAGCAGGGCCCACCACCAGCACTTCGTCCTTTCACCATTCAACTTGAGCCAGTTTTTACACATCCATTCCCCCTTGGCCTCAAGACCGGCATGGAACCTGGCCGCCAACTCAGGAATGGAAAGCTCAAGTCAGACCAGGATGTGCGTGTCATCCGCATAGGAAAAGCAGAGGAACACATGGCAGAAGATAAGTTTGGTCAGAGGTTGAATGTAGGTGTCAAATAAGACAGGGGATATGGTGTACACTTGAGGGACACCAGAAGTGAGGTGCGCCGCCTGAGCGAGCAAAGGAGGGAGAGAGACAGAGAGAGAGAGAATCAGGCCAGGACGGTGCCAGAGAGGCCGGCCTCTGCCAGGCGAACTAGCAGGACCCCTTGATCGATGATGCCGAAGGCGACAGAGTTTTAGCAACAGCAGGTCACTGTTGCCACCTTTGTCATGTGTCCGTGCCAGATATTCCATAACAGAGACCAGGACACTCTTGGTCCCGCATCCATGATGGAAACCAGACTGAGAGGCATGAAAGAAAGAAGATTGGTGGTAAGCAAAAGACAAACCAAAGATTCCAGATGTTTCATAGGAAAAGGGAGGAGAGAGATAGGCCAGACATTAGCTGGGACCAGAGTGTCCAAGGAGGGTTTTTTCAGCAGGGGGATAACAGTAGTATGCCTGAGGGATGAGGGGATCACCCCTGTGAGGAAGGGGAAGCACGGCAAAATGTCCTTAATTATACCAAGTGGGATTGGGTCCCGGGAAGAGGTAGACTTCAGTTTGGATACAGCAGCAGAAACATCAAGAGCAGAATAGTTAGGGAATGTAGACCAGGAAGTGGTGGCCGGTGGACTCTTGTTGGGAAGGGAGCAACCCTGTCCCACCCCCTAAGCGCTTTAGAGTAAGGTGAGCAGCATTCAAAGCACTATGATGGGCCAGGGAGAGAGGGGGCAGTGGTAGGAGCCCACCCCAATAAAATCAACCCGCATAGTATAGCACAGGTCGCGAGCAAGACTTCCATTTTGCGTAGATGTTAGTAACCATAGTTGTGAGACAAGGCCTGTGTGGCGAATGCGTCATTTCATGAATTGGCCCTAATTGCTAGACGAGGGAAACTTCCAGCCTTGCCCAAGCTCCCATGATGACAACCCCAAACCGCCATAATGCTCATTCATTGTTCTAACAGTGTTGCAAAGATGTTTTTCTACCCCGAAAGGAATGTGCCCTACAAGGCAGTGTTAAGGATACCAATCAGGCGTCACACACTGGACCAGGACACTTGGTTTTAGCCTGGTATGTGGTGCTCAATAGGAATGCTTTTTCTTTAATTTCAATGAATTCAAACTGAGCCGATACCCGACCCGTCTCACAAACCCTTTTACAAATGTCCCGGGTCACAATGGACCATGAACCAGGCCGGTTGGTGAAATACAATATTTATTTATTTTTAGAATTCACAAAAATAACACAAATTTGAATATTGGGCAGCAATCACCAATGGGGTGATAATGACAATGGAAATGGAAGCAATGCACTTGGTTAACCTTCTAGTAGAACATATCCAAGCACAATTGAATAGGAGCACTTTTTGAATTGGGAGAGATAGCACCCAAGCTAAGGTTTCCCCATGCAATGTTCCCTCACCCCACGAATAACCAAATTCTGAGTGGATAGAAAGAAGCAGCAAGAATTTGCGATTATATCTTTGAGACAAATATGACTTCTCATGACAACAGTAATGCATAAACCCTAGCAATCACAAGGCAAGGGATCAACAAGAAGCATAGAATTAAAAAACAAGTGGAAAATTAGAACATGCTGCAGCCGAATGACACGTTGGAAACTTGCAATTTTCTCAATTCCCGTTTAAAATGACACAAACAAATTTGAGGAAAAACTGGTGAAATACTTGAATTCTCAATGCGGTTTTTGGGCTGGGGGATAGATATATTTTACAGGGACAATATAGTGGTGAACATGGGTCTCTAGCTGGTGAATTGAGAGAGATTTGGAAGGTAGAGTGAGGTTCGATTTTAGGAAAATAGAAAATCGGTTTTAAAATGAAAGAAAAATGTTACTTAAACTAGATTTAATGGCTAAGAAAAGAGGAACGCCACCAGTGAATGTCAAAGTTACGCTGCAGTTGTAACCCTTCACGCAGTGTACTCCTTTTTCTTTAGGGAAAATTAATTAATTTAATCAAAATATCGCTAATAACTTATGATCTATGCAGAACAAAAGGAAAATAGGAAAGTGGCACTAACGCTGGGAAATTCAATGACGGGGTGCACAGAGAATTCTAACAGTTTTAACAAGTTACCAGGGTAGGGATAGGATTGCTTAGAGAGTGGAACAAAGACAAACAGGTCAAGATGGGGTAGACTATGGGTTATGGGATGCGGGATACTCACAGTCCACGCTTGGGTTTGGGAATTTTGGAACAGTCAACGGGGTTCTGGTCACTGCACCGCTCGGGTCATCAGGTAGTGGACTCTCCTGGCAAAAGACAGCTGGGCAAAGGTCTGGTCACCAGATGGCAAGTGCAGCTGGGCAATTCGGGTCACTGGATGGCACAGGTAGTTGACAAGCCGGTCTGGTCTCCGGATGCTAAGGTACCACAGCCTTTCCCCTTTTTAATGGGATTTTAGTGGTATTTTCTTAATCTAGGCCTTTGCTGGAGTAGAATCAGCTATGCTTTGGCCTGGCAGTGAAATCTGGTCAGCTTTGCTTTAGCCTTGTAGTGGAATCTGGAGTCTGGCAAGATGAATGTGGAAGATCAGGAACGCAGGCGCTGGAAATTCAGGAGAGTGTGTGTTGGAGCTCTGTCAACCACTCTTATTTATAGAGCATGGTGACATCACAGAATTATTGGTGGGCAGGACTGAGCTAGGCCTACCTCCAAGAAGCGGATAGGACGATCAATGTTGGTTGTGTCCTCGAGGAGTTTCAGTTTATGAGGTTGCATTTTATGAGGTAAAAAGCCATCCCACAGTCCTTTATGCCAAAAATCTGTCATAACCTAATTTACACATTTATAAATTTATGGCACTTTAACCAATCACATGGGCAGATTACATATTGTAGGTAGAGCATAGCAGTCCAATCCTCACGGTTGTGGGACCTTGTTTTGCCCTTCTACCAGTTGTTTGCGCTTTTCAGTGAGAATTATATTACTTAAAATTCTATAACTTTATACATGGGTGTGGACTATCATTGGGCATGTAAATATTAAAATTTGCATTGGCATCATGGATACTTCCTTATAATACCCAATTCTCTGCCATTTCTATTCCCCGTGTGTCAGTGAAGTCTATGAGTCTTAAATGAAAGCCCATAAAATCACAATTACACTGTTAACTTTTCACATTTTTGCAAAGTCCTGTGACAAAGATAAAACTCTTACATGTTTTAATTATAAAATAGTCTTTGGAAACAAATGTTCAGTATTGTTTCCCATATACGGACATAGCTTCCAAGCTACCCCCTCAATCCAGGGTTGTCGCAGAGATTTCCTTTGAAGCTTCCTGTAGAAGTCACGATTAGGTGTGATTTTTCACTTCGCACATCCATGTCCTAGAAGTTCCATTGTAAGATGACTCAGCCCAGACCCAAGTCTGATTAGTATGTAAAGTTTCTTTGTCTTGGTCAGTCAAAGATTTCCAACCTAGCAATTATCACTTTCGTGTCCTGGAACTTTATGGTGGGTCCCTTTTGGGGGAAGCCTTAGCTCTGCCAACAGGAATAACCTATTTTGGGAGCTTGCAAAATCCAGCCCATGCAGTTTAACAGTTTAATTTTTATTTTATTTTGTCCTGAATCAAAAAAAGTCTGTTGAATAAACAGCCCGTATATGTTACCCCAGCAGCAAACCCCTTAACATTGCTAGGCACGGAAAAGCTTTCATTCAACATTGTACTTTTTAAAACAGGTATTTTATCCTCTGGTTTGTAAAAGCCCATTTTGACACATGGTCAGTGCTGCTGGGATTTATCATCCATCTACTTCCCAATATTGTTCTGTAGCTGTAGTCAGCTTGTTTTACACAACAATCTGTACAAGGCAAAAGTCTCCATGAAATTGACATGTGCACAGAAAGCTATGATTTTCTTTTCAAGCATTGATTTTTGACATTTTGTAGCAAAATGTAAGTGTTTCCCGTGTAGCTGAAGGAAAGCTTTTGCTGATTTTCTCAGATTTGGCTGGCACAGCCTGTCTGCCATTCAGGAATAAGACTCTTTTCTGATGGAGCACAATGTGAATGTGGCTGGGCATGACAGGGTATTTTTGATAAAGGTAGTGTGATGAAGAACAGGGACAAATAGCATCAGAGCGGCATCATTTTAGGGGTGAAATATTCCCTTTTTCAAATGGGAACTTTGGGCTTTGCAGCAAAGCAGTGCTGCTTTTTCACTCCCCTTCTTTTGTACATGTAAGAACACACTGGCAAGCTTTTTCAGTGTGCCCCCTTGTTCCATCCTGCCCAATATGTGCTTGGCAAGGTGGTGCATCCATCTTTTTGTCGTTGCAAAACACAGTTTTGGAGTGAGGCAATGGTGCTCACAGGAGTCAGCGCAGCCATTTTGCTGATTCTGCTGAAGTACAGCTTGGTGATGTGGGGGAAGTACTGCAGAGTGGGTAAATATATCCCACAGCAGCGATCATAGACCAGTACCTGGTGTGCATGTTATCTCAAACTGGCTAAAGCCTTACCCGGGCTACACCCAGGCGACCCAGAGTTATCGCCCATATAACTGACTAAGCCCCAAGATCTTTGAATTCCATTGCACCAGGGGACCTTCGACCACTAACCATAAAGTAACGATTCCTGAATGTTCAAAGGGAATGGACATTGCACATTTTTGAGCTACAATCGTATGTTTATATTGCAAGGTGCTGGGAGGGATACATTATTCAAAACAATGGTGGAGACCTTAGAGCCGGATGGCGCAAAAGGGAGTCAGCAAAATGTGTATGTGAAGGTCAGAGTGCCCCAGAACCTCCTTTGTGCCAGTCTTAAAGCCTGCCAGGTGCACAGTGTAATGATGAAGTAGCATTGTGTTAGGAGTGTAGTTAATTTGTTCTTTGACTTTTGTATGTGAGAAGATGATCTGTGCAGCACCCTTTCTTCTGTGAGAAGATGATGATCCCTGCAGCACCCCGTGATGGAAGACGGACGGACTGGGCTGGAACTAATGACCTGGCATGGAGTAGGCAGATCCTGTATAAGCACACACCAACCAGCCGCGCAGGTTTTTACTGTATGGTATTGCGTCACGATGACAATATGTCTCATCTTAAGCCTCTGCTTGTACCCTTTTTCGGCAAAATGTTCTTGGCAGCAGAGTTCTTTGTTATTGCTCTCATCTTTGTGTAAGATTAAAACTTGTCATTCTTACAAGATCGGCATGGGCCTTTCTTCCCTAGCCGGTTCTATTCTCTCTGGTGTGAGCATTCAGGGGCGTGCCTTGAGTCTATAGGAAGCAGAAGAAAGATGGATGACCGAAGAGGAGAAGAATTGATATTGGACCTGATTTTGCTAATTGTGTCAACACCAGAGAGGGACAGAGAGTCGCATAGGTCCTGTGAAAGAAGAACAGCATCTGGCGCAGCTGTGGAGAAATCCTATACAATTTTAAACAGCTCTTTGGAGTGGTTAATGGAGGTCCCAAAAGTGAGTCATAGAGGGTCTGTTTGGCACTAATAATAGCACAATGATACTGCGTAACGACCTGCAACAGAGCAAGTTTAGCAGTGGGGGTAAGTAAGTCTGCTTTTTCGTTCAAGCTGTCTGCAGTTCAAACGAATCGCCCATAGTTTATCGGTGAGCCACCATTGAGATGGGCGTGTGGACAGTATGGACTTCTTGCGAGGGGCTAGCAAGTCTGCTTCCACTATGTAGGTGTCTGATAAGGAGCCTAGATCCAAAAGAGTGGTTTCTGAGTGACTAGTGCAAATTTGTGCCGCAATATCAGCCTGTGGGACAGAGCGCCAGCTCTGCCGAGAGACTGAGCAGGCAGCTTCTGAACCCTAATGTCCCAAGTAAATGGGACAACAAGGTGGATGATCAGATAACTGGAAAAGTATGATAGACCGTAACCTCAGAGCCCGATGAGAAATTGAGGTCTAAGATATTGCTCAAACCATGGATATGGCCATTGACTTGTTGGGCAAACATAACGTCCTTCATCGAGGAAATGCAGTTCTGGACTTTGAGGTCATTGACATTGTTTGCCTTAAGGTTAAGTCACTTAAAATAAGAAGATGTGCGTGCCTAAGCTGAATATCAGCGGCAAAGTCATGAAAAGCATCAAAGAAATAGGGGTCAAGACTAGGAGGGCAGTACACAACCAAAACGTGCATGCAAAAGTTAGGAGATAAAGTGTACCAGCATAGCCTCCATTTTAATCTGATGGCTGATAGTCAGCTGAGAACCTGAATAAAGAGAATTGAAAATAATTGCAATGCCACCCCCAATCCGAGGAGGGGGTGGGCCAGAGTGCAAAACATTAAAATTAGGTGGTAGCATTTGAATCAGTGTGGGACCCAATGTCTCAACAAGCCACATTTCAGTGACACAGGTTACATTGGGAATACGATCATTCATGAAATCATGGCAATGAGCCGAATGGGCAACCAGTGATTGAGCGGTCAAAAGTAGACAATTTAGAGAAGCATGGAAGGAAGACATGGGGTCACCTACCCTGACCTGCACCCTGCCTTTTATATCCTAGGAGCAAAATATGTGGTCAAAAACATTTTGGCTTTGCTAAATCTATATTCATCAGGTTTGTCCTGGACAGGTAGTTGCTATGGCTGTAATGTTGCAGGCCCAAAAAGCATCGGACACACTGATGCATTTAATACATAGGCTTCGTCATTGGGTGTTTGTGGATTGCTGTGCGGTTAACAGCTGGGTTTACCAACTTGGGGGCTTGTAGTCTTGCCACGGAACATATTCCTCTCCAGGATGGCAGTCATTGCGTATAAGTCATCCCTCTACACAACCAGTAAATGTCCATGAGTGCTGCTGTATGCCTTTGGATGTCTGGGCGATCGATGATCATGTTACACTGCTTGTTTAGTGTCCACAAACTTCCATTGCCTCTGAAACACAAGGTGAATCCTGTAAGTTTCATGATTTTTGTCAGGGGTTTATATTGATCTATCCTCGTCCAACATTTGTCATATTTTTCCCATACACCAAAACAGGTTTCCTTTATTTATATTACTGCACTCTTTGGTAACCCAAACATCCCTCCTGCTTTCCACCCAATCAGCCCTTCAAACCATTCAATTTTGTAGAAAACAGTACCTTTCATCTGTAACCGAGGTCGTCTTCTGCAGTGAAGCTGCCCCTGTCATACTTCATCAGGACACCAGAACGTGGGTGGTACCATAAAAACAACCCTTTCTTCCACTCTCCATTTGCTCGCTAGCGAGGTATAATATCCTTCAAACCATCTCTCTCCATCATCTTTTTCACTTTTATATAGTTATCTTCATATACTGTTGTGCTCACTTCTATCCACTCTATTTGAATGCTGTGTCCCTGAATCAGCCCTTGCACACTACATAAGGCCAGGTGCACTAAACACTGAACCACCTCTGGTGGTATTTCTTGCGCTATAAACAATCTAGATGTGGCTGTTGCATGGGGTATCAATAAACAAACAAAACACAGTTCGCTTGATTTCTCTCTTCACACTGCCCTCATGTGCCTCCTATCGTTCTCCCTTGTGCCCCTCAGAAGTGTCCTACATGCAGCTGCATGCCTCATCAAGGGGCTACGCAGATACAACATCATCACCCTGGCCCTCATCAACCTTCACTGGCTCCCACTGCACACACAAATCACCTTCAGGTCTTGCTACATCATCTATAAGGTAGTCACACTCAAGTCACTGAGCTACCTTGTGGAGAAATTTAGCATCTTTGGCGGATAGCGCACCACCAGAAGCCAGGACATGTGCAGATTGGGAATCCACTGCTGCAAAAAGGAAAGGACCAGAAAACAAGCCTTCTCTGCCTACGCCCCATGACTATGGAACCTCCTCACCATCAGCATCAGACTCGTCCTGATACTCTTACAGTTGAGAAAAGAACTCCACCTCTTCAAGACATAAATCGTTATTATTTCATATGCCCAGATTCCCTGGGAAAAACTTTGAGAAAGGATAACAGGACTTCACCTTTGAAACAATAACTAATCTTATTAATTTTTATTTTTTTATTTCATTGTTTTGGTTTCTTTAAACCTTTACAAAGAGAATTTCATATATATTCAAATTCAAGTACAAAATCAGAATCAAGTTCATATAATCACAAATTCATAATTACTTACAAAAATGATTAAAGTTAAAAAGAATTATCACAGAACACGTTAACTATTTAAAGAAAAACACAGCTTATACTCAATGTAAAATGTGTTTACAAAATAAAATAAATTTCAATAAACAATTGTCAAATTCACTAAAATTAAAATACTCATGTTTTATTAGAATTTATTTTTACAAGAGCAATCAATCAAATTTTGAATACAATTGAGTCACCATGAAGCATTTGAAACCATAGTTGTTCTCTATACACTTGATTAATATTACTCACAAAATCCGAGAAGTAGAGTATTCTTTGTGGAAGCAGAGTAGGACAGACGAGCAATAAATGCAACAAGGTCTCCTCCTCACCAAATCTGCGGCAGAACCTACAATATTTCCAACTACTCAAACTCGGGTACCAAATATTTACAATCTCCTTGGTTCTCATTTCATTAAACCGATAGTGTATAATGCTATTCCTTAAAGATCTACTAGGATATTTTCTTATTTAAGACTCTGGTTCCAGATACCATTTTAGAAAAACTGTTTGCGAACATAAGTTCATATTGAGAATCATTGTGTTATTTTCACACCAATCATTTGCTCTGATTAATTTCTTAACCTTATTTGGGTTCTGGATCAGAATTTATATAGATGTTCCCAAGTTCTGTAAAACAGATTCAGCACCTCTTCGGAGTTCTACCATAAAAACCTCAGTAATAGTATCACTGAGTATTGAATACAAAGCATCCTTTTTGGATATAATACATTTCTGCAATAGTGATAATCTTTTCCCTTGCATATAGCTTTTCAGGGACTGCAACCAAATTCATAGCAAATTAGCTCCATAGGTACACACTTAGGAATATAGAGCAATACACTCCTCCGAACAATACCCTCCACGACTTTTCAGTAGCCTATTCAATCAAGTGGGAAAAATTCCAGACCATGGGCCTGATTACGAGTCCAGCGGTAACCAGCCGGTTTTACCGCCTCAGTTACCGCCGGACTCGTATTACCATTCCGCCTCTGTGACTCCCGTAAATACCAGGGCATTACGGCCCTGGTGTCCCGGGAATTCCGGAGGCGGAATTCGGTAAATCCCCATTCCCATTGAGTTCCATAGGACTCAAGGGGAATGGGGAAGTGGAAACACTGGCACCATCTCGTGATGGTGCTGGTGTTTCCACGTCCGCCTGCAGGTCGGCGGTGTTAAACCCACCAGGTCAGACCTGGCGGGAATATCACCTCCCGCTTGCAGGACCCTGGATCGGGCGGTCCGGAATTAACAGTGGCGGCGGGTTTACCGCCACTGTTAATTCCAGACCCCCCGACTTGTAATGAGGCCACATATGTTAGTCGTGGGACCACCTTAAGGCAGTAAAACTCTCTGCAAGGTATCCTAGTGTTTTTCTCAAATGTACGTTCAATTAGCCGTAACTGTCTTGATGCTGCAATAGCCTTAACCTTCAGTCTTTAGAGAACATTTTGGAACAGGTACTCGAAATTGTATATCCAAGATAATGTAATACATTCTGACTTTTAATCATTTGACCTTCACATAACCACTTATGTTTGGTATGACTCTTATTACCCCAACCAAGATGAAGGATGACTGTTTTTGATGGATTGATCTTAAATTTAAGTTCAGTAATGAATGTTCCAACGGCCCTTATTACACGCTGTAGACCAATTCTTGTGCAATCCAACAAGATAAAGTAATCCGCGTAAGCTATCCATTTCAGACTTGTCAAGCCTAATTTGGTTGTTACTAGGCCACTATGTTCTAGTGCTTTACCAGCAACCAAAACGTATAAATTGAACAGTGTGGGTGCTAATATACACCCTGTCTAAATCCATTTAGTGTGACTATGTCCTTAGACTTTAGGCCATCTGAATTTAGCTGCACCCTCATCTTGTTGTTGGAGTATAAGTGAATGATAAGATCCAAGAGACCCTTTGATATTCCCAATACAAGCAGCCATTGCCACAAAATAGCTCGATCCACCATGTTGAATGCCATTGACGGATCTAAAGAAGCAACGTAAACAGATAGAGCATCCTTAGACCAAGCTTTCCTTTGCAGGCATGTTAAGAAAAGCCCACCACAATCAGTACCCACATTTTTTCTGAAGCTTATTTGCCTCTGGTCCAAAATATGCTTATCATCAATTCATACCACTATGTGCTCTATAACTATTGACACAAAGATTTCAGAATCCGCGTCTGCCAAAGCTATAGGCCTATAATTCATTGGGCATATGCGGCTTCCATTTTTAAAGATGGGCAAAACATACGAACATTCCAGGAAGGTGACATTTTCTTGGTCCTGATGATGTCAGAAAAGAGAATATTCAATATTCTGGACCAAAGAGGAACATTCAGTTTCAGAATAACATTTAACAAATTGTTGGGCCCCGGTGTTTTAGAAATTTTGGAGTTAATAATATATCTTGAGATTTTCTACAGTGACATCCAAACACCATTCGTACTCGGTGGATGACACTAGACAATTGACTTTGGTTCGCAACTTTGTAGAGATTTTCAAAATACTCAACGCAGACCTTCTCTGTAATAGGGTTTATAGCCAGTTGTACTTGAGTAGCTTCAATGCTGTTCACAAGAGACCAAAGGGTATGGGAATGATGACCCTTCAGTGAGTCCAACATATTTTCACTGTCGCTCTGATGTAGAGCGGACCTATTATGTATCATCCAATTTTTGTACAGCTGTCTTATCTATTTGATCTTAGAGTAGAGTAACTGTGTGTCACCTCCCTGTCTACGTAGTATTCTTACATCTTTATGTAGCTGAACTTTATGTTCCAGAACCAACAAATCAGGTACATGTCTATGTTTACGCTCAATCAGTATGCCTGAGATATCCCAGTTTTTCAATTTATCTATCTTATTCCTCAAGAAACCAGGAAAGTTTACAACTGAATTCTTTTTTTTTCTTTTCTCTAGGGTGGTTGAATTATAATCATGAGCCATAATTCCCATAAACATTTGAGTCCTTTGAGTAGTCCACTTAAATCTATTCCCTCTAACATTGATGTCAGTCCCCTCACAATAGGCGGACTCAGGGTCTATTCCAATGGGCCATTTTAAGTAACATAGAGTGATCACTACATGATGATGGACGCATCTCAAGTTCATCTAAACTGCCAGCCAATTGTTGGGAAATGAATATATAATCTATTACAGACGTAGTTCCTCTAGCATGCCATGTAGGTAAGCGGTTAGCAACAAGCTCAAGGCCCCAACTGCTAGCCATGGTCAACCATAGAGCACCTCGAAGTAATTTGCTCCCACTTTCGGAGACACAATTTCCCAAAAAGGCCAGCGATTCATCAAAAAATCACCCGCTAAGTTGATGAGCCCACCTTGCTTTACATAAAGCCATTCATCAATTACCCCACTCAAAACATCAAACTGGCTATCTGCGTGATCTAGTGGATTCTAGTACACATTTATTATCATCAAATCCAATAGCCCTTCAGGAAGATCAACACAATAAGTAGCGATCAAAATGGAATTTTAAGATTTGGCAATCTAAAACTTTGTGAATTGTTGCTCCCTGTCTGTGTGCTGTTAATAGTCCCCCCTTAAGGCGCCCCCTCAAACCACAAGTAGCATGCACACAGAGGACATCAAAGCCGTCCAGTACTAAATGACCTCTTGCCCAGGTCTTTTGCACTAATATAAAGTTAAACTGCACTAGCTTGCATAGTAACTTTTCGTTTGACACCAAATACGAATTCCCTCTAGAATTCCAAGATACTAGTCAGAGATAGCCAGGTAAGCTAAAGAGGTTGACTTAACGTTTTTAGTTGGGCAATAGATTCCCGTAGGGACATAGCCAACCATCTCCGATCTTGAGCTTCAGTTGCTTTAGGAGCCGGTCCATCAGAAGAGCCCATCGTAGCCACTTGGCTTGACCACGATGCTACAGCAGAATGCACATTCCCCCGCAGATTCTTATTGATGGCAATAGTAGGGTGAAAAGTAATAATGTCGAAACCTCGTTTTTGTAAAGACCCAACCTCCTTTAACAACAATGAGCGAACCAGAGGGGAGGGTAGTATATCATAGTCATACCTATCATGGTGAATAAAGTCAATCAATTCTATATCAGCGGAAGAAATTAAACTTAGTTCCGGTATATCCGAAAATAAGGTGAGTATGTAAGATCTGTTAAGAGAGTGAGGCCCACCCTCATCAAATAAGTAATTCATAATTAGGCTTGGATCATCTGGGAACACATGAGCTCTTAAACAATTACCAAACTCAATAGAGCACCTACTCTCTTATGGCGTATTTCTAGACCCAGTATGTTCCCCAGATTTCAACATATATTCCTTGTTGGAGTGGTCTTATTTATTATCAACTAGTCCCTGTACAAAAATATCACATCTGGGGATGTTTCCCATATCATGAGATACCTGAGAATTGGCCTCCTGTTGAGGCCTACCTCCATCTGTAATTAGGCCCTTTTGCCTGTCAATTAGCTGTTTTACAAAATCTTCATCCATACCCCTATTTGACTGACAAAATGTATCAAATATGGGGCCAGCATTATCTAATATAGTAGTTGGCACTGCTATGCTTCGTAAAAGAGGATCCTCGCTTCCCGTAGAAAACGGGACATCCTTGATGGGAAGATAGTTCAACTCGTTCTTACTATGCTGAGGGTTGCAATGTGACCTTATTGAAAAGATATTAGACTTTCCTTTAAAAGTTTCATTTGCACCAGGAAAGGTCCCTAGGTGGAAGTCCCGGGGATCCTTTTACAAGAGCCTGTGTCCCATGAGGTAGTACATCAACGTCCTACCTCGAAGAAATGGGCCCTGCTGATGTTGGAGGGACAGTTCTCGAATGGGCTGCGTAATCTTTAAATATATCAAATATATAATTTACCCCATATTCAATAGATTTTAAATGCAAATCAATCCTTCCTGAGTCCCTCTTATTTTTCAATGCTTCAGAAAGTCTATTGGAGCCCTCTTGAGATTCATATTGTGTGGCTGTAGTGGTGTGAGATCTCTTAGTCTGAGGTAACCCAGACCTTAATCCTTGATGCTCACTAGCACCTGATAATTCTGGATCCGAAATCATTAGAACTTCCTCCTCCACCCAACTTTCATCTGCAAATTACATAGTCCCTTATCTCTTAGGAACTTCTGAGAAGATTTGTTTGTAGTTATCTGTGCCCGTGCCAATTTGCGTTCGTTTTTTAATACAAATGTTTACATTAAATTTGGCAGAATCAAAAGAGTTGGTAGGAGGAGGGTCAGTATTGGTTACCTCTATCACTACATCCATAACTTTGTTCCCCCTATTTCCTGAGCCTTCCTGCACTACTTTCACCACAGGAAGTTCAATATTTGGATCTAACTCCCCAATCCTATGTCCATCAGATTTTTGAAGAATCGTAGATAGCTTATCACGAAGTAAGCACACAGCCATCAAAACTTCTTTCAGGACTGCAGTGTGCTTTCTTAGTTCCACCAAGATCTGATCATTCAGAAAACCAAACACGGGTGCCAAGTCCACTGAAGCCTTCAATTGCAGTATATTTTTGCTCTTTCACACATGACAAAGGCCTGTCCATTTGCCCATCCAGTACTTCATGATGTACAGATAATCCCAACAAGGAGATTTCCCCAGAAAGACAAATTGGAGTATCTAGAAAAGAGCGATCTAAAACCTGTTCACTCCTAGGTTTCACACATTGCTTCATCAATATAGAGTTAAATGCAATACCAGCTTCATCTGTGTCACGGGACTCACCAAAAAAGGGTTGTGACGATTCCATACCGTCAACTGTATGGATATTCATTAGTAATATGGGATTATTATATTCATTTGAGCATAATTGAGCACAATCCAACATGTGCTGATCATTTTCAGGAGACACAGGAAGAGGCATCGCAGCCCCTCTTGAAATACTAGCTCTACGCACGTTGGGAGGAGCTATAGCCTTTTCCTCTCTAGTGAGTTCTAACGACTGAGAAGTCTGAAAAACCCAGCACAAGAAAGGCAATCCCACAAACAATGCAATAACTTACAGCTTTCCAGCTTACCCCAAATGCTGTATGTTCGATGTTTTTTATTTGAGGCTTATATAGCACCTTAATCCAAAGCACTGTACATAGCAACAATATAAAAATGGTTCAAGAATATAAAATGAGAAAATGACATGAGAAGCCTAAGATCAGCAATCCTGAAGGATCAGATAAGAATTCAACGATTTACGAAACAATAAGTAGACAGTGATGGAGCAAAGAGAAAGAGCATTCCAGTGGATGGGAGCAAGGTGAGCGACGGTGCGAAAGTGTGACTGGGCACGGGGCGGGGCGCTGGTACTACAAGGCTACAATTGAACGCTAGAGCAAAGAGAGTGGGGGGGGGAGTATACAATGAGACACACAAGGAGAGGTAATCCGGGGTAAAACCGTAGAGTGATTTAAAGAAAATGGATTGAAGTTGAATTTGGATTGAGCATAGAAAGGGAGCCAACCAAGAATGAGAAGAGCAGAGGAAATAGAATCACGTGAGGTCAAGCATAAAAGTACACAAATAGAGGTATTGAAAACAGATTTTAATGGAGCAAGTTGAGAAGTTGGGAGGCCCAAAAGTGTAGTGAACAATAGAAGAGACGTGAGAAAATCAATTAAGTTTGGTTGCATCAAAAGTCAAGAAAGAGCTAATATTGAATATATGCTAGCGACAGGCACGGCAGGAGATTGAAATGTGGTGTTTAAAGGATAGAGCAGAGTCAAAGTAGAGTCCCAGATTGCAGGCAGTGATAATGGGGAGTTGAGGGGGGGGAAATTATATGGATGAGGGAGGTGGAGGGGGGGTAGTAATAGAAGGGAAAAAGAGTATTTCCGTTCTTATAGTGTTGTGTGAGATATTGGGAAGACATCCAGGATTTGATGGCCAATAAGCATGAACAGCTGAGTATATGTATGTCATCTGAGAAGGAAGGGAAAGAAAGGGAGAGTCGAGTGTTGTTGGCATAGAAGTGATGTTATGGGCCATAAGAAGAAATTACTTTAGCTATAGGAGAAGTATAGAGAGAGAACAGGAACGGTCCCAAAACCTTGTCTCATTGTGGGAGACCATGAGCTAGAGGATAGGGGTCTGAAGTTGTCCCACCTCATGAGACAGAAAATGACTGCTGTGACAAATAGGATTTGAACCAGGAAAGAACAGAGCCAGAAAGACCAAAGGATGAAAGAGAAGCTAGCAAGACTGAGTGATCAACCGTGTCAAAGGCAGCAGAAAGGTCTAGTAGAATAAGACTGGAAGAGTGCTTAGAGTGGCGTTTCGTGAGCAGTGAGTTTAGGACTGACAAAAGAGCAGTTTCCGTTGAATGCATGGGACGGAAACCAGATTGAAAGCGAGGGAGAATTGAGTTATTTGACACAAAAGAGGAAAATTGTGAATAGACAAGACGTTCACGTTGTTTAAAGAGATAGAGAAGAAGAGAAATAGGACAGATGTTTGAAACAAGAGCAGGGTCGGCAGAAGTTTTTTTTAGAATAGGAATGATAGGAGCATGTTTGAAGGAGGAGGCGGCAGTTGAGTTTAGGAGAGACATATTAAAGAAAGATGTGAGATATGATTTAAGTGAGCGATAGACCTTAGAAAGGAGAGCAGATGGGATAGGGGCGGTTGGTGCAGCAGTAGGATGAGCACGGGTCATCAGAAGTGAGATGTCTTTGTCTGTAATGGAAGAGAAATGAGAAATAGAAATGGTAGATGGGAGGGAAGGGTAGTGTTGGTGCGGAAGAGGAGTCAGGCGCAAGGCGAAAAGAGGCCAGTATGGAGGAGAATAATGAGGCTAAATCAGAGGTCCAAAGTCGGAGGGGAAAGAAGACGAGAAATTTGAAAAAGGCATTGCGGATGGACTGTGCATGGAGGAGATCAGAGAAATAGGCCCTCATTACAAGTCAGGCGGTGGACCATGGTGCTATTAGCACCATGGTCCATGCCGGATTCCGCCATGGTGGATGGTGGAATTACCGCCCCATTCCAAGGTGAGTGGGGCGGTAATTCCCCATTCACCATTTGCCCTTCCCCATTCCCATTTTTGCCCCATAGGGCATAATGGGGATGTGGAAGGCGCTAACTACGGCACCGTAAATTACGGTGCCGTAATTAGCACCAAGGTTGCTTAGCGCCCTGGACTTTAACGCCTGCAAAAAGCAGGCGTTAAAGTGTGAATCAGGCGTTAAGGGTTAACAGCGCCAGCGGCGCCGTTAAACCCTTAACGCCTGACTTGTAATGAGGGCCAATGTATCGTTTGGCAGCAAGAAGACAGCCATCATATAAGATGTGATATAATGAGTATGAATTGAAATCACCCTCAGATTTGGAATGGAGCCATCGCCTTTCAAGTCGGCGTAGAGCACACCGCATCGACTGAAGGTGGATAGAAAGCCAAGGCTGACAGGGTTTACAGCAAGGTTGGAAAACAGAAGTAGGATAAGAGTGTCAAGAGATAAGGAAAGTGAGGAAAGGAGAACAGAAGCTGCTTTGTCAGCTGACAGGGCAGAGAAGGTAAAATGCAAGGGTAAGGCAGAGATGCATGAGGAGACCAACAATGGGATATTGAAACTATGAAAAATTGATCCAGTAGAATGAGAGAGTGGAAGGAGAGGCAGGTGGTGTTGGAAGTATGGGAAAGATGGAAGTGAAAAGAATATAGTGATCAGAATGATAAACAAGGAGAGATGATGCATCAGAAACAGACAGAGAAGATGAAACATAGATAAGATCATTATGGGACCCAGAGACATATGAGGGAGGAGTGGAATGAGGGGAAAGAAAATAGGAATCCAAAATGTCGAGAAGTGTAAGCGAGTAGAAGAGAAATGAAGATTAAAATCTCCTAATAGGTAGACTTGGTCAGTCAGGATGCAGAAAAGAAGAGCCAGGTCTTGAGAGCCTTCCGGAAAGCAAGGTGATCTTCTATGCAGCAGATTCTAAATGGAATCGAGTTCCAGATGATGGGAGCCTGGACGGAGAAAGAAGGTCCCCGTATTCTGGCCGATTTCGCGACTGGGATGATGGGAAGGAGAGTTGTGCCTGATCTCAGGTTTCTGGTGGGCCTGTAGGGTCTGAGTTTGTTTTTGTAGATATTCTGGTACTGTGTGGTGCAGTGCTCTGTGGGTGATGCACATTACCGTGAAGGTGAATGTTTAAACATACAAACTAGGAGAGAAAGTTCCTAAAGTGCCGTAAAGTGTTGGTGAAATTCTGATGAGAGGAACCCAGAGTGAAAATAAATAAGCATGTTAAGCCATGTAACCAAGTTACAGGAGAGAAAGCTATTTAAGTGTTTGCAAGCATTGGTGAATTGCTGGCTAAAGGCATCCGGATGAAAACATTGCTAAGCATGTTAATGCATGTGAAGTCATTGGGGAACACAGATTAAAGAAGCGAGAAATATTGTAGAAACATGTAAGGAACACCCAAGGTTTGATACGTCCCATTGACAGAATTGTCCTTCTAACAGCATGGGGATCTTCAAGTAGATTTGTAACTGTTCTAAGTTTGACACATTCTAAAATGTAGATTCTTACCGTATCTCAATGCTGAGGTCACACCTTTCATGATTCTATGTCGAGACAGGAGGCAAGCATTATGCGTTTCTATCTTTATTACTGCATACTCAGCAATTTCAAATCCTAAACATTTTAACACTTTAAACTGATCAAACATTTTTTGTTTGTTTTGTTTCTTGAAACCAAAAAAGGGTTGTTAGTTTATCTCATCTTAAAATGTTTCTTTAAGGACTACCAAACCCCATACGTCTCTGCTTTCTTGTAGTCCTGCCTAGTCCCCAGTGTCCAATCAGGCTCTGTTCCCTAATATATGTAGTCCTCTCTTCTACCATTACTCCTCTTTCTTTGTTTGCTGCATGAGAGATAAGTACCTTTTTCATAACTGGTTAAGCTTACGATTGCTTTGCAGATTGTTAACATGAGAGGGTAATTGCTTGGTGACAAGAGACACACGAGTGTTTCCAGAACCATTAACAGATAACGTGTCAGGTTTCAGGAGGTGTGGTTGATTGTGGAGAAATATATGTGTGTGTTTAAGATGCTAAATCGTTTGGGCCTTAACCTAGAATTACAGAGTGTGGAGAAGTTCCCAAGCCAAGATGGTGATACAAGCAACATTCCTGATTGGTCAGAAGTGCAGAAAAGGCATTGTTAGAACATTCTAAACTGCCTTTCATTGTCAGCAGCCCAGCAGGGAGGTCCTATGTTTGGTGTTCAGGTTTTTTTTGGAGACTTTAGCTAGGCCCCTATGCTGGAGTTAAGCCATCTGGAACAGGAGAAAGTTTTGGAGAATTGAGAATTCGTGTTATGATCTTCATTCAAAGAAAGAAGCAAGCTAAGTGACTTTTTATGACATCTTTCTTGTTTACTCTAAAGGAGGTCTATGCTCTGTTATATATATATATATATATATATATATATATGTATTTCCCAGTTTCCTGTTTCCTTTTAAAGTGTCTAAAGAAAAAACTAGACTTTGGTTTGTTCCTGTTATTTAGAAGAGTTTATCTGCAAAAGTTAAATGGAACAGAATCTTCTTATTTACTAAATCTGTTAACGTCTCGTGTGCGTGCCGTTCCTTGTTCAGGACGAGTGAGTTCAAGTCTTGTTACGCTCACCTGGCTCCCACAGGGGCGTAGATCTGAACTGGACAGCTGCAGTCTCCACCAATGTGATGCGTAGTGCCGAGATGACACACTGGACTGGCCCACCTAGCTTCGTTTGCTTTGCCCGTAGGAGTATTCTTCTGCAAATGGAGAAAGGGAATTAACCACCCATGGAGTTGAGTGTTAACCCGAACCCCCGCTGTTCTCCCCACTGATCACCTTTAATGTCCCCTCTTATAGTCTCACCTGATGGTTTGGAAAGATGAGCTCTCCATCCTGCATTGAGCGCAGGGGCTGGCAGATAACCAGTTGCTTCACTGGTTCGAAGGAATTGGTGAGTTCCAGAACAATCTTGACTCTTGAGATTTCCGGTGAGACGCCGTAAGTATATAGTTCGTAAGAGTTCAAATGGCTAACTTTCACTCTTGTCCGATTCCTTGCAGGTTGCAGCTTGACCCTAGCGAAGAGTTCCTCGTGGCAACCGGTAACATTCAGGTAAGGATTTGTATTATCCAACACAGTTCGATAAAATTATGTCAGTATGTAACCTGTGGCTTTCTCCCTTATTCAGGTGCTGAGAGAAATTATGAAGTCTCGGGGAATAATGCCTCCGGCGGTAAAATTAGGTAAGTCTATTGTGGTGAGAAGGATTCCCCGTGTTTGTCCCTTGTTTCACCTTGCTGTCCTTTTGTTCCACTTAGGGGCCGGGGTGCGGCGAAGATGCGGTGGAGGCTGCGCCGACCCGTGAAGAGGAATAGTAGCCCCGGCGGTAAAATCAGGTAAGTCTATGGGGGGTAACTAATATTGCCTCTGTTTATTCCCTTGGCTCACCTTGCTGTTCTTGTGTTCCCCTTGGGTGCCGTAGTGCGGCGGGAACATACAGAAGGATGCGGTGGATAGTGAAGATGCTGCGAAGGCCGGTGAGTTCAGTGCGGCGCTGCATCAGGCGAGGCGACGCGCATAAAATAACTTCTTTCTTCCAGCTCGAAGGCGCGGTGGATCGGGAATTCAGGTAAGGATCAAAGGTATTGCTCTTGTTCTAACCTTTTCTCCTTCTTTCTCCCTCTTTCTAGGAGCTCCAGACTCGAGGCGGGTGTGGCAGAAGACTGGATGCAGACTTGCAGGCACGGTGAGCGTTATGCTGCTGGATGCAGAATAACGCGAAGCGTGTGCTGCTCTTCGGGCGTGGTTTAAATAGCCTCCAAAGTAGTCCCAGGTAAGTATTCCTCCTCGAACCCACCCGAGTAAAAAATAGTCCCTAGGTAAAGTAGTCCCTTCCAAGCCTCTTTTGGCTTGGAGCTCTTGCAGCATGGTCTGCATCAGGTAAGTTTGCAGCATGGTCTGCATCAGGTAAGTTTTAATCTATGAGCATTTGGCGTCAGGACTGACTCTCCATATGAGCCTGGCGCCATAGACGCCAGGACTGCTGCACGCAAATAGCCCCTAGCAGGGGTTGTTGGGCTTGCTTGGAATAACTTGATGCCTGCTTCCGGGGTTGCTGGACTTGATCTGGATCCCCGGGGGTAGGCATCATGACAGTCTTTTTTGGATGATTCACACATGCGTCGAGAAAGAGCGTATTAACTCTAAGCACAGAATATTTTCTATGCTCTTGCGAAGCGTCGATCGTGGTGAGGAAGACATCTTACGTTGTCTGCGCAAATGACAACGTGTTAGGCATAATTAAAGAACACTTTCATTTTGTACTGCTTCGTTTTCGTTTTTTCTATACTAACTACTAACCTTGCGCGCGTCCTTCATAGGAACCGCATGTGTGCTTTATAAAGACTTCCTTTGGAAAACAAAATGCTATTTGAAAACACATGCACACTTAAAGGAAAACAGAGTACAAGACACCATTTGATTGCTCATGCTCAATTAGAGTTTAACTCTTAAGTTGGAAACGCTATGTTTTTACACATGCGCACTTAAAGAGGAAAATCGGGTATGGTGTTGTGTTAATTTCTTCTTTGGGATATAACATTTGTTGCACAACAAAGGTCAGTGACTAAATAGTTATTTATTGATTTCTTTTCCATAGGTTGAGAGTTTAACAGAAGTGGAACCAAACCTGAAGTTTGTTATTTTGTCCCATTTTCCCCCTTTCCCTCGCGAATTCTAACAGCTACACTGTTAATTATCACTAGAGAGGTCAGCATTCATAGGGGACTGTGGGGGTTCAGCAGCTTCTGTGGACACACAAAAGAAGAATTGGAAAAAAGCCTGACAGAATGAAAGGCCAGAAAAAATAGTTCAACCAAGCTGACATGAACCCCGAGTCATCTATGGAAGCATTAAGTGCTCTGGTTAGGGAATTACAGGAGGAGTTGAAGGTGGCCTATCATGAAAATAAGAATTTGGGAAGACGGGTGGATGAGTTATGTGATAAGATGGCCCAAACTCAACGACTGAGTGAGGAAACTGATTTTCCCCCAGAACTGGTTAGAGAGGGAGCGAGAGAGGAGGGTGGTAGTGCAAGTGGGGGTGTGGGCGCAGAAGGAGGTTTCAGGGCTGTAATAATGCCAGTGCCTTTGGCTGCTCCTGAACGCTATTATGGAGATCCCAATAAGTTTCAGGTATTTCTAACTCAATGTGAGCTACACTACCTAAATCGGCCCAAATTATTTCCTTCAGATACTTCGAAGGTAACTTTTATGATGTCTTACTTATCTGGAGAGGCTTCTATCTGGGTGGGATTACTGGTTAGACAGAAGAGTGTATCATTGAGTAATTTTCCTCAGTTTATGGAGGAGTTTAGAAAGATGTTTGATAAAAGACAAGTCTCTCTAGAGGCGGATGGTGAACTGTTAGATTTACGCCAAGGTAACAGGGATTTGGTAACTTATATTACACAGTTCAGGTCTTTAGTTTTAGAAACCAAATGGCCAGAAGAAAAAAGATCATCAATTATTTATCAAGGTCTTAAGGACGAATTAAAAGATGCTTTATCCAATATAGTTCAGCGCCCTTCTACTTGTGATGGACTGATTGATTTAGTGGTTCAATTGGATTTTCGTATAAGTGAAAGGAGAGTAGAACGGCGTCGAGAGACTAGGTCAGCTTCTTCTAGAGGAGATCGGTTGAAGATGGAGGTTGGTAATAAGGAAGATAAACAGAAGGGGAATGTGTAACAGACTAAAATAAGAGGTCCTCTTTCTAAGGAGGAAAAGGCGCGAAAATAATTTGTGTTTATATTGTGTCGAGGTGGACATTTTTTAGGAAATTTTCCATTTACACCTAAAAGGTTTACATCAGCTGGTGGAAGAGGACAACAGGTTGCTAACACCGTACAGTCAGCGGTTCCACACATAACCGTAAATGTATCCTTGTTTCTTAAAGCAGAAAAGAAGGGTTTGGTCCAGTAGTGATTGATTCTGGGGCCACGGGAAACTTTATGGATTGGGGGGTAGCTAAGGCTTTAGGAATCCCTCTGGTGAGAAAGGAAGAGGTGGAACAAGTTTGTGCTGTGGATGGAACTTCTCTTTCATCTGGTCTAATAACACATGAAACTTGTGTTTTAATTATGGAAATTGCTGGTGGACATGGAGAGGAAATTTCTTTTGATCTAATTGATTCACCGCTTTTGAAAATAATTTTAGGAATGCCATGGCTTACCCTACATAACCCCAAGATTGACTGGAGTGCTTGTGTGGTGGATTTAAAGTCTAGTTTTTGTGTGGAAAATTGTTTTTTGGATAGTCATCAAGGATGATCAAACTCTGTGTATGGTGTCGTCTTTTTTGGTTGAGGCTGGAACTACTGGTCATAATGTTGGGGCAATTTTAGGACATCTTCCGCAGTGTTATTATGAATTCAGGTAAGTGTTTGATGAAAAAATAGCTGGAGGATTACCTCCACATAGAAGTTTTGACTGTAAAATCGATTTGGAGCCAGGGGCTGTTTTACCCAGTAGTCATGTATGCTTTAACAGAGAAAGAAAATGATTACCTTAAGGAGTACCTTACTGAGAATCTGGCTAAAGGATTCATTCGTCATTCAGTGTCTCCAGCAGCTTCTCCATTATTTTTTGTACCAAAACCTGATGTGTCCCTTAGAATCTGTATAGACTATCGGTCTGTCAATAGGGTTACTATCAAGAACCGTTATCCTCTCCCTCTTATTTCAGAGATCTTGAATCAAGTCCAGGGAGCAACAATTTTTTCCAAGCTTGACTTACGGGGTGCCTATCATCTGGTACGAGTCTGGGAGGGTGACGCGTGGCAAACGGCTTTCAAAACTCGTTTTGGTCTTTACGAATATCAGGTAATGCATTTCGGTCTATGCAATGCTCCAGCGGCCTTTCAATTTTTTATGGATGAAGTTTTGAGAGACTTTTTGGACATATGTGTAGTAGTGTACATCAATGCTATTTTAATTTATTCTCAGGATATGGAGTCCCACAAGACTCATGTCAGTCAGGTTTTAAAAAGACTTAGAGACAATCACTTGTTTGCTAAATTGGAAAAATCTCAGTTTCATACCAACTCAGTGGAATTTTTGGGCTACATCGTTTCACCAAAGGGGTTGGAGATGAATCCTAATAAAGTGCAAGCAGTTCGAGACTGGCCAAATCCGACGAAGGTAAAAGAAATTCAAAGCTTTTTAGGTTTTGCTAATTTCTACAGAAGATTTGTTGATGGATTCTCCCAACTTGTAACTCCTATTACTAGACTTTTGAAAAAAGGAGTTAAGTTTGACTGGTCAGTAGAAGCAGAGGAGGCATTTAAAAAAAAAAAAAAGTTTAGTTCAAGTCCCATTTTAATACATCCAGATCCTTCTCAGCCTTTTTATGTTGAAGCTGATGCATCAAATTTAGCCATGGGAACTGTTCTTTCTCAAAGGCACAAGGATACAGGACAACTTCATCCTTGGCTGAACAGAACTATACGATTTCAGATCGTGAACTTTTAGCAATTAAGTTTGCTTTGAGGAATGGAGACATTTTTTGAAGGGAGCAAGGCATACAGTAACAGTTTTGACAGATCATAGAAATTTGTTTTTTTTTAAATCGGCTAAAACTCTCACACCAAGGCAACTGAGATGGTCACTGTTTTTTGCTGACTATGATTTTGTAGTGACATTTAAGCCAGGCAAGCAGAATAAAAAGGCAGATGCTTTGTCACGTCAATTTCCTGGGAGTGAGTTGGAAGCTACCAAAGAAATGTTACCAATAATTGCTCCATGTCGCTTTGTTTCTGCGGGAATACAGAAGACCGAAGATGTGGAAGGAGGAGTTCGGAAATCTATGACAATGGTGCAGATGGAGGAGTGGATCAGGACGTCCCAGTTCGAGCAATCAAAAAGGGGTTACCATATTTTGAAGATAAGCTCTATCTGCCTAATGTGAAGTTGAGAGATAGAGTTATAAGAGACTGTCATGAATCTAAATTATGTGGACATCCGGGTTTCCGAAAAACACTTGAATTGGTGAGGAGAAGTTTCTGGTGGGAAAAGATGCGTAAGGATATCCTGAATTTTGTGAAGACTTGTGTTGTTTGTGCTCAGATGAAGTGTCAAACAGGAAAAGCATTTGGGTTACTGGCGCCGTTGCCTATTCCACCTCGTCCCTGGCACACAATCTCCCTGGACTTCATTACAGATCTTCCTCTGGATAGGGGATTTACATCTATTTTAGTGGCTGTGGATCTTTTGTCTAAAGAGGCTCATTTTATTCCCATGGAGGGAGAGGTTACCGCAGACAGTTTGGCTCAAATCTTTCTTCGGGAAATTGTTAGATTGCATGGGCTTCCCAATCAGATTATCTCTGATAGAGGTTCTCAATTTGTTTCAAAATTTTGGAAAGTATTCTGTAAGAGATTGGGAGTAGAAGTAAAATTAACATCAGGTTATCATCCCGAAACGAATGGGCAGGTAGAAGGGGTGAATCAGGAACTGGAGAAATACTTGAGATGTTACCTTCAGGCAGGTGATGAATGGGTACATTTTATTTGGCTGGCGGAATTTGCTTCTAATAATTGTGCAAAAGATTCAACTACAATGTCCCCGTTTTTTCTTGGAAGGGGTTTCCAGCCACGGTTTCTAAGTTTTTAAATCTCAGAGGAGTCAGAGAATCCTGGAGTTGAGGCTCACTTACTAACTATAAGAAACAATCTGGAAAGGGCAAAGAAGGTACTTTCAGATAGTAAGTTAAAATACAAAAAGTTTGCAGATCAAAAAAGATTAGGTCCCGAGTACAAAGTAGGGGGATTTGGTTTGGCTTTCTATTAGGCATTTAAGAATTAAAGGTAAAAATAAATTCAGTCCTCGCTTTGTGGGTCCTTTTGAGGTAGAAAGGGTGATTAATCCTGTAGCGGTACGGTTAAGGCTTCCTAATTCCCTGAAAGTACATCCTACTTTTCACATCAGTCTTTTGAAACCTGTGATTCATGGAACCAGGGTATTAACGTCCCCTTGCACTATGCGCCATTGCATGATGGCCTCCATATTCCTCACTCACCGGCTTCTATGCCCTTTTCTATGTTTATTATTTAGTTTCCTTTCTACGTCTGACGGCGTGTCCCCAGCACAGCTCGTTCCCTAGGTTACGACCGCGCGGAGCCACTGCCTGCCGGTTTCAGTTTCCACTAACAGTGTTCCCCGCACTGTACAGGTAAGCTACCGCTACTTGGGTCCCTTTGCCCGGTTGGGAGACCCCAGGTTTATTTCTCTCCAGTATAACAGAAATGTATATGTCCCCACTTAGGTGCCAGCAGTACGTGTCTCTTTGCAGATGCCCTGCATCGTATAATTGTTTCGAATACTTGTTGACCACACGGATGCCCCTGTTGCCTTGGCTACTCGTCCCGCAACTCGAGTGAGTGCATTCTTTAAAACCAATTCCGGTTTATTTTAAGTATTATTTATTTTATTCAGTAGCGCTCTTTCGGAGTTATTCTTTCTCCGTCCACAGGAGGGGTATGGTTTTTTCTTAAACACGCTCCCCATATTGACTCAGCTTTTTCACTATTCAAGGGTGGTCCTTGCTATTTAGAACCCACTACCGCTTTTGGCTTATCTCGATCTGTCTGACTCTTCATCACGCCATTTTCTAGATCCCACCATGTAGGTGGATCTCACACAATACATCTCCTTTGTTATGTGTTTAGCTATTAGTATAGAGTGTTTCTCTTTGATCTGTTAGTTCACTCTTTTCACCATACTAGATCTCCAGTATTCTGCTCTTCACCATCTCGCTAGCATCCCGAGTTATGTACAGCTTGTCAGTCAGTCCTTGACTGTTATGGAAATAAAATAAAAGATTTTACTTTTTGTCTCCTTGAAATGTTGTCAACAGTTCAATTGGGCCCTTATGAAGAAGAGGTTACCCTCGAAACGCGTCGGCCACTCCACAATTGGACAGCATCACCTCTCCATCATTTATTGCTTCTTCGCAATTTGTTTTAATATGTTAAACGTCACGAATTACTTTGTACAACAGAATGTGCCTTTTGGCAAATTTTGTTTTCCTCTTTGCCAAATAAATTGTTATATGCTCAACTAACAAACTGCTGTTATATATCTATATCCATATATTTGAAGGCCCTATGTGGCATCAGTAAACAGTGTGCAGGGGACGGGAGGGCCCCACTTTTTGGGTCCTCTTCTATTTTCTCTTTTCTGATTTAGGCTTTGTGCCAAGGCCTTTTTTCCTCCCCCGCACCTTTAAATTCTTAAACCAGCTCTTCTGTACATATAATGATGATTTGAATTTCTATATCAATTGTTACCAGGTGTGCACCACTGTCAGCATTTTTGTTTTCTCCATATGTACTGGTCTTCCAGTGTGGCACGTACCAAGTGGGTAGCACCCTGATATAAACCTTGTTCATTATAAATATGTCATTTTCTCGCATCAACGAGATCACAGATAAACACGCAACTACACTTGCATTTGATGCGGAAGAAGCTAAACGCATATTAGCTCTCATCAAGGATACAGACCAATCTTTACAGAGTAAAGTCAGCCCAGACAAAATAATCTTTCAATTAGAAAAACTCATTAGACGCGAGATATCGCAGAAATTACATGCCAGTACCCTAGTGGAATATTACAAATCACAGAGAATCCCTAGAGGATTGAGGGTATATTTGAGACCTACACTCTGCAGCGAGAGCAAAGCATTTGTTGCTAAATGGGATCAAATTCTGAACAAGTGTTCACTTGACTTGATCTTACTTACGATTGAGGAACTTTCCAAGTCATTGACATCCATCGACAAAGACATAGAAGCACTGACAATACAGCTTTCAGAATTCAAGTCAAAAGAGGATCTGACACAACTTTTGGAAGATATCAATTCCAAATTGAGCAATTACAAAGCAGACATAGAACAAAGGAAACTTCGTAAGTTTAAACGCGATACGTTCGATTATTTGAACGATATCGTGTATACCTGGCAGGAGTTTTACCATCACAGAAACGCCAGCAGAAGTCGAGCTAATAATCTTAACAACTCCAACTCAGGGAGTGATAGTAGTAGTAGCAGTGTGGGAGAACCAATACCGAAAGACCAGTCACAAGAACAAATTCCACAGCAAGTACCAACACCTGGGACCACAATTCCCCACCTTACACCATCTCAATCTGGGACAGTTGCTAGTACCACAGGTGTTTTTTTAGGCCTGAGAGACAGACAAAAAGAAAAAGAAAAACACGACGAGGCAAGAAAAACACAAAAAGGAAGATACAAATAAGTGAAAATCTAGTCATCAACCTATCAAGCAAAAACCTGACGAGTGGCCAACTTGATATCTTAAACCGTGGTCTTTCCTTTGTTCCTACTTGCAACACATCACTATTTGAAGAAAAAATCTGTCTTCACAGATTGTTGAGGAAATTAAGATTGAAGATGTTTTTCGAATCCGATTTGGATACAGAATCACAGGCCCTAGAGGATGACATCCTACAGATGCGCCCCAAGAGTACTTTCGACCCTCAGATTCAAAATTCGATCTTGGATCTCTTCGAGAAGAGTGTCATTAATGACCTCAAAAGAATTAATTACCATAGCACTAAACCAGTTAATATTAAGAATAGCCAACTTGAACATGTTGAACAGCTGGCTAAAGATGAAGATTTAACTATCAAACCTGCGGATAAGGGTGGGGCAATCGTGATCATGGATTCATCCTACTACACACGGAGATGTCTGGAACTACTTAACGACACCGTTACTTACACAAAACTTGATAATGATCCACTACTTAGAATCAAAGCCATCATCCAGAAAGCTATTGACAATGCTTTGGAAAACAACTGGATTGATTCAAAAACAAGTCAGTTCCTTATAAACAAATATCCAATCACGCCTGTGTTCTATGGCTTACCAAAGGTTCATAAAGACAACATTAATCCGCCACTCAGACCAATAGTTGCGGGAACTGATAGCATATTTGACCCATTGGCCATCTATGTGGATCGTTTACTTCAACCTCTAATCCAGGAAATACCAACCTACCTGAAGGACACTACAGACTTCCTCAACTGTCTACAAGAAATCATAGCCCTGGACACTAGCTGCATTCTCTTTAGTATGGATGTATGCAGCCTTTACACCTCTATTCCCCACATCGAAGGGGTTGATGCTGTACTCTGGCTCCTGTTGAATCATGAACATATAAGAGGGAACAAAGAATTTATTGTGGAATTACTGGAAATAATTCTTCACAACAGTTACTTTAGATTTCAGGGCCAATACTATGTACAATCATCAGGTACTTCAATGGGGTCGGCCATGGCTCCGGTTTATGCTAACACCTACATGTATAAATTTGAAAAAGAAAACGTGTTGGATCACCCATTTTGGTCATTTAAAATCTTGACCTGGAAACGTTATATAGATGATATCTTCGGTATCTGGTGTGGTACACGAGATGAATTGGATCTTTTTTTGGAACATCTGAATTCAGTGAACAACACAATCAAATTCACAATGGAAGTAGGGGACCCTTCATTACATTTTTTGGATGTGAGCTTACAGATCAAAGAGGGTCACATCGACACCACGGTGTACCATAAACCAACAGACGTGAATAATCTTTTACATTTCAGCAGTTTCCATCCTAAACCCATGCTCAAAAGCCTACCATTCAGTCAAATGTTAAGATTGAAGAGAATTATCTCAGACCCAGCAGGCCTTGACTCAGAATGTTCATTTCTAGTTGAACGATTTGGATCTAGGGGGTATCCAGATACTATCACAGGAGAAGCCCGCAACAGATCAGAGACCTTCACGAAGGAACAACTACGCATCCCTAAAGTCAAGGATAAGTCCACACCGCTACTCTACATTTCAAAGTACTCACGACAGAGTTTCCAAATCAGCAAAACTCTGCGTAAAAATTGGACCATACTACACAATGATCCCTCTCTCCTGAAATTATTTCCCAAAGCACCAATGATGGCCTTTAAACGTGGACATAATCTCAAAGATAAACTAGTGAGAGCGGAAAGACCTCCTAAAGACAAACAACTTGTACTGAGTACCATAAAGAAGGGTACCTTTCCCTGCTTGAACTGTACGAACTGTAACAATGTTATAAAAGGTGAAACGATATCTCACCCACAAACTGGGAAGAAATTCAAAATCAGAGACTTTTCCACCTGCCTCTCCGCAGGTGTCATCTACTCATTGAAATGTCCCTGTGGTAAATTATACATAGGACAAACCACAAGACCCGTCAAAGAAAGATGGTCAGAACACAAATCCACCATCAGATGTAAGAATCTCAGATCCCCAGTGGCAAGGCACTTCATCGAATTCCAACATACGATTGCACAAATTAAATTTCAAGTCATAGAAATTGTCAAACGTCCACACAGAGGTGGCAATTACCAATCCCTGTTGTCACAGCGAGAGAAGTACTGGATCCACACACTTGACACTTTGCAACCTAAGGGTCTGAATGATGAATTCTCTTTGAGTTGCTTTCTATAGTGAATTGTGAAACTCACATGTTACATCGCCAACTACTATACACAAGTGTCAGTATCCCGGACTTTAAAAAAAATTTTTTTTCTTTGTCATTACAAGTGTTGTGACTTTGATGTTTTCTTCAAGGGAACTGTATTTTCCTATGTTTGACTTGCCTATATTCACTTAAATGTTTGCACCTGTTCACGAATGACCAATTGAACCATCTCTCCATTCGTTCGAACCTTGTATGAGTAATAGGCTACATCGCAATCTTTTATCCCCTTGTCAGTGAATTATACTTGTCTCACTATATAATGAGTAGCCTCATGACTCTACATGATTTGTTTTGGACTATTAAGAGTAAACTGCATGTACCATTTGTGTTATCTATCATGACTGTAACGATTATTGTACTATTCACAAATTTCTGTTCCATTAGAACCAAAATTATAAAATGCGTTGCGATGGTGAACACCAGAATTCTTATGTTTCATTATGGAACATATTAACTCTACTTTTCTTATTTATCCTGATCTCTGGTCAGTCCCTATGAGTACGCTTGCACTATGCGCCATTGCATGATGGCCTCCATATTCCTCACTCACCGGCTTCTATGCCCTTTTCTATGTTTATTATTTAGTTTCCTTTCTACGTCTGACGGCGTGTCCCCAGCACAGCTCGTTCCCTAGGTTACGACCGCGCGGAGCCACTGCCTGCCGGTTTCAGTTTCCACTAACAGTGTTCCCCGCACTGTACAGGTAAGCTACCGCTACTTGGGTCCCTTTGCCCGGTTGGGAGACCCCAGGTTTATTTCTCTCCAGTATAACAGAAACGTATATGTCCCCACTTAGGTGCCAGCAGTACGTGTCTCTTTGCAGATGCCCTGCATCGTATAATTGTTTCGAATACTTGTTGACCACACGGATGCCCCTGTTGCCTTGGCTACTCGTCCCGCAACTCGAGTGAGTGCATTCTTTAAAACCAATTCCGGTTTATTTTAAGTATTATTTATTTTATTCAGTAGCGCTCTTTCGGAGTTATTCTTTCTCCGTCCACAGGAGGGGTATGGTTTTTTCTTAAACACGCTCCCCATATTGACTCAGCTTTTTCACTATTCAAGGGTGGTCCTTGCTATTTAGAACCCACTACCGCTTTTGGCTTATCTCGATCTGTCTGACTCTTCATCACGCCATTTTCTAGATCCCACCATGTAGGTGGATCTCACACAATACATCTCCTTTGTTATGTGTTTAGCTATTAGTATAGAGTGTTTCTCTTTGATCTGTTAGTTCACTCTTTTCACCATACTAGATCTCCAGTATTCTGCTCTTCACCATCTCGCTAGCATCCCGAGTTATGTACAGCTTGTCAGTCAGTCCTTGACTGTTATGGAAATAAAATAAAAGATTTTACTTTTTGTCTCCTTGAAATGTTGTCAACAGTTCAATTGGGCCCTTATGAAGAAGAGGTTACCCTCGAAACGCGTCGGCCACTCCACAATTGGACAGCATCACCTCTCCATCATTTATTGCTTCTTCGCAATTTGTTTTAATATGTTAAACGTCACGAATTACTTTGTACAACAGAATGTGCCTTTTGGCAAATTTTGTTTTCCTCTTTGCCAAATAAATTGTTATATGCTCAACTAACAAACTGCTGTTATATATCTATATCCATATATTTGAAGGCCCTATGTGGCATCAGTAAACAGTGTGCAGGGGACGGGAGGGCCCCACTTTTTGGGTCCTCTTCTATTTTCTCTTTTCTGATTTAGGCTTTGTGCCAAGGCCTTTTTTCCTCCCCCGCACCTTTAAATTCTTAAACCAGCTCTTCTGTACATATAATGATGATTTGAATTTCTATATCAATTGTTACCAGGTGTGCACCACTGTCAGCATTTTTATTAACGTCCCCTTCACCAGTGTTGTTAGAGGATTAATCTGAAGAGTATGTGGTGACAAGGATTCTAAATTCTAGAAGACTTAGAGGAAGAATTCAATATCTAATTGATTGGGAGGGTTTCGGACCAGAACAGCGTACCTGGGAGGATGAATCAAATGTGCATGCCCCAGAATTAGTTGCAAAATTTCATAGGAAGTATCCTTCTAAGGCTAGCCCTGGGACAGGGCGTTAAAAGGGGGGGTACTGTCAGGTTTCAGGAGCTGTGGTTGATTGTGGAGAAATATACGTGTGTGTTTAAGATGCTAAATGGTTTGGGCCTTAACCTAGAAGTACAGAGTGTGGAGAAGTTCCCAAGCCAAGATGGTGATTCAAGCAACATTCCTGATCGGTCAGAAGTGCAGAAAAGGCATTGTTAGAACATTCTAAACTGCCTTTCATTGTCAGCAGCCCAGCAGGGAGGTCCTATGTTTGGTGTTCAGGTGTTTTTTGGAGACTTTAGCTGGGCCCCTATGCTGGAGTTAAGCCATCTGGAACAGGAGAAAGTTTTGGAGAATTGAGAATTTGTATTATCGTCATTCAAAGAAAGAAGCAAGCTAAGTGACTTTTTATGACATCCTTCTTGTTTACTCTAAAGGAGGTCTATGCTCTGTTATATATATATATATGTTTCCCAGTTTCCTGTTTCCTTTTAAAGTGTCTAAAGAAAAAAACTAGACTTTGGTTTGTTCCTGTTATTTAGAAGAGTTTATCTGCAAAAGTTAAATGGAACAGAATCTTCTTATTTACTAAATTTGTTAACGTCTCGTGTGCGTGCCGTTCCTCGTTCAGCACGAGTGAGTTCAAGTCTTCGTTGGATGATTCAAGGATGCGTCGAGAGAGCGTATTATTTCTAAGCACAGAATATTTTCTATGCTCTCGCGAAGCGTCGGTCGTGGTGAGGAAGACATTTTACATTGTCTGCGTAAATGACAATGTGTTAGGCATAATTAAAGAACACTTTCTTTTTGCACTGCTTCGTTTTCATTTTTTCTATATTAACTACTGACCTTGTGCGCGTTCTTCATAGGAACCGCATGTGTGCTTTATAAAGACTTCCTTTGGAAAACGAAATGCTGTTTGAAAACACATGCGCACTTAAAGGAAAACAGAGTACAAGACACCATTTGATTGCGCTTGCTCAGTTAGAGTTTAACTCTTAAGTTGGGAACGGTATGTTTTTACTCTTGCGCACTTAAAGGAAAACAAAGCACAAGACACTATTCGATTGTGTATGATTAAATTGAGTTTAAGTCTAACGCTGGGCACGCTGGGTTTATATACATTCACGTTTTAAGGAAAAAAGAATAACAACATTTGGCTCTTGCATGCGCTAGCTTAATTATACTCAATTTGAATACAAAGGCACTTTTATTTAAAAGACAAAGACCAGCATGAAACCTTTCTTTGAGCTGGATAGAATGAGATAGAGGAGTTTGAAGCTGCAATAACTCTTGGAATTCTGCCCTCATCAAAACTATTATTTTAAAAGAATACCCAGAGTGTTTGGTTGAACAGCTTTCAGTTCTCCTGCTACAGAGTCTCTGAGGTTGACACAGTGACTGTTTCTCATCAACTCTCATTCAGTAAGAATAGTAATCCTCTAAGAAATCAAAAGAGGAAAATCAGGTATGGTGTTGTGTTAATTTCTTTTTTGGGATATATCATTTGTTGCACAAGAATGGTCAATGACTAAATAGTTATTTATTGATTTCTTTTCCATAGGTTGAGAGTTTAACAGAAGTGGAACTAAACCTGAAGTTTGTTATTTTGTCCCATTTTCCCCCTTTCCCTCAGGAATGCTAACAGCTACACTGTTAACTATCAGTAGAGAGGTCAGCATTCATAGGGGACTGTGCGGGTTCAGCAGCTTCTGTGGACACACAAATGAAGAATTGGAAAAAAGCCTGACATAACGTTCTTCGCAAGCGTAATTGGTTTCAGCACAAATAACACCTGAATGCTTTCAGGGACTTTCTGCATTACGTACACAAGTGTGTGACAGACGGATTGATACGCGCTTGAGCGCGGGCGCACATTACCGTTTTATCTCCTCAATCTAGGGTTCCCCTCAAAGTAATAGCTCAGAGGCTGGGGCCAGAGCCGCGGGCGAATGCACCCGTGTTAGGCAGCCTGCCCCACCTCCTCCCTCATAGATTCAGTGAAAAACACAGTGCACAGTGGTCTCTAAGACGCCGTGGACGCCGGCAGCCAAAGGGGTTTTCCCTCCCAGCTTACCTGCACAACAGATCTCATCATAGAGATTCCGTCCACGCTTTCACTCGGCTGACTTCTCTGATGATTACGAAGCGGCAAAGACAATTTATTAAAAAGAAAAAAAGAAAAGAAACAGGGAAGTAACGCTACGTGTGACTCAGAAACTGGGTTCCCTCCAACAGCTCACATCAGCTCATTACATACAATGGCACACTATAAAAGTCATAAAGCCTCTCAGAGCACTTCCCCAGAATGGAGTGCTGACGAATGGGGAGAGCAGCCTGTCGCAGAGGAGGAAGATTTCGCCTTCAGTTTCAAGAGAGGCCTGGGAAATTCCCTGTCACAAGCAGTTACTGAGTGCATGATGCCCCTAGCCCAAAGGCTAGACCACCTGGAGGCCATGATTTACAAGTAAAAGGAGGAGAGTGAAGTACCCAGGAGGAAGAGGGCACTGATCCTGAGGGAGGGAACATCAGCAAGACACCCCGAACCAGGGGTTGACCAGGACTGTAAAAAGGCTCGGAAGAGGACTGCCTCTTTGCGCCCCAGAGCACCACAGAAGGGGTGGGCTCAACACCCCAAGAGTCAGCCGACCCAGTAAAGTGAAGAAAGCCTTTATGATGAGGGCGGCAGTGCCAGACTCTCAACCCGCTGCCCCAGGGGTGTACAATGAAGGGGAGGAGGATGATGCAGGGTACTCACCAGATGATGGGGGCGAGGAGGACATTGTTATGCCTCAACCCAAGGTGACAAAGGAGCCTCGTGACGAGGATGAGGAAGGGCTTCTGGATATGTTTGACCCTGAGGCCATGGCACATCCGAGATCCTCAGAGTGGGTGCCGTCACCCAGAGTGACCCAATATATGGCACAGCACCTGCGAAAGCCGCTAGACAGGGAAGTCAGAGCCAAAATGAGAACGGAATGCCCCAGAACGCTACTGCCAGGAAAGGTCACGGATACCCCAGAGTTGGACCCAAAAATGGTGACATTCGTCACGAAGGCGACAAAGGACATAAGAAAAGGGGTAGAGCGTGGCGACGGTGCCAGGACAGAGTGCTGGACCTGGCAGGGCCGCTCGCTAAAATAATGGACCTGGCAGAAAAAGCATCAGACACTGGCGAACCAGTGGACGTCATGGCCCTGGTAAGTTGGGCCCAGAGGGCGGTGTGCCTATTGGGCAATGCTAACTGCGCCCTCTCAGTTGAGAAGAGATGGGGGGGGTGTTACTCAAGATCGATGGTAAATTGAGTGATTTGGCCTCTTACGATGCAGGCAGAGAGGCAAAGGGCCTGTTATTTGGGGACACATTTGCAAAAGAAATGTCCCAGTTTGTTGGGACGTATTCAGCACTTGAAAAAGCGTAAACCTCCATCTGACTAATTTTCCCGGGGCAAGTTTTTGCAGGGACCAGACAGCAAAGAGGTTGGGCGTCCGGTTGTTTGGGCTAATTCAGAAGACCTCAAGGACATAGAGTCCAATACTGGGAGAATCGCCAACAAGACAATTTTTTCCTGACCAAAGCCCATTTCCCCAGGAACCGCAGGGGGAGAGGCGCCTACAGGCAGACAAACACGCCAAACGGTGAGTGCTCAGCCAGCCTCTCTTCCAGTTGTGGTGACAGCGCATGTTAGGCGCACAGTTTGGGGCTCATTCTGTAAGGGGCGCGATGGCTTCTAGGGCTTTCTCAGCAGGCGTACCATTGCAGGATATTATGAAAGCATCTGATGGGTCGAATGAATCCACATTCAAAACCTTTTATTTCAAACCTATCGCCCAGATAGGGAATACAGTGATTGACATCTTTGAACAAGCATAATGCTTACCTCCTGTCTCGAGATAGAATGAAGATTGCCCATGCTGAGAGCTCTGGACAGTCTTGATTCTATTAAAGACAAGGAGGCGAGCATTATATCCCACCCAGGGATACGTAATTCCTTGGGACCCATAGTTATTAACGAAGGCCCGGGGGCATTACCAGTCGGTAATGCCCCCGCCGCGAGGGGCATATAGCTATTAGTACCCCAGCCCGCAAAAACTGCGTGACCGGGGCACTAAAAGCTTTTTTTTTTGTCCCGAAACGCTGCAGCGTTTTGGGAGAAAGAAAAAAAAAATACGTCAAACAAAATGCCCGCCATGGAAAGGGAAAACGGAGTCTGTTTTTCCTTTCCCTGGCGGCCTTCGGGAGTGGATGTGCTGGAAACAGAAATATTTCCAGCGTGTCCGCTCCTGAAAAAAAAAGAAGGTAAGTGCGGTTGGGAGGGCGGGAGGCAGAGGAAGGGAAGAAAGAAAAAAGAAGAAAAAAAAAAAAAACGTACCTTGGATGGCCCCGCTCCGAGTCTCCACACATCAGGAGGCTGCCATCGTCCCCCACCGGGGACAAAGGATAGAAGGTAAGTGGGGTGGGGAGGGAAAGGAGGTGGGAGGAGTGAGGGAGGGGAAAAAAAGTCAAAGCTTTACCTGAGTCCCCAGCGGGGGGCGAAGGCAGCCTCTCAGCCGTGGGGAGGCTCGGAGCGGGGATGGCCCAGCTTCGAGCATCCTCATTGGCTGAGGGGCTGCCATGCCCCCCGCCGCGGACAAAGGCTGTGGAATCCCGACAGAGGGATTCCCGGCCTGGTAATGACTCGGCGAGGGCCAATCAGAATGTCTCTTTCATTCTGATTGCGCCCTCTCTGGGTACGAATATTGAATACGTATATGAAATATGAATATGCTTTATGAAGGTATATGTTACATATTTTAAGGAGAACCCGCCCTTATGATCATTTCTCTATTGGTTGCAGGGAAAGACCAGAAACAAACCTGAGAGCAGTACACCCAGAGGCGCAGGAGTGCAGTTCTAGAGTTCCGTTGGATTGTTGGGAATACAGGAATGAGTTTCTAGTTCAGGTCATTGAGAGTTAACAGTTGGTGTTGAAAGTTACATGGACATTAGCTGCCAAAGAAAGAGGAGGAATGGTAGAAGAGAGGACTACATATACTAGGGAACAGAGCCTGATTGGACACTGAGGTCTAGGCAGGACTACAGGAAAGCAGAGATTTGTGGGGTTTTGTAGTCCTTAAAGAAACATTTTAAGATGGAGATAAACTAAGAACCCTTTTTTGGTTTCAAGAAACAAAACTAACAAAAAATGTTTGATCAGTTTAAAGTGTTAAAATGTTTTAAGATTTGAAATTGCTGAGTATGAAGTGATAAAGAAAGGAAAGCAAAATGCTCACTGGCTTGTCTTTAATAGAATCAAGGATGTCCAGCGTTCTCATTGTGGGCAGTCTTGATTATCAATAAGTAAACTAATCAACTTCAACACATTGTGTTTTAGGTATGTGCTGTATTTCTCAGAATAGTGTTAAAACAAGTATTTATTTATAAGCTTTGTCAGGTAATATAGAAGTCATTACAATTTTCTCTGCTTTAACCATAGATTTCTTTCTCAGGATTTGTATTTAGTAACCTTGGTAAGACTTAACTTGAACTTCCATCATGTAAAGTTATTCTCAATGGCATTAGGCACTTGATCTCAAAGTTTCAGAATGCAGTGGTTCCCTTTGTAATACTTGTCTCAATGGTTCTAGGAACGTGGCCTTCACTTTCAAGCATGCACTATTTCATTTGGCTCTCTGCTTTACAATGCCTCTAGGAACTTGGCAGTCAAATGCCTATATTAAGAAGCTTTCTCTTTATTTTTATTTTCACTTTCTCAATAGCCTTGGGAATTCATCCTACAAGTTCCAGCGTGTACTACTTTTCATCATGATCCAGTTAATTTCACAGTGACCAATTCCATAAAACTTGTACAAGGAAAATTGATGTGCAAATGCAAATTAATTCCAGAAATATGTACCATATAAATGATTGACACAAGTGTTTTTATTTAAATTCATCCTTTGCTCATTGTTCACTTTTTCAGTGACTCTATGTACCCTGCCTACAAATTCAAAAAGCTATCACTGTAAATGCTTACTTTCGTGGTATCAATTGCCTTTTTGTGTGCTTTGGACCTCACCTCAGGATTCGCTGAAGTCTCTCCCTCTGCTGGTCTCTTTAGAAGTTTCGGGTGGTCCCACTTGCCCACCCAGATATTCTGCTATTCTTCTGATTCTCTAGACTGCTACATTGCCCTATGGTTTCCTCCAACACCACCCCACCTGCCCTGTTTCCTGCTCAGGGGCCTCGCATTGCAGCTCTCCTTCTGTTTCTCCCCCTTCATGCTCATTGCTTTTTGCAACCTCTGTGTACATTGATGACCAGCAACCCCTTCCTAGTATGCTTTGCTATCTTTCAACCTGCCTCCTATCACTCTTAGTATCTGCAGGGTTCCCCCCTCTGAATGGCTTCTCCAGATTTGTCTGTATTGTGCTGTTACATGGCACATCAAATAACTCTAACTATTCTTTTTTGATATTGAAGGTCTGGAGGTCTCTTTAAAATATCAGACTATCAATTCTTTGTGAAGTCTTTAACCTTTAAACACTTGTGTACGCCTCTGTTTTCCCTGCCAACCGAGGCCCTTCCCCGGGTGTCGCCATTTTGATTGTGGGGAGGGAAAAGATAAACCACTCCCTGTTCTTTCTCCATTGCAACAAAGCCCTACGGTATCTTAGTCCCCTGCCGCGCCGCCCTCCTTCCCCACTTATCTTCTGGACCAGAGCTTTCTGCTCCAATCCCGACGCTCCATCCCAACCTCGGCTGTAATAGAAATAGAAAAGGGACTATATCTCTTTTCTATTTACTATGGCAGTTTTTCCCCACTGTAGGTTGGGGTTGCGCAATATGCAGAGAGCCTGTCTTCAGTAAAATAATAAGAAAATATAACGTTTTGCACCTCGGATATGAGCTAGCATTCCCTTGTTAGGGGTGTGTATATGGCCGGTAATGAGGAGAAACATATGACCAGCATTGCACCAATTTACTTTGCACTGTTACCTCCTTGATGGTTTTTATCAGAACTATGACATCAAATATAGCATTACTCCTTTCAAACTGTACTTTGTGTTTCAGGAGATGGGCAGTGGAGACCAGAGAGTAGCTTAAGCAAATATGCAGATGATGCACTCGTACAAAGTGTAGTGGAAATTGCATGGGCAAGACCTACAAGCAATTCTGGGCGTAGCACATGCAGTCCAAGGAATGATCCAATAACGCCAGCACCACAATCAGCAAGAGGTAAAAGTGTGTTCTTGACTCCCGAGTATGATTTTCCATATTCTTTTCAATTTGACTAGGCAAGAGAACTAAGTTAGCTCTTTGTGATATTAGCTTGAGAATGTGTGTGTAGCACAGCTTCACAGATTCGAATCCAAACATCAAGTCACCTGTTTTTTTCTTTCACAGCCTTTCATAGTAGATACATTTACAAGTATTAACTTCATGTGCTAATATGTTAGGTTTTCTTTTAGAACCGATATGCCAACAACAGTATCTCGTATTAAGAATTGCTTACCAGTTTATGGAATTATATAGCTCTAATTTGTACTATGCTATAATATGTTGTGGAGGCACAACATATGAGTGTAAAACCCAACAGTCATAAAATCACCCAAACTTAATTTTGTAAAAATATGATATGCACTTGCTGTTGTATGATGGTCTCCTCTAAAAAAAAACTTGGTAACCTTGTCGACCACTGTAAAATGCAACACAAGTGAGTTTTCTGATGGATTAAGGAGCAGAGGGATAAGCTCTTTAGAACGATCTCAGTTTTAGATTTAGTGAAGGGCAGCCAGAATTTATCCATTGATCTTCGTATTTAACTGCTAATTGGAGTTATGTGTAGATAGTCACATCAGTTTACCGAACTGTAGTTATTTAGTATTTCGTGTCATCTGCAACCTTCTTAAAATGTGGAAAGTATAGCCTTTATAATTATTTCTTTTTGACAACTTTATTCAAAGACTTATCAAAAGAAATATTTCATTCCAAAACAACAATTATGATAATAATAAAACTACAACTGGAATGGAAAAGCATTATACAAGTCGATATAAATAGAACAGAATAAACAAGTGAAATCAATCATTTATCCCCACTACATGCAACAATCCCAATTTGAAATGATACATAGTCAGAAATCAGAGGAAAATAAGAAAAAACACAAACACACTACCATGCAGTACAAGACAAACATGACAAAACAAACACAATAGCAAATTAATCACTCCAAAATCAATTAAGAAAAAAAAACTAACGATAGCCTATTAGCACTTAACTCACATAGAGCTCATTAAAAGCATTCCATTGCTCCTTATAAAATTCTTCTCTATGTAAAGCATAATACTTAATCCTTTCAAACCTCGAGAGCAACTGCACCTGCGATAACCACTCATAAATACTTGGTTTCTTTCTCATTTTCCAGAGGCGTAAAATTTGACGAGTCGCCACAAGAAACAATTTATTAGCCCAACACAGAGTCGCAAAACTTAAATGACGAGTGCCTACTGGTGATTTCAGACGGACTGTTAACGGCGTCCTTGGAAAAGATATGTTCCAGACCAAATCAACTCTATCCAAAACCTCACTCCAAAAATCCTTAACCCTTGAACAATCCCATAACATGTGGAGCATAGTGCCTTCTTCCGTAGAGCAGCTCCAGCATTTATTATCCTCTCTTAAGCCAAATCTGTGCATTCTAACCGGAGTCCAAAACAGACGCCCCAGAATCCTCTGTTGAATATATCGTAGATTCAGATCAATCTTCATCCTAACTGGAACCTTTCATAGAACCTCCCAGTCCTTCATAGAAATATCTCTACCCAGTTCATCACACCACACAAGACGTAGAGCATTCTATGAAGATCTGAACTTCTATTCTTCCGGGAACAATTTCAAATAACTAAACACTTCACGAGGAGACACTACGATAAAACTACACTGTGCCGGTCTTTGTAACAATGGATCATTAAGCATTAATAATCTCTCAGAAATCAAATCCTTCAACAATCTATATCTCCTTAATTCCCTATTATGTAGCACAAACTTCCTCTTCAGAGACTCAAATGATATCATACCCTCATCACCCCAGACATCCCTTATAAGTAATATACCCTTGTTCATCCAACTCCTCCAGCATAACATCTTATTATTTATCTGTGAGTGGAAGCGCCCCCAGGTTAGCACGATCCTCCCCGCAATGGGAGACAATAATGGACACTCCCGCAATGGGAATAAGGCCAAGACAGAGTGCGGGTGAGCGTAAGTGGGAGTTTATCAAAAGAATATGGCATGCAAAGAACTCTGCAACCTCCGAGAGCGCTCTGCCTGACAATCGCAAAGGCAGGCGTATTTCTAATACACAAAGCGTCATCAGAACCTACATACTATAGGGGGCACAAGTTAATTGGGATTGGGTGGCGTCGACTAACTATAGGTGTTGCTGCAGCGTGGTTGGTCCGGGTGGGAGGACGTCACTGGTCAGCCTCGTGGGTTGGGTTGGGCCTGGCAGGCCGGCTTGAGGTCATCCGGGCGGTGTTGGTACGCTGGGTCAGCCTGTGACAATGATGAATACCTTCCCTGACTTGGGTGCCCTAGGTCATGCACATTGCAGTTACTTAAAACCCAATATCTAACTTCTACAGTAAATCTTTCAATCAATGAAATACAACACAGGAGGAATGCACCTTGTGAGGGGTCTGGTGGTCATCTATTAGATTTACCGGTGTTCTGACGTCTGGTATTTCAGGTCGAGGGGCTGGGCTCTGGGGCTTGGGCCGGGTGGTACATGTTTTACTACTACGTTAGAGGTTACTATGAAGGGGGCTCTGTGTCTTGTCCCATTGTCGGGGGTAGTCTTTGTGCGGGGTCAGACTTCTTGGGGTGGTCTGGGGGGATTGTGGGATTTACGAGAGGGTGCTGGTAGATCAGTGGATTCAAACGTAAGTTTATTACCGTGCTGTAAATAACACAGGTGGCGGCCGGTGGCCTTGGATGCTGTGTTGGGGCCTCTGACTCTCTGAAGCGGTTCCAGCTTGGTCGGGGGAGGTGGGGGAGCACGGCACAGGCCTTAGCTTTTTTCTATTTGGCAGGCTTCGTAGGGTGGGAGGGAGAATGGCCTTGCATATATTCACAAAAGGTATTTTCCTCGTGTGTTGCCTAATTTTGAATACAAAACTTTTATATCATTTGTCTTATTTTAATCTACTGTACCACACATATATACTTCAAGTTCATTAAACATTTCGTTAATATATTCAGTCTGAGTACCTTTTCGTTACCTAACATTATATTCACTACAGTGTTTGATTATTTTATGTACATTAGACGTTACATGAGGTAGTTCTAGGTTATGGACTACAGAGATTGATACTCGCCGCTACGGGTGGCTAAGAAAACATATACGAGTTCAGGTTTCTACATAAAACTGAAAGAACACTTATACAGATAAAGGTTATACGTTTCGTCGACATCTTTCTCTGTGGTTATAGCAGCATTAGTCCAGACATGGGGTGACATCATATAAACGTTACATCTTTATGGTTAATTCACAGTTTACAGGATCTGTTTAAAAAGAGGTAGTTCATTAATACCAATACTTGAATTATTTTCTACTTTCTTCAGATAGTGATGCTACAGTTTCTTCCCCGTCGCCCCGGCCTCGCGGACCAGGTCATGCGGGGTGCAGTATTACATTGTGAACGACGAAATGTTACAGTGTTAGCATCTCGGGTTAGCTCATACCCGGCTTTCTCATGGGAACGCGCTCGCAGCGGATCTACCATGGTGCTACGGAGGCAGGGATGCTTGGAAAGCCCTCCAAAGGTGGGGGCCGCGCTACAGTGCGCTGAACTCACGCCATCTTTGCTGGGCAAGATGGCTTCTAGGCCTGTCTAAACTTTAGTGTGTGTGGATGATGGATACGTGGGGGCAATGTCATCGGCGGGCGAGCCCTCCTCCACCTGGGCCCGGGTGGCATGAGGGGACACTCAGCGAGCCATGGTCCTCACCTGGGGAGAATAATGCAGGAGAGGGGGGCCTTCAAGGCCTGTCCTCCCCTACATTTCCCCCCTTTCGTTACTAAAGTAACAAATTCTTTAGGTCTTCTAACCTTCTGCACTCTTGTTCCTCTATTACCGCGTCATCCCATGCAGGTGTTCCCTTGATGGGCATCCATGCCCTGCACACCCCCCTTAAGCTCTCACCTCTTCTCGCATATTTGTCTGGTGTGCACGTTAAATATATACAGTCACCACTTTCCTCCAAATCCACCCAGACCTCTGTGTACCATTCTAATTCCACGTCTCGGGGTTCCTGGATAGTGGTATGCCATAGTTTGTCTACTATATACTTGTCACGGTACATAGGCACTAACCGGTACTGGGGGGTGTTGTCTGTTCCTGTCTGCACATGTACTTCTTGTGTTGCCCTGATTGTACCACCAGAGTTGCCCATTGTCACCATCATCATTGCGCCGTTAGGGACCGCATTTGCACAACATCGGAGGCCCACCTGGCACAGGCAGAACGCCACGAGGAGGAACACCACAGCTGGTACCAGAAATTTCATCGTCATTCCAAGCCATGAGGGAACCCAGGAGAAAATATTGTCGAACCACGTGCTGGCTTCTGCTCCACCTTCCATCTTCATCTTCTCTCCCAGATTGTGTACTGCTTCGATCACGTGGGATAGGGAACCATTTTCCGCGTCTTCAGAAGGTACGAAAGTGCAGCAGGCACTTCCTATTTTTCGGCAAACACCTCCGTCCATCGCTGTCAGTAGGTCCAGAACATACCTGTTCTGCATGGTCATCAGGCGTAGAGCTCGCAGTTCTACTTTTATTATGTTGAACCCTTCTTCAGTGTCATTGGCTAACTGAATCAGTTCCCACCGTGTTATCTGGAGCCATTTTGCATTTGCCCTTGCTTGGACGCTTGAAATCAGCGAGGCAAAGAATGTTTCTACAGAGCTGAACAGTCGGTACCTGTCTGGGATCTGTGCCAATAAATCGGACGAAGCTTGAGATATGTAATTTGATGTCCGTCTGTTCCGTGATAGCTCTTCTCCCTTCCCTCCGGAGGGCAGGACATAGAGGTGTGATTTTGCAGTGGGAGGAACCGCACCCTGGTGCATGTTCCCTGGTGTCCTTTTATTTTCGTCAACGTGGCTTTCTGGAATCACCATTAGGGCCGAGTGCAGAGTGGCCATCGAGCAGCTGCCGCTCCATGCCTGGGGAAGGTGCAAGTAGGCCTGGGTCCCACATACCCAGTATGTGTCCATTAATGCGGCTGTTCCTTTTCTCATGTCTGGGATGGTGAGAGTTTTGTTGCAGTTTTTATTCGTCCCTATTGCCACTTTTCCTTCTCCCTTAAAACATAGTTCGTTCTTGATCTCACTTTGTAGCTTGAAGGGTTTCTCCATTGCCGTTACCCATGTTAGTTTGGAAATGTGTTCCTTCCATACTGATGTGCACGTTTCTTCTATCCATCGCAGCCTGGCTGGTTGGACACCTCTCAGTGCTTCCGCTTTACACAGTACTTCTTCATCTTTCCATTTGTTTTCAGAAAATAGTGTCCCTTGTATCGCAAAAAATGGTTCTTTGAGACATACCACTCCAGCTGCTTTTGGGTAGCACGTTTTTTCAGTCTGTATAATCTTGAAAGTGACGTCGTGTGCCTGGAAGGTGTTTTTTATTCGGCATAGCGTGAGATGAAGGAGACACTGGGCATCTACAATGGGCAATTCTCTGGGCAACAACACTTTAGGTGTGCCTGATGCATGGGGAATGAGCGAGCAGACATAACAGCTCTCATTTGTCGTTTGTTTGGCTGTGGCACTCATATCAGCATACCATTTATTTGCTTGGTGGGGGTGCCGAGGGTCTTCCATTTTGTCTAAGCCTAACCCATAGTACTCATCATACCCCCTCCTACTTGTCTCTCTTCTCCGCCTACTATCCTTGCTTCTCCTACGTCTGCTGCTTTTGATAGATGAAAAAATGGGCCCCCCTTCCTCCTTCCCACCCCCCTTGTCAAATTTCTGATATGTTTCCTTATGTTCTTTCATAGTTATAATATTCCCATCTTCCTCAATAAACAACAAGTCACTTTCTTCTAATGGGGTGGGGAGGGTATTGGGGCTGCTATATATTTCAGGTATGGACATTGTGTTGTTTTCCATTTCTGTTTGTATACCTCTTGAATCTGACAGGGCGACAGTGGGTGGTTCAGTGTAGTAACCCCATACAAAGTGTGATCCATCCCATACTAAAAAATCACCTTCTTTAATATTTACACTTGTGGTTGCATTGCTCCCAGGAGCTCGGGTGATGTTACTCCCCCCTCCCCCCTCGGTCATCTCGATAGAGATGAACGCTATAAACCAATATGTCACCAGGCAAAATATTGTTAGGAAGAACACAATAACACACATTGACAATCCGCATTCGTATGAATATGTAAGTCTATCTATCAAGGTTTCTTTAATTCTAACAAATCTATTAGTTGCAGGCTGCCCATTAGATGCCATGGTAATTCCTGTTTGAGATACAAAAGTGCATTAAGTACAGGCATGTAAACATTTCCAACGTTGTTAACTTTTTTTTTTTTTTTTTTTTTTACAAAGCATAGAAGTGGGTAGGGGAAGGGTTTGTTTCCACAGACAAGGGTATTTACAATCAGTACTTTTAGACCATTGTACAATATATGAAAAAGAACCTTCTTCAAAAGAAAGAAAAGTTTCAAAACAAATGAGAGAACAAAACATTCAAAAAAAAAATTTTTTTTTTTTTTTTTTTTTTCGTACGAATGCCATGTCATCAGTTGCATTCATTGTCAATCGCTGCACATACACAAAATCACCTTCACTCATTCTGCACAACTCCACTGTCCGCTGTTGCCTGTGCCTCGTCCTGCACCTCACCTTCCACGGCGCTATAGGCTCTGCGTACGTCTGTCAAATGCACCCAGTATCTCAGGCCCTTCACCTTTACTGCCGTGGGCGTGCAAAACACTACCTCATAAGGGCCATGGAAACGTGGCGCATTCCACCTTCGCACAAAACTTCTGACATATATAAAGTCACCTGGCATCAGCTGTAATTGTTTGTCGGGCAGTGTTACTGTTTCTGTTGTATTCCCCTCCTCTCTTGTAGAGGGGGGGGCGAGTTGTTTCGCTATCATGCGCGCTGCCCGTGTCAGTTTTTTCAAGTACTCTGTGAACTCCTCTCCCAATACCGCTGCGCTTCTGTGTGCATCAGAACGTTCACGGAGAGGTGAATGTGCTGTGTGCATTCTCCTTCCCGTGACGATCTCATGCGGGGACAAATGGTGGTCTTTACTTGGCTGATTGCGCAATTCGAACAGGGCCAGAGGTAGGCAGTACATCCAGGTCTTTTTAAGGGAAAAACATAATTTTGACAATCTGCTTTTTAACAGGCCGTTCATCTTTTCCACTACGCCATTACTTTGAGGATGATAAATCGAGCATAATTTGTGCTTTATTCCCAATAACATAGTCACTTCTTTGAATAGTTCATTAACAAAATGTGTACCGTTGTCTGAGCGAATGACTTCGCAAATTCCCCAGCGCGGGAATACTTCCCTTACTAGGAACTTTGCGGCGCTCTTCGCATCAGGACGCGCACAGGGACCTGCCTCCACCCACCTCGAAAAGGGACATACAACCACAATCATGTAGCGAGTCCCATTGCATCTTTCTCCCATGTCTACATAATCGATGTGGAGCTCTCTGAATGGGCCATTTGGTTTTGGTATCGTACCTCTCAGTGTGCGCAATGTCATACCTGAGTTGTAAATTTGACATGTCGTGCATTCCAATGTCAGCCTTGTGATGTGTTCCTGGAGGCAAGGTGCAAACCAATCTTCTTGTATCTCCGCCGTTATGTGTTGTTTTGCATTATGTGCAGGGAAGTGTAGTTGTTGAAATGCTATTTCTAACAATGTAACTGGCATCACGGCTTTTCCTGAACTTTCTTGTCGCCACAATAAATCTGTCGGCGATTTGCTGCATCCCCTCTTAGTCCACAGCAATTTTTCTTCTGCACTAGCTCCCTCTTGCAGCTCTATTATTTCTTGTGTAGGCATCATGTTGTATCCTGTGGGGACCTCTTGGCTTGTTGTGTGGTGCAACATGTACTCTCCTACCTCACCTTTCTGAAAATATGAAGCTTCTTTGGCGGCGGCGTCTGCTGCCGCGTTTCCCAAAGATATAAGATCTGTGTTTGTAGTGTGGGCTTGGCATTTTACGATGGCCACTGCCTTGGGGTCTTGCAGGGCCTCAATCAGTTCTTTCAATGATTCTGCATGCTGAACCGGTGTTCCATCTGCTCGTCGAAACCCTCTCCGCCCCCACCGTGCCAGCCCTCCGTGTACTGTTGTTGTCATGTATGCTGAGTCTGTATAGATTGTTACTGCGCACCCCTTAGCTGCATGCAATGCTTCTATTAGTGCTATTAGTTCTGCTGCTTGGGCTGAATAGTGTGATGGGAGGCGGTATTGCACTAGTGTCTCGTATTCACCTTCCTCTAATCGTACCACTGCCATACCCACATGTTTCTCTCCTGTCTCCATGTCTATTGAGGCTGACCCGTCCACGAAATACACCTCTCCCTCGTTCAGGGCATTCTCAAAAACCACCTGATCCTGACCTTCGTCACCTGTGTACGTTGCACAGTTGTGGTTCTGCATGTCTTCTATGGTGCACACCTCTGTGATGAATGTGGCTGGGTTCACTGTTTTACATCTTACTATATGGATATTTGCACTGGACAATATTATTTCATATGCTGTGGCGCGTTGTGTTGTCAATGTGCTCTTTGATCGCTCTAATATTGCAAAGAGTGAGTGTTCCACAAACAGTGTCACGGGACAGCCCATTACTATCGTGGCACTTTTTTCAATAGCGAACGCGGCTGCAGCTAGTGATTGCTCGCACGCGAAGTGCCCTTGCATTACTGCGTCCAAAGTGCCACTATAGTAAGCCAGTGGCTTGTGCCCTAATGATGTCTTTTGTGTCAGTACTGCTCTCATCAGTGTTTCCTTGCAATGCGAAAATAAGAAAAATTTGCGTCCATAATCTGGATTTGCCAGTACTGGAGCGCTTGATATCAGCTCTTTCAGTGAGTTAAATGATGTGTTCATTTCTTCTGTCCATTCTATGTGTTTGTTTTCCTGCTGGGCTTCTTTGAGTGCCTGTAATAAGGGCCTTGTGTATGCTGCATAATCTAATATCCATGCTCGGCAGTAGTTGCACATACCCAGGAATTTCTGCATGTCTTTTACTGTTTTGGGCTCCCCAACTGCTCTAATCGCCTCTGCTCTGTCTGGTATGATCCGCTTGCCATCCTTCGATATCAGCTGTCCCAAGTATAGGACCTCTGTCAGGCAGTATTGTAACTTACCCTTGTCCACCTTGTATCCTTTATTGGCCAATAATGTCAGGAGTGTTATTGAATCCTTCCTACACTCTTCCTCAGTTTGTGCACAAACCAATAAATCGTCAACGTACTGAATCACCGTACTTTCTACAGACAAGTTCCCCAGATCTTCATGTAGTATACTGTTGAATATGCTTGGGCTTTCGCAATATCCTTGTGGTAATCTGCAATGTTCGAACCTCCTCCCCCCTAGTGTAAACGCTGTTAAGTACCTGCTCTCTTCTGCTAAGGGAATTGAGAAAAATGCATTTTTCAAGTCAATAACTGTGAAGTGGGATGCTGTTTTTGGAATGTTGCATAGTATTGTCGCCGGGTTCGGCACTAGAGGGAACTCCTTCTGAATCACATCATTGAGTGGGCGTAAATCTTGTATCATCCTCCAGGAACCTCCCTTCGCCTTTTTAATCGGGTAAATGCATGTGTTACATGGGGAGTTTGAAGGCACTATTATCCCTTGCGCTAGCAGTGCATCTATTGTCTCTCTGATCCCTTCTTCTGCTTCGCGTGACAATGGATATTGTTTTACCCGGGGTAGAATTGCTCCCTGTTTCAGTTTTATTACCACAGGCTGAACCCCATGTAGTAACCCCACATCGTGGGGGCCATTTGTCCATATGTTAGTTGGTACTACCCTCATGTCGTCATCAAAAAATGTATGTGGTGCTCCTACTACTGCCATTAATTCAACTTGAGTTTCTCTGGCTGTAACTACAATGTCGCACGGCATTGCTAGTTCCATCACTATTTCGCCATCTGTCTCAGTGTCGGAAAATAGCTCCTCGTCCGATAGCTCCCGCAGTGGGATATTTGCATTTGTACACAGTACTGTCCGCCACTCACATCCTTCCATGTCAATGCCAATCACACATATTCTGTTTGCTGATACGTGTACTGCGTGTAAATCCAACGATAGCACTGACCCGGGAGCAGTGTCGGGGCTCACTATGGGGCGGAAGAAGAATTCGGCTGGGATCCTCCAATCCATCCTTTTTAGTTCTGGTACTATGAGAGCCAATGTTCTCATGCCCTCAATAAACATCTCCTCGTTTCTTGGTAACCCTCTAATCTCTTGCATGATTGTGTGGCCCTGTATTACTGCCGTTATGCGGAGGGGACATATGCCAGGTGTTGAACATACTATACCACTTTCTGTGAATGATATTGTCATATTTAGTTTGCTTAAGAGATCCCTCCCCAGCAAATTAATGGGAGAGCGTTCATAGTACAGTAAGGGTGCTTTCACTGTTTTACCCCCCACTGTTACATCCAATGCTTCTGTGTAAGGAACTTCAATTACAGCCCCAGAGAACCCCTGCGTCTCTAACGTTTTATTAGATAACGGGAACCGGCCCTCTTTAATACATGATTTTTCCGCTCCCGAATCCACCATGAATATGAATTGCTTGTCTCCTATCTGCGCTCCTATCAATGGTTCCTCTGATGCATTGTGGGTCGTAGATAGTACTGGACACGCAAGTGTTCTCTGTGGGCTGTCCTATGCGGGGTGTCTCATTGCCCTCCCTTGATCAAAAATGTTCCCCGAAACTACTGACACGCCGCTATAGGGTGCGGGGGCAGGCGCTCCATTAGCTACTGTGGCGAAAGTGTTACCTGGCGTGTATTGTATATTGTCATTATTCTGTGGGTGGTTTTGTGTTCTGTACTGATGTCCGTGTAGTTGTGCGTTACTTCTTTGTCCTGCATTTTCTGGCTGTTGGTACTGTCCCATGGGGAGGCCGTATGGGCTTCCTGGGTGGGGGTGACCGTACTGCTCTGTCTCCTGAAACCCGTTGTTTTGTCTGTTTCGGCACTCCCTTGAGTAATGTCCCCATCTCCCACAATTCCAGCAGCTCCCCTGTGGACCTCTGGGACCCTGCCACCCATTTCCTCCCATTCCTCCATACCCTTGTCCTCCTCTTCGGCCCCTGTACCCACCTCTTCCCCCTCGTGGGGCCCACTCTTGCCACATTAGACCTCCGTTCTGCTCTTGTTCGTTCCACTGTCGCTGTCCTTGTCCGGCCCAATTAGCTGCTATTCTCCCTTGTATTGCTATCTGCCCCTCCTCCCCCTCGTCTCCCTCCCTCATGAGTGGGAGCCCGGCTACCGCTGCTGCAACCTTCACTAGCTTTGATTGTACCAACTTCGCTTCGTCTGCCAACCTTTTCTGTGCTACTTCCCTCTCTCTTTCTTTTATTCTTTTGCAATGGTGCACTATTATGCTTTGGATCTCTGGCCACCCCTTCGCCTCAACACCTGCTATTTTGTCGAGTGCCTTCTGCACCTCTTTAGGGAGCCCTCTCTTGATGATAAAATAAAACAGAGACGTTGACTGCTGCCAGGGCGTGCCCGTTTCCGCTCTCCACATCTCCTGCACCCGGAGAATGTAATCCATAGCATCCTCCCCGTCATTCATTGTACATTGCATTACTGACTGTAAATCTGGAGTATCTGGGAACGTCTCCCGCAGTGCGTCCCACACCCTTGCTCGCACTGTATTAAAGGAAGCCCCATCATGGCGATCACAATCTAACGTCACGCCCGGGAAACCAGCCTTAGCCCATACTCTGTCTGCTTGGTCTCCTACTGCTGATACTAGTAGGCTTTTCACATCGCCTACTGCCAACGGTATGCCGGCGGTATGTTTCTCAAATGCATATATCCACTTGCTCGCCCCTCCTGACAACGGGGGCAATAACTTTATTAAATTAGCCTTGTCCATCTGGGCCCAGGGTATATAGTTTGGTCTCCCTCCCCCTCTGTGTATCAACGGAAGTTGTAACTTCCCTTTTGGAGTTGCACCCTCTCCCACTTTAGTCGTTGCTGACTCCAATGACGCCATCTTCCCCACTCTATTTCTTAGTCGTCCCATCCATTCATCATCTATAGTCCCTAGCGAGCATGCACCGTCCACCTCCTCGCTTTCCCCTCCTACTGCCATACTCAACCTATCACTCTCATCCATCTCTCCTCTAACATCACATAGCAAGTCCTCTCTGATCCCTCTCTGCCGTGATACATCACCAATGCTCCCTTCTGCTGCTCCTACCTCGATTATTCGTGTCGGCTCTTCCTCAATTCTGAACAGTATTTCCCCCTTTTTCCATCCTTCCTCAATTTGTCTACTTTCGCTTGACGCTCTAGACGTGCGTCCTGATCGTGTAGGAGCGCATGCTGTGCGCTCACATATGCCCTTTATTCTCGAAAGTTCATCCCTGGCTACAGAAAGCCTCGATTCTAAGTCACTCGTTAGCTTTTCTATATCCACTCTCTGTGTGCTTGCCTGGGCACGCTCTCTAGTGCTTTCGTATGGTGGGGGGGCTGTTGGTCTTTGTGGTGTAACAGTTGTGGGGGGAGGCACATAAGTAGGATCACTATATCCTGCTGCGGGGGCTGGTTTGTTTAATATTGGGTACAAACTAATCACCTCTGTAGGTTGTTCTGTATTTAACTGTTCCTTTTCCTCTCTTGGGATCATGAGTGGGTTGTCTGTTGTGGACGGTAGATCGATATTTGGTGCTGGCTCTTTGGGTGGGGGTATTTCCTCAAACAGTCTCCAGAGATCTAATATCTCCTTCCTGTTTTGCCACTGTTTTCCCTTATACTTGATGCTAATGCATGTTCGTACCATATCTAGAACGCTTTTGTCAAAAGATCCTCCCTCGGGCCAGATCTGGGGCAATCCCTCCCCTTTTAATTCTGTTACCCATTGGTCGTGATATTTATTGATTCGGTCAGCGTACCCCGGTAGACTCTTACAAATATGTGACAAGGGAGTTTCTGCCCCCATATTCTAGATCACTAGCAACGACCGTGTCCAATTCCTTTACTCTTAGTTAGGTGTGGATATATGTACGTATACCTTTATGGCACAGACAAGAGCGGACGTCTCAGCGATATCCGCCAAGTTGATTGGCTACACAAATTCTTTATAACTCACCACTACTGATTGCCTTCCCATTCCCATACAATCTCATGTAATTTCACTCACAACCATTCAACTACTAGTTATGGCCAACACTCTCTGGCACCCCCCCCCTGCGGTCAGCCGTTCTTCTCCAATACTCACACGGTGCGCGCACCCCTCACAATGCTTTCCCACTCACACCTCGTTCTTTTTTTTTTTTTTTTTTCTTCTCCCTTTCCTCCCTGGCCAGCTGTCCCTGTTCTTTTGCTAGAGTTACTGTGTTCACGTCGGTACGTGCCACTACTTAATCCCCACTCCTATAAATGTGCTCCTTATTTTATAGTTCTTCTACAAGTATATTTATTGTATACCCCTTTCGCTTTCGACCCTTGCCCCGTAGAATGAAGGAAAAAAAAGGAATAGAAAGAGTAGCAGTTACTAAAAATATTCTCCGTGTCTCCCTTTGCCAGACACCAATAACTTATTTTTTTACTTCTTCATATATTCCCAGTACTAGTTTAGATAGCACTATGCGGCGCCGCCTTCCACCCCCTTTCGGAGCTAGGTTCCCGTCACTTCTACTTCTTCATTTACTTCTTACTCCTAATGGCCATATGCAAAGAAAAGATAAAGAAAGCTTTAAGACCTGTCTTTAGTAGACACCCGTGATTCCCTCCTCTACCTGTCCACGTTTTCCTGTTCACAAGTTCCCCTCCCTATCCCTTTATGATCGCTCGCACTCGGTACTCACGTGCCCGTCTTGAACCGATAGTCTCCGAAACTGGGTCCGTCCAGGCGGTGTTGCCTTTCTGCTCAACAGTCAGCCCCGGCTCCGGCGAGCGGTACTCAAAGGGGATTTTGCAACCGGGATCCCGTAGCCCTTCTAGTTTGAGTGCGCACTTCTAAGCGTACCGGTCGCCGTTGGCGGGTGGCTTCCCGGAGCCGGCTCACCGTGCGTTTCCCTTTTTGACCGGAGATTCTCGTGCCAAAAGGGGGTCGTTAAAAGGAGTTTAGGAAAAATAATTTGGAAAAATCACGCTATCGGGGTCACCACTGAGTGGAAGCGCCCCCAGGTTAGCACGATCCTCCCCGCAATGGGAGACAATAATGGACACTCCCGCAATGGGAATAAGGCCAAGACAGAGTGCGGGTGAGCGTAAGTGGGAGTTTATCAAAAGAATATGGCATGCAAAGAACTCTGCAACCTCCGAGAGCGCTCTGCCTGACAATCGCAAAGGCAGGCGTATTTCTAATACACAAAGCGTCATCAGAACCTACATACTATAGGGGGCACAAGTTAATTGGGATTGGGTGGCGTCGACTAACTATAGGTGTTGCTGCAGCGTGGTTGGTCCGGGTGGGAGGACGTCACTGGTCAGCCTCGTGGGTTGGGTTGGGCCTGGCAGGCCGGCTTGAGGTCATCCGGGCGGTGTGGTACGCTGGGGCAGCCTGTGACAATGATGAATACCTTCCCTGACTTGGGTGCCCTAGGTCATGCACATTGCAGTTACTTAAAACCCAATATCTAACTTCTACAGTAAATCTTTCAATCAATGAAATACAACACAGGAGGAATGCACCTTGTGAGGGGTCTGGTGGTCATCTATTAGATTTACCGGTGTTCTGACGTCTGGTATTTCAGGTCGAGGGGCTGGGCTCTGGGGCTTGGGCCGGGTGGTACATGTTTTACTACTACGTTAGAGGTTACTATGAAGGGGGCTCTGTGTCTTGTCCCATTGTCGGGGGTAGTCTTTGTGCGGGGTCAGACTTCTTGGGGTGGTCTGGGGGGATTGTGGGATTTACGAGAGGGTGCTGGTAGATCAGTGGATTCAAACGTAAGTTTATTACCGTGCTGTAAATAACACAGGTGGCGGCCGGTGGCCTTGGATGCTGTGTTGGGGCCTCTGACTCTCTGAAGCGGTTCCAGCTTGGTCGGGGGAGGTGGGGGAGCACGGCACAGGCCTTAGCTTTTTTCTATTTGGCAGGCTTCGTAGGGTGGGAGGGAGAATGGCCTTGCATATATTCACAAAAGGTATTTTCCTCGTGTGTTGCCTAATTTTGAATACAAAACTTTTATATCATTTGTCTTATTTTAATCTACTGTACCACACATATATACTTCAAGTTCATTAAACATTTCGTTAATATATTCAGTCTGAGTACCTTTTCGTTACCTAACATTATATTCACTACAGTGTTTGATTATTTTATGTACATTAGACGTTACATGAGGTAGTTCTAGGTTATGGACTACAGAGATTGATACTCGCCGCTACGGGTGGCTAAGAAAACATATACGAGTTCAGGTTTCTACATAAAACTGAAAGAACACTTATACAGATAAAGGTTATACGTTTCGTCGACATCTTTCTCTGTGGTTATAGCAGCATTAGTCCAGACATGGGGTGACATCATATAAACGTTACATCTTTATGGTTAATTCACAGTTTACAGGATCTGTTTAAAAAGAGGTAGTTCATTAATACCAATACTTGAATTATTTTCTACTTTCTTCAGATAGTGATGCTACAGTTTCTTCCCCGTCGCCCCGGCCTCGCGGACCAGGTCATGCGGGGTGCAGTATTACATTGTGAACGACGAAATGTTACAGTGTTAGCATCTCGGGTTAGCTCATACCCGGCTTTCTCATGGGAACGCGCTCGCAGCGGATCTACCATGGTGCTACGGCGGCAGGGATGCTTGGAAAGCCCTCCAAAGGTGGGGGCCGCGCTACAGTGCGCTGAACTCACGCCATCTTTGCTGGGCAAGATGGCTTCTAGGCCTGTCTAAACTTTAGTGTGTGTGGATGATGGATACATGGGGGCAATGTCATCGGCGGGCGAGCCCTCCTCCACCTGGGCCTGGGTGGCATGAGGGGACACTCAGCGAGCCATGGTCCTCACCTGGGGAGAATAATGCAGGAGAGGGGGGCCTTCAAGGCCTGTCCTCCCCTACATCTGCAACCCTGAATTCTGCCAAATGGAGGCTTCCCCATAGAAATAAAGTCCCTGCCCCCCACTTACAATCAATGATGTGACTGCATCTTTGGTAGCAAGTACAGTCTGCAAAGTACAGACTGATTAAGGCAACTTACCAAGAGAGTACAGAGATTCGATTCGGAAGGGTCTCATTTTAAACTCTTCTATCTGAGCTCAAACTGGAATTTCTGACTCATTCAATGAGAAATAAGATATTGATTTTTTTTAATCAAAAGACTTTTGTAGTAATTTTCAATGATAGGATAACCAAATCCCCCATCATGTACACTTCTAACCATTAAATATCTGGGTATCCTTGGTTTCTTCAAAACTCCCCATAAGAACTCCTGAAAGACCCGATCTACACGGCCCAGAACTTTTTTTCGTAAACCTTAAAGGTAACGATTGAATAATGTATAGAACCTTAGGTAAGAGCACCATTTTGATAGCATTAACCTTGGCCCAGATGGATAATGAGCGTCTACTCCACCTACCGAACATGTTCCTCATGTTTTCCAAAACATTATCTATATTGAACCCAGCCACCCCTTTCATGTCCCTAGACAAAAATACTCCTAAATATTTCACCTGACAATTTTCCCATTTACAATTCCAATCTAATAATCGTCTACACACCTGAGTGTCCCGAGCTGGAAACACAACTGTCTTCTCCCAGTTTATTTTATAACCTGAGAGTCTACCAAACTCAGTAATCATATTCGTCAAGATGCTACCCCCTTCATCAGGATTACTAAGGACAATCGCTATATCATCAGCATACGCCAAAACCTTAACTTCAATTTCACCGATTATAAAACCTGAGAGACAACCCAACTGCCGAATATACAATTAAAATGGTTCAAGAGCTAAATTAAAAAGACAAGGCGATGTTGGACATCGCTGACGTGTACCTTTAAATAATCGAAAGGAAGATAAAAGCACCCCATTCACCCAGACTCTGGCACCGATACCCGATTGTAATGCCCCAACAGCATTTATAAATAAAGGTCCAAAACCCATCTTAACCAAAGTAAAACTTAAAAAAGCCCAAGTCACTCTATGAAATGCCTTCTCGGCGTCTAGAAATATGAAAATTAAATCGGGTCCTGTAGATGACAAATTGAAAATATCCAAGAGGGTCCTAATATTATCATATCCATGACGTTGTTTCATAAAACCCATTGAGACCTACCAACTAAAGTACATACATAGTTATCCAACCTGGAAGTTACAATTTTCATAAATAATTTTGCATCCACATTCAAAAGCGATATGGGGCGATAATTACAACAATTTCATGCATCTTTCCCCTCTTTGGGTATCACTGAAATCACTGCCTCATTGAAGGACATAAAACACCCTCCATAAGAAACCGATTGTAGAGTACTCGGAGCTAACTGTTCAGTAAAGGTTTGGTAAAACTCAGTCGGTAATCCATCTGGGTCAGGCGACTTACCGGACTTCAGTTTTTTAATAGCCTCCATCACCTCCTCCACCAAAATAATGGCATCCGGAAATTCTCTGGCCTCATCAGACAGACAAGGAACTTCAATCTTATCAAAGAACTCTACCAGATTACTTTCCAACAGATCATGTTCTTCAGAATATAAAAATTCATAATAAATGCAAAAACATTCACTAATTTCTTTCCTTTTTACAATAATCCTATCAGACTCATCTTTTATTTTCTGGACAAAGGACCTCTCACACAAACCCTTCAATCTATTTGCAAGCAACTTACCCCCAGAATCCCCTTTCTCCCAGAAACATTGTTTAGAATAAAAAGTTCTGCGGTCTGCTTGAATCTCAGACTCCAGACGTAATTGCTCATACAACCTATTAATCTTTAAACGATCTTTCACTGATCCAGTACGTGCATAAGCAGATTGTGATTTACCCAAATCCAGTTCAAGATTTCTCATTTTTGCCTCCCCTACTTTCCTCGCTTTAGATGTCCAATTCATCAATTCACCCCTAGCTGAGGCCGTAAATGCATCCCATATCATTAAACTATCAGCCGAACCCCTATTAACATCAAAATAGTCAGACACAAAACCAGAAAGTAACTGCAATGTTTTTTCATCCTTCAGAATAAATGGTTTCAGTCTCCATCTAGCAGAATCCGGAGAGTGTGGAGCAAGGCACAATCTAACCAAAACCAGAGAATGATCCGAAAGATGTCGCTCACACATTCTAGCTTCGATTATTGTCTCAGCCATATGATCCGATATGAGAAAATAGTCAATCCTTGAAAAGGAATTGTGAAGCGGTGAGTAAAATGAAAATTCCACTGTCTTTGGATGCAAAACTCTCCAAGAGTCAATTAAATCAAAGGAATCCACAAAACCACAAAATTCTCTACTAGATCCGCGGCCAGTAAAAGAGCATGCCGAAGATCTATCCAACTTGAAGTCCATAACACAATTGAAGGCACCTCCTAAAATAATTACTTCTCCCCTCATGTCAGCTAAAAGTTTAGTTAAAGCATCAAAAAAGAGAGTCCCCGCTGCACATGGCCCATAAACTGAGCCTACTGTAAACAGTCTGTCTTCAAATTTCAGATCAACTAAAATGACCCGACCTGCATCATCCATAACTATCTTATCCACACTTGCACCCAACCCTCTTCTAATCATAATCCCAACTCCTCGTGAATTAGTAGAGTAACAATTTAGCCACACTTTCGTATATCTAGAATTAGTAAGGAGGTTCTCAGTGCCATCCTCAAAGTGTGTCTCTTGAAATAGAACCACATTAATCTTTTCCCTCCATATCCTGGATAGAATTTTTTTTCTTTTAGAAGGACACTTCATGCCTCTAACATTCCAAGTACCTACAGTTAATAAACATATACCCTAGTGCTCTCTGATTCAAAAATTACCAGAATCACCATTCATGTGACCTCAATAAAGTGCATTATATCAAAGTGATGAACAAAGAGCAATGGGACTATGGAAAATCGAATCTGAGCAAAAAACAATACAAACTCTGCAAAACAAAAGAAAAAAACATACGAGTTAATTGAACAAAAAGAGCCCAATAGTGATTGGGCTCACTATGAGTTACAATATATACAAAATAGACTTATTCATGACCACCCTTCAGAAAACTGTGCCCATTTTTAAAAGATATAAACTATCCATCTAGGCATTACAGCAAACACAAGTTATTAACAGTGAGTAATATTCTCCCCCAAAAGGAACCTCAGAAAGCCCCAATAATACCCTAAAAGACCCATCACTCAAAAAATGTAGGCACTGCAATGTACATAGTCCCAAACAATTTCACCTATGGCAAACACACATTTGTCCATCAGTAATCACTCAAAACAAGCGATCTATGGAAATAAGACTAAACCAATTTATATATATAAAATAATAATGTCTTGACCGTGCTCAGTGACACAGTGATTACAGTGTACAATCGTTTCAATAAAATCGAAAAAAAGAGTGCTTTACTCCACATTAGCCCTACACAATAGCACAGAGACAACCTTTCACAGTACACAAGTCAGTGCAAGATTGCTAGATCACATGAGAGAAGTAGGCACACACCACCAAACCGCCAATCCATAATGACAGTTTCATAGACTGTGTGCGCCAACCCCAGCAACCATAAGATATATTACCACAAGTGTGTTCCCATAACCAGCGCATAAACAATGACACACGAGACCTAGAGAACAGGAGCCTTGCATAAATTGTCAACATAAAGTTATCACATGTTGATTAAAATGCATAAACATATATACATCAAAATACATCCAGAAAGCACATAAAACCCATAGAAAGATATGGCACACAGTATATAAGATAATGACAAGCATAACATTTGCCCAAACCAAGCGAAAATAACAACATTAATAATATAAGACTAGCACATGTACCTTGCTGCATTTAAGTTTACATAGAACAAAATTCATCCAGTTCAATACCTCCCCCATTGAGCCCACTAACCCACTAACACTATAGTAAGTGTCCATCTCAGTTGTACCACATAGCAGTCATTACATGAATATTTTCAAAAACTATACCCGGATCCCGCAAGGTAGGACCGTTGTCTAAATAATACACCAACTCTCACATTGCTAAAGAGGTAAAAAGGAACGAATGCGAGGAGTCATAGAATGTCTGGATGTTGCAAATGCCATGGCAGCCTCCTGTGTTTCTCGGATTATCTGGAAGCATCTTTATGAAAATGACAGGCAAAGTGAAAGCAAAACCTCAACGTATTCAATCGTAAATGAGCTCGGTACAGTTAAAACATTCTCCAAGTTGAAAATAAGTGCAGTATCATGCACAGGAAGGCCTTTCTAATCATAATATTTATTTGGTACAAGATTTACACACGTATTATGCATGCATGCAATCATGAGATTGATCAAGATAGTGAATGATGGGAGAAATTAAAAAACAATATATTCATACATTTTAAATTGTTTTGTCATGATTCACCTATTAAAATAGATACATTTCTCATTTCAACATTTCATTGCACCCCATTTAAATAAGTTATAAAGACCGTCAATTAAAAAAAATGAGTGCAAGGTTTGGATTCTTTTCGTTCTCTTTCTCATACCAACACATTATCTAAGCCAAACGTTCCTGTTATTAACCATCCATCAAACCATTATCCCCTCTTTACGTTTAGACGGGGTACAGCTGCCGTTTTCATACTGTTTGGTGTCACATTACAGACATGTAATTGTCTCAACAAATAATGTCTTTGATGTATCTCAACAAATATTTGTAAAAGTAATTTCTTTTACTTGGAATGTTGCAAAAATGCTTGCACATCTGTTCATTATTAACTTCACTTTTGTCAAGCATGCAAAACAATGGCGTGTTGCTAAGAGTATTGATTCAAAGCCTTCCAACCATCTCTTTAAAGTTTTGCTCCAAGAAGAATTCACTATTTCATTACCTATTTTATTTGCTACAATATATATTTGTTTAAAACAATTTCAAAATGATTTGCTAATTTTAGTCCTTTGAAGTTATATAACATGAATAATGTTGGTTATTTCACTATCTTATTTTTTGTGACTTTCACAGAGAACAGAACTCGCTCATTTCCTGTATGTATGATTTGAGTTTGTCATTCCCATAATATATTGGCAATGTTCTGTAAGGAACTCATGGTGGCAACAGTAAAGACGGACACAAGTGATCACAGTGCAAGGATGTTTATTAAACTGCAAAAGTGGGTGAGATAAACGCCTAATCTAAACCTAAATCTAAGATGGGAGCAAGTTTTTGAAGGCACCCAACCAGAACGTGTCCCAATAATATGTGAAAATGAGATAAACTCCCCGTCAGGGAAATGAGACAAGGAGATGAGTTGCAAAGATAACAAAGTTTATATAATCATAGAAATTGCCAGCAAAGAACTCTGCTGCCCGAGAGCGCTCTGCCGAAACATTACACGGGCTGCACATTAAAAGGACACACAGCATCACTGATGACGATATACATAGTGTACACAGTCTTGCGTCAGATTGGAGAGGGGCCTATAGAACACTTGATACTGTAAGGCATACAAGATGTTAATTGGCTGCCGTCTCTCGGTTGCTCTTGGCACACGTGGGTCTGCTGGGCTCATCTCCGCAGTGTGAAGGTCATCTCGAGGGTGCAACATAACTATCTAACTGAACTAAGCAACAGGATCTGATAATGCAGAAATAATGGCACACATAAAAACTTGCATGAATAGGGGTACTTGGGTCAAATGAGCTAATATATTGGCATTCCAAACTCTACACTTTGGATTCTCTTCGATACCGTAATCCCTGCACCCAGGTCCCCACCACAAAGCTTTGATCTACCATTTGTCCTTCTTGGTTCCTAGTGATATAGGTGGACGTGTGTTGCTTTTGGGAGAATATACTGCTATATGGGATTAGGGCTGTGGTGGGGGTTCTGGAGTGGTCAGGGCATGGGAGGGTCAGATGGGTATCAGCATGAAAGGAACTTGGGGGTCGGAGCTGGTGGGCTCTGGCCTGGCAGGGTGGGGTTTGAGAGGGCACTGGCAGTTCAGTGGAGATTAATGGGCACTTGAGCCTATGACTTATCACTGGCTCACGCTCTCCGCAGGTCGCTTTATTTTCAGGAAGGATACTACAAAATTGTAACAAGGCATGGATGGGCTGCCGTGAGAACCGGGCTCGCATGGAGCTGGCAGGGGGAGGCGATGGTGTGGGCTGGCTGTGCGGGCGCTGGGGATGGGAGAGCTGCATTTCTACAGAGAGATAGATTTTCAGGCCTAGTAAAAAGATGGTGTTGGGCCTAGGTGAAAATGGCTTCTTATTGTGGGGCTATAGTGTATGTGTTCTTATTTTATGGGATTTTGTATGACATAAGCACGTGGGGGTTGGCTGCACCTCCCCCCATTGCTACTATGTACGTTATTCACCTGGAGTGATGTTGAAGGGGGGTGGGCAAGGACTTTCTCCTTCCCAACACTTCGACCCTCAAATGAAAATAAGGCAGTTCTAGTGGTGTTTCAAATAAAAGGGTCTATACTAAGAAAAACCTAGTGCCAATCCTTGCGCTAATTACAAAGACTGTGGGATAGGATTCATAAAAAAGAAAGAAGTGTTCACAAATAATATGTCAGGACGCAGTATTCGGGGTCTTCCTTCCCCACGTTTTGAGCGCAGGATAATGTGAAGCCTCTGATCACAGCACATTTCTCGGGCTTCCCCATCACAAGACTACAGTTCCATTCTCAACCAGTCTCTTACCTTTGAGGGTCGGAAAATAACAAACCACAAATTTTCTTTTTTTATGGTATTTAGGGTGATAATGGCTCACCCCTGGGTTCCCCTCTTCTGGGTGCAGACTCTTCTCAGTTTTCAGCCTCCCGCTTTTGAGTTCACTGTGGCTTTTTCTTGGCTCACGAATTTTAACGTCTTTTTAAACAATTCTTCAGGCTTTGCCCCTTTCTTTTGGCCTCCCCCTGCCGGTTTCGCTCTTGCCAACTTTTGCTAAACAGTTCACTGTGGACATCCCTCGATCGGGTTCACTTCTGTCAACACACTGTTCATGGGGACTTGGCTTTGCCCCTTTTTGTTAGCCTCCCTTTGCCAGGTTTACTCTTGCCAACTTTATCAATCGTGCCTTTCTCAATCGCCTGTCGGTCAAAGACTTTCGACTGTACAGAGGATTTTGCAAGAGCCCTGCATGACCACTTTGACCGTTCCTTTGCGGCCTTCGCGAGGACTTCTGGTGTTAGGAGTTTTAACAAACACAGGATTCACCAGCATCTCTCGAGTAAGAACCCACCTGGTGCTGGATCTGTCTGCAGCTGGTCTCCCCTTTATTCTAATAGTACCTTGAACTTCCCTTAAGTTGCTAGTTTGCGGCTTTTGTTCAACACAGTTTGGTTTCTTAACGGTTCTCCCCTAACTTCACCGGCTGTGATGAATCGCTTTGCTTTTCAGCATAACTGCAGTCAAGGTCGGTACCACGGTATCAGGCGCATCCCTCGGTCCTGCTTATCAGCATAGGCACACTCTGTGTACCGTTGACATCTGCTGCAACACACTTTTGCTATTGTCCACGGTCCTACGTTTCCTTCTGCTGAGGTTTTGCAGGTCTGGGTCAGAAAGGGCAAGCTTGTGTCTCTCCTTCTCAGCCTCTTGATATTCACTGCCTTTCTCCTCCTCTTGAACTGCTGTGCCTGGATAGCTGTCTCGTTGAGCGGTCTGCCTTGCTCGTAGTGTGCTTTCATGCTCCACCTTTCATCCCTTTGGGGAACGGAAAGGGCGGTCGGGTGTGTGTGATTCTGATCGATTGCCTGACCCTTGTATTGGGACATATTAGGTAAACAGCTCGGGAGTTAGTCTGTTGTATGTGGTGTGCGATTGTGTTTGTGTCGGAAATGGGGTGGGGCAGTGTTTCAGAATATCCTACATGGTAGGAGGGGGAAAAGCTGTGGAAAGAAGGGGGATATTGCGTCTCACCCTTCGTTGTCCCACTTCCACTCTCCAAGGACCCCCCATCCAGGTGATTCTCCCTCACTGGTCAACCCCCAGTAGCTGGATCCAATAGCGATGGCCATGTCCTTGCCACCAGGATGACAGACACTTTCAGGTTTCTCACATTTCCGGAAACTCTCAGGCACTTGCATCAGATTTGTGATCTGGTATCAATACACTTGCTCTTTGGTGGATTTGGGGGGTCTCATAATAGCTCGGTAACATTGGTTAGAAGATTAATACTACGCCACTTATTGTTCTTTCATCTGAACACTATTCCAAGTCAGATTAATTCTGCAATCTCACTGTTTAAGTCTTTTCTCCTTTTCATTAATTGTCATGGTCTGTTAGCTGGGGCAGATATGTTTTGGTCTGTTAAGTTTTGTTGTAATGACCTACTTGGAATTATCATCAAATAATATATCTCCTTTCCGTTTGCCCTACAGCATTACGTTGCCCATCTCTTTTCATACAAAGACATTCACAATGGTTTTTCTTTACTACTGCCACATCCTAGAATCACCACTTTGCCCTCTTTTGTGATCTTGTTTTTCACTACCTTTTTTTAATTGGAAATCTATCTGTTAGGTAACTGCTTTAATAGGTAGGGTGTCGTTTTCAAAAGTGTAACCATTAGCTAGTGATCTTCAAAGGGATTTAGGTAAAACTAGATAGAGAAAATATAGGGATCATATTTTCTTTGTCATTTCTTAAAACAGATAAGAACACTGTGTTATTTGAAACAGCAGTGTTTGCACAATAAGAGAATTGACATTTCTCTCACCTAGACTTTGCTTTGTCTACTATACCTGTGTACAATTGCTCTCATAAATGAACTAATCTCCATCATATTTGTGCTTATGAAAGTTACATGTTACTGGCATGCTTCCATTCCTTAAATTGTAAGTGTTCATGTGATATTTTCTCTACCTGCAAAAAGGATACATGTCATCTGGAAAGCTTACCATGACAATTCTTCATGTTCATTGCCAATAATACAAATTGAGCATCTACACTGTGATGAATCCAGTGGAATCATCACAGATTCCCCGGTGGTGACCTCCTCCCATGTGGCCTCGGGACGGCAGCTGCTACTTCATCTGGACCCTGTGGGCGGTTATATGAGGGAAGATCACATGGGAGGAGACAACTAACGGAGAGACGTTTTGAGTGCATTGGAGAAGATGCATTAATCCCCCCTTTCCCATGAGGAAGACATGCTGATACCTGAGTTCCTTATGGACTATTTTCATTCTGCTCAGGCCCCCTCCTTTGACTTAAACACCTACAGAACATACATTGCACCTTTTCCTAATGTGCCTTTATATGAAATCCCTGTGAAAAACTATGTAAGAGTTAAAAGTCCAATGTCATCTATGGACTCCAACTCCCATAATCACTCAGGTACTGGGACGAGGAAGACGAGTATATAGTTTGTGCCAACTGACATGAGATCGAAGTACAACATGCAGGCTAGTTGTTTTCCCATATCTTCAGTGCGCGGGACATTTAAAAATGTTAACCACACTATGGGGATGCGCAGTGCAGGAGAGGACCTTAAGCCCCAGGTAGAGACATGTGAACGCAAAGCACGTCGAAGGGCTTGTTGGAACGAAGAAGGCTGCCAGAACGGAAGAAAAGAAGGCACTTGCAAGCCAAGAGGGCCATGGAGCTGCAAGGAGCCGGGCAAGAGCTCCTGGATGTCAGGCCACTCGCCGAGGCAGCACTCTTCAGTCCAGGCCAAAAAGGAAAGCAGCCGTGTCAACGCTCAGCTGCGTAAAACACTGGAAGAACGTCTGCACACTCCATAGTGGAAAGCTGGTAAAGGAGCCATCCCCCAAAGTTTATTTGAATGTAGTCAAGGAAAAGTACAAATCCAACACCCAATAAGAAGAATATTTGAATGCAGGCAAGACATAAGAAGAATGTTTGAATGCAGACAAGACAAAGTACAAAGCCAAACCCCAATCCAATACAGATGCATGGGATGCCAGTGTGGGGGAGAGGTTTGAACAAGTATTAACATAGCTAGGTATACCAAGGACCTAATGGTATGTGCTATTTTGGTATACCTAAAGAACTGAGAAACCCATAAGAAGCCCTGACAGGGGAGTAGACCAAGCAGCTGAAGTTGTATTAATATTCCTGATAGAAGAGTATACCATGTGATCTGAAACCCCATAAAAGAATCCCTGACAGGGGAGTATACCAGGCATTCTCCAAAGCTACAAGAAGTTTTACAGAAAGACTTACACATAACTTTATTAATTAAACAAGAACTTTGTGAGTCCAAAGCAGGTCTAAAAGATCTAAAGGAACTTTTATTTAAAGGGACAATTTTGCAACCCTATTTAAAGAATCCAGGGGAAGAGAACCATCCTCTGGGCCTAGGAGTCTTTATCTTGCGGAGCATTTTTAGTTGGAGTTATTCTTATACTTTTGATTTTGAACACGTTTGCCCTCATCAAGTCAAAGACATTTCCTTGCACCATATGTTGTTTTGTTTGTAGTATGAGAGCCAGGATAGGTCTTAATGTGTGCTTGCGTTGCTTTAAAATTAATCAGATAAAATAAGTGTGTTTAAGCCATTTTAGTAATCTATTGTGTTTTAGTTAGAACCATCGCGCCTTGAAACACTTGTGTATAGGTGCGTTATAAATGCCATATCATATCATATATATCATTGTCATATCTAATTTTACAATACTATTTTACTGGCTGCCTAGATTTGAATTTTGGATTGGTGCAGAATTTCTGTGTGCTCCAGCGCTAGACCGTAGCTGGTGTCTGTGTGAACTACGTTACCTGGCTGTATTGTAGTTCCAAGGACGCTACTAATTTGCTAACCGGCGCGTGAGTGCCAGCGTGTGGTATCAAGCCTGATCTGTATCATTATTTAAGGAAGTGCTCTATGTGCTCTCCCTCTTAATGTGTCCTTGCATTGCTTTTAAATTAATCGTATAAAATAATGTTTTAGCTCTTTTGGTAATCAATTTTGTTTTAGTTAGAACCATTGTCATATCGAGTTTTACAATACTATTTCACTGGTCGCCTAGATTTGAAGTTTGTATTAGTGCATAATTTCGGTGTGCTCCAGTGCTAGACCGTAGCTGGTGTCTGTGTGAACTACATTAACTGGCTGTATTGTAGTTCAAGGGACGCTACTAATTTGCTAACCCATGCATTGTGTCAAGCCCGGTCTGTTCCGGTCCGTACTGTGTCCGGAAAAGCCAACAACTACATCTGTGGGATAGTTGGGTAAGGAGTTGTCACAGATACAATGAGTATTATGGATGCATTTAGTCCACCATCTGTGCCTCTCGCAGCCAATTTGCTGGACCTAGTGCGGAAGGCGGAGAAAAGACGGGCCAATATTGTCTCCCAATATTTACAGGAGGCTAATTCTTTAGGGACCGTAGCCAAATCAGATCTCTGAATAATAAATAAGGAGCTCACAGTAATGACAGACCCGGACTTGGTGGGACATATACTTTTGCTGGGTTCCACCCCTCTGTCACTGAATAAGGGACTGTAGATTTGTGATGTGGCTCTGCAAAAATCATCTAATGTGGATGTGGGAAACCCAGCCCCTTTGGGAATAAATGAATACGAGACGACAGTTTTTGAATGTGGTAAGTATTCCTAGTAATGGGAATTTATTTCACCCCATACAAAATATGGACTCGGCCAGGACTAGGGGCATGTTGTTAAAAGCTATGTTACTCAACACGAGATCACTTGTCAAGCATGCGACAGCTATCGCCTCGTATATAAATGAACATGATCTAGATATTTGGGCTATTACAGAGACCTGGTTATTCAAGGCGGTAGGATGTGTGTTAGCATTGGCTATCCTGAATGGGTACAATGTCAACAGGAAGGATAGATCAGAAGGTAATGGGGAGGTGTGGCCGCTATTTTTGAGGCTACTTTAGATGTCTGGGAAGTTGACACATCTTGTATTAATGGATGTGAGTCACTTCATTTTAAAGGTAGGGCGAATCCTGAAACTACCATGAATATGATATTGAGCTATAGACCCCCAGTGTGATGAAGGATTTCCCACAACAATTGAGTAGCTCATTTCCAATTTTAAAACCAAATACCAGAGTTTTGGTATTAGGAGATATATACCTGTAGTTGGGCTGCAAATACATCTAGCAGCCCAACGCCTTGAAAGATCCTTCACTAATTTAGGTTTTCTACAGCTTGTTAAATAACCTGCACATGAAAAGGGAAATACTCTGGATTGGATTGTCATGCATAATGTACACACTAGTGACCTGGTTGCAAGCTTGTGTCCCTGGTCAGATCATTTTATCATTCACATGAATGTTTTGTGTCGGGAACCGATAAAAAAAACTTTACGCTGATGAAGTAGATTAAATCTATTAGAAATATCAAAAAACTGTTGCCAGAAGCCATGGAGAAAAGGCTTCTGCCACTAGCCTTAAGGGCAGAGACGTTATATAATACTGATGAAATGAGCAAAGAAATTCAGGGCACTTTGCAGAAGGTGGTTAATGTAAGTGTGCCCGTGAGTACTTGATTGGCCCCTATCAGGAAACATAATTGCTGGTTTACACCAGAGTTACACAACCTTAAATCAAGAAAAAATACATGTTTTTTCCATTGGAAACAATCCAGAGTGGGGAAGGACATGGACAACTATAAAGAAGCCTCCAAAGGTTTTAAAAAGGGTGTTATAGAAACGAAGAGAAGTATGCTTGATCACTTTCCCCCAGCGTCTCACTGTCACCAGAGCCCTGGTTCTTTCTAGGCTTGACTACTGCAACCGCCTATTCCTCAACCTCCCTGCGTCTGCCCTGCGCTCTCTGCAGCTCATCCAGAACAGAATCGCGAGAGTTATCCTTGGCCTCAAGCCCAGGGACTGCATCTCTCTGACGCTGAAATCCCTTCACTGACTCCCCGTGGCTGCAAGGATCAAAATCAAGACCCTTTGCATTGTCCACAAGTCTTTTTGGGGCCTGGAACCTACTTACCTGTAACATTACCTACCTAAATACTGTCCCTCTCGAGCCTTCCGCTCATCTACCTCCAACCTTCTGTGATTGAGCTGGTTCTCCAAGCAGAGATTTGGAGGGAGATCCTTATCCTCAGTAGGCCCCTCCCTCTGGAGTAGCCTCTCTGCCACCCTCTGTCTTGAGCATGATCTTCTTAGGTTCCTGAAACTCAGCAAGACATTTCTCTTCTCCTTCTTCTCTCTCCCCTACCCTGCTAACCTAGCTCCCTTCTCTTTCCATCTCTCCCGCCTCTTCCATACAGCTTTGCTGACTGGCCACCTGGTGTACCTCAGAGTATCACAGGTCCTGGACACCCCCGCCAGTCCTCTTTGCACTTAACTCAGGGCCATGCACCCCATCACCCTCACTGCACTTCTGAATAAATCCATGAGAGCTTCTCTCGCTACACGTATCCCAGCCTCTACCATTTGTGTGCACTTGCACCCCCTCCCTTGACCATCTTGCACTTGCATGATCTGAATGCATCTCTGCCTGAAGATCGTCTGTCTGTTTTCCTTGTCTTCACCCCTTAATGTGCACTTGATAAAAAACACAGAATCGCTGTCAGGCCTATTTGCTGCATCCAAACTGTTAAATGTATCTTTTTTACGTAATCTGCCTGTGCAGACCGTTATCGTCTCAGAATTTCAAGGGCTCTGAGCGACTGTTGTTTCTTCCCCGTGTTCCCACCCTCTTTGAGCGCTTTGAAACACTGCCTGTGTATAGGCGCTTTATAAGTAAACAGTACCATACCAATACCATAGGATCCAAGACGCACAATATGAGTCCAAAGAATTATTCAGAATCTTAAAGTAATTAGAATCTCCATGTCCACATTTGCATGAAGGGCCCATAAAAACGCTGAATGATGCTCATCCATTCAAGGTGCTATGCTTGACAAATTGGATAGGATCAAACAAAACATTGAGACAACGAGGACTGAGCCGGATTATGTTAAACCACAGGTTATATGGACGCCTGTTAGAGCAGGAGGTCCTGTGTTTAATTTCCGCCCAGTAACACAAACAGAATTGTCTGAGATCATTGATAAGCTGAAGCCCACCAGCTGCAAGGGGGACTTTTGTCCAGAAGAGACATTTAAAGCATGTTCCCAGGCTATGATTGGAATCCTGACCAAGTTCGTTAATACCTCATTCTCAGAAAGTCATGTTCCTGACCACCTGAAAAGTGCATGGATTTCTCCTTTGTTGAAAAAGGTTGGCATGTGCCCTTTTGAAGCATTTAATTATAGGCCTTTTACCAACACCCCCTTTTTACTTAAGATGTTAGACATGTTGCTTATATTCAGATTTTAGAGTATTTGAATAACCACAAGGTATTACATGAGAGGCAATCTGGTTTTAGACAGGGTCATGGCACAGAGACAGCATTGTTGGACCCTAAGTCCAATTTAATGCATGGCCTGGCTAAGGCCGGGATGGCCATCCTGATGCTGTTGGATTTGTCGGCCACCTTCGACCTGGTCGATTATGTTGTCTTCATTTCCAGGTTGAAGGAGGTGGTAACTTTTTACGAAGCCGCCATAGCATGGAAACAATAATTTCTAGATAACAGAACATGCAGGGTGTATAGTGAGTGGGATGAAGCACCACCAAGTCTCCTGAATTTCTGGATTCCACAGGGCGCCTGCCTGTAGCCATCTCTGTATAGTGTTTTTACTGTTCCACTTTTCGACATGTTAGATAAAAAAGGCATCTTTCACCAACTATGCGCATGACACTCACAGGCCGATTCGTGGAATAATTAGTGCGGCGCAAGTGGCCAAAAACGTGCGATTCGCAGTGGAATAGCGAAAATCGCAGTGCAAGTGCGAAAATCGCACGAAAAGCAGCGCACATCGATTCATGGAAGGCCGTGCGCGAGAAAACCATCGGATGTGCGCTAAAAAAGTGCACGGCGCACGTTGGCGCACAGGCCATCTAACGGCGTGCGCCAGGTCACAGCGAAAATCGCACAGGCCACAGCGAAAATCGCACATAGCGCAGCGCACACAACAAAAGTAGGCGGAACACGGGGCGTAACACTCGGAATGGGGAACAACTTGCCAAAATGTGGGCGTCACGGGGGAAGTACAGGGTGCAAGTGCGCGGAACGCCCACATGCTCACCTACAACCCGTATTCATGGAATCGAATAGGGCAAAAAAGCGCACGGTCAAACCAGCGCACAGGCACAAACACGACCGCCACAAGAAAGCAGGCGGTAGCGTCTCTGCACCTATAATAAATGTGCGCCAAAAGGTGCGCCAACAAATAGCACCTATATACAGCCATGATGAATGTCCTATACTGTGGCCCTCCAGGACAAATGACGTGCAAAGGGGTACCCACAAACACGGACACCCGCTGACTGAAAAATAATGTGTGCGTGTATTCCGGGGTGCGCGGGAAGTCTCACATGCGATTTGGCAGGGTACGTGGATTTCAGGGGTGCGCGGGAAGTTCCACACGCGATTTGGCCGGGTACGTGCGCGGGAATTTCCACACGCGATTTGTCTGGGTACGTGGATCTCAGGGGTGCGCGGGAAGTCACACACGTGATTTGGCAGGGTATGTGGATTTCAGGGGTGCGCGGGAAGTTCCACATGCGATTTGGCCGGGTACGTGCGCGGGAATTTCCACACGTGATTTGTCTGGGTACGTGGATCTCAGGGGTGCGCGGGAAATCTCACACGCGATTTGGCAGGGTACGTGGATTTCAGGGGTGCGCGGGAAGTTCCACACGCGATTTGGCCGGGTACGTGCGCGGGAATTTCCACACGCGATTTGGCCGGGTACGTGCGCGGAAATTTCCACACGCGATTTGTCTGGGTACGTGGATCTCAGGGGTGCGCGGGAAGTCTCACACGCGATTTGGCAGGGTACTTGGATTTCAGGGGTGCGTGGGAAGTTCCACACGCGGTTTGGCCGGGTACGTGCGCGGGAATTTCCACACGCGATTTGTCTGGGTACGTGGATCTCAGGGGTGTGCGGGAAGTCTCACACGCAATTTGGCAGGGTACGTGGATTTCAGGGGTGCGCGGGAAGTACCACACGCGATTTGGCCGGGTACATGCGCGGGAATTTCCACACGTGACTTGGCTGGGTACGTGGATCTCAGGGGTGCGCGGGAAGTCCCGCACGCGATTTGGCAGGGTACGTGCGAGTGAATTTCCACACGCAATTTGGCTGGGTACGTGTATGACAGGGGTACGCGGGAAATTCTACACGCGATTTGGCTGTGTGCTCCCAGGTATTCCCTGTACACCCTCCACGGCCCCTGCAGGCAGCCGACACCACAGGGGACTACCCTGCACACCTGCTCATGTCACCCAGCACCCCCACCCCCCAGCAGTGCAGGGGCAGCCTCCACCAGGCCCCCACTCATGTCTCCCACCACCCCCACCCCCCAGCATCCAGGGACAGCCTCCACCAGGCCCCCACTCATGTCTCCCACCACCCCCACCCCCCAGCATCCAGGGGCAGCCTCCACCAGGCCCCCACTCATGCCCCCCTGCACCCCCACCCCCCAGCAGTGCAGGGGCACCCTCCACCAGGCCCCCACTCATGTCTCCCACCACCACCACCCCCCAGCCACCAGGGGCAGCCCCCACCAGGCCCCCACTCATGTCTCCCACCACCCCCACCCCCCAGCAGTGCAGGGGCAGCCTCCACCAGGCCCCCACTCATGTCCCCTTGCACCCCCAGCATCCAGGGGCACCCTCCACCAGGCCCCCACTCATGTCCCCCTGCACACCCACCCCCCCAGCATCCAGGGGCACCCTCCACCAGGCCCCCACTCATGTCCCCCTGAGCTCCCACCCCCCATCAGTGCAGGGGCACCCTCCACCAGGCCCCCACTCATGTCTCACACCACCCCCACCCCCCAGCCACCAGGGGCAGCCTCCACCAGGCCCCCACTCATGTCTCCCACCACCCCCACCCCCCAGCAGTGCAGGGGCAGCTTCCACCAGGCCCCCACTCATGTCTCCCACCACCCCCACCCCCCAGCATCCAGGGGCACCCTCCACCAGGCCCCCACTCATGTCCCCCTGCACCCCCACCCCTACACCAGGCCCCCACTCGTGTCTCACACCGCCCCCACCCCCCAGCCACCAGGGGCAGCCTCCACCAGGCCCCCACTCATGTCTCCCACCACCCCCACCCCCCAGCAGTGCAGGGGCAGCCTCCACCAGGCCCCCACTCATGTCTCCCACCACCCCCACCATCCAGGGGCACCCTCCACCAGGCCCCCACTCATGTCCCCCACCACCCCCATCCCCCAGCAGTGCAGGGGCACCCTCCACCAGGCCCCCACCCATGTCTCCCACCACTCCCACCCCCCACCCACCATGGGCAGCCTCCGCCAGGCCCCCACTCATGTCTCCCACCCACCCCCCAGCAGTGTGGGGCACCCTCCACCAGGCTCCCACCCATGTCTACCACCACCCCCACCCCCCAGCCACCATGGGCAGCCCCCACCAGGCCCCCACTCATGTCCAACTCATGTCTCCCACCACCCCCACCCCCCAGCAGTGCAGGGGCAGCCTCCACCAGGCCCCCACTCATGTCCCCCTGCACCCCCACCCCCCAGCATCCAGGGGCACCCTCCACCAGGCCCCCACTCATGTCCCCCTGCACCACCACCCCCCAGCAATGCAGGGGCACCCTCCACCAGGCCCCCACTCATGTCCCCCTGCACCCCCACCCCAGCATCCAGGGGCACCCTCCACCAGGCCCCCACTCATGCCCCCCTGCACCCCCACCCCCCAGCAGTGCAGGGGCACCCTCCACCAGGCCCCCTCTCATGTCTCACACCACCCCCACCCCCCAGCCACCAGGGGCAGCCTCCGCAAGGCCCCCAATCATGTCTCCCACCACCCCCACCCCCCAGCAGTGCAGGGGCAGCCTCCACCAGGCCCCCACTCATGTCTCCCACCACCCCCACCCCCCAGCATCCAGGGGCACCCGCCACCAGGCCCCCACTCATGTCCCCCTGCACCCCCACCCCCCAGCAGTGCAGGGGCACCCTCCACCAGGCCCCCACTCATGTCTCACACCACCCCCACCCCCCAGCCACCAGGGGCAGCCTCCACCAGGCCCCCACTCATGTCTCCCACCACCCCCACGCCCCAGCAGTGCAGGGGCAGCCTCCACCAGGCCCCCACTCATGTCTCCCACAACCCCCACCCCCCAGCATCCAGGGGCACCCTCCACCAGGCCCCTACTCATGTCTCCCACCACCCTCACCCCCCGGCAGTGCTGGGACACCCTCCACCAGGCCCCCACCCATGTCTCCCAACACCCCCACCCCCCACCCACCATGGGCAGCCTCCGCCAGGCCCCCACCCATGTCTCCCAACACCCCCACCCCCCACCCACCATGGGCAGCCCCCACCAGGCCCCCACTCATGTCCAACTCATGTCTCCCACCACCCCCACCCCCCAGCAGTGCAGGGGCAGCCTCCACCAGGCCCCCACTCATGTCTCACACCACCCCCACCCCCCAGCCACCAGGGGCAGCCTCCGCAAGGCCCCCAATCATGTCTCACACCACCCCCAGCATCCAGGGGCACCCTCCACCAGGCCCCCACTCATGTCCCCCTGCACCCCCACCCCCCAGCAGTGCAGGGGCACCCTCCACCAGGCCCCCACTCATGTCCCCCTGCACCCCCACCCCCCAGCAGTGCAGGGGCACCCTCCACCAGGCCCCCACTCATGTCCCCCTGCACCCCCACCCCCCAGCATCCAGGGGCACCCTCCACCAGGCCCCCACTCATGTCCCCCTGCACCCCCACCCCCCAGCAGTGCAGGGGCACCCTCCAGCAGGCCCCCACTCATGTCTCACACACCACCCCCACCCCCCAGCCACCAGGGGCAGCCTCCACCAGGCCCCCACTCATGTCTCACACCACCCCCACCCCCCAGCAGTGCAGGGGCAGCCTCCACCAGGCCCCCACTCATGTCTCACACCACCCCCACCCCCCAGCATCCAGGGGCACCCTCCACCAGGCCCCCACTCATGTCCCCCTGCAACCCCACCCCCCAGCAGTGTAGGGGCACCCTCCACCAGGCCCCCACTCATGTCCCCCTGCAACCCCACCCCCCAGCATCCAGGGGCACCCTCCACCAGGCCCCACTCATGTCCCCCTGCACCCCCACCCCCCAGCAGTGCAGGGGCACCCTCCAGCAGGCCCCCACTCATGTCTCACACCACCCCCACCCCCCAGCCACCAGGGGCAGCCTCCACCAGGCCCCCACTCATGTCTCCCACCACCCCCACCCCCCAGCAGTGCAGGGGCAGCCTCCACCAGGCCCCCACTCATGTCTCCCACCACCCCCATCCCCCAGCATCCAGGGGCACCCTCCACCAGGCCCCCACTCATGTCCCCCCTGGACCCCCACCCCCCAGCAGTGCAGGGGCACCCTCCACCAGGCCCCCACTCATGTCTCACACCACCCCCACCCCCAGCCACCAGGGGCAGCCTCCACCAGGCCCCCACTCATGTCTCCCACCACCTCCACCCCCCAGCAGTGCAGGGGCAGCCTCGACCAGACCCCCACTCATGTCTCACACCACCCCCACCCCCCAGCATCCAGGGACACCCTCCACCAGGCCCCCACCCATGTCTCCCACCACCCCCACCCCCCACCCACCATGGGCAGCCTCCGCCAGGCCCCCACTCATGTCTCCCACCCACCCCCACCCCCCCAGCAGTGTGGGTCACCCTCCACCAGGCTCCCACCCATGTCTTTCACCACCCCCAACCCCCAGCCACCAGGGGCAGCCTCCACCAGGCCCCCACTCATGTCCCCCTGCACCCCCACCCCCCAGCAGTGCAGGGGCACCCTCCACCAGGCCCCCACTCATGTCTCACACCACCCCCAGCCACCAGGGGCAGGCTCCACCAGCCCCCCACTCATGTCTCACACCACCCCCACCCCCAGCCACCAGGGGCAGCCTCCACCAGGCCCCCACTCATGTCTCCCACCACCTCCACCCCCCAGCAGTGCAGGGGCAGTCTCCACCAGGCCCCCACTCATGTCTCCCACCACCCCCACCCCCCAGCATCCAGGGGCACCCTCCACCAGGCCCCCACTCATGTCCCCCTGCACCCCCACCCCCCAGCAGTGCAGGGGTACCCTCCACCAGGCCCCCACTCATGTCTCACACCACCCCCCAGCCACCAGGGGCAGCCTCCACCAGGCCCCCACTCATGTCTCCCACCACCCCCACCCCCCAGCAGTGCAGGGGCAGCCTCCACCAGGCCCCCACTCATGTCTCCCACCCACCCCCCAGCATCCAGGGGCACCCTCCACCAGGCCCCCACTCATGTCTCCCACCACCCCCACCCCCCAGCAGTGCAGGGGCACCCTTCACCAGGCCCCCACCCATGTCTCCCACCACCCCCACCCCCCACCCACCATGGGCAGCCTCCGCCAGGCCCCCACTCATGTCTCCCACCCACCCCCACCCCCCCAGCAGTGTGGGGCACCCTCCACCCGGCCCCCACTCATGTCCCCCTGCACCCCCACCCCCCAGCCACCATGGGCAGCCCCCACCAGGCCCCCACTCATGTCCAACTCATGTCTCCCACCACCCCCACCCCCCAGCAGTGCAGGGGCACCATCCACCAGGCCCCCACTCATGTCCCCCAGCACCCCACCCCCCAGCATCCAGGGGCACCCTCCACCAGGCCCCCACTCATGTCTCCCACCACCCCCACCCCCCAGCATCCAGGGGCACCCTCCACCAGGCACCCACTCATGTCCCCCTGCACCCCCACCCCCCAGCATCCAGGGGCACCCTCCACCAGGCCCCCACTCATGTCCCAACTGCACCCCCACCCCCCGCAGTTCAGGGGCACCCTCCACCAGGCCCCCACTCATGTCTCCCACCACCCCCACCCCCCAGCAGTGCAGGGGCAGCCTCCACCAGGCCCCCACTCATGTCTCCCACCACCCCCACCCCCCAGCAGTGCAGGGGCAGCCTCCACCAGGCCCCCACACATGTCTCCCACCACCCCACCCCCCAGCATCCAGGGGCACCCTCCACCAGGCCCCCACTCATGTCCCCCTGCACCCCACCCCCCAGCAGTGCAGGGGCACCCTCCACCAGGCCCCCACTCACGTCTCCCACCCCCCACCCACCATGGGCAGCCTCCGCCAGGCCCCCACTCATGTCTCCCACCCACTCCCACCCCCCCAGCAGTGTGGGGCACCGTCCACCAGGCTCCCACCCATGTCTACCACCACCCCCACCCCCCAGCCACCATGGGCAGCCCCCACCAGGCCCCCACTCATGTCCAACTCATGTCTCCCACCACCCCCACCCCCCAGCAGTGCAGGGGCACCATCCACCAGGCCCCCACTCATGTCCCCCTGCACCCCCACCTCCCAGCATCCAGGGGCACCCTCCACCAGGCCCCCACTCATGTCCCCCTGCACCCCCACCCCCCAGCAGTGCAGGGGCACCCTCCACCAGGCCCCCACTCATGTCTCACACCACCCCCAGCCACCAGGGGCAGGCTCCACCAGCCCCCCACTCATGTCTCACACCACCCCCACCCCCAGCCACCAGGGGCAGCCTCCACCAGGCCCCCACTCATGTCTCCCACCACCTCCACCCCCCAGCAGTGCAGGGGCAGTCTCCACCAGGCCCCCACTCATGTCTCCCACCACCCCCACCCCCCAGCATCCAGGGGCACCCTCCACCAGGCCAGCAGTGCAGGGGTACCCTCCACCAGGCCCCCACTCATGTCTCACACCACCCCCACCCCCCAGCCACCAGGGGCAGCCTCCACCAGGCCCCCACTCATGTCTCCCACCACCCCCACCCCCCAGCAGTGCAGGGGCAGCCTCCACCAGGCCCCCATTCATGTCTCCCACCACCCCCCAGCATCCAGGGGCACCCTCCACCAGGCCCCCACTCATGTCTCCCACCACCCCCACCCCCCAGCAGTGCAGGGGCACCCTCCACCAGGCCCCCACCCATGTCTCATACCACCCCCACCCCCCACCCACCATGGGCAGCCTCCGCCAGGCCCCCACTCATGTCTCCCACCCGCCCGCACCCCCCCAGCAGTGTGGGGCACCCTCCATCCGGCCCCCATCATGTCCCCCTGCACCCCCACCCCCCAGCCACCATGGGCAGCCCCCACCAGGCCCCCACTCATGTCCAACTCATGTCTCCCACCACCCCCACCCCCCAGCAGTGCAGGGGCACCATCCACCAGGCCCCCACTCATGTCCCCCAGCACCCCACCCCCCAGCATCCAGGGGCACCCTCCACCAGGCCCCCACTCATGTCTCCCACCACCCCCACCCCCCAGCATCCAGGGGCACCCTCCACCAGGCACCCACTCATGTCCCCCTGCACCCCCACCCCCCAGCAGTGCAGGGGCAGCCTCCACCAGGCCCCCACTCATGTCTCCCACCACCCCCACCCCCAGCAGTGCAGGGGCAGCCTCCACCAGGCCCCCACTCATGTCTCCCACCACCTCCACCCCCCAGCATCCAGGGGCACCCTCCACCAGGCCCCCACTCATGTCCCCCTGCACCCCCACCCCCCAGCAGTGCATGGGCACCCTCCACCAGGCCCCCACTCACGTCTCCCACCACCCCCACCCACCATGGGCAGCCTCCGCCAGGCCCCCACTCATGTCTCCCACCCACTCCCACCCCCCCAGCAGTGTGGGGCACCGTCCACCAGGCTCCCACCCATGTCTACCACCACCCCCAACCCCCAGCCACCATGGGCAGCCCCCACCAGGCCCCCACTCATGTCCAACTCATGTCTCCCACCACTCCCACCCCCCAGCAGTGCAGGGGCACCATCCACCAGGCCCCCACTCATGTCCCCCTGCACCCCCACCTCCCAGCATCCAGGGGCACCCTCCACCAGGCCCCCACTCATGTCTCCCACCACCCCCACCCCCCAGCATCCAGGGGCACCCTCCACCAGGCCCCCACTCATGTCCCCCTGCACCCAGGTCCTCACAATCCCCAATCATGTGCGTTATGGTCAGCCTCCACAGCCAATAGGCCCTACCAAGTAACCCATTCACCCACATGGAAATGGAAATTACATGTTACACCCCCAATGTTCATAAAGCAAATGAACCCATGTCCGTCACACACAATGGCTGCAAATGAATGGGAAAACACCCAACATGACATGCATGAAACCAATGAGATGATACCACACAGTGAAGTATGAAAACAAAATTGTATTAAAAATGTTTTAATGAAAATGAAATGAAACAAACTACAATGGCAATGAAAAAAAGATAAGCTGCATGTCCGTCCAAAAAAATCAAAACTACAAATCCAAATCCAAAAAAATGTTGTTCAAAGTCACATTAAAAATAAAATCAATCCGAGAGATAAAAATAAATGCAAAGACCATTGCTCCATGGAGAATAAATCAAAAATAAAAAAATAAAACAATCCAATGAAGAACTATGTACAAAACATCCAAGGGTCCATGAGCCCAACTGAACAAAGGAAACCTACAAAAAACCCTAACTAAAATGCAACTATATACAAAAAGTGGAGCAGTGTCCGTCGACTCCAAATCATAAGAAGAAACAAATGAAACCTAAAACTAAAGAACTATATACAAAGGCGGCGGGCAAGTCCAGCGGCTCACTCCGTGGTGTTCCGGGCCAGGGCATCATCAAACTCCTCGTCTATGTCCCGGAGGCGGTCCTGTTCCATGGCCCCGAGGGTCCGCAGGGACGACGCCATCTGCTCCTCCAACCCCCTGCGAATTGCCTCGAGGCACTCGGCCCGCCTCAGGGCCCTCCACATGGAGTTCTCCGCCCTGACCATCGTGAGCCGCGCCTCTTCCGCCCGCCGCCGCTCTGCACCTATCTGCTGGCCCAACCGCAGCCACACGGAAGACACTTCCTGTCCTGGGGCCTTCTGCCCTCCGGCCGATGCCTGCCCCTCCGATGTTGATGGCCCCAAGCCATGATGCCTCCCACGTTGACTCTGCTGCTGCCTCCGACGCAACTGCCTCTGCCAGCACGACGGCATCCAGGCTGATGGAATCTACCGACGCCGTCGTGCATGTGCCCTGCCTGATGATGCCGGCACATCCTCCATCTGCTGGGGTAGAGTTGCTGTGGTGTCCACCCCTGCCGGACCTCCGACTCCCGACTGTGGCAGGGATGGGATCCCCACCGAGCTGGCTGCATTGGTCAGGGCAGGTCCACAGGGGGCCCTGGTGGCATCTGGGCCGGAAGACGGCAAGGAGAACGACCGGCGTATAGCCTCCACAGAGGAGGAGAGGGCCGCCAGATTTGCCGACACATGCAGGAAACCCCCGAACATGGAAGATCCCAACTGGGCCACGTCGGCACGGTGCTCTTCGTGATGATGTGCGTGCTCCTCCCGGGAAGCACGCACGTCATCACAAATTGCACCCACGCGCATCGCGACCCCAATCAGGACCTTCTCCATACGGACACGGGTCCCCTCATCCACAGGTGGAGGGGAGTCAGGTGACATGGACATCCCCTCTACCTGCGGACGGGCCTGGGACGGGGCATCCCTGCTGGTGCATGGTGGTGCACTCACAGGGTCAGGGACAGCGACATGCACAGGCCCCTCCACGGTGACCTGTGCTGCCTCCTGCCCCTGCCCCTGGACTGCACCACTTGCACCAGCAGGGATGCCTCCACCAGGCCCCATGTGTGCCTCAGTGGCGGCCTCCTCCTCCTCTGTGGAAACCACCAACCTGGATGGCTCCTCACCGTATTCCGCCGTAGCAGGCCCCTGTGGGGGCTCACCCACCCCTTCCGCTGCAGCCGTGGGGGCATCCCCGCCGTCTTGCTCCACAGCGCCGTCTCCGCCCTCTTCTTCGCTAGCTGCTGCGTAGTGGGAGACATAGAACACAAGCATCAGGGTACTGTTCAATGGTCCCCTAGACAGGAAGCAATAGCAGATGAGCACCACTGTCAAAGTACACTTCCATCATGTCCCTCCACAACACATGGGTCAGTCCAGGCAAAACACACACAGTAACAGGCATGGTGCATGCCATGGACATTTCCATACATGTCCAATGGACTCTTGAAACATACAATGATATGGAACTCACATGCATCATGGGCCATGCCTATCACATGCACACACTTCACCTCAGTCACATCCATCTGGCCTCATACACCCCAAACACAGCGGATACAAGGGTAACTAGGCTGCATCAGTGAATCTGTGCATTGTCACACACATGTGTCATGCATCCATGGCATTCACAAGTCACAGACACGCAGGTCAGGCACACAGACATGGCTACCATATATGTACCTGGCATCAGCACCCATCCCTCACCCCCACCCATGTCCAGGAACAGAGACTGGCATGCTCTCATGTGTAAAATCTGCATAGGGCTCCCCATGTGGCATTTAAACACACGCAACAACCATGTGGTTCACACATCACTGGTCGCACATGCATTACCATGATGTCCCTGCACACATACATGCATACATGGCCTATGTCAAACATACAGGCAAGTATCAGACAACCAGCACACCGCAACATGCCCTGTCTCACACAGCAATGCTTGGACACTTACCGCTCAACTCCAGACGGGTCTCCCTCTCAAGGATCTGGGCGTGGAGCGCTGGGCGTACGCGTTCCAGGACCCTCATCTGGATGGAACTCATGCGGCCCCGGCCCCCCTCCACGAGGCGCCGGGCCTTCACGAGGGTCCTGGACCTCAAGTCCTCCCAGCGCTTCTTGATCTTCTGGACGTCGCGGGTTGCCACCCCCTCCGCATTGATGGCAACCACACAGTCGGCCCAGATCCTCTCCCGTCCTTCCTTGCTGGCACGGGACGATCCAAAGAAGGCATCATACTGCCCCAGGACATGCTCCACCAGGACACCAACTTCGGTGGCAGTGAAGCTGGTGCTCCTCTGCCCCTCTGGCCTGGGGTTGCCACTGGTGCCAGATGTGGAAGTGCCTAACATGGCAACCCCAGAGGCAGGAGTGGGTGGGCAACTGGGTCCTGAGGCTGGGCTGTGGAGCGATGTTATCCCAGTCGGGAGTCTTCAGTTCCAGCAGGGGTGGACACAGCAACTGGACCCCTGCAGATGGCTGATGTGCAGGCACCAAATGGCAGGGCACGGTGGCAGCAGACAGGCAGGCAGGCAGCAGCAGCAGATGGCACGTGGGAGGCTGCTCGGGGCACTGGGGGGCAGTAATTCGGCCTTCTGGGCAGGAGCGTGGTCTTCCGTGTGTTTTCGCGTGGCCAGCTTGATACGGAGTGATTTGGCACGTGAAAATCCTGCACGTCAGCGTGAAATTCGAGGAAAGGCCCTTAGCGCGTAAGCGCGTCAGCACGCATACGCGATTCTATTGGACCAAAGGCCCTCAGCGCGTAAGCGCGTCTGTGATGTGACCCGCACGGGTGTTTCCCATCATAGCACGTGATGACGGAGCACACGTGGAAAGACTGCACATCAGAGTGTCATTGCGTGTAATTGGACAAAAGTGCGTGTACACGCGATTGGCCTATGTACGTGTATTTCAGGGGTGCGCGGGCACTTACACACGCGAGTACATCAGCGCACGTGTATACCGGGGTGCGCGGGAATTTCCACACGCTATTGGCCTGGGTACTGGATTTCAGGGGTGCGCGGGAAGTTTCACACGTTCGCCTACAACACGCGCAAAGAAACACATACGCCAGTAGGAAGCAGGCATACGTCGACCCGCGACACATAAATTTGCGCACAAACAAAATAACAAGCTCAGACGCCAGGATGAATATACCGTTCCTAGCAGCAGTGGCCATGGGCTACCAAAGGAGGAGGAGGAGGATAGTCAGGGCCAGAATATTCACACCCAGAACCACCAGCCTTTTCGGGATGCCTGATGACCAGGTGTATGGGAGGTACAGGTTTCCACCACACATAATACTGGACCTGGTAAGTGAGTGGAAGGATGACCTCACATCACCCACCCTGTGCTCCCAAGCACTCAGCCCCCTGGAGAAGGTCCTCAATGTACTGCACTTCTTAGCCACTGGATCATTTCAGCGGACAAGTGCCATAGTGGGTGGGATGTCACAGGTCACGCTGCCTACACCAGGTCTTGAACATCATCACTGCACGCCCATCAGTCCGTAGGCACATATACCTGCCCAGAACATCTGCAGAAAGGCATGCTGCCGCCCTGGATTTTTACGGTGTGGCACGATTCCCCAAAGTGCTATGTGCCATCGACTGCACCCATGTGGCTCTACGTCCCCCCCAGGGCATCTGAGCACATCTATAGGAACCGCAAGCACTGGCATTCCATCAACGTGCAGGTAGTATGTAATGCCAAGGGAATCATCACCTCAGTATATGCCAACTATCCCGGGTCCACCCAAGACAGCTTCATTTACCGAATGTCCACCCTAAGCCGGGACCTAGAAGCTGGGCGGCATGGCGATACATGGCTGATTGGTGAGTATGAATGCCACTGCACATGCATGCATGTCAGATACTGAGCAAGGTCACAACCCCACCAATGATACCAATCACCACCTCCACAGAGGACAGTGCCTACCCTCTCAGCCCCCACATGATGACGCCAATTCGGAACCCCACCACGCCACCCGAGGTAAGATATAACACAGCCCACATTGCAACCCGGGGCATAGTGGAGCGCACATTCGCAGTGCTTAAGTCACGCTTTCGCTCCCTTGACTGTTCTGGCGGGCAGCTGTTATACGCTCCCCCAGTAGTGTGCAGGATCATAGTGGCAGCATGTGTCCTGCACAACGTTGCAACACGCCGGGGCCTGGCCGTGGACATGGTGGTGGCCCCACATCCCCAACCACATGCACGGCCGCTGCGCATGGGAGGGGAAAGGGCACGGGGGGAGGCAGCCCGTACACAGCTAGTGGCTAATTACTTCACCTAGAAATCACACCCCTGTGGAGTGCACACTGCCCTGGCACATACCATCTGACAATCAATGATGACTCAACCTGACACTGATCCTGAATGTCTGGAGAATCAACCGTCAAAACCATATCAGCCTGAGATTGTTCACCTGGAAGTGTTACAATGTGTGCATCCCTCCCTACACAGACACCACCAATGCAGTTTTGTGAAAAAACACATTCAAGCAGCTAAAATGAATACTCACTTGCAAAATGCAACATGAGGACAGTGCCATGTCACCCAACCCATCCCCAGCACCGCCACACGACACACCGTGCCATGTCATGCTATGTGCAGGTAAACAAAGTAATCCCCACAACATGACACAAGTGTCACAATGTACAGTGTCCCTAATTGAAACTCGCGACACCTGAAATGCTCACAGTAATGCAGGACCAACAACACACTTGAGCAGGTATTTAGCAATAACACTTATCAGCCACTGACCCTCAAAACTACCATTAACATGACATTACGAATGTAAGGGATTAGTAGTCTCACCACCTGGAAATGCCAGCACTCCCACCACTTCCAACTGTACAGTGTTGCCGCCATGTAGAGTTGTAGGTGTACTTCTGCCAACATGGACCCCATCTCCAAAGTAGAGGGCCTTGTGTAGAGATGAGGAAAGGACCTTCAAATTAGGAGGTAGACACGGATGATGAGTTACACATCAATGCAACATGCAGTGTACAACACAACAGCAATATGCACTAGGAATGTATACACAGTATTGACTAGACTACCCACACATGTAGTGGGAGTCCAATGTCACCATGTACGTCAATGTCACTTGGGCACACCCTTTGCAAGCCCATGGAAACGGGAAGCAGGAGGGGTTTGTGTGACAAAAACCCAAGCATCTGAACCAAATACATGACAAGCCTGCATGTGCCCAGCCACAATGCAGCGTATGCCCACAGGAGCCACGGAAGGCAACACATTGTCCCAAAAAAAAAAAAAAAGAAAGAAAAAAAATATTTAAAAAAAAGAAAAATCAAAAATGGCCATTAATGGGCCTGGGCGGGTTGGGGAGGCCACCCAGGAGGTCCGAGGACAGGGTGCACACCAAAACCCACCTGTGTGGATCTTGGGAAAAAAAAACACCTCCATGGGCTCATGGCCCACACGGGTACCCTATTGTGGGAGTATCACTGCTGTCGCTATTATCACCCTGTGCAGCTGCATCCAGAGGTGGTTGCACTATGGGAGGCAGCCCACGCAAAGCCCTAGTCTGTTCCTCCATGGCTGCAAGCATGCGGGTGTGGTACGTCTCGTTCTGGAGGATGAGTGTGCGGAGGTCCCCATGCAACAACTCACGGGATGCCCGGACCTCCGCCCTAGTTGCTTGCATCTCAGCTGAGAGCGTACGGGTGAGACGCTCCAGCTGCTGTTCTGTCCTTCGGTTTGTTGAAGCCTCAAGCTCAACAAGAGTCGTCCTGAGGTGAAGGAGCTTCTGCCTCAGGGCTTCCCTGTGGCCCTGGGACTCTATGGAGATGGCTTCCTGCAGAGTCACCAGTGCCGCCCGCCTGTCCCTGTTGGACGCCAACATGTCCTCCCTGTGTGACTGGCAGATGGAGTCGGTTGCCTGCTGTAGTCGCTCCATCAGCCTTTCGGGGGGGGACAATGGAAGTGGCCACCCTATCCATGGCCTGAGCCATCATCTCTGATGATGCTGCCTGTTGGGTTGCTATACCGTAAATGGATTGCTCCCATGCGGTATTGCCAGGTGGCGTACGGCCACCACGTCGGTGGGCACCACACCTGTCTGGGCCAAGGCGAACTGCGCCTTGCTGTGCCGGCACTGTCTGAGGCTGCAGGACTGCATTCCCCCTCTGATCTGCTGGCCCAGGAACAGGATCAGATGTCGCGGAGTGTGACCCTGCATCCGTAACCACCAAAGGCGTAGCTGCCAACACTGACATCCCCATTGAGCGTTCTGACCCTGGTGCAGGTGGGTGGGACAGAACAGAATCCCTCCCAGGAACACTCACCTGCGACGGCACGTAGGTCTCATCATCCGAATCAACACCTGAGTACAGCTCGGGGGAGGTGCAGCCAGAGATACCCCTTGAGAGCACGACGTGCAGCAGTTGTGGGTTCTCACCCACCACCACACCAGGTCCCTCACTGGTGGTCGGTCGGCCCTCGGACCCCTCCTGGGTCTGCACCATCTCCACAACCCCAGCAGTATCAGGTGCATCTTCCCCCGCAAAGACATAAAAGAAAACAAATGGAAACAGGCATTAGCACCATGGCACACAATGAGGGCTGAGAAGCAAGAGAACCAGTACTTGATTGACACATGTCCCACATGACTAAAACCCTCCCATGCATGCACCCTCACTGCGTATGAAGGGCAGGCAAATGGCACACACTGATGACACCAAGATGGAAGATGAACACATTTTCTGCATGCTGCCTGGCAGTGGCATCACACATTGGCCTGTGATTGCCAGGTGAAATACACATGCCATCACACAGATGGCATGTACCATTGCTATTGAGTGAAGATGGAGAGGAGGCAGCACTTATTCATTCAGTCCAGTTCCCGCATGTAATGGCTTTTCTAATTCAAACAGGTCTGATTTTTCACCTGGAGCTGCCAGTCCAAAATGGTCCGATTGCACAGGGACATGTGTGAACAAATGATATCCAGGTAACAAAGTCACTCCACTTTACCATAGCCATGTCAGACATGTGACTACAGGACTGAGAAATGCCTAGTAAAAGTGGTGGAATGCAAACAATCTGCCTGAATGAACAGAGAAAAATAAGCAACAATGTTGTGGCAAGGTGACACTTCAAGGGCAACTGGCGTGCTGTTGGCCTAGATGTCTACTGTTGGCAGAAGGGATACTGCTATGGCCAAATGCTGCTGCGCAGAAAGTATTGCATGAAGCACATGGGTGACCCAAACGACTCAGGCGCACACACCCTCACCTGGCGCACAAACAGAAGCCCTCACACACACACCATGCACATGGATGAGACACACATGCATGTGCACTCACCGGACAATGCCTCATAATCAGGCAGATCTCCCATGCCTTGGATCTGTTCCTCCGTGACGTAGGTCCCAGCGACTGACTCATGTGGAGTGAATTCCATGTCTTCTACTGGAGACCCACCTCCAGTCACTAGAGTTGCGGCATGACTTGAGGCCAGCTTATTCTTTTCCCTGCGCTTTAGGTAATTCCAGCGCTTATAGCAATCATTGGCTGTGCGCCTCACGATTCCAAGGGCACTTACGATGTCCGCAACGGTCTGCCAGTGTGCCTGGCGTTGTGCAGGTGTGGTCTTGGATCCTGCAACAATGACCATCTCGTTATCATGTGCGGACACATACTCGACAAGTGCATTCAGTTCGGCATCCGTGAAGCTGGGCTTCCTCGACGGGCCGGACTGTATAGCCATGTCTGGGGCATCAGCCTGTGCCGGACAAGCACTCTTCCTCTTCCGCTTGGAAGGTGGTGGTGATCCTGAGTGTCCTGCGCCGCTCTGGACACTAGGGGCAGGAGCCCTGGTGGACTCTGTATCAGGAATGTGGGATTGCACACTCAGCATGGGAGTTGGTGCAGGCATTGGCTCAAGTGTAATGGTGTCAGGGGGAATGTCAGCAGGATGGACTAGGACCGACACTGTCCTGGCTGGGTGTGTGAGAGCTGGGGTGGATGGAGCCGCAGCTGCCCCTGCAGCCTCTCCACCCTGCCTACTTGGGGCAGCAGATGACCTTGCTGCCCCTGATCCACGTGGCCTGATGATATCAACGCGCACGTGTCATAGGCCTGCTGACCTGGAAGTCAGCCATGGAGTCAGCCAGGTCTGGTGCCACAATGGGCTGGTCCAACAAGGGCTGAGCATGGATGGTGTCAGCCACATCAGCCTCAACCAGGGGGGGGGGGATTATGGGTGCCCTTGACTGGTCCTCCACACATGGGGGGACAGGGTCACCCTGCAAGTAACAACCACGTCCCCTACCGGATCCACCACGGCCACCACTTGTGGCTCGTCCACCTTTGCCACCCTTACGGAATCCTCGCCTCCCAACCATGGCACTGATGTTAATGTGCGTATGGGAGTGGCTGTAAACTATTGTCCTGGGCAATTGGGGGTCAAAGGGGTTGGGTACCGGATGGTAATTGTACCCTAGTGCTCTAGCAAGGCTGAATGTGACCCCTGGGGAAAGATGACGGGTCACGCAACGCACAGGAAGCCCAAAAAAGGGAGATGACGTGCACGCAACCCCTCCTAGACCACGTGTGCGGAAAAAAAAACCTGCACTACGCTGTGGCACCCAGTAACACAAGAATGAACGTATGCGTGTCACACGCAGCCTAGAATGACCTCTGAAGGGGTAGGCTACACACGGGGCAAGCACAGATGTTATAGACGTGCGTGACTCACCGTCTGCCAGGAAAAAGAGCGTGAAAAAGAAGATTTGTACACTGTCTGAGGTGACAGGACAACAGTAGAAGGGAACACTGTTTGAGGGAACAGGCCCAGGAAAACCAGAAAAAGAGAAAAAAGAGAAAAAGCTGTCAGAGGTAAAAGGGAGTACGAACTTGAAACGCCGTGAAGTAAATCGCGTGTGAAACGACAAGAAGTACAGAATTCACCCACTCGCTCTCCACGAAAAGCACGTACAAGGAAATGGTGTTCTACACGTACCTTTTATGCAGGCCCACATGTCCAGCGTCACTTATGCGGTGTGTACGCGCTAGGGCCATTTCCACCAATTAGACGCTTTGTCACTTCTGCGTGTAGGGCTATTTCCACCAATTACACGCTTTGTCACTTCCGCGTGTACGCGCTAAGGCCATTTCCACCAATTACACGCTTTGTCACTTCTGCGTGTAGGGCCATTTCCACCAATTACACGCTTTGTCACTTCTGCGTGTAGGGCCATTTCCACCAATTACACGCTTTGTCACTTCTGCGTGTAGGGCCATTTCCACCAATTACACACTTTGTCACTCGGACGTGTCTTTCATTTTTTTAACACGCAACATTACCAACGTGTGCCCTATTCAACGTGCACGTGACTTCATAGACGCGCATACGCTGGTGGCCTTTGGGCCAATGAATGTACAGTGTGCTGACGCGTTTACGCGCTAAGGGCCTTTCCTCGAATTACACGCAGACGTGTTGGATTTTCACGTGCAAAATCACTCCGTATCAAGCTGGCCACGTGTTCACACACGGAAGACCACGCTCCTGCCCAGAAGGCCGAATTACTGCCCCCCAGAGCCCTGAGCACGCTCCCACATGCCATCTGCTGCTGCCTGACTGCCTGCTGCCCACGTGCCCTGCCATTTGCTGCCTGCACATCAGCCAGGGGTGCTGTTGCTGTGACCACCCCTGCTGGAACCGAAGACTCCCGACTGCTTTTCCATCGCCCCACAGCACAGCCCCAGGACCCAGTTGCCCACCCACTCCTGCCTCTCGGGTTGCCATGTCGGGCACTGCAACATCTGGCACCAGTGGCAACCCCCGGCCAAGGAGGCAGAGGGGCACCAGCTTCACTGCCACCGAAGTTGGTGTCCTGGTGGAGCATGTCCTGGGGCAGTATGATGCCCTCTTCGGAAGGTTGCGCGCCGACAAGGAAGGACGGACTCGGATCTGGATGGACATCGTGACTGCCATCAACGCGGAGGAGGTGGCAGTCCGCGACTACGAACGTGTCAGGAAGCGCTGGGAGGACTTCAGGTCCAGGACCCTCAACAAGGCCCGGCGCCTCCTGAAGGCAGCGGATGCTAAGGGGTGCCGGGGCCACTTGTCGGAAGATCAGATGAGGGTCCTGGAACACATATCCCCAGCGCTCCACATCCAGGTCCTTGAGAAGCAGACCCGTCTGGAGTCGAGCGGTAAGTGTACACGCATACTGATTGTAAGCTGTGCGTGTGGTGGTGTGCCAGGAGTGTGCAGGTTGAACATGTATTTTTATGTGGCCAAGTAGGGGGGGTGTACAGGGCCGTGAGGGTGACACATGCGAGGGGTCTCATGTGTGACACATGGATGGTGCTTGTGTGTGTGGGCTTGCATGGCACAGGATGTGGAGGAATGATTGTCAGGTGTGACATGGATGTCGATCAAAACACTGCGACAGTTGGCGGAGGTGTACACATGCATGCAAGTTTGGTGTTGTGTGTGCATGTGTAGTGTACTCCCTATGTTGCATGTGATGTGTGGATGACCTTTGGCTGCTCATGCTGTTGTATGTGAATGGATGGTGCTGGCTGTTGCAATATGGCTGTGGAATGGCTCATGTGTGCAAGTTGAAATGACATGTGTGTGGGGGATTGTGATGCCATGTTTGAGGCTTACCAATGCCACTCATGTATAACTGTCATGTGTGTATGAGTCCATTTTACAGTGCCCTGATGCCTGTGTTTTCTTTCTCCCTGTCTGCAGCGTCAACTGATGAAGAGGGCGGAGAAGGTGCTGTGGAGCACAGCGGCAGGGGTCCCACCACCAGCCGGAGACGCAAGGCCCGGATCCCCTCCCAGGTTCTGATCTCGTCGGGGAGTGAGGAGTCCGGTGCCGCGTGCCAGGCCGCAGCTGCCGAGGGGAGGTCCAAGAGGCGGAGGTTGGAGTTGGACTCCTCGGCAGCAGAAGGGGCAGCTGGGACCCCACAGGGCCCAACGGAGGAAGATGGCACGGAGTCATCGAGGTTGGTGGGGGGTTTGGTGGAGGAGGAGGCCGTGCAAGCAACAGTGGTGAGGTCTGGAGGTGGGGATTCCACTGGTGCTAGTGGTGCAGTGCAGGATCAGGGACAGGAGGCAGCACAGGCCGCCGCGGAGGTGCCTGTGTGCAATCCTGTCCCTGCTCCTGTCACTGCATCATTTTGCACCAGCGGGGATGCCTACCTCCAGACCCGTTCTCAGGGAGAGGATTGGCTTACAACACCTGGCCTTCCTCTCCCTGCGGATGTGGCTATCCTGCACCAGGTTGAGCCTGTCCAGGGTGGGGTGGCGTTGCGTCAACGGGCCATGCGAGCTGACCTGTAGTCTTTTCATGATGAGTCTGCACGTCTTCTCGCATGGCTCGTTGACCGTGTTGACCCACTGGGACAGCTCACCAGGGCTGGATTCCTCCGTTTCCTGGACCTTGTTCCAACCCCCTTCTCCACAGAACCCCCTATGCCCCAGTCGTCCTCCATGCCATCTTTCCACCCATGTGTCACCTGGGTGCCCTGTGGAGCTGCCTCCGACCGTGCGGCCAGGCTGGTGGACAACAGATCCCTGCCACAGTCGGGAGTCAGACGTCCAGCAGGGGTGGCCACATCAACGACTGCACCCCAGCTAGAGGAGGATGTGCAGGCACCATCGGACAGGGCACATGGACAGCAGCAGCTGCAGCAGCAGGAGGCTGTAGGTGGGAGCCACGATAGCTCGGGGCATTCAACATCGGAGGGGCAGGCATCAGCCGGAGGGCAGGAGGACCCTGGACGAGAAGTGTCTTCTGTGTGGCAGCGGTTGGGCCACGCCATAGATGCGGAGCGGCGGCGGGCGGAAGATGCGCGGCTCACGATGGTCAGGGCGGAGAACTCCATGCGGAGGGCCCTGAGGCGGGCCGAGTGCCTCGAGGCAATCCGCAGGGAGTTGGAGGTGAACATGTCGGCGTCCCTGCGGACCCTCGGGGCCATGGAACAGGACCGCCTCCGGGACATAGACGAGGAGTTCGATGATGCCCTGGCCCGGAACACCACTAAGTGAGCCGCTGAACTGGCCCGCCGCCATCGTATATAGTTATTTAGTGATAGGTTTCCTTTATAGTTTATTTTTATTTGGAGTCGACGGACACTGCTGCACCTTTTGTATATAGTTCCATTTTAGATAGGTTTTTTGGTAGGTTTCATTTCTTCTCTTGGGATGATGGACCCTGAATACTTTGTACATAGTTGGACTTTGGATTTGGATATTTTTTTTACTATGAATATTTTTTCCCATGGAGCAATGGTTTTCTATTTCTTTTTTCCCTTCATTTCCTTTTCATGGACTTGAACTTTGGAAGATATTTTTTTGGATTATCATTTATTGATTTTCATTTGAAAAGGGACAGCCAGCTTAATTTTGTTATTTTTTTACTTGTGTATTTTGGTTAATTTTGATTGCCATTGCTGTTGTTTTTAATACATTATTTGGATTTTTCCATTCTTCAATGTGTGGTTCCATCTCATTGTTTTCATGCATGTCATGATATGGGTTTTCAGGTTCACTTGCAAGCATTGTGTGTGTGTGAGACACATGTGTTGATTTACATTGTTTCCATTGGAGTAGTATCATGGGCACATGTAATACTTGGTTGTGTCTTTGGGCTGTGGTGGCTGGCCATGAGGCACATGCTTGAGGATTGTCAGGGCCTGTGGCCAGGGGGACATGAGTGGGGGCCTGGCGGAGGCTGCCCATGGTGGGTGGGGGGTGGGGGTTGCGGGAGACATGGGTGGGGGCCTGGTGGAGGGTGCCCCACACTGCTGGAGGGGTGGGGGTGGTGAGAGACATGAGTGGAGGCCTGGCTGGGGCTGCCCATGGTGGCTGGGGGGTGGGGGTGGTAGACACGGGTGGGAGCCTGGTGGAGGGTGCCCCTGCACTGCTGGGGGTGGGGGTGGGTGGGAGACATGAGTGGGGGCCTGGCGGAGGGTGCCCCTGCACTGCTGGGGGGGTGGGGGTGGGTGGGAGACATGAGTGGGGGCCTGGTGGGGGTTGCCCATGGTGGCTGGGGGGTGGGGGTGGTGGGAGACATGAGTGGGGGCCTGGTGGAGGCTGCCCCACAGTGCTGGGGAGTGGGGGTGGTGGTAGACATGGGTGGGAGCCTGGTGGAGGGTGCCCCACACTGCTGGGGGATGGGGGTGGGTGGGAGACATGAGTGGGGGCCTGGCGGAGGCTGCCCATGGTGGGTGGGGTTGGTGGGAGACATGGGTGGGGGCCTGGTGGAGGGTGCCCCACACTGCTGGGGCGGTGGGGATGGTGGGAGACATGAGTGGGGGCCTGGCGGAGGCTGCCCATGGTGGGTGGGGGGTGGGGGTGGGGGTGGTGGTAGACATGGGTGGGAGCCTGGTTGGGGCTGCCCATGGTGGCTGGGGAGTGGGGGTGATAGGGGACATGAGTGGGGGCCTGGTGGAGGGTGCCCCACACTGCTGGGGGGGTGGGGGTGGGAGACATGAGCAGGTGTGCAGGGTAGTCCCCTGTTTTGTGGGCTGCCTGCAGGGGCTGTGGAGGGTGTACAGGAAACACCTGTGAGGACCCACCCAGCCTAATCGCGTGTGTAACTTCCCGCGCACCCCTGTAATACACGTACCCAGCCAAATCGCATGTGATAATTCCTGCGCACCCCTGTAATACACGTACCCAGCCAAATCACGTGTGATTATTCCCGCGCACCCCTGTAATACACGTACCCAGCCAAATCGCGTGTGACAATTCCCACGTACCCCTGTAATACACGTACCCTGGCTAATCGCGTGTAAAACTTCACGTGTACCCCTGTCATACACGTACCCTGGCTATTCGCATGTAATACTTCCCGCGTACCCCTGATATGAACGTTACCCACTTTGCGTTCCTTGTTTGGCAGCCCTGTAAACTGGTCCAGGGTTGGCGCAGCCCTTTGCGATGATTTAGCGATTTTGATGGCTTTTCCTTGCGCGAGGGCGTTCTTGGGGGCGTTACTGGTGCTGCTGCAGGGTCGCTGCGATACTCTGCGCCACCGCTGGTTTGGGAGCCTGAAATCCATGAATACGCTGTGCACGGAAATCGGTTTTGGCGCACGCGCCTGGCGCAGACAATCGCACGCGGACACTCTGCGCCAGCCGCTTGCGACACTTTTCTGCAAAATTCTATGAATTACCCTGTCAATGTGTCATTCCTCTATCTGGGAATTATTAGAAGAATACCCTAAAACTGAATGAGGTTTATGACATCATTCAAGCATGGATGATGGAGAATGGTCTTGCGCTAAACAAGGAAAAAACAGAACTAATGGTAGTTGGGACAGCAAATAAAATGTAAAAGCTTGGGGGCAATTACAAGATGTTTAGGGTGGCAGGTTGTGATCTGGAAACTAAAACAAAGGTTAAAACCCTGGGAATTTATTTGGACCAACATCTGAGTATGAAGGCGCAAGTGAGTAGATTGGTATCATTGTCAGCATATTACATAAAACTGCTTACCCAAATTCAGCCATTTATCTCAAAATCTACTTGTGGGATAATTACAAGACTTATGATTGGGTCCAAGATAGACTGTTGTAGTAGTCTCCTTGTGGACATTAACAAGCCAGAGTACGCTAGACTTCAGGTCATACAAAATAGCGCAGTGAGAGCGATTGCAGGGCTCAGAAAGAGTGATCATGTAACTAAAACAAGAAGAGACCTACATTGGCTGCCTATGGAAGAAAGGATTAAATTCTGTCTTTTAGTTATGGTGCACAAAAGTCCCACACGTCCTTGGTCATTGTATTTGAGTGAGTCCTTTGTCTGTAAAGTCCAACACCGGAACGTTCAAATCGAATAATACACAACAGTTAAACGAAATGCTTGCTCAAGTGAAAAAAGGTGCTTTCTATGCTGCAGTCTCTTTGGCCTGGAATGCTCTCCCAGAAGAGCTCAGAAAGTTTAGTTTGATCGAACTAACGTGTTAAGTAGAAACTAAAGGCATTCCTCTTCAACTAGATGATGAATTCTGTTAGGGTTTATTAGTTGCACTTCCTCATGTCACTGTCCATGTGGTTGTTTTTTTTGTCACTAGCGGCCATACGTTTTTTGGCACTTGCGGGTCCTGAGGTGCGCGGTATACATTTTTTAAAGTAATGTAAAGGACGGTTTGGACACAAGGACGTCTTATCATTTACCGACTTCCTGAAACAGACAGATGCTTAGTTTTATTTTCTAGTTAGGGATATTCCTGTTTAGAATAGGGCTAGATAGGTATTTGCCCAACACCTTTTTATTTAATAAATGTCTTTGTTTGAAAACATGAATACCTTGTGTCTGCCTCTCATTTCTGACACCTCCAACACCCATTTTCCCAATAAACCTCCGAGCACCACATTGGTGCTGAATTAACTTTACATTTCAGAGCATACACACACCACTTTAAAAAGTGAAAAAAAGCAGGTATGCTGCCATGTTGAAGCAAAACAAAAGTACACTTGCCCGTGTCAGGATGTTGCAGCTTCTCATGCACCTCGTTGGCAGTTGGAGCTTAATTCTGTATTCAGACCTTTGCCATCATTAGTTTTTAACAATATCTGCAGTGGCAGCTGCTGAATTCTTTCTGTGGAGGCGCCACGAACCTCGAACCAGGAGGTGTTCAAGAGACAGAGACCCCCTTAGCCAGGGGTGTTGCTAGCTCTGGAAAGGATTGGGGGCTAGGCTAATGTTGGGACTGTCGGGACTCTGGGCTAGCTAGTCTTTTGATTGTATCCCTTGAGCTTCTATCCGGGGCTACAACCAAAAGACCCAAGGCTATATCCCCCTTACCCACCCCCTTGCAACGCCTCTGCCCTTAGCCCATACCTTGTTGGAAAAGCTCCACCTCTGTCTGCAGCTACTCGAGGATAATCTAAGACTTTGCCAGGGACCCCAATAACAAGCAAACTGAAGGACACTGCCTGGGATACATCGTGCATTGCATTGAGGGAAGGAGGAGCCCCCAACCAAGAACTTTGTAAGAGACCTGTTCTTTTCAAATTCCCATTGAAAAATACAGCTTCTATTTTGTTTTGTAAATAAACTGTTTTCTTCAAAATGACAGCATCTTTTTGCTTTCCACTCGCATTGCCCGTGACACAGGTAATATATTTTCTTGCAAAACTGTTAAGCACACACTTGATATAGGAATTAGTGTTTAGACTATACTTTTAAAGGGTAAAAATGCCAATGGTTAAAGTACATAATCCTATTTACCTAAGACTAATTTAATTACTTGTCACTTTACTGACTTAGAGACTTGTGTAGTATTATCCAAAAGGTCTATGAAAAAAAAATAGTGTACAGTTATAAGCAACTGACTGCTCTTTGAGTTAAAAGATCTCCCAGAAGCAGAAGAGTCAAATCTGCACTATTATTCAACCAAATTGAGATCCACAACGAAGTTGGTGATGAATGTAAGAAAGATACCAATGGCTTAATGTGTATTCCATGATAAAGTAGCTTTTCTGTAGATTAATAAACTCCCATATTTAATCACTTAACTTTATGCTCAACAATATCAATGATAGTCCATGGTACGGTAGCCCGAACACCAGTAATGTAACAGACTATGACCCCTTGCTTCACAAACATTTAAGGTGGTATGAACCCTACTCCCAGCAAATGTATAGGAAAAACACAGAGTTTCTCTTTGGCTTGGACATCAACAACGCTACCTGCTTCACTTGTTGCTTCCAGGAATGATCAGCAGAAATTGCCAATCCTGGGTGAACAAACAAATGTACCCTTTCAAGTGCCTGATTATCAATATAAAATGGAGGAATTCTATTCTTGTTTTGGTTTTAAATCAAAACTTGTGATTTTTTAATATTAGCCTTCATCAGTCTGGAGGCCATAAAATTACTATATCCATGGAAATATTTCTTTAAAGCCTCTGGTGTTTTTTTTTCTCCATTGAGAACAGATCATCGACATACAGGAGCCATAGGATCATTTGTGATAAACGTGTGGCATGTCTGAATTGACAGAGAACAAGTGGCTCTCTAAATCATTAAGATACACATTGAACAACAAAGGACTCGACAAGCAGCCTTGTCTCACACCTGTTGGGGAAAACATTTTAAGACTCATAGCGGGAAAGAGATTTACATTGCGCAAAGTGTATTAGGCCCCAGTGCAATAGAGTTGAAAGGTGATATAGCCACTAAAAATGTGATTTAATGTAGTTAGAGGATTGGAGTGTTTCTTTGTATCCACAGATTACAGTTTCAGTAGGTAGTAACATTATTAGTAGAAAGGACACTGTATTGCGTGATGTACCATTTGTAGCGCTTAGAGACATGAAGTGGGAAGCCCTGCACACAATGAAGAAAGGATCCTGCGAAAAAGGAAGTTAATGTGGGGGGACGCAGTAATTCTTAACATTGTACGTGTGAGGGTTTGACAAAGGCTTAAAATGTAAAAACATTATAGTATATGAAGACATTGTGGAACATGCAAGAGTTTTCACTCAGTTTCATAGTCCATGTAAGTTGCAGAATTTGTTGGTTTGCAAGGAAGGGGATTTTCAGCTGTCCTAGAAGGCAGCATAACCGAAGTCACGATAGGGGATGGAAGCGAGCCGCATATGGACGGCTTTGATCATATCAGAGAGGGGAGCAGGATGCAAAGCCATTTTTGCAGAGTTTTTTATGGTCGGATTACATTGTAGATACAAGAGGCAATATCCTTGGGTTCACGTAGGTACTTGCATTGCAGGGTGAATGAAGGGTTCATTAATAAACCACATTCTGGCCCAGGGTTTTTTTGGGCTCCAGAAGAGATAAGCCTGTTGTGGGTTAAAGATGATAGGGTCTGAGATGGCAGTCGCAGGTAAGGCTACGTGAGTTAATAACAGAAAAAGAATACAAAGACACCAGCAGGTTTTATTTTTGTTGTTGTTCAAAAGGAATAATAGCCCTGTACAATCTGAGTAAATGGGATTCGGTCACATGTCATGTCTGATGATGGAAGAAGATTGCATGCCAAAAGGGGGGAAGCTTATGAAAGTATCCAATGAGAATTCTAGAGTTAGGGGGATTGAGTTACTTTGTTTTAGTGTTAACCAATGAGAGGCTAGGAGATGATTTTGTAACAGAGTGGGTGTAATTATGTACATTTTGTAAACTGTATATAAGCTGCTATTTTTGTATTGCTCAGGGAAATGGGTTAGCTGTTCAGCTCTAAGTAACTGACTAGTCCCTCCCGATCATAAGCATGCAATAAACCTGTTTTCTGAAAAAAATGCATTTGTCTCTTCACGGAAGCCGTACTTTGGCATTGGAAGCGTTCAGGCACTGTCTTAGAGTAGACCTGCATAATATAACCTAAAGGCTCATCAATACCCGATTATCAAAGCACAGTCCATTCGAGCTGATGGTTGCCTTTGTCGAAAGCCATCATTAAATCTAGCAAGGCAAGGTAAAGATTTTCTCCTAGAACTCAATGGTACTTATCGACAATAAGAGAAATATTCCATCTTTGCTCTGTGGTACCCAAATGTGGTCCAAATCCAAGTTGACAGCCATCAAAATATTGACTTTGTCCCAGTTAAACAATCGATCATCAATGCATTTGCCCAACCTTTGAATGAAATACAGCTCAGAGAAATTAGTCCATAACAAAATGGGTCATTACTTTGTCCATTAATGAAGAATGGCATTATTTTTGTGTGTATCCATGTTACGGTGAGTACATGCAATTCACACAGAATAAAACACATTTAGCAATAATGGAACCCAAAAACCCGGTAAACATTTATAAGGGTCCCCTTATACACCAGCAGGCCTGTGTGCCTTTAAAGGATGTAAACTGCCCACAAAGTTGTTGTGAATGTTAAATTGATGTGCTAAATTATAAACAGCTGAATAATCACTAGTAGATGCAAGTGAAGAGCATTCCCCAGATAAATCACCACCTTAGGAATTGCCAAAATGAGCATACTACTGTAAACCTACAACGCCACCAACTAAGGCTTTCAGTTAGCAATTTAGTAGAAGAAATGATAACAACCATATTCCTAAAAAATTGTGGAATCTTTGTATGCACATTAAAATCTAATTCGTTCCTAGGAATTTAAATCCGCTCTTTTTTTAGGTTGTGTAATATTCTCTTGCAGAACACACATTCGTCATTATCTATCTGGGTTGAAATAGGATCCCTGAGGATCATCAAAAGTTTGACTTTGGCTGCACAACTGCCTTTGTCAAAACAAGAAGAATTGGCAGGTCCTTATTTGGTCTTGCTAAAGTGATTATAGGTTTATTAGTGGAACTGTTCAGCCTATCTTATGCCCGTTTAACACCTCGTCCACTCACAGTATAAGTTAAACAGTTCATAAATGACACAAGCTCCTCTTTAACCACTTTAATTCAGATAGTATCCCGTTGCTTTCTCGACAGTATTGACTTTGTGGTAATTTACTACGAAGTCATTACTTCGGAATCACTTCAACAAATATGGTATTTATAGGTTAAGGTGTAAAAAGGGGGTGGGGAGCATTTTGGGTAGGGGTAAAAATGAAGTGGAATAGGGAATGTTGGGGGGGCCCTCCCAAAATAAAAAAAGAATGCATTCAAAGTAAAAAGTAAAATGTCAATCTAAATGAAATTACATAGGACTATTCAGACATGGCCTGGCTCCACTTGCCCACTTTCTGTCAACATTGGAAGGTAGTTGTATGAAGAGGCACACTTTAAACCAGAGAGGTTACAGGCCTGGGGATTCCTAATTAGTACTTATGGGTAGTGATGTCTCTCAACCCTCTTTATAGTCCCTACATTACACACCACCAGTCACGTTGCCTGTAACTAAAACAGTAAATGGGATAAGCAGGAGTGTGAATAAACATCTCAGACTGCAGGCCATGCAGTGTTCACAGGTTAGGGGCACTGGCTAACATTAGCACGTGGTCCATGTGGAAATTGTTGTTGGTCTCCTCTCAGCCACAATGTTTTGAGTGCAGTCAATGACTACTGGTGTTGACTGCATTTTGAACACTCTGTCTTCAGAAGCAGATGGGCAAATAATAATGAATTTTCCAAACCAGTTTTTTCCATCAAGAAACTTCATCTCTGGGAGGACCTTTCTTTCTACAAAGTGCTATTTAACACATAAAAGAGAAATCTAAACCATACAAAAATGCTTTTTCTTTGTTATAGAGAAACCATTTACTTTTACATGACACCCTCTACACGGTCATGTTGGACCCATTCCAGTTCATCCAAGTTGCAAATAAAATGCTTGTTCGTGGAATACCATAGGAAACTCACATCACTTCACCAATCCCTCACATGAACTCAACACCTATCAAATTATCTGCTTACAAGAAACTTGGCTCAGTGAAGTGCCAGCCTGCGATTGCTTCTTATCGTTTCTTAACCCAACAATAGTTAAAAAAGCAAGGAAGTCCAGCGTCAGGCCTCCTTACCCTGATCAAAATTAATCCTCAATGGTCTGTAGTGAGTAGTGAAAACATCAACTCTTGGACACAAATTACAACGATAAGGATCACAGAACAACATCCATCGCACCGACAGAATCAAATCTCAAAAAAACAAGAATTAGCAATTGCGATATTGAATTTATACTGGAACCCAGCAGCAATAACAACTGAATCCTTCATTGATGGAGTCTTCATAGCTATTGACAGAATCGCTGCCAACCACCAATCAATAGAAATAATAATCTGCAGAGACTTGAATATTCATCTATACACCCAAGACGGCACCCTCCTAACTCGAACACAGCTATCACCATAAGCTAGAAGATGGACGAAAGAAACCACCATTCACAACCTCATCCTCCTCGGCCATGAACAATTCAACTAAATCCATGCCCACATGGTCCAGAGGAACCTCAACTGCAATCATCGATTACATCTTCTTATCACAGCACCTACACGCATCTGTCCACAAAGAGTAAACGGTATCATCAGACAAAAGCGACCACAATTAACTAACTGTGCACTCCTGTGGCTGACTGGAACAGGCACCAACCTCACCACAAGGTCCGATAGAGCTGACAGGTACCTCAACCAGACTACGCATCCCACAGCCAGCGATGTCACGCTTGCCAACCACGCTCCAATCTTCTACTCTGAGAGATGCTGACAAATTGAACTATGAATGGATCTTAATACCTTTCCAAAAATCAGCCAAGAATCGGCCCCAGAAACCTCACCAACATGTATATAATCAGGAAACAGCTGAAAGGAAAAAGTTGTTAACAAAATCAATACGCCACCTGAACAAAGTGAAATCTGTAGAAAATATTGCACGGATAAAAAAACCGAAACAAACATACTCCAACCGGAGAAAATCTGAACAAAAAATCCTCCAACAAGCTGACGCCTAAAACATAATAAAAACATACAAGTCACATAACACCAGAGAACTCTGGAACCTGCTAAATTAAAATTCACAAAACCAACACAAATTGACAGCCAACGTCTCCCAAGAAACCTGGATTGCCCACTTTTAAAAAATCTATGGCGCTCGATCAACACAAGATCTCGACAAAACCACCCCGAATAAATCAAAATGGCAAGTAAATGCAAACTGATGACTTTCTCCTCATGATCAAAAAACTAAACGCCTCAAGAGCACCTGGACCGGATGGCACATCCAACGCTGTCATAAAACAAGATCCGCCGGCCTGGGCGAAATATATGTGCAATATTGTAGCCCTGATCAACGCATTCAATCAAATCCCTGACTCATGGTGGACTTCTACTATTGTCCCTATCTACAAGCAAGGTCCTCGCAACGATTCAGTGAATTTTCGCCCAATCGCCCTACTTGACCCGCTCGGAAAACTTTGCGGCAACACTACTAAAACAACTAACCACCTGGGCAACAGATACCGGCAGGTTCTCCCCCAGACAAACTGGCTTCACTCCCAATGTGGGAACTAACATCAACCTGATACTACTCAACTTAATCAAACATGAAGCCATCAAAAACCACATAACTGTACATGCCGCTTTTATAGACCTCCAGATGGCATTCGATGCCATATCAAGAGAAAAACCTTGGTCCAAACTCAAAGCATGGAAATGCCCACCAAATATCATAGAGCCAATCAAACTACTATACTCTGAAACATCAATTAAGGTCAGACTATCAAAACAAGGTGCCACCACTACTGCCATCAGAACGGAAAATGGACTAAAGCAAGGTTGCCCCCTCGCGGCAACCCTCTACAACCTTTTCACAGCAGATATCGAAGAACAAATGCTCAGCAACCGAACAAACCCTCCAAAAATAAACTCCACTCCAGTTCCCGTTATGGCCTATGCTGACGACATCATTCTCCTCGATAAAACGATCTCTGGACTACAAGCGGCACTCACAACACTAATCAGATACATGACCAAAAATGAACTAGTGATCAACATTACAAAAACCAAGACAATGACGCTAGCGAAAATTCCATACAAAAAACCAATCAACCCACTTTTACCATTGATGGAATACAATTGGAAACCGTCACCTCCTTTAAATATCTTGGTGTGCCAATACACCAGTCAAAATCGGAAGAACAATGGCTAGACAAACTAGAACAAACATCTCAGACACTGGCACGACAAGGATGCTTGCTAGACCGAAAATACGGAAAATTCTCCTTCAAACCAATCATTACATACTACAGACAAAAATTCATCCCCATCATCACCTATGGCACAGAAGCAATGATGAATGCAGGATCAATAAATTGGACGAAATATGTGGCAATCTTTTGGTGCAAAATTCTCCACCTCCCGTCGTCTTACCCGATGCCAAGAAAAAGACACGAAATGGCAACCCAATCAGTCGCCTCCATCGTACTCTGGAAGAGACTAGACATTTTCTGGAAAATCTTGACAGACCAGAAAACACCGGCGATACAAATGCTGAGAGCTCACCCAAACACCTTCAATAACACGGTGCTCAGGGAATGGAAACAGACCTTATTGAAGGAAATGGCAAATGAGGATATATCAGAAGAATAACTTACTCTCCGGCCACAACATGCAAAAATTAAACTCCAACGAAAAGACTGGATTAAAACTATCCAAACAAAAACACCTACCAACAGAATCTTCAGTTCACTACAGACAAACGAAGAATCCATGAGCTACCAACATATCTCCAATTGTTCCCTGACCCGAACATCAGAACAACGTTTATAAGAATACATTTGAATGTGTTACCTACCAACTCAAATCTTGCTGTAACCAGACAGATATCTCACACAAACAACTACTGCTGTTTCTGCAAGGTTGAAACAGTTCCTGAAACCATATTTCACCTTGTGATGGAATGTCAGTCACATGCGACTCAACGCGAACAATTCAGTGCCTTCTTTGAACTGTCAGCACACCAAATGAACACCGAAGAAAGATGGGCAGCCCTACTCAGTGGGAAAAATAACAAATACACATACACAATAACCCTATTTCTTCACACTGTCTTGGATCTCGGTAAGAAAACCATCTGAGACACACTTTACTTAAGATTTTACGAATTTTCTCCCTCACAAATGAAAAAGTTTACAACTAAACTAAATCATTAAAAAAAATGCTTAACTTATGAAGATAACCATGTTATTTCAATACTACAAAATAAAAGCACATTCAATATACTAACTCAGCTTGTCCATATTTACTCTAGTCACTACTAAAGTAAAATGTTTTACTTCACCAGCAAAACTCCAAAATGTGTATTGCTACTGACACATGTGCTTATAGCATTATAGACCTCCGGAGGGGTCATTTTCACTTGGGATAATGACCCTTCCCCAAAATCCTGTGATAATCAACACCTACCCTGATTATTAACAAAGCTTGAATTGCTTAACATTCTGGGTATCCCCATGCAGATATTGGGATGAATCCGGATCTAAGCAATTGGTGTCAATTTACCATTTTGCTACACAAACCATCCAAAGTGTATCAAAGCAAGGTGAGAGGAGATATCACAACCATTACAATTGTTATACACATTAAACAAAAGGCCAAAAAGGGAATTGAGGGAAGTAAGTTGAAAATTGACGGTTGAATTCAGTTCCAAATGACCATATAGATACTTTAGACAATTGTAAAGAACTAGAACTTGGTTCAGATGAAATATGATTAAAAGAAATGAACCAATGTTTCTTTTTTTCGGTCAAAAACTCAATTCTTCTTTTGCAATAAGCCCCTCTCTGGTTGGTATTCGTTCAGGGAGGAAGTGCATCAGTCAAGAAGTATAAGATCAGGGGTAGAATTAAACATGTATCTGAGAATTACCTTGCCCTATAAGTGGTTGATGTCCAACAGCAAGGCACATGGACTAGTACTGAGCCTGATAAATATGTGAATCAAAGTATTATTTGATAGAAGACTTCAAGAGCCAATAAACCATATACCATCCACGCCCCTTTAAATGTCTGTTTAGTATAATGAAAGTTAGGATTTGCATCATCTTGTTGATGCTCAGCTCTCAAAATATCACTTGGAATAATGGAAAAGCATCCCTTAAAGTGTTGTAGCCTGTAAGATGTAAAAGAAATTAAGAGACATGCATGGGCCTCATCATGAGTTGGGCGGTATCCCGGCACTAATTGTTCTGGGTTACCGCCCGGCCCTATTAGCGTTATGGAAACCCTGTCTGGCGCAATTTGCGCCGCATCCCAAGTTGCGGTGGGGAGGTAAATCCCCATTTCTATTGGGTCCAGTGGACTCAAAGGGGGTTTCTTGGTGCTATTAATGCCGAAAACGGGTGGAAAGGGGAGATTTTTACCTCCTGCAAAAAGCTGGAGGTAAAACTCCCACTTTCCGACGAACTTGAGATTGGGAGGAACACTAATTGCAGCATTAATAGCGTTACTGCCACATTTTACCGCACCGCCCAACTCATGATGAGGCCCATTGAAACTCCCTAAAATGGAGATACACCGGAATGATGCATTGTTCCATTCATGATTTTTGCTTCTCACCAGCTAGATCTGCTCCAACTCCTAGGGTGTCAACTCCCTGTGGCAGTTTACCCTTATTTTTTGTGACATTTTTATGGGGGGGCAAGCCTCCCACTCCCTCCTCTGTGACCCCTCAAACCTTCCCCAACTGCCTTTTAGATACTAAAATAAGTATACCCTATCCCTGCAGCCCCCCCTACAAATGCATTGAAAAGATACAGCAAAATGGCACAGGTGAACTGGCCCCTTATGAATTGAATGAGTACCCACCATCTACCATGACAGGGGTGTTCTTATGGGATACAAATAATTACCTTCTCTCTTGACAAAAAGCATCCCACACATACAAGGAACATTCATGAGAACTGGCCTGAAAACTGAGTTTTGAATAACATGGCAAAATGTGTTGGCCATTCTCACTCCAACATTTGTTTTTTTTTCGGAGCCCTGTAACAGTGAGGCAAATAAACAGTATATCCCATTCCAACGAAAATTGGATTATGTAATCTGGCAATGTGCTAGATTTCATACAGAAATCCATTATTTTTCTACATGACTCAATGGGGGTTTCAATGTGGCTGTGACAATGGTAAATTATTTTGCCTATTCAGGTTAACAGAACAGCAAGTTTCAACTTGCCATAAACAATGCCATGCATTAAAGCCTGCCTGCCATCTTATTTCCCTGGGGGAAGACTCATTTATTACATCAAAAAATCTCATTAAAATCCCTTCAGCGAGGAGGCCACTAGGGGGCGCACTGATGGAAGCCACCTAAGTGCGAGTCTCCTGTTCCACCGGGTTAAAAAGTGAACTGAGCACCCCATTTAACTCTCCCATGAGCAGTTGAGGGGAGTACACCGCGTAAGAGCATTTGTGGCGCCTACGGGAGAAATCGGGAGTAGAATCGTCCCACCGGGGAATAGCTGGAAATTTGAGGTACAGAGTCCTGACTCACTGCTCCGTGCTGTCGATTGCAGATTGAGACTCCAACCCGTGGTGCCACTCGAGACTTGCAGACCCAGGCCCGAAGTGAACTTCCGGTTCCAAGTGATATTGCTCACCTCTAACGAGCAAAGCCACGCTCTCCCGCGGAAAGAAGGTAAAACTTTGAGGGACATTAGAAGATCTATACAAGATCTATACAAAAGTCTTGTTTGGAGATGATACAATCGACAATCCCATGATTGACAGGGTATATAGTGCTGGAGGGAGTGCTAGAGGCCTGCGGTCCATCCTTGCTCAGTTCCATTACTATGCGGAGATAACGAACATTCTTGATAAAGCCCAGAAAGTGGGTCCAAAAAATTATCTTCCAAGAACTATCCACTTTTACATTAGCGAGACCAAGAATGTGCACCCCTCTCACGCAATGGCTTAATGAAAAGGGAGTGTGATAGAGATGAGGTTTCCCCTTCTCAATGTGGAGGCTATAAATATAAATTGATCCCCGAAGACGACATACAAAGGGTCATGAGCAAACTCAAGGGCTATGACAAAGAAAAGCGGGCAACAGACGTATACAAGGCTTGAGGAAATTCAAGAAGTTGAACAAGCGACCAAGAGCAAACACTTGCGCGTACCCCAAGATACCGTAACCAACTCAGATCATCTGCTCTCAGGCAGGCGCCATTCACTTGGATAACAAGCTTTTCGCTGCAGTCTTATAGCTTTGTTATTACTTTCGGTGGCTGCTGGAGTTCCAGAGTGTAGAGAAGTTTAGGGGTTCCAATATAGTCTAGGTTAATGTTCAAAGGATATTAATGAGGGTTTGCTACCGACTAGTATAATGTGGGGAGGTTTTGTAATTTTGATCTATTAGATATGCTAGGATGGGGAAGGAGGGGCCTCATAAGTGATGCTATTTTGGTCTACTGACGCAGTGGACCGGATTCACCCGGTGGTCTAGCCCAGAGCCCGTAATGGTAGTACAGTGGGACTGGAAGCCAGTGGGAGGGGGGAGGGTTCATTACGATGAGGTAGGGTTTAGGGGCTTTTTGTTTTTACTGTGTGTATTTGCAAGTTTCCTGAAGCAGAACGGGGTAATCAGGGAGACACAAACAAGCTTGGTAGCTCTCTTTTCCAACTAAAGGCATGGCAATCAGGGAGGGGTGTAACAAGGTTTTCTCTTTCAAAATGGCTAATTCTGAGGTAAACTTGGTAATTGTCTCTCTCAATGCCTGGGCTATTAACTCCCCCACAAATTGATTGTATGAGGATTTGTACGCTCTAATCTACAGGAAACGCATTGGTTAAGCGGAAAGGAACCTGGTTTGAAATCTAAAGCTATAGGGGGAAGTACTCATTTTTTAGCAAAGGCAAAAAAGAGGGGGTAGCACTAGTGATATCTAGTAGGCTTGGCCTGGTGGTGGAAAAGATAATAAGCGACCCTGAGGGACGCTATATATTCATCAAAGGCCAGCTCCATGGGAACTCCATAACACTGGGTACACGGGGAGCAGGTTACATTCTGGTTACACTCTGGAAAACGGTTAAAAATAAACTCAAGGGGTTTGTTGAGGGCCCACTGGTAGTTGATGGAGAACACAGTGATCGATAAAATCTGCGATAGGAAGATACTGAATTACACAAGGGAAGGTCTTCCAAGGAAGAGTGATGCTAGAAGGTTCAATCAGATTAACCAGGGGTTTGGTTCAACAGACTCATTAAACCACATGACCTTGCGGGATCCCCTTGTTCACATATTACTCCCAAGTACATGGCTCCTTTTCCAAGAGAGATATCGTATTAGTTGATTTCACCCTTAAAGGCTAGGGTCTCCTTACATGATTGCTAGTATCCTGCCGGATACTGGCAAATTGTAATACTGTTTCGGCCCTTGGTCTGCCGCAGTTACCAGCAGATTCCAAGTGGTGGAAACGCTGGTAAATCCCCATTCCATGGGGGATTTGCCGGTATTACTAGCCTGGTAATACCAGCAGTTTTTTGACAGTAGGATGGCAGATATACCTCCAGCTCAGAGCAGGAAGTAAATCCACCACCCTATCGTTAAACTTTGAGTGTGCTGGTGCGGTAACGTACCAGTATACGGTAATACCAGCATGTTATTACCACACTGGCACACTCATGAGGCCCTATGTCTCTGAATCAAGTGTGGTACCTGTTCTGTGGTCGGATCTTGAACTAGTACGTGTTAGCCTGGGTGACTGGTTAGCCCAAAAGAAGAAAGGGAGATGGAGCTGTAATGACTCCTTACTTAAGGACAGTGAAACGCAGCAGACTGACGGAAATTAAAGGATATTATTAGTTTAATGATACAGGCGATTGTGTTCAAGGCGACCTTGCAGGGAGTTCTCATTTGGATTGGTAAAGATAAGAAGTGGGAAAGACAGCGCCTGGAAACAGATTTGAGGAAGAAGATGGAGGCTATACAGCCGGGGTACCCCCAGAGAGGTCAGTTAACTCCAGAAAATATTTCAATGTTAAAACGGTGTAAGGCTTGTAACTTAAAACCCTCTTAGTTCAGGGCACAGAAAAGAAACTCTTGTTTTTAAAACAAAAGTGTCATGTAAAGTGCAATAAGGCAGATCATTTCTTGGCATGGAGAATGAGGGAGGAACACAAAGCCAAAATGGGAGATTGCATTAAGAGTGTTGACAGTGATTCGGTTTTTGACCCGGAAAGCATAAGCAATAAGTTCAGGGGATACTAAGAGCAACTTTTTTACGTCAGAATATGAGGGTGATGGATCCCACATAATGAACCTCCTTGACTCAATCTCAGTCCAGGGCCTCCCCCGGGAGAAAACCACTGAGATTGATGAGCCTATTTCAGTGGTGGAGATGGTCAAAACAATGAAAAATATGAAGTGGGGGAACAACGCCAGGAGACAATGGATTTTCCGTTGGATTATACAGGATGTATCTCTCCCTACTAGCGCCATACTTGGTATGAGTTTTCAATGAAATTCTGGAAGGTGGATCTCTCCCAGAGACAATGCTCGGGGTCATAATAGTGGTTAACCATAAAATGGGTAAAGACCCCTCCTCATGTGCCTCTTAAAAACCCATCTCCTTTCTGAACACTAACGTGGAAATTCTGGCTAAACTGCTGGGAAACAGAATTGAGAGTGCCCTACTGTCTTTTATTCATGGAGACCACGTGGGCTTTATAAGGTGGAGGCAAGTGTCTGGCAATATTAGAAAAACCATCGACCTCATCCACGTAGCACAAAGGGAAGGCCTTGATGCAGCTCTGTTCTCACTGACAGAGTAGAATGGCTTTATAATTATAATGGGATTCAGGATAAACTTTAGAAATTGGATAGCAGCCCTATATAGCGCCCCATCAGCAAGAGTTGAAGTCAACGGCACATTATCATCTCTGGGAGCCTTAACCAGAGGGAAGAAACAGGGGTGTCCCCTCTCGCCATTATTATACGCCCTTTCAATGGAACCCTTGGAGATAGCTATTCGAGCAAACCAAAATATTAGGGAGGTCCAATGTGGTGAGACAGAGTTTAAACTGTCCCTATTTGGGGACGATATATTAGCTTATGACACTCACACCTCTCTTCTGGCACTACTAACTCAGATAACTTCTTTCAGTTACTGTGATGGGGTAAAAATGCATGCAAGCAAATGCAGTGTTATGCCAATCCAGACAGCTGAATGAAGCCTAGACACTAAAGTTAGGACTCGGTTATGAAGGTGGAGAAACAGGCGAGCACGTATCTGGGGATCCGACTGCCTAGCTATATGTCTACACTGAGAGCTATTAACTATGATCCCACACTGCAGAACATGAAAAGAGACCTCACTCGCTGGTCCCCATTGATCCTATCATGGTACGGCTGAATGATAATCATAAATATGAATGCTCTTCCATAACTTCTATAGCTCTTCTCAGCTCTGCCCACTATCCTTCCTGACAGCTATTTTAGAGGGCTCCAAGGGGCTTTAAACAGATATGTTTGGTAAAAGAAAGTTCCCAAAATCAAACAATCTATGCTTATTCTACCAAGAGACTGGGGAGGTTTTGGATTTTCAGACATGTATTTATACTACAAGGCCTCCCAGTTGTGAATCTTACTGAAGCACACGAGGGGCAATATGGATAATTATTGGACCTTCTTAGAAGACCTAAAAGCACAACCCAAAAAAGTTAGAGATTTATTGTGGTCCCCAACTAGGTCAATACCTCTGGTGTCGGGAGGTATCCCAGACTCTGGAGTTTTGTGGTCTCTCTGGATGAAAAGTATCCAGAACCAGTAAATACCTTTGTGGCTGTAGCCACTGGCTTCGGTATGGCATCCCCCAATAGATATTTTGAAGCAGGCTTTTTGGCACAGCCAGAAGTGGTCGGATAGAGGTTTGGAAAGAGTAGGGAAGTTATTTAAAGAAGGCTCCCCCATAGAGTACAAAGCTCTACAGGAAGTCTTGGGTTGGGAAGCAATCTCTGTCTTTGAATATTGAAGACTCAAAGGTGCACTTACGGATAAAAAATGGAATGACAATCTTACTAGAGAGCTGACCCAATCTGAGAAAGTGTTAGAAAATTCAGAAAGTAGGAAAAGGAGCCTATCCAAAATATATAAAGACCTAATGACTTCCCAAATGGGGACATACAGAACTTTAAACATCATTGGGACTACTTGGTGAGTGAAGAGATCCCTGAGGAGACACGGAAGAGAATGTTTGCAGTTACCTTTGATGGCAACCTATTTACATCTGCTATGGAACACAACTTTAAAATGTTGCATGGGTGGCAGAGACCCATTCAAGCTATTGAAAATGTTTAAAGGGCCATGCCCTCTATGTCCAAGGGTGTGTGGTCAAGTGGGTTCTCAGTTCCACATGTGTTGGTATTGCCCAAAAATGCAGATTTACTGGGGAGAACTCCTAAATTGGATTAGGGATTTAATGCGAGAAAAACTTGCACTGGACCCCCTCCTTATGTTATTATTCATTCCCTGAGCAGATAGGGAGGAATTCGGACTCCAAAGGATGTAGGAGCTGATGATAAAGGCGGGAGGAATTGCTGTTGCTCAGAAATGGAGATCACTGGAAACCTCAGGGAGGGCTGAGTGGGAACAAAAGCTCTGAGACATTTATAGTGGAAAAGCTCACGCCCATATTCAAAGACCACCTGGGATTGTTTCAGGGGGAATGGGGCCGTTTGATGAGCAAGTGGGAGCTTAACAGGTTCAGTGATGGTAACACGGGTAATCCATTGGGGTTACGAGAGGGTGGGTCACTAGACGTCAGCCAGTGGGGACAAGAAGGGGAGGGGGATGCATAGTATTTGCTAAGCTAGGAAGGGATAAGAGAGGTATGTTGGTGTCTGAGTGAGGTAAAGTCTGAACAAACACACAGAGCTCCAATAGAAGCATAAAGACGGGGTTGAGATGACAAAGATTGTGACAATAGTCAGAAAACTGCTCCTGAATAATCATGCCATGTTATTTTGGATTTATGCATTAGAATGTGATTACCAATTTAACTTCATTTGTTTTATGTTGGGAGTTTAGGGCAGAGGGACAGGGTAAGGGGAGAGGCTGTCATGACCCTTGCCCCTTGCCCTCACTGGCAAGTCAGCCTTCCAGTTAGGGCCAGGTCAAAGGCCTGAAAACCTCATCCAAGACTCCCTTGGAGTCAGTCCTGGTGCCTTGGGCGCCAGGCTCATAACCATCATGAAGACCAACATTAGAATGGGACTATTTACTTGGGACTATTTAACTTGGGGGGTTCAGCCAACATGGAGGCACACACATAGCTCAGTTACAAGAAACTGAGCTATGCGGTCTAGTCTTTTGGGTGTGGCAGGCCTGGGACTACTTTACCTGGAATACTTTGGGTATGGCAGGCCTGGGACTATTTTACCTGGACTACTTTACCTGAGACTATTTAAACTGCACCCAAACAGCAGAACATGCTTTGCGTTATTCTGCTGTGGGCAGCGTAACGCTCACCGTGTCCAGTTCTTTGATGCCAGCTTACCTGAAACCAAGGACCTGCAGAGAGAGAAAGAACACTACGAAACTTACCTGGAACAGTATCCTGTCTTCAATCCATCGCCGACTTCAGTTCCACTCACCTGAAGGTACGAACTCCATCATCCGGCACCGCATCCATCCTGGAATACCATAACCTGGAAAGAGGAGAAAGAAAGACAGCATTAGTAAGCGTTTACTCACGTTTCCTCCTGAATTAAGAAAGCCACACAATTCTTACCTGGGTAATCATCTCCTGGTCAGTATCATTGCTGGAACATTACGGCGCTCGGCTAGGAAGATCGCAACCTGAAAGGAGAGAAAAGACACAGGTTAGCAATATAAAAGGCGAAACAGTGCTGCGCATCGCGCATTACTCACCGGATAGCATTGCGCACACCGCGCTTTCGCCTACCGGCCCATGCTCATCTTCAAACTGCATGACAACACCAAAATACCTTTCCATACCTAAAAGGAAAGAAGCAAGACATTATTATTCGAACCAAGAGGAACATAAGAACTGCATATAAAGACTGTAAAGCAGCAAACCTACGGAGTCACAGCAGGCCTGGATTTCCACAGGGTGGCGTGCACCAGTGAAGTAACTTGGTCACTGCTCGCCACCCACATCTACGCGCCCCTGCCACGAGGATCAGGACGGAGAGTCCACCTTTTACAATATTAAGGTGAGGAGAAGGCCCAAGGGGGAGGAAGGAGTTGAGGCCAAGGGAGGTGGGAAAACATAAAGACAATCTGGTATTGAATCCAGCTCTCCCATATTGCAGACCCATCTTTAACCAGAGGCCTTACCAAGGGACCGGGAGAAGGTTCGAGAGTGCAAATCATCCAACCAGGGCTGGGTGGCGTCCCCGTGGATACCAGGTGGGCGTAACAAAGACTTTGTGGAAGTGTTTTATTTCACGTTTGTTAGTTTCTTTGCTAAATGTTCAACAAAACCCACATTTAAAAAATAAAATAAGGCTCACAAATACAAAGGGCCATCTTCATTAAGATCCCTGAGTTAATGGGAGACCCTGCCCTTGTGAATTCATCCCATACACAATGGGCCTCATTACGAGTGTGATGGTCTGGAAAAAAGGGTGCCGGTAAGTTTACCGGCACCCTTGTTTCCAGACTGCTGCACTACAAGTCTGCCTGCTGGGGCCGCCACGCCTGCCAGGTCTGTCCGTGCCAGGGGCAATGGCCCCGGTAGGCAGAATTGTCATGGAAGCCCCGGCTCTGTTAGCAACGGTGCCAGTGCTTCTGAGTCCCCATCCTCCACGGGAATGGGGAGTTACCGAATTCCCCGACTGACTTCCTGCTCCGCCGGGACTTATAGTGGCAACGGGGAGTCAGGTGGCGGATTTGGTGTTTCGAGGTCGGCAGCAGCCCGCTAGTAGCATCGGCTGATTACTGCCGACCTCGTAATGAGACCCAGTATATTATTATAAATACAGCTTAAAATTCCTCCAAGCTGAAATGTATGGCGTGCTGGCTGAATAAGCATCTGAATTTCTCCCAAGACAACCCACTCTATTCTCCTAGCATAGAGCATCAAACAGATGTTATTGCACTTACTGTGGCAATTGTTACATAACTGAAGGCAATAAACCTACCACGTTGTCAGCCTAACGGAAACTAAGGCCTGAGTCAGCAGATTTAAGCTATTATTGAATTAAAGACCTACTAGCATTGTGGGTTTCATTATCTCAAGAAACGAAACCTAAGAATGGAAAATGCATAAGAAATAAAGACCCATTGAAATTAAGAGTACAATTGCTTTTAAAAACTGTTTTTGATATAAATCATACCACTTAGAAACAGGTGGCAACATGTGTTTCTATCAACACAGTCTATTCTATTAGATGAATCCAAACATTGTAAGTGTAGGATTATTAAACAGTTAATAAAATGACTAATATTTATAACTTTAAGGAACACTATTGCACACATGTATGCCACATATTCAAATATCAGTCTCTAACAGTGGATCCCAGAAATATATATCTCATCGAAGTAGTTGTTCTGAGAAAATATGGAATCAAATCATTTCTGCATTTAAAGATGTGAGAGCAAGCAGTCCCAACCTTCATGTTTCTTTCACATGTATAAAAATTATGATGAACCTGTGTTAGGTGGGAGTGTCTTGCTATTGAGCAAGCCACTGGAAAGATTTGACTAACCAAAAAGTGGGACATAATCATGACAAAAGGTGGGAATATAAAAAGCAGGCGCACCTTGAGAATAGGGAGGTGACTCTTGAATTAAAAGCTACACAGAATGGATACCACCTGTTCCAAATAGATGAGTGCTGGCCTGGGTCATTAACTTGAGAGAACTGGGCCTTGTCCATGAGGAGAATATTACCTGGAGCAGACTTGCTTTGCAAGAGGGTGGAGAGACTGACTGGGAGTTCTTTTGAAAACTCTTGAGGGCCCATTCTGACTCTGCGCCTTAAAGGATATTTCAAAGTGAGCATGAAAACTCTGCAAATGTTATCAGATAAACCCCCTAGAATCATTGCCCTGCTAAGTCCCTCGGATGTGTGGGAATTGAGGAGGTGGTTTCCGCTATGAGCCACTCAATCTCTGTATTTTTAAGTGTAATGCATTTTTTTTGCATCTTATTGTATTTAAAACCAAGTGAATTGTCATTTCAATCCAAACCAAAAATACATTTCTCAGCTGTGTGTGCAGTGTAAAACTGGTAGCATGTGTGTGCAGCCTCTGTTCAAGACCCTTTGCATTGTTCACAAGGCTTTCTGGGGGCGGGGCCTCCACTTCACCCAACGCTCTCTTCCAAAATACCTTCCTTCTCGAGCCCTACACTCAGCTACCTCAAACTCTCTAAGGGTTAGAAACTACTCGAGGCAGAGAGTGGGTGGTAGATCTCTCTCCTCTGCAGGTGTCTCCCTCTGGAATGGCCTCCCTGCCCCTCTCAAACTTCAGCCGGGCCACCTAAACTTCCGGAAGCAGCTCAAAAATGTCTGCTTCTCCTCTGCTTTCTCTCCTTCTCGCCCCGATTACCTACCTGTCTGCTATACCAACTGGTTGCTTGGCTTCCCTCAGTATCTAACTGGGTAGCAGATTCTTCTTGATCAGTCACCCTTGCACTACCTCCGGACTTACCATGGACTTAGGGACTGTAACTGTAACCCTAAAGTCCCTTGTTCTCCTTGCACTACCCAGAGCCATGCTGCCCTGGGTGCACTTACTCAGAGCATTACTGCCCTGTTTTCTCCTCCCTTCTCCCTTGCACTTCCCCCTTCATTTCCCCTCGCACTTCTCGTTCTCGCATGTGCACAATCTGAATAACAAAAGGCCTAGTAAGATTGGTTGTCTTGTCCTCCCTCTGTCTTAACTCCCCTGTCTTGTCGCACCTAGAAACACTGTGTACAGGCGTGTTATAAATGACTTATCACGTCAAATCATATATAATTGATGTCTTGTGGTGACTTCCCCCTGTATAAAGTGAAGGGACCACATGTTATTTCTTTTTCTTTTAATAGATTTGAGTTATGATCAAACATAGCCTGTTTATTGTCCCAACATTGTGGGGTTTGACTGTATATTAGGGGGACATTAAATTAGCAATTTCTACTTAATGAAAATGAGGGCATAGCAACTAAAATATATCTACTGAGAGCACTCATTAATTATGTCATCTCTGCTTCCCCATTTAGCTCTAATCGGTCTTTTGACACCGGTCATAAAACTATCAAATCATTTCTTTCTTTAGGCTTCTGATGTCTCTAAATCACTCACTGGGACGGGCTTCTGGGTAAGATCATAATTTTGAGATTCTAGGGCCCGATGATCTAGTTCAGAAATTAGGGATGCTACAGCATTAGAAGAATGTCAATGCAGATGCGGAGGATGGTTAATATGATTGGCAACAACTGCTCGAATCCCTGGTTAAGTATAACAATGGACTTTACGGCCTCATTATTTCATTCGACATCAAAATATAAATTAGAGGACGAATAACCATTGACTGGTTCCCCAAAAGTTAATTTTAATTACCCATTCTGATGCTCAAGCTGGTTTTTCCCTCTTTACAGAGTTCTGTTACCTGGTTTTACCGCCTAAATGTAAACATGTATTTTCTTTTCGTAACTCAAAGCAAACTGTTTTTTTCTAAATGGTAGCTAACCTTTTACAAATTAGGCTGTATAGGGAAAGCACTTAAAGCCAGATCTTACGTAATCAGTTCTGTTCGCCCAGAACAACAGGTGTAATGTCGTCCGTGACCTGGGGATGGCAGACAGGAGACCATCAATAATGCCCTTGTTCCCCTTTAAAGGAAGATTTTCCACTCAGTCTAGTATAGCGGCCACATTGAAAGACGAATGATATACTGGAGTTTGGAGATGAACATGCAGCTTTTCAGTTTTCACCGGGATTGCAGATTTATCTGGCCACAAAGTTGTACTTCAAGTTGTACTTGTACAAGTACATTTACTTGCAGACTAGAGAAGAAAATCAAAATTGAACTGTACACGGACTGAAATATAACTTGTTTCGTATTTTTCCTGATTTTCACAAAATGAAACACATCTTTTACAAGTATATTTTTTTGGTTTTCAACACATCGTTTAATTGAGATGCACTTCTGTTAGTTGTCTTTATAAAGTATAAAGAAGATACAACTCAGCAATTCTTGCAGAAACACTTAGCAAGAACTGCTAAGTTGTATATGGAGTGGAAGTTGTGTGCATATGAGTGGTGCGAATGTTTGTGTGTTTTTATTGCATGCCCACAGACATGCAAGGAGTCCCCTAGTTGATTTGACATCCTCGCTCTGTAGAATCTCAAAAAGGTTGCACACCCAAGAGTGCAGGTTGTCCATAAGAAAGTCTCCAATAAGACTTAGATCAATGAGTGTGTGTTGGTGTGTAATGTTTTGTTTGTCAATTGTATGGGTCATAGTGTAGTGGTCGGTGATGGTTGTTTGTAATATTGTTATGGGGTAATTGTCAGTGTGGAGCCATATATGTTTTTTTGCATTTGATAGAGGTACTAATGCGGGTAGCTGTCAGATGTTGTGTAGTGTGCAAGGTCGTGCCAGTGTGTCATGTGAAGTTGAATTACTAGAAGGGGAGTGTGTCATTGAGTTTTACCCCGGCTAGCTTGTTTTACTAGAGAATCTGTAAAGCGGCAACAATGTGTAATTCTTTATGGTATTTAATGTATGTTAAGTTTCATGCTGCCATGTTTCTTTCTGCAACATGCTGATATGTAACAAGAGCTGTCCCTTCATGTTGGTCTGTGATAGGGACATTCTGAGGTGCATTTAAATTAGGAATGTACCGAATTTTGGCCTTGAATAAGTATTAAGCCAAAATCCAGCTTTTCGGCTCAGACCGAATACCTGGGAGAATAATAAATAGAAGCCGAAAGTCTGGTCCACTTTCTATGATTAGCTATCTCTCTCTGTGTTTGAGAGAGACAGACTGTCATAGAAAGCAGGGACAGGCTGCAGACGCCAAATAAGACCATTCCTTATTGGCTGCTGTAGTCTGCGCCAGTGACAAGTTCACAACTCAAGGTAAGCCCCCTCTTTACCCCGTTTGCTATGGGGTTGCCAGAGTTTGGCCCTACGGACCCTGTTGCTCCATTTAAAAAGCAAAACACAAAGCGGCACCGGTGGCCTCTGGGGCAAGGCCCTGCAACACACACCCCCATTGTTGCTGGGGGGATTGCCGGGCCATGCCCTTGCGGCCCCTCCCACCCATTTAAAAAAAAACAAACGAAGCAGCAGTGCCCGCTGGCCAAGACCCTGCAACCCCGACAATTGTGTTGGGGATTCACCGACCTTGCCCTTGTGGTCCCCCCAGCCATTTAAAAATAACTGCAGCAGAATTGTGCTAGGGGGCTGACCGGGCATTGCCCTGGTGGCCCCCCACACATTCACAAAAAAATGAAGCAGCAGGGACTGCTGGGGCAAGACCCGGCGACCCTTGCAATTGTACTGGGGCGTCATCAGGCCTTGCCCTGGCATCCCCCTGCCCATTTAAGAATAAAATGCAGCAACGGGGGCCACTGGGGCAAGTCCCAGCAACCTCAGCAATTGTGCAGGTGCATCACTCACCAGTTCTTGCCTGCCCTCCCATCCATAAAAAAAAAAAATTAGCAGCGGGGACCGGCGACCCTCTGAATTGCGCTTGGAGGGTCACCAGGCATTGCCGTGGTCCCCCCAACCCCATTTTTAAAAAAATGCAGCGGGGGCCAAAGTGGCAAGATACAGTGACCCCTGCAGTTATGCTGGGGGGGGGGTTCGCCGGGCCTTGCCCTGGTGGCACCCCTTCCCATTGAAAGGAAAACAGCTGCATGGGCCACCAGGGCAAGACCCAGTGAGCCACGTACATGTGCACAGAGTTTTAAACTACAAAACAATAAGGGGGCTGACAGGAAAAGGCCCACTGCCCCCCTCCCCTCCTGCAACAATTGGGGGGTTGGTCACCCAGCCTTGCCCTCACGTCCTCTGTATTGCTTTGTCTTTTAAAACTATTCAGCTCACTTTTCGGCTCTGAACAAATACCTCACAATTTATTTAGTATTCCACCGAATAGTAAATTCACTTTTCGGCACAGCCCTAATGTAAATGCACGTCCTTTACTTTATGATACGAGTACCTAGATGTGTATATTTGCCCTATTATGTGGACACTTGGACATCTGCTGCAAATATGGGACATTATCATGTGCACCTGGCGAAATGCTGGTTCAACGTGGAATCAAATGTGCAAGGCTAGTCATTTGACAGAAATCCCTAGCTTATGGTCTAAGAATCTGCTATTTAATAGAAACGTTTTGCATATGATATTCATTTCTGGTATTTATTGGCGTTCTGGTATTTGATGGCAATACTTGCCATATAATGTGAGAACAGCTCAGAATTATGGAAAGGCCAGGCAAATGGTGAGAGCACTTGGGTATTTGATGGCAATCAGTACCTGCAATATGAGTTCCTTGACATTTTATGGCAATACCTACAATATGATGTGAGTACCTGGCATTTGAAAGCATCACTGGGTGTCCTTGACGTTTGATGGCATTTCGAATGGTTGGAATTTCTGGGATTGGAGTACATTACCTTGCATATGATTTGACCACCTGGGCATTTGACTAGAATTCTTGGTGCATAATGTTGGCTCTTGAAATAAGATTTCAATACCTGACTAACTCTGTCAGGACCTCGGCGTTTAAATAATACTTTTAAACACAGAATACAGTTTCATTATTTAAAAAAACGGGCTGCTTTGTTAATGCTTGTTTCATTCTTGTGATATACAGGCGGAATGCTTCGTTTACATCAGCAGCTTTAAATAGTTAACTATGCTCATGTGCACTGGACTGCAGACTGTTCCGCATCCTTAATTTTACAGCCAGTTTTCGCACCACTGTCACATCTTCTATAACCGTCTGCAGCCATCAAGCGAACATATGGGCACCGTCTGAAGCGCCTGTCAGTTCCGCTCCACTAGCACTGTGTTGTATTCTTGTAATAAATTGTACACCTTTGCTCCAGAGACCTCATGCAACACCTTTTATCATTTCGTTTCCTTCATCCTGGTTGAGAGGCAAAATCTAATGCTGTGGAAATTGCATGTTTTGTTCACGCAGACCATTCCAGTGCATTTGAATGTGTTATGGTAATGAGCTATTGAGTTTCATGCTCTTATTAAAGTTATTGCCTTGGCCTTGCTGGTTTGAAAATGTATGTCTGTTCATGCGTTGGTCCCAGGCAGACGGAGGGTTGTGTTATAGACCCAGTAAGCACATTTTTATTAGGGACCTTTCAAAATGTTCAGAGCATAATTTGTAATCACTGTTTCTAATTGTACATACATCTGGTCATATGAACATAAATGTGCTTTCGCTTGGAACTGAACACGAAGATCCGAACAAAGAAAGCTTCTAGAGGAAACAGTAATAGACCATATTTTGTCATAAACTGAAAGTGCATGATGTTTCCTATCAGCATAGCTGTGTTTAACACATTTCCACCATGGAACATTTATTTTGTTTTTGGGTAATCCTATTTATTCCAATATGCACTCGAGTGTTTTGCCACTTAGTATATATTGTAGATATTATAATCTGAACCAGACATACCATTGACAATGATTACCTTTATCAAACTAGAAGTGGAAAGGGGCAAAACCAAAGCACACGGAAACTAGCGGAGTGGAAAATGGCACCCTTGGTTAGAATGGAATGGACATGCTGAAATGTAAACAAAACAAAAATATCTCTCCTTTTTTCTATCAATGTGCCAGTTCATGGTACTCTTTACCAGAGAGCTCTTGACCTTTTTGTCTGTGAGATAACTCCATGACTTCTCAGTGCGTAAGTTTGGTTTCTCACACCCCACCTTGGGTTAATTCGTCTCCCGCCCTTCCCTGGACCCACTTTCCGGTTTGTTTTTTTGTTCCCCACTTGGGGTTCTGCTTTTTTCACTGTGACTTGCTATGGTTGTTCTCCTCTGAGGTTGAGTCTCTTCCATGCCACCTTGGGATCTGGTTTCTCACAACTTATTGGGGACTTGCTCTTCTCTCCCTTCCTCAGGCTATGATCTCTCCCACCCTGCCCTGGGATATGATCTGGTGCACCCTGTCTTGGGGTATGATCTCTTGGACCCCACCTTGGAGTATGGTTTCTTGCACCCCGCTTTGGGGTATGATCTATTGGTCCCTGCCTTAGGGTATGATCTCTTGCACCCCATCCTGGGGTATGATCTTTTGGACCCTGCACCTTGGAGTATGGTTTCTTCCAACCTGCCCTGGGGTATGCTTTCCATCAACCTACCTCGCCTCCCTGATTCCCCAGAGCCAATGTGTATCTGGCAGTTTGATGCAGTGCTCCTCGGCTGGCTGGGCAAGTTTGGTAGTGACACCACTGGTTCTTCACTATACTCTGTCTCCCTTTCTTTGGCTGGCTCTTCTACTTTTCTCTCGCAGGCTGTCTGCTATTGAGAGGCACCCGTCTATTGTGCTGCTGGTCGGTGTGCATGCTGGGCTTTCTGCTGGTGTCCTTCACAAGACTTTCCTGGGTCTACATTCAACACAGCTCTCAGTGTTCCGCGTCCTCTTCCACCCTCGGGCCTGCCACACACTGCGTGTGCTTTCCTCCTGGCCCACCTCACAGGGGGAGGCCTCCTCGCTCCTGACGCTCAGCAGATTTCTCGCCCTTTCCTCTAATGATGGTGGATTCTTGATACCTCTGTAAGGGGCTGGGTCTTCACACAATTCTTTCAATCCTCGCTGATACTTTGTCCACAGAGGGTCAGAAACCACACCAACCATCACTACCGGAAGCTTCTGGAAATCAGTCATTGTAACCCCCATGTAGCCAACAAAGGCAGAACTGGAGTCTCGAGAATAGGGATGAATGACTGCTGTCCCTTAATGTGAGTGTCACCACTGTCAAGGAAAGGAATTGCTCTGGGTCTTACTGGGTGTCAAGAAGATAGGTCTTGTCCTTGTAGAAGGCCAGCCTCTCAGCTAGAGGATACAAGCTGCCAGGCAGCCCCCCACAGGGTGTAGTATGTTAACGTGGGAACCCTATGGGGAAGAAAAAGCCCTGATGTAACAGGCAGGACAGTCCAGTTTCCAGTAGGAAAAGTGTAGAGCCAGAGATGATCTAAGAGAGATGCCAAAGTAGGCTATGAACGTAAAATCAGACAAAAGGACTCCTGCGTCGTATTGGAAATGAACAAAGCACGACTACGTTTATTTGCAATACGTATATTGCAGATTTGCAATCTGGTTGCAACCATCATAAACAGATAGCGTCCTATCAACCCACTGCCCAAACTAATAAACCAACCCGCCTCCAGCTTGCCTTCCCTTCTATCCCCTCATGGTCTTGACCCCTTACAATAAACATGACATCCGTTTGGATCCTCCAGCCCCCCCCCCCAGGTAAGACAACGGGACACTTTGTATAGGTTTGTGTTCAGTTCCCACTCATTCTCCCATTACTGCATGCTTCCAGCCAAGTCGCTGCTTTCTGACAATATCCAGTGTCTTCTTCCTCAGGTGAGTGGTGTGGGGCTGACTCCCCTGACGCACATCCAAAGGAAAATAAGGTTCCATTGTCACAACAGAATTAGGATAGTACAATCCAAGATGGAGGTACAGGTGGCATTCGCCCAATGCACCAGAGAGCTCCCAAAAGTACTGCATCAGCAGTCCTTGTGTTCATGTCTGTTTTAGTAGAATCTCTTGGTTCAAGTATTACTAATAGCCAATAGGTGGGGATGTTCCTATCTAATGTCTGTTTATAAAAAAAAGAAAAATAACAAACTCTCAGGCGCATACATATTTATAATACTGCATGTATATAATACTGTTCCTGGACTTCTCCCATATCATGGTTTATTTACCCATTATCCTCATATGGCAACATTTTCCAGTACACATTGGATTCCCCCTCTCTCGGGCCCATCTGCCTTAAAAGACCCCCCCCCCTTTGTGCTTACAGCACAACCAATCTAGCTGATTTAATCCCCCTATAATATCCCCCACGTAACCTGCTTTTCCTTTGCACAGGGAATACTATTCTAAACTTAATCTTAGTATAGCCCATTCCTGCTTTTTGTATGTTCAGGTGAACCAGATACTTTTACGATACTATTTGTACAATACATACAGTCATCATCATGTTTTTGAAACAATTTCCCCATATCCTGTTGCAGAATCATACTTTCTTGCCACAGAACAAAAGAGGGGTGGGAATCGGGGACAGACTGAAGAGAAGGCGAGCTGGAGGGTCGGTTCTGTATTACCAGTGCTCCTGACTGGCGACAACATCAGGTGCAGCACCAGATAACCCCTGCTAATAGAAGAAAAAATGTGGTCAGACATATTGTGGTGGTAATGTAAGGTTGATCATATGCTTCCTTGTTTACAGCACATAAGATATCTCCTTCCACACAAATTGTGGCTGTGCGATGAGCCACTTCAAATGCCTTTTTTTACTTGTCGTACACTGTCTCCAATACTTGCAAGCCTTTGTCATATCTATCACATGTAGTACTGCTTCTTCTACTCCTTCCAGATCCTTAAACCTTTGTGAAACTAAGTTTGGCCACCCCTTAAAAAATTGAACATATACCTTTATTTTCCTTCTTTCTGTAGCTGGCCAATAGACAGTAAATTGCTTAGTACTAGTATGATTGTTGAAATGTATATCAAACTCTGGCAGCGCTACTAACTCTACACATCGATCCTTTAATCAAACCAACCTTCGTCCTTCCAAAATACACCCACCACCTTCACCTTTGCAACACACCCTGTCCTCAAGCAACACTTTCTGTCCTTCTGTTTATTTACTTAAGCATTGCACGGATGGTGGCTGTAGAAGCCATAACTCCCAATTTGAACCAATGTTAAACCACAGATATTGAGTCAGTTCCGGGGAAGGGATAAGATATCATGAGGCATTGTCGGGTAGCTTTATTTCCCATGCTTAATGGTGTGTCACCCATACCCAGGTGCACACTGCCCAATGCCCAGAGATTACTCTGCTGGCCTTTGCCCATAGTCCCTGTAGTGGCACATTACCCGTGAAAGGAGCTTGCTTTGTCCTTGCAATACCAGCTGCTGTATTTCGAGAAGTTACTCCGCTGTCACAAGCGCTCTGGTATGCCAGAATTGTTCTTCAACAGACTTGGCCAACTGTAATGTTGCACATCTTAACCAACCGATATCAATTGGGCGTTCAGATAATCTTGCACCTCTTTGCATGCCATGTCCCATTACAGATTCTATCCAGCTTCTAGCACGCCAACCAACAGTTTTCAGAAGGCCCCCTGAGTAAGCTGACTCATGGTCCCTATGACATGGAGCTTACCGATTAGTGCCTCGATGCCTGTATGGTCTGCCCCAGATATGAGCCCGTTGAACCCTTTTATATCCCCCCATGTTGCAAGTACCATATTAGCCCCACTCTTTTATCCCATACTTCCCTTTTCTGCCGTCCTTCCAACATCTATTCTTGCTGCTACGCTCATCGGATAGCGCTCCCCTGAGAACACTTTCAATAGTGGATGGACACCTGAAAGGCAGATAAAGGAACAGTAAAGAAAACCATATCTACAGTTGCATCCAACACCATTTATGTATAACTTGTTATTTCTGGGGTTGACACTGCATTCTACCATAACGTATGATTATATACTTGTGTGTATTTTATTAAATCTTCTATTTCTCCTCTTGGTGATTGTAAATGCTGAATCATAGTACACTTATGGTTCTCTAAATTGTTTGAAAAATGACAGTGAATTGCTGTAGAATTTGAGCACACCTTTATCGACCTGGTACTGTTACACCCATCCACTATGGTTAATTAAAAACACTTCAACCGTTCTGGTTATCCCTTCTCTTTCCCTATTATAGCAATGAGATCTTCCATCTCACAATACCCTGCCACCACCACCCACTGTATGGCCCTGGGCAAGTTTACCGCATCCGGAACTATGCTTTCATTACCACCAAGTTCACTCTGTGTAGTCATCACTGTGGTTCCAGTCCAGTTCTTATGCCAATATATGATTTTTAGAAATAATTTTCTTTCTTCTCCTAATAAAAAGAACAGAGTGACAATAATATATCAAATCAGAAATATGACAGTTCAGGATACAATATTGTTAGTTTTTCAGTTACCGTTGTAGGTTTATTAGTAATAGTACTCTCTATCTCTAAGGTTAGGTAGGGGTTTCCTTGTGGGTTCTTCCATTGGTGAGTTCAAAACGTTCTAATAGTCTTCATCACTCATCCAATTAGGTAGAGCCTCACGGGAAGATGGTACTATCCCCACTTGACACTCAGCTGGCTGCGGTATAAATCCCAACCAAAGATCAACTCTACATTCCCATGATCCATTGAGATTGCAAATTCCCCTTGCCATTGCACTATCCATCATTTCTTATACCACGGATAAGCCTGGACATAAGCCAAAGGGCCTCATTACACGGATGTCGGTAAGGATTTACGGTACCGGTAAAATACCGGTACCGGTAAATCCTTACCGCCTTACTACGAGGTCCCTTTGCGGGTTGGGGGATTTAACGCCTGCTTTTTGCAGGCGTTAAAAACCAACCCGCAAAGGGACCCAGGGAGCTAATTACGGTACCGCAATTTGCGGTACGGTAATTAGCGCCTTGCCCATTCCCATTGAGCCCTATGGGTCAAAAATGGGAATGGGGAAGGGCAATGGTGGAAGGGGGAATTACTGCCCCGCCAACCTTGGAATGGGGCGGTAATTCCCCTTTCCGCCAAGGCGGTGCCCGTATTTTACCGGCATGGACCATGGCGCTAATAGCGCCATGGTTCTCCGCCATCCGTGTAATGAGGCCCAAAGTCTCATACGTCAAGTTCTTCATTGCTAATATGGTTTGCACAACAGAGTCCAGTTCTCCTAAAGCTATGTTAAAATAAGCCAGTACAGAAATACAAATCAGCCAGACAGTAGCAGCTAAACTGCAGGTCATACCAATGGTTTACAGTGGCATGCCCAAGTATTGGGTGTCTTTGAACCTTCACAGTTGAGTTAGAAGTCAGTAGAATCAGGATGGGCCCCTTCCACCTTGGGGCTAGTGCAGTCTTTCACTGGTGGATCTTTAGCAGGACACTGTCGCCGGGTTGTAAGAAATGACCTGGAGAGTCTGATTCCCGTAGGAGAGCAGTGTAAATCCAATTGTGAATTAGACTGATCCAGGGCATTAGTGTCTTAACATATTCCAGCAATCAATCATCTGATAATTGCTAATTATTTGTTACACTTTTCACAGGTGGTGATGCAGGTAATCTCATAGGCCTTCCATAGAGGATCTCATACAGACTCAACCAAGTTTTCCTGGAGGGTGTGCCTCTCATACTGAACCGAACTAGCGAGAGGGCCTCTGGCCACTTCAACCCTGTTTCTTAGCATAGTTTGGGCAATTTATTTTTCAATACTCCATTTTCTCTCTCAACTACCCCGGCTGATTGGGAGTGGTGAGGGCAATGCAAATTATGCCGGGCCTTCAAAGTGAACAACAGTGTTTTGATAATGTTATTAACAAAATTAGTTCCCTGGGCACAAATTCCTGAATCAAAATGTTCATGACAGTCACTGCATCTGCCTTTCTACAAGGGTGCGCCTTCACCTATCCGGAGAAAACATCCATTATTACTAGAAGTTATTGTCACTGATTACATTTTGGCAGTTGGTTCAAATGCATTTGTAGTCTTACAAATGGTCCGTACGGTTGAGGGTGTGCCCTGGGTCAGATTCCCCATGTTATTTTGTAAACATATTACACATCTTTGACAGTATTCTTGAGCCATAGTTGTAAGCTCTGGTGCAAACCAGGGTTGTACCACTAGCATTGGCATTCCATCTCTCCTCACATGTGCCTGCAGGTGATATACTCTGATTAGGTGTGACACTAGTATTTTTGGAACCACTAACAGACCCTGTTCATCTCACTACAGGGAGTCCTCATGCAACCGCCACCCCTTCCTCATCCATGTGTCTTTTTCATCTGCAGTCCCATTCACTTGCATATGCACAATGTCTCCTCCTGTACAGCTTTCACCAACAAGATGTACACATTGTTGCCTTCTAAGGTGGCAGCCAATTTGGCAGCTCGATCAGCACAATCATTTCCACAACAAATAGGATCATTCAGTGCCTGGTGGGTGGCACATTTAATGATGGCAATTAGCTTGGGAAACATTGCGGGTCATTTTGAGTTTGCCGGTCTGGAAATTAACGTGCCGTAATAACGTTTACTCAGAGCTGGAGGTAAGTCAGGTACCCCAGTGGCATACACCAGCTGGTAATACCCACAATCCTCCAATGACATCCTATGGACTCCATGAAATGGGGATTAACCTACCCTTACTAGCATTTAGAATCTGGTGGTAATTCCAGCAGTGGTGGTATCCTGATGGATTTACCACCCCTTCCATTAATCGTTATCTTACCGCCAGTGGCATCACTAGTCTCATAAATGTATGTGTCTTCTCATGATGGGCTATAACACTGCATTATTGTCTGTAGTTCCTCCACAAATCGTTGTGGTTCTTTCCTTATATTAGGTAATTCTTTAGCTAATGTCCTATGGTCTCCGGTGTCCATGGTACATGGACTGTCGTTAGTACCTGTGGATTTTCCCCATCTCCCTCTGTAGATGTCTGAGGGGGAACGTCAAATGTATGTGAATCCCTTCCATATATCGTCCCTCTCCTCTTTACCGAGGGATCGTACACCGGTGGATGTGCCATGAGTGGTGGTACTCCACTGTGTCCCCGTCCACTCTGCCCTGATGATTTTGGTGCTGCGGTACTATCAGGGAGTTCTCTTCTACAATTGGCTCTTCTCCTAGCTGTCGTCTGTTCAGATATGTGAAAAAATACATTATGTCCTCCAGTGGTTCACTATCCAGATCCTCTGCTTTGTCTGCATCCATCCATCTCTCTCCCTTTCCTTCTCTAATATATGTGGGCACATTAGGTCTCCCTCTAGCACTCTCCTACCCCTCAAAAATGTTATTTGGCTTCTCAATTGATAATTACTCTCTCTTAATCCACTAACTTTCCCATCATCTCTTCTAGCTCTGGCCCTCTTCCAGCAACCTAGCGAATGCTCCCCATTGTACTGCTGATATTTTCGTTCCTTCCATTTCCAATGCCTGATTTGGGGCTCCTAGCTTATATAAGTTAAATGTTTCCCTCAATGGGAATTGAGTCTGTCTGTTTTGTCATGTCACATAATGCCATAAGTCCAAAAAGTCACAAGACAAACTGTTAAACTGTCTAAGCTTATAATGCTCAGGTGACCCCTTTGGGGGTTACTCTGCATCTTTAGAATGCTGTTTGCCCATTTTACTTTGCCAATTTAAACCTGCTTTCACTCATCAATTATCCTTTACCCAGGCGCCCCTGCTCCACTCATTCTTTGTCTCCACTCCTTTGCGGTTCAGAGAGGGAAAACAGATCAATAACCCAAGACACTGCAGAGTGGCCCTGATAGTGATAAGGGCTCTCACCATGCACTCATCCACATGTCACTATTTACTGATGGGCTTTACCCTTTACCCGGACCAGTTACTTTAACCAATACGTTTGCGTTGTACCAGGCTGTGATCCTAATCTTGATATTGTGTTATGTTTATCCATTTATAAAAGATAGACAACATTAAATTAATCATAAACAGTTATAACACATAAAAATATTAATAACAGTTTTCCATTCCCTCCCCTGAATCTCCATCCCATTTTAGCATATACCCTAAACGCATCCCATTCCACATGGTCGCTTTCCCTGGTACCAAACCGGGACCATCGGTTCCCTGTGCGGCTTAGCATGCACTCTCACCAGCCCCAATCTCCTCCTCCAGGAGCCCCCTATGGAGATTTGCAAGGAGGTGTCCGACCTTTTAGTGTTGAGCACTCGTGGGGGTGTCTGGATGGAGGCCCTTGGAGTACGGCGGTCTGCAGCGTTGCGCGACAGGTTAGAGTCGCAGGCACCATCTATGAACGTAAAATCAGACAAAGGGACTCACAAGTCGTATTAGAAATAGAGAAAGAACAACTGCATTTATTGCCTGGTAGCAACCATCATAAACGGATAGTGTCCTATCAACCCACTTACCCAAACTAATAACCCAACCCGCCTCCAGTTTGCCTTCCCTTATTCCCCTCATGGTCTTAGCCACTTAAAATAAACATCCCTTCCATTTGGATCATCCCACCCCCTAGGTAAGACAATCAAAACATTGTATACAATTGTAGTCCTTCAGTTCCCATTCATTCTCCCGTTGCTGCATGCTTCTCAGCTTTCAGCCCAGTCGCTCTGTTCTGATGATATCCATTGTTGTCTTCCTCAGAAGAATAAATGGCAGCTTCCCCCCCACTCCCCCCTACATCGGTGGGTGGTGAGATGCTCATTGCTTGAGATTACTCCTCCCTATGGTTCCTGGTTCTCTTCTCCTGCTTGATTCAACAGGTAATATATATATATGGTTCCCACACGCTTGGTGAGCTCGAGCGGTAGGATGATAAGCCTCTGTAGCCCATCTCCATATCATTACACTGTGCCACATCTGAATGCCAGACCTCTATTATGGGATACGCCAGACCTTTCCATGGCATTGCCTTCCTCTTTTTAGCTAGCAGTAGGAGTATCCCTGTTAATCGCCTTCTGCCCTTGGGGATACATTTAGTGTATCCCAGGAGTGCCGTCATGGGTTTTGGATCTAGCCCTTTGCCAATAATTTCTCCAATAACTTCAAATATTGCCTCCCAAAATGCTAGTATGGCAGGGCACCACCACCCCATGTGTATAAAGTCTGCCACTGGTTCATTGCATCTGGCACATCCGGTGGGTGTCTCTGTGAAATAGTCAGGAATTTGGGTGAGGGTATAGTAAAATTGGTGTAGATATTTCCAATGAATTAATTTATATCTGGTGTTTATTGCTGCCCTTCTGGTCCCCTCACAACAATATCTCCGTTCCTCCCTGGATATCTCATGCCCCAAGGATAGTTCCCATTTTTCTCTGGGGCACGAGATCTCAGGCCTAGAGCCAAGACACAAAGCGTACATAACCAAGACCACCCTTCTGTTCTGCCCTCCAGAGAGAATCTTATCGAATATTGGGTCAGCTGCTGGTTGTTTGGGAAAGGTTGGGAATACCTTTTGGATCAATGTTTTCAACCTATAGTATAGAAACACCTCTAAGGGGTTTAGACTCCTCCTGGCTTTTAGCTCGTCTAATTTTATGAACCTTCCGTTGGGGAACACATCACGGTAACAGTGCACTTCCAATTTCTGCATAAGATAGACAAAGCCCTTTTCCGAGGTGAGCGGGATTCCCAGGGTGAATAAGACCGGCAATATTGGAGAGTAGAGGACCTCTGTCTTTGAAATACTTTCTATACGTGTCCACGCTCAGCACCTGAGTTCCGCCATGTTCCCTGTTCTGGCCACTCTTTCGGGAGCAGTAAAAATACTAGATCGTAGTAAGAATGGTGCCGCTAGTACCCTCTCAACCTCCACGTGTCTCCTTTTCCCTTGATCTCCAGACCAGTAAAGAGCGAACCCGGCCTGAGCCACGTTATAGTATTTCTCCAAATCCGGTAATGCCAGTCCCCCCCAGTTCCCCTGTATTGGTGCTATTAGCTTATCCCACGAAACCCTTGGTGGTTTACTGGCCCATATAAACTGTGTTATTAGGGATTTCAGCTTTCAGAAGTAGTCTGCTGGAATCGTGATAGGGACATTGAGAAACACATAGAGGAACTGGGGAAGCAGTACCATCTTGATCAATGAGATCCTGCCGCATAGGTTAAGTGGTAAGCTCTTCCACCTGATGGCTGCCTCCCTCGCTTGGTTTAGTGCAAGTTGGTAGTTCCTTAAATGTAATGTGTTCGTGTCTCAAGCTATGGTGACCCCCAAATAACGAGTTTGTGTAATATGCCATTCAAACCCCCATTTATCAACATACTGTACCACACTTTCCATTAGCGGGAAGAGGACCGATTTTGTCGCATTGATCACAAGACCCAAAAATAGCCCAAATTGAAAGACATCTTCCATAAGGGGGTCCAGATTCTGCTTGGGATGCCTTATGAACAACACCATATCGTCTGCATAGAGCGAGATAACTACCTTGTGTTTGAAAAGTTGGATACCCCGGTGTATGTGGGCCTCCCTAACCCTTTCAGCCAATGGTTGAATCGCCAGGGCAAACAGCAGCAAGGAGAGGGGACATCCCTGTCGTGTGCCCTTGTTCAGAGTTATCTCCAGGGTGAGTTGAACATTCACTCGCACTCTGGCGATAGGTGACTCATATAGCAGTTGTGATATATTAATCTCCTAACCCCATTCTGCGCAAAACTGTAAACAGGAAGTACCACTCCACTGAGTCGAATGCCTTGGTGGCATCTAGCAGTGCTGCAACTACGTGGTCTTCCTTATCAACTGCTGAGATCAGCCCAAATATCCTCTGTATACCAAAAGAGGTGGAGCGTCCTGGGATAAATCCAGCCTGGTCGGCCCTTACCATCTTGTTCATCAGGGGTGCCGGTCTGGAAGCCAATGTCTTAGCTAGGATCTTATTATCTAGATTGATGAGGGAAATCGGTCTATATGATGTGCAATCATTCATTGGCTTGCCAGACTTAGGGAGGACTGTGACTAGGGCTTCCCTCAGGTTCTCGGGGAGCCTTCCTTCTAGGACACTTTGTTGATACATTTGTAAGAGGTAGGGGCTTATCTTCATGGCATAGTACTTATAGAATTCCGCCCCAAAACTGCCTGGCCCGGGGCCTTCCCGTAGGCAAGAGATCTAATGTCTGTCAATACTTCCTCTAAGGATATTTGGCGATTCAGCCCCGCTCTATCTTCCTCTGTACACCAATGCAGGACCACCTGATCTAGGTATCCATCTAGCTCTGCCTGGGATGTATGTGTATGGGACAACTACAAGCCTTTATAGAAACGGCCGAACTCCTGCATTATCCCAGCACCGTCAAATCTCCCTACTCCTTGCTCATCAATTATTGATATGACCCGTCCCTTGTGTGTTTCCATATTTGTGGCCCTTGCTAATAATCTGCCCGGTTTATGCCCCTGTCCGTACTGTCGCACGGCTGCCCCCCACACCAGCATTTTCACCTCTCTATGTGCCAACGTATTGAACTGCTCCATGAGTTGCTTTATTTCTGACGGTCGCTTGGGCCCCCGGTCGCCTGTAGTGCGCTTATGCATGCCTCTACGTAATCCAGCTCACGTCTGATCTGCTTTAGCAACCCCACCTCTTTAGCAATGCAACCCCCCCCCCCCCCATTTCTCACACACTCCCAAAGGGTTCCTGCTGATTCCACCGAACCCTTGTGGCTCTCAAAGAAAGTATCTATTGATTTTGTTGTGCCATCACGGAACAATGCGTCTGTCAGAGCCTCACTTTTAAACCGGCATGGTTTCCTCTCCCTCGCCCGACCCGACAGTTCCATATTTGGTAATACCGGTGTATGATCCGAAAGCGTGCGGGCCAAGATGGTGACCTCCATTATGACTCCCAATAATGCCTGAGAAATTAGAAAGATATCCAAGCGCGATGCAATATTATAATCCAACAAGTGGAAGCTTTATTGCCTCACCCCTTGATTCCTGAGTCTCCACACATCCTCTAGCTCCCACGCCTGTGGCATGCCTCTCAGCTCACTATATCCCTTAGTCGGGGTAGGGGCGGGCCTGTTGTGCGGTCAAGCACCGGGTCCATCACCTCATTAAAATCGCCTGCCCAGATTATATCTCCTGGTGAAGCCACCCGCCCCCCACCAAGTGCCAGTTAAGCAATTCCATAGTTGGGACTCTGTCCTGATTAGGACCATAATAATTAACTAGATTGTACAGGCAGCTCTGCCTCATGCCCTGCACTATTAGGCCCCTCCCCTCACTGTCCCTGGCCACAGAGATCAAATTAAATTGTGTCCCACTGTGAACAAGGAAGCCCACCCCTCTCGCATAGGACGAGTAAGAAGAAAAATATTGGTGGCAACCGGTGTGCAGTCATAATGTCGACAGTCAAAATGTCGACAGTCAAAATTTCGAAAAATAAATGTCGAAAAAAATAATGTCGACAAACAATAATGTCGACATTTTTCGATATTTTTTCGAAATTTTGACTTTATTGTATAAATAAATATATATATATATATATGATGTGTGGGGGGGTGGCAGGGGGGTGTTGGGTGAGGGGGGGGGTTGGGGGGGGACCCCCCCCATAGTAAATGATACTATTTTTATTTATTTAATTATTGACTAAATAAATAAATATATAATTGGTATGTGTTGAGTATGAGGGGTGAAAGGGTGGTTGGGGGGGTGTGGGGGGGGTGGCAGGGGGGTGTTGGGTGAGGGGGGGTTGGGGGGGGACCCCCCCATAGTAAATGATACTATTTTTATTTATTTAATTATTGACTAAATAAATAAATATATAATTGGTATGTGTTGAGTATGAGGGGTGAAAGGGTGGTTGGGGGGGTGGCAGGGGGGTGTTGGGTGAGGGGGGTTGGGGGGGACCCCCTCCATAGTAAATGATCCTTTTTTTGGTTATTTATTTATTGAATAAATAAATAAATAAATATATAAATAGAATGTGTTGCATATGAGGGGTGGGAGGGTGGTGGTGGGGGGTGTGGGGGGGTTGCAGGAGGGTGTTGGGTGAGGTGTTGATAGTTTTAAGGGTTTATAGTCATAATGTCTAAAAAAAAAAGTCGACATTTTTTTTCTCGAAAAAATGACTTTTTACATTATAAGTATAGGATGTCGATATTATTATTTTCGACATTTTTTTTTCGACATTTTTGTCTGTCGACATTTTTTTTTCGACATTATGACTATAAACCGTGGCAACCCCAGCCTTTTCTGAATTTCGATTCAACTTCTGGTGTGAGATGCGTCTTCTGCAGGAACTCAGTTCCCACTTGATGACGCTGCAGGTAAAGGAGGATCCTCCGGCATTTCGATGGGCAGTTCAGCCCACGTACGTTCCAGGTAAGGCATCTAATCCCTCCTGCCATAACTGAGGTTGTCGCACTACAATTTCCAAACCCCATTTCTTGACCCGGGTGTGCCCTAGTCGACCTTCATTATGACCCCCAATAATGCCTGAGAAATTAGAAAGGTATCCAAGCGCGATGCAGTATTATAATCCCTTGATTCCTGAGTCTCCACACATCCTCTAGCTCCCACGCCTGTGGCATGCCTCTCAGCTCACTATATCCCTTATTCAGGGTAGGGGCGGGCCTGTTGTGCGGTCAAGCACCGGGTCCATCACCTCATTAAAATCGCCTGCCCAGATTATATCTCCTGGTGAAGCCACCCCCCCCCCCCCCAAGTGCCAGTTAAGCAATTCCAGAGTTGGGACTCTGTCCTGATTAGGACCATAATAATTAACTACATTGTACAGGCAGCTCTGCATCATGCCCTGCACTATTAGGCCCCTTCCCTCCTCTCACTGTCCCTGGCCACAGAGAACAAATTAAATTGTGCCCCACTGTGAACAAGGAAGCCCACCCCTCTAGCATAGGGACGAGTAAGAAGAAAAATATTGGTGGCAACCCCAGCCTTTTCTGAATTTCGATTCAACTTCTGGTGTGAGATGCGTCTTCTGCAGGAACTCAGTTCCCACTTGATGACGCTGCAGGTAAAAGAGGATCATCCGGTATTTCGATGGGCAGTTCAGCCCACGTACGTTCCAGGTAAGGCATCTAATCCCTCCTGCCATAACTGAGGTTGTCGCACTACAATTTCCAAACCCCATTTCTTGACCCGGGTGTGCCCTAGTCTGTAGTTCTGGACCATCCCAGTTGTGTAACCCATACCTTTTTGTTTTGTGATGCTTCCTCTCACCGTGTACCCTCCCCATTATCCTCATCCTACCCCACCAACAACCCCAACCTGTCAGAAAATATACATTTCCTTCCTCTCCCTAGGTTGACTACGCCAACCAGCCAGCATCTTGGTCTATTGAACTTGCTTCAGCTTGAGCGGCAGCTAGTGGCCCAACCATGTCTCTACACATACTACAGTTAGGTATTTTCCTGGCAACTTAGTCTTTTACTCTGCAATTCATTGACAGTTGGTCCCTGGTGGTTGGATTCATTTTGGCAAGGTCTCAATCGTTGTTCCCTCTAGGTCTTGGGTTCCGAGTTAGGCGTTCAAGGAATTCACTGGCTTCTACCGGGGTGGTAATGAACAGCGTGCGTCCGTCGTGTTCCACCCGCAACATGGCTGGGAACATCATGGCATAGCGTAGGCCCCTCTCCTGCATCCTCTTCTTCACGTCTGTGTAAGTTCTGTGTGACACTTGGACTTTGTCAGAGAAATGCGGGAAGATTTTTATTGTGTCACCTTTGTATACGAGGGGCCCCTTTTCTCTCGCCTTCCAAGGGGCCCAGTCTCTGTCCCGATAGTTTAACATTCGTGCAATTATTGGTCGTGATGGAGTACCGGGTATCGTCTTCCTGCCGCTGGGTATTCTCTGCGCTATTTTCACTGAAAAAATGTTCGGAAAGCCATGCAGGCTTAATGCATCCTTCAGGATCTCCTACCTCATAGATTCCATATTCCTCTGGTCCGCTGCCTGAGAGACTCCTACTATTCGCAGGTTATTCCTCCGGGATCTTGATTCCAAGTCATCTTGTTTCTCCATAAGTTCTTTCAGTGCTCTTTTCATTTGTTGTAGGTCCCTGAATGTCGATGCCGTCACATTCTCAACCATTGAAATCCTTCCCTCTGATCCATTTATCTCCAGGTGGACTTGCATGTGATCCACCTTACAAGTTAACGTGTTCATCTTCCCATCGAGGGACTGTATACTGCTTTGCAGTTGAGTAAACATCTCTTTTATGTTTGTTTGTTCATTGAGTTTATATAGCGCTTTAAGCCAAAGCGCTTTACAGTATAACAGGTACAATAGTGAGAGAAGCATATTTACAACATGAAACAAGTCATCTGTAGAAAAATGTACTAAAAGGAGGGGGGAGTGGGGGAAGTGGAGAGGAGAGGGGGTAGATAATGGGGGTAACCAAGACTGTATTGAGGTCAGGGGAGTGGGAGGAAGGGGGAAGGGGAAGGGGAAGGGAAGGGGGAGTTGTCAGGTAACCAACAGTGCCTATGTGGTTTCAGTGTTCAGTGGAGGTCATAGGGGAAGGGGGAAGGAGGGAGGGGAAAGGGGGGCAGGGATAGAGGGGAGATGGAAGGGAAGGGGGGTCAGGTGGAAAGTGAGGCAAAAGGGCTTTCAGGTCATAGGGGAAAGGGGAAGGAGGGTGGGGGAAGGGGGCAGGGTTAGAGGGGAGAGCAGAAGGGAAGGGAGATCAGGGGGGAGTGAAGCAAAAGGCTTTCAGGGAGGAGCAGAAGGATGAGTAGATGGGGGTGGAGCGGATGGAGAGCGGTAGGGAGTTCCAGTGTAAGGGGGCCAAGAGTTGGAAGGAGCGGAAGCGTGAGGAGGCACATGGGGCTGGGGGTACAGTTAGAAGGTAGAGGTCTGCAGAACAGAGAGGGCATGAGGGAGAGTAAAAGGAGAGGCTAGAGGAAAGGGAGGGAGGCCAGGGCATGGAGAGATTTGTAGATGAGACAGAGGAATTGGAATTTCCATTGTGAGAGGAAGGGAAGCAAGCCAAGTTGAGGGAGAGAGGAAGTGATAGAGTCTCGAGGGCCGAGAAAACATAGGGTATGAATAGAGGAGTGGTAGATGGATTTTAGGGGAGTCAGGTGAGAGACAGGGAGTCCAGAGAGGAGAGAGGAGCAATAGAAGAGGTGGGAGAAAATAAGGGAGGAGATTCGGAGTTTGGAAGCATGGAATGCGAGAGAGGAGCGAATCTTGCGGATATTGAAGAGGTGGTGCCGACAGGCACGGGAGGTTAGAGAGATATGGGTGGAGAAGGAGAGAGAGGAGTCGAGATGGAGGCTGTGATTGCGGGCATGGGTAGAGATGGGGAGGTTGGAGGGTGGAAAGTAGATGAAAGGAGAGGGGGAGGTAGAGAGAGTGTTAGGAGGGAAGAAAAGTACCTCAGTCTGGTCAGTATTGAGGGAAAGAAAGTGGTATGACATCCAGTTTTTTATGGCTGTGAGGCAGGAAGAGAGAGTGTGATGGAGGTCTGGTGTGAAGGAAGAGAAGGAAAGGAAGAGTTGGGTATCGTCCTCGTAGAAGTGGTGGGAGATGCCGAAAGAAGAGATGACTCGTGTGAGAAGGGAGGTATAGAGAGAGAAAAGAAAGGGTCTGAGTACGGATCCCTGGGGTACACCATAGTTCAGGGGGAGGCTGGAGGAGGTGGGGCCGCCCCAGGAGACAGTGAAGGATCGATTGGAGAGGTAAGAGGAGAGCCAGGAAAGGACAGAGTCTTTGAAGCCAAAGGAGGACAGAGTGTTAAGAAGTAAGGGGTGATCTACTATTAGGCTCACCTTGTATCCACAGGGATGCAACCCAGCCGGGTTACTCGCTGGTATGCTTCTCAGCTTTGCCCTGATGTGGTCTGCGGGGAAGGTTCTGCCTGAAAATACAGGAGGACTGTGTTCAAGACTGACCGACTGGGGTACGTATCCCCCCTCCACCCCTTTATGATTTCAGCCCCTCTGGGCCCTCTCCTCACCTGGTGGTAGAATTAGGCGTGCTCTCCGTCCTGCCTTCTTTGCAGGGGCGCGTTGTCTTTCTTGGGCGAGTGCCGTCCAGTTACTTCACTGACGCCGGCCGTTTGATATTGTTCAGGTAGGTCTTATTGCTATTCTTTAGTTTTGTTGCTATCCTGCATGCCTTTCTTTGTTTAAAATGTCTCTTTTTCCTCCCTTAGGTATGCAGAGTTTCAGAATGGCGAACTGGCTTGGTTGAGCCCCGCTGGTAAATGATGGCGCATTAAGAGTGTTATGCTGCATTAAGTAGCGCTATGCGCAGCGCTGCCAAGTTGCCTTTGCTAACCAGTGTTTTCCTTCCTTGTAGGTCGCAGTGTTCTTCAGCGCGAGTAGAATGTCCGGAATGGTGCCAGCTGTGATGCGACCAGCCAGGTATGTCTTTTGAGCAGTTCGTAATTTACAAATGTCTCTACTGCTTTCTTTAATGTTGCCTCTATCTTCCTCTTTCAGTTCGTACTTTCCGGGAGGCGTGCTGATTCAAGGAAGCCGTTCTCAGAAGCTGCGAGTGGTTGAAGTTGAAGACTGCAGGTAAGATGCTGCTGCTTATGATGTTTCTTTTGTCTCCTTGCAGGTTCTGCTTCTCCGAGGTTCGAGGGAATAGCTGGACATGGTGAGCGTCACGCTGCAAACTGCAAAGTAACCCGAAGCATGTTGTCTTGCTCGGGTGTGGTTTAAATAGCCCCAACAAAATGGTCCAGGCAAAGTAGTGCCTAGGCTACCACACCCAAAACACTAGACCACATAGCTTGGTTCCTGGGAACCAAGCTATGTGGATACCTCCATGTTGGCTGGCAACACAATAAGTAGTTCCCAAGCACATGTTTCTCATGGTGTATGAGCCTGGTGCCATAGGTGCCAGGATTGGCCCCAAGAGGGCTTTGGAGAAAAGGATGCCTGGCTCTAGATTCCTGAGTCCTGACTCCACCTGGCTAATGGGTTTGCCAGAGGGGGTTTTGGGCGAGGGTCATGACATCTACGGTGTCAAAAGCTGCAGAGAAGTCAAGGAGGATGAGGATTGAAGATTCCTTAGCATAGCGTGCAGTGAGGAGAGAGTTGAGGAGGTAGGTGAGGGCAGTTTCAGTGGAGTGTTTAGGGCAGAAACCAGATTGCGAGGTGGGGAGGAGGGAGTTCGATGAGACAAAGGCAGAAAGTTGAGAGTAGGCTATGCGCTCGAGGAGCTTTGAGATGAAGGGGAGAAGGGAGATTGGTCTGAAGTTGGAGGCAAGAAGAGGGCTAGCAGAAGGTTTCTTCAGGATAGGGATTATGGTAGCGTGTTTGAAAGCTGAAGGAAAGGTGGCGGAAGAGAGACAGATGTTGAAGAAGGTGGTTAGGTAGGAGTTAAGGATAGGGTACATTTTGGGCATGAGAGAAGTGGTGATGGGATCAGAGGGGGCAGCAGTAGGGTGAGATTTGGATGGGAGACACATGCTGGGGTGATAGGAGAGAAGGTGGACAAGTTAGCATAGCTGGGAGGGGGGGTGGAGAGAAGGAAGGAGAGGAGAGGATGTTCTGGTGAAGAGAGAGGATTTTGCATGAGAAGAAGTTAGCGAAGTCAGAGGGAGAGAGGGGAGAGTTTGTGGAAGGCTCAGGATTAGGAGGGGAAAGAAGGTGAGAAAGGGTCTGGAAGATACGGCGGGGATGAGAGGCTTGTGAGTGCAAGAGGGTAGAATAGTAGGAGCGCTTGGCAGAGGAGAGAGAGATAAGAGAAATAGGAGGATTGATTAGACAGAGAAGGGGATTTGAGCCAGCGTCGTTCAAGGCGACGGAGGAGGCAGCGCATGGACAGAAGGTGAGAGGAGAGCCGGGGTTGGGAAGGTTTGTGAGAGATTTTTATATCATGGAACGCCGTGGAAGTGTTGTGAGTTGTCTGCAGATGACATCCCTCGGGAGGGTCTATATTCTCAGTATGCTTGGGCTGTGAAGAGGTCTTGAAGTGGAGCTTAGTTTGCTGTTTCCTGCTCTTGTTGTCTTCTTCGTGGACAATGTGCCTCTTTCCAGTGGCTGTGCGGTGATGTCCTCAGGATTTTCTGATCCAGGGGCAATAGCTGCTCAGGGGGATCTGGTGCTCACTGTGGTGTCTCCCTCGCCTCCTTGCGATGCCTACGTAGTAGTCCCTGTGCTGTCCTCTAGTCCTTGATTATGAGCGTGCACTGTGGTGTAGGGAAACGTTGATTGACCGTGCCCTGTCTTTCCCTGCCAAAGTGGTTTGATGTAGTTACACCCCCAGCTTGGATCTGTGGGAGACGGTAGTCCTCAGAGCTGTGGTGTCAAGGCTATCGCACGTGGAAACAAAGCAACCTCAGCAGGCTATTTTTTAAGTAAATGTTCTCCCCACATGGGGAGCGCGCTGGACCTGGGGCACATTATCTCTTGGTCCTAGGGCGGGGTGTTTCCAGAGCTTCTGGCCTTGTTTTATGTGACAGATACTCCTCTGTTCTTGTCCTCGCCTTGTGTTGCTCCTCCAGTGATTTCTAGCTGCTGGGTCCCCTGTTGTGTGGCCTGCCCAGGGCAACACCCTGCTTGTTATCTAGCTGTTGGCTCACGTACGTGGGTGAGTGCCTCCGCCTATACAGGCCTACCTGGATTCAGTGATAAGTCACCGATGATGGAGGGGACTCAGGGATCAGAGAGTTAGCACTGCAGTGTCGATCATATGTCCCGATCCAATCCACGGTCATCCCCCTTGGAGCCCCACATTGTCTCACATTGCCGACTGGGCACGTGTTTAATGAGTGCTTCATGTGCTGTCGTGGCCCGGGAAGCTCTCTGCCTCGCTGCCTCTCTGCCTCTCCTAAGCGTAAGCCCCTCCGTTCCGTCTTCTTTGGTGTTTATTTCCCCACCACAAGGGGCCTGGTCCGCATCATCAATCCCTGGGGTTGCCTGCATCCTCCGTGCCTCCTCTAGAGGAAATCATCCACTCCTGCCTGTCTAAGTGTTTGCAATGCTGCGGCCTGTTGTAGGCGTATGGTGCTTTCCCAACTCGTTCTTTTATGAAAGGGCTCCACTCCCTCTTACCTTTGTCAGGAATTTGTCTCCCCACCATATCGGTCCGCCAGATCGGTGTCTCCTGGCGTCTGCCAATCGCTGCTGACACAGACGCCGGGTTGCTGGTTGTGCCGTTCCTCCAGAGGTGAAGGGGGGGGGAGCCAGCAGCACAGCATGGCACCACTCCAGCCGTCCTCGCTCTCATAGTCCCGCTGATGCCGGCGTAGGACGACTCCCCCAGTGTGCAGCAGCTCTCCCCAAGCAGCCGCTGGCAGCCCAGGTCTCCTGTCCTGTTCCGGGGTATGCAGGGTATTGCCAAAAGGTATTTACTCAGGGGCCCTCGGTCCTCTTCCTATGTTTAGATGTATCGAGTCCTGTACCGGCTAGGACGCTCGCCCAGGGCTCCCTTCCGACATAGTTCCCCCAATGTCCTCTCCCTCACAGCGTGCTGCGTTCTTGTGCAGGGACCGGTCTGGCCACACGGCTCTACTGTCTTTGCTCCGTTCTCCACCACACAGGATTCCGGGATCTTTGGATTTCAGCAGGGTGTGCCAAAGACCTTCAGCCAACTTGTCACTCTTTCAGATCATAACCTTTGGTTAGCAGAGTGGCCGGATCTTGTGCGGATTTTAGTCGTAGTGTAGAGATCTCATGGGCTTGCGGCCATCTTGGTCGGGCTCTCTAGCGCCCCTCCAGGCATGGCAATCTTTAACTAGGTGACATTTGGTACTGCAGTACATACAAAATCCTAAGCTCCTTCAATGTTGTCTCTCATCTGCCAAGGGGCCACAAGCAGTGCCTATCTGCATTGGCTCGGGGATAGGTTCAGTTTCCTCTGATTGTACTGAAGCCAGACCAACATTTATTCTGGTAGAGAGATTCTTTCTGCTTTCATTCTTCCATTATTAGAGGTGGTAGGCAAGCTGGATAAGCAGAGTAACCAGGTCCGTGAAGGATGCTGGTATAGCCGCACGTGCCAGTTTGTCCTTCATCTCCTCAGTCAATCCCCACGGAAGAGTGTAAAACTGGTGTCCAATGGCCATCCTGTCTCATCTGCCCCTTGTTTACATTTCATCACATAACTCAGTGTATCTAGGGAACCCTGGGTGAAGTTTAAGAAAAATTAACACTGTCTCAGGCATGCAAGCATTCTCCGGAAATGGGTTAAAAAAGGCTGGGTAGTCATACAAAAAAGGGCTACTGGAGGTGACCAAAGGCGTAACCCATGCTAAAGCCTTCCCGATCAGGTTAGTAACTCTATATCCCACCTTGGCAAGGTGCGTCAGGAATTGGTGTGTGCAGAATCACACAGAATGTTCCAGAAATTCCTTGAGTTTTTTGGGGGATCCATCACACTTGTGTCCAGAGCTAGTGTTCCCAGGTAAATCCCCAGGGATACCTTCCTCAATGTTTGATTCTCTAGATGGAACTCCTGTACCTCAGTTATTCATTTTTGGATTGCGTCCACCAGACTCTGCATCTGCTCCATAGCTAGGGTTGTAGATGGGCGTTGCAAACTGTCAGGGTCACCATTGTTAATGACAAGAATTGCATGAGGTCTTATCAGGGACTTGGAGCGAACCCTGGTGTCGGGAAGTAGGCTAGCCAGCTTGCTAGAGGATACGAGCTGTCAAACAGCTCCCCCCCCCCCCACAGGGTGCAATCTGGCAGGTGGGAAACCCTCTGGGGAAGAAAAACCCTAATGCAACAGGAAGGACAGTCTGGTTTCCAGTAGAAAAGTGTAGAGCCAGAGATCATTTAAGAGAGATTCCAACGTAGGTCAAGCAATCCGTAAAAACTCAGTTGAGGAGACACAACATCGGCTTGAAACACTAGCCCCTGCTCTTCTAAGCCAGAAAGCTTAACAGGCTCCCAGCGGTCCAGTATAATGAGGGATTGTGACACTTCCCAAGTACTCCTGTCTTCCAAGGTAAGGATCACCCCCAGTGAGATCCATGCTTGCCCTGTCCCCTAGGAGCTGTTAAGCTTAGCAGGCTCACCTTCCTAGTCCCAAAGGGTGTGCTTGCACCTTGGGGAGAGGGGAGGGATTCCCTGGATTTGTCACAGAGGTCATTCAGCTGGCTCCTGTATGGCTCTCTTCCAATCTCCTGATTTTATTTCTGTCTTTACTCATGATCTGGGTGCCATCTCATCCCTCATTCCGTTTGCGATATTCCTTTTCATTAATTCTTAAAGACTCCTCAACTTAATTGATTCATGCGTATAGCTGGGCTGTTCTATTTCCTAAAAATAAAACTGCAGGCTTCTTAAGTGGTTAAGTGTATTTTGGTTAAGAATTCAAATTTATATAGCTCAGTCAATGAGTGTCGCGTGCCTGCTGTCTAATGTAAGGGGTCAGTAATGCGAGGCAGGCAACTGTTTGAAGATCTATCAACATATGCCATTTTATTCTTAAAAGAAATATGATCAAAATGCCTCACTATCTCTACTCTGATTAGAATTTTCCTGCCTAACAAAAGCTAGGGGGAAGCACTCTTACACAGGATAACTGTCCCTCACACTAAGCTACAAATACACAAAGAAAATATATGGCAATACAACATAACATAAACAATATTCACAATCTCTGAATGAATAACCTTCTAATGTCCTGGGTGTATTTCCTTCCCCAGGATTCAAGGTTTATTCTACTAATGTTCAACCAAAGAAAACAATGTCTCAAATCAGTTCTTGATGTTTCAAAGACAATTTAAAAGTTTGATAACCAAAGTTCCAGTAGCGTTAATTGCAGCTTTACACCAGAATACATCTTACCGGGTCCGTATCAATGCGGAAGGGTTACTGACCGACAACATACCTACGTACATAGGTGTCAAACAGGGCTGCAATTTGGCTGCGGTCCTATTCAATCTTTACCTTGCCGATATTGACAAGATTTGGCAGGGTTCAAATTCTTTCCCGGCAATACTGGGTTCCTTGCGGCTCCACTGGCTAGCATTTGCCGACGACGTCATAATATTCGATAGAGTGCCGTTTGGACTCCAAAATAAATTAAATCTGTTTGGCGAATATTGCAAACTGAATAACATGACTATCAACTCAGCCAAATCACACATATTGGTTTTTACCGCCAAAAAAAAGCTTCCGAGACTCAACTTTACAATAAATGCCCAGCCGATCTTGAGAAAAGAAGAGATTAAGTATTTGGGCTATCACCTATCGAATGGGACGTCTATTAGCAAGTGGCGCGCAGTGTTGAACGCGAAGTTTAACCCACTATTGACCCAAATGAGAATTATTTTCATCAAATATTGCCGTTTTTCCCTCCTGCCTCTCATACAATACTATACCATGAAAATAGAGCCCATTCTTCTATATGCAGTTGACATGTGCCTTCTGAATTTGGGGCCCTTCTTAAATCTGCTACAAGGTAAACTTTGGAAGAAGCTTTTGGGGCTTCCAGGATATCTACCCAACGCCATCATTATACATGAATTGGGCTTATATCCATTAGAAGATAAATATCTTTGGCGGATTGTAACTGCATTTTCTAAAATGACTTCCCCACCCCCAAATTCACTTTATGAGGACTTTCATGAAATGCTTGCTGGAAAGTGTCCAACTTCGATCTCCAAAGTGAAAGAGATGATACAAGCGATCCTAACTTCATTGAATGTGACGCTGGATGATTTGATTAACACCCCCGCTAAAGTTAAAAGGCGTTTTTTTTTTAATTCCTGGGCTCGCAATTCCGATCAGATTGGAGGCTACTCTTCCTTTACCAACTATGCCACCTTTAGGCATGCAGTTACACCTCGGCTGCCATATATTTTATGTTTCCCGGATAAAGTAGCAAGAAGGTCCTATATGCGCTTCCGTCTGGACCTTATTCAGACGGGTGCTCGTATTAGGAATTGGGACTGTTACAGGGTTTTGGCAAAATGGGAGGGATGTAGATTTTGCCTAGATACATCTGAGCCCGAAACTCTGGAACACCTCTTTATGTACTGCAAGTTCTTTGTGAAGGATAGGCAATGTTGCTTGGACGCATATCTTACCTCTTATTCTCTGTTTGAATGTCATCTAGTATGGTTAAGATGTATGCAGGGTAACTCAAATTCCATTATACTAGCAACTGCTAGACTGGTTGCATAAATTGAGGAGCAACTGTTGTCACTCAATAGGACCTTTTTGAGAGGGTAAATTTTGGGTGACTGAGATTTTGACTTCCTTATGTTTGATGGTATTAGTCAACTATCTGTGGGAGTAGTTAAGTTGGTGGAGGGCTGCGATGTCATACCATCATCATTGTTATGTTATGCTAGGTATGCTATCTGATGTTATAGATTCCCATTTGCGACTATTGGTGATGTATTGGAAATATGTCCAAGTGTTGTTATTATCTTTTTATCATCTTTTAGTCGTTCAACTATTGATCAACTTTGATCAAACTCTTATGTTTTTACATGATTTCTATGTGTTATGTATTATTTGTAAAGGTGTAAATTAATTTTTGCTACCAAAACAAATAAATAATGAAACAGAAAAGTTCCAGTGATAGAAAATCTCTTCTCCTTGGTGAAATATGCACTTTCCACTTCCCCCAAATAGCACCAGTGGTAATCCCAGCCATGATGCTTGGTCACCTCTGCAAGAAGACTTGCCACAGTTCAAAAACGAAAATGCAATATCCACAACTGTCAATGAAAACATTGTTCTTGGTTAGCAGTTAGTATTCTTAGTTACAGTTTTAGATTTCACAATGGTATATTTGTCAGGATGACTTCTTAGGGCTGCTGTGTACACTTTGACAGCTGTACTTCTACCTGATTCACAATGGGAACAGTCACCTTTGTCTCACTTCAGTGATTTGTACTTCTAGACAGGCTTCAACAAGACATACTTTAAAGTACTTCAACAACTTCAAGTAGTCAATGCACTCTTCCTCCGAATAACTTTCTTCAAAAGGGGCAGCCAATTTGCCTCTTCTCTGTCTGCCACAAAAACAACCTGGGTTTAACTTTCTCTGTCTTCCCCAGTTTCTGGCACTACAGGTTATGTCAGCTTCAAAATAGTCTTTACAAGCATCCAGTTTCCATTCCCCACCTTTACCTACACATTTCTGCCAGTTATCAGCATAAGTAATTACCCAGAAGCCTTGGTGCTATTCTCTTAGCTTCATGTTATGCTTGCACACTTGTATCATAGGCCAATGAACTGTTATTAACGTCAGAGTACAGTTAGATTGCTTTTTAACTCTGAGAAACGCTAGTTTCACTGTTAATAGGGGGAGAATCTTGGCTTGGGTAATGCTTGTTCTCTTCTTGAATAAGATATACACTGTAACTTCTTATATATGAAAGGTATGCCACATTAAATTAAAGAATGGGATTCGGTTTTTCTTGAAAAATCACAATTGGGCACATATGACCATTTCTTGATGGAGATTTCACAAGTTAAAGATTTCAACAATGGTATTGTCAAGATTAGGTATTTAATGGTCCTCGCAGCCTTCACTCTTCTTAATTAGTGACACTTGACCACTTCTTTAGACAGTAACAGTCTTTTAAAGATTGAATAATGGATTTAAGTAATGTTTGCTTTCTACGTGAGTAAAAGGGTCTTTCAGATTACCTGCACGTGCTACATTTCCATTGTTACCATATTTCAACTTCAAATAACAACTGCTACTCACTTTAAACCATACAGAAGTGAATATGGAACTGGATAGTAGATCAGAATGCTGTACTTCACTTATTAGCACCTTTAACACTTGCTCTGCAGTTTACAATGCTTCTCCGACTTCTGCCACAACCTCTACTGCTTCTGGCCTCTTAGAGAGCCACACGTTTATGGAGTGCCTTTCACTCTTGAGACCCACGGCTTAACAACTGCTTGTCGCCTCGATCTCCAGCACATTCCCTGCACAGCAACCACGGCAATCAAGCTCACATCGGGAAAGACATCTCTTCTGCACGCCTTCCGCCACGCAGCCTGTACACTTCGAGTTTGGGGAAACAGGACCCTCTCAGAGCAAGCAGCTGAAATCTGCTGTCTCCATGATACAGCGTCCATCCTGTTCTGCCACTTCTGCTTGGTTTATTAGCCTTGTGACTTCTTCTTTCTGCTGCCACTGCTACAGCTTGCATTACAGTCACAGTTCCAGCTCCTTCCAATTGCCTGCACCTGAGGGAGCCTTTTATGCCTCGGTTTTCTCAGCCTTTAAGGGAAATCGGGAAAGGAAATTCACATCCCATTGTTCTTTATCTTTCTGATGTTCCACTGAGAAGCAAAAAGCTGTAGATCTAGAGACGAGCGCATGACTCTGTTGGTATCTTTTCTCAAGCTTAACCATTTAAGAGGGGCACGATCAGTAATTAACCTGAACTTCTGTCCTGTTGAATAGTATTTGAAGAGTGTTATTGTCCACTTTATGGCAAGGTCTTCCAACTCTAGAATAGCATATTTCTTTTTCCAATCAAATAAGTTCTGTCTTATACAGAGGATTGGATGTTTTACACCATCATGGAGCTGACACAAAACTGCTCCTAATCCAATATGTGCAGCACCAGTTTGCAAAATAAAGGGCTCATTAAAGTCTGCCACTTTCAAAACAGGTTCACTACATAATATACTTTTCAATTTATCAAAACAATTTTGATCTTCTGGTTGCCACTGTAATTTCTGTGGGGCTACATTTTTAAGTTTGTCAGTAAGAGGACCAGAGATGGAGGAAACATTTGGAATAAATCTTCTTTAGTAGCCAACAAGACCCAAAAAAGCTTGTAACTCTTTATTTGTTTTAGTATCCTCCCGCAGTACACCACCCCCAGGGTTGGGATCAGGGAGCATCTGCATTTCCCTAGCCAGATGAGGAGGGTCCCAGACCAGGTTTCTGTGAGTAATCATCACTGATCCATCACACTAGTCAGCTTGAAAATAAATATTGAAAGCCTCTACTGAAGGCATGGGTAGCACTGCTATAGAAAGACTGGATGACCTGTGATCTCCAGGTCCACAATTCTAAAGGAAGCACACCTGGGGACGCACCCCTGTGGTACAGCTGGCCCAGTAGCAGGTCTTGAGCAGGTACTTGGGAGCCGGTTCCTCACACTCAAAGAAATGAGGCTGCGGATGATGAACAATGGGTCTGACTGATGAGGAAAGGCAGCCAAGGAGCCAGCCAAAGCGGAGTGGGACCTGATGGAAGAAAGGCAAGGAAAACGTAAGATGATTGGACAAACGGAGCGAAAAATTGCAGAAGCAATGAAAGGCGGAAGGATGCTTGATTAATGAAGAAACCGGCACAGAAACAAGGATTGAAACAGCAACAAACCAGAACACACTTGGGAAGGAAATAATCAGCACAGAAACAATACCAGAGCATTGAGACATGGAGTAAGCCATCTGGATATTGTATTTCTGTGGACAGGCTTGCCTTCAGGAAGCATAATCACATTGGGCCTGGCACAGAACATGTGTTCCGTATGCCATCTTGAGGGTATCTGCATTTGTTACATAGCGTGCTGAGGTCGCCATCTTTGATCTTTGGTGGGGAAACATCAGATGTGGGAATGAGCCTATACCAAAACGTCAGAGCCCATGAACGTGCTCACAAATCTTTCATTTTAAACATTTTGTTGATATGATTTTGTTATGCCTATTATTATAAATAATTCTTACTATAACCCATGTGGGGTTTACAGCCAAGGGAATCTGTTGCTGGGAGTGCTAGATATAATCCAGCCCTTGGTCACAGTAATAATCCTTTCCTTTTGTTTTCCTTTTTTACCTTTTGTTCTTTTCAAATATTTATTTTTCTTGTATCCAAAGATTTTTTTTGCAAGTTATGGGTCTGGGGTAGCAGAGTACTGTATGGACTAACGAAACATCAGGGGCATGGGGATCCATGACTAAAGCAGCAAATTATTGTGGTGGGTGTTGAATGATGACTTTTCATAACCTTACACATTTCATCACTTTGCATTCAAGAAACTAAGACATAAAAGTAGAGCTGCGGTGGAGAGGTTTGAATCCAGCTCCCCATGGCTGCTCCCTTTTAGTACTTCCCTGCTAATTACCCCTTATTTGTATTTGGCCAGTTGGTTTAAAATCAAGTGTTTATATTTCATCAAAAAGGTGTGTTTTATTTGTATTTTGTCTTAGATAATAAACATTTATAATTGAAAAAAGAAAAAGTTGAACACTGGAGGGATAGTTTCAAACCCAGCTCACATGTCTGATTGCTTTATCTTCAAATCCTTCTTCATTCCTCTACCCTACCTGTGCTGGGTTATAAAGCTTGTACAAGTGTATATAATCTTCAACTATGCTTGGTATGTCCCTATTCTATTCAACTGGTGTTATCCCGTGGAAGGCATTTAGTAGCTACACTCCAGGACAGTAGATAATGCATAATGGTCGATATGACAAAACCTTGTGCATGAACAGTTCAGTATTCATCTATCACCAGACCGGTAAGAGGAGCAGTTAATTTTCTTTTAGGCATATAGAGGGTGGGCAAAACATAAATACATTTGTGAGTGTTTGATAGTCAAGTTGCAGAAGAATGAGATGGTAACTAATAAGTGAAGAGAACTAAGTGCAGGCAATAAACAATACAGATTATGTTGGTAATTATCATGAAATAAGAATGTAGAACCTGTTGTGCAATTTCAAGGTTCCTTCACACCTTATAATTTATAATTTCCTTTTATATAGGCAATAAGGTGAACCATCCGAGTATAACCTTAACTGATAAAATGGGCCTAATGCAGTATGTATATATAATGGCACAACCCCCAGCGGTGCAGGTATAGCATTTAAGAACATCTTCTGAAAAAAGTGCAGTGGTCTTTACCATTCTGAATGAAGGGGTAGTGTTTTTGCTGAACTGTTACCCAGCCTACACCTTCCTGCCCTGACTGAACTTGGTATGGCTTAAGTGAAGGGACAGGAGAAGGAATGTTTAATTACATGAAGATATATATGATGGAGAACTAGTATTGCATCTAAGTAACTTTTCATTGCAGTGTCCCCTCCATAGTGTACCAGTGGCCCATGATGCTGCAACCGCGGGTGAGGAAAGACAAGTTTCATTACAATGCAATGTTTGCAGTTAATACCCCCCAAAACCATAACATTTAGAGGTCACAGATGTGGCTCTGGTTCAAAAGCTGAACACCTGTATGCATGTGTGGAAGAACATGTGGCCCGTTTCTTTTTTTATTATTATTTTTTGTTTATTATCATTAGCTTCAAAATAAGCTTTTTACCAGTTACAGATTAAATTCAGAGAGAAAGAAAAAGAAAATTCCATAACAATAAAAACATATGATTCAACCATTTCAACCAATTGCTACAGAAAGAAAAGAAAAGAAGAGAAGAGAAGGAGAGAGGTAAGAGAAAAACTAAGGAAAAAGAAAAGAAAAAAAAAACTATGACCGAACAGAATTAGTGACTCTTACTGTCCTATTATACAGAAGTAGACTTTCTTTCTCACTTCTCTCCTTCAAGCTTTTTAAAGATGATTGATATCATCTCTACAAAGGCAACAGTTACAGATAGTCTTGAACCCTGTAGCAATTGTAACCAAGCGTCTTTCTTTGTTAGAGTTCGATTATTTACAAAAAATCTCCCAAATAGGTTACGTCGAGTGTCCTTGATGCCCTGGCAGCTCATAATAAGGTGGCAAAGTGTTTCCATTGGGTGACCACAGATCTGGCATTTATAGTCTCTTGTACTTTTCAGTTTCCTGGCTTCAAGAATTTCTTTAGTCGGAAAGATGCGAAAGCGAAGTCGTAGAAATTGCTGTCGCAACACAGCCGATTGAAACGTACTCAAATACAACAGAGTTAAACCACGCTTGTTTAGAGCTACACAGTATTATCCATATAGTTTGAATGACTGCGCCAGCTCTGAGGACTCGATCCAGTCATACTCATACAGCCGTTTTTTCACAAAATGTGGGTTTTCAATGAGTAGTTTCTCTGTAGTGTCGATTGAGTCCAACAATCCCAAGCATTTGGTGCTCCATTCAACGAGTAAAGGCTCTTTTTCTGTTTTCAGTGCCTGACCCAGCAGCCCAAATCCCCTGTCAGGTGGAGACAATAAGCATTTGTGATAAAAAGATAGAGTTTTCCAACGACATAAGTGATGAGAGAAGTCAGTCCAAACTCTTTTCTTTTCACTGCCATAGGTATACAGTTTAGGAAGTCAAGTACAGCTCTCCAAAATAGACCCTCTAGGATTTGCCATGTCTTCCAGCTCAGCTGGAGCACTCAGCCTCATAGGTCACAATAGGAACTACCTTCATGGTGTAAAAATGGAGCAAGGGTGCCAGTGTAAATTTGCAATATCTGTGTTTGATCAGTTTTGTCTGGGCTGTTAGCATCTTCAGTTTGCTCCTCAGCACTACTTCTCTTGGGGCTTCACTATACCTTACGTTGATTGGTATACCCAAGTAGAGCAATTCTGATGTCTCTCGGATCTGGTCACCATTTATGTACCAACCCTTGAACTTCATGGATTTACGCCTTGACTTCCCCAAAATAAGCACCGTTGATTTGGTGGCATTAACTCTTAGATCGTTGGAAGACAAAAAAAGTGCCAAGGCATCCAATTGGTGCTGGAGCCGGATTGGGGTTACATCCAAGAGAATGACATCATCTGCATACAACAATCCATTCATTGGGGAGCCCGCAATACATAGAGGAAAACACCTAATGTCGGTAACGGCATCACCCATGTCAGAGATATACAATTTAAAGATAGCTGGGGCTAGACGGCACCCTTGCTTGAGGCCCACTCCTGTTTTGATAGTTTGACATGTCACCCTTTTGATTTAGTTTAATCTGTATACTTGTGTTGTTATGAAGGGCCTCCATAGCCTCGCGTATGTCAGTAGGACACCCCCAGTCCTTTAACTTCTGCCAAAGCTTCTCTCTATTTACTGAATCAAAGGCTTGTGACAAGTCCACTGATGCAAGATATACATTTTTACTGCTCTTTTTTGCCGTTCTCAATTTCAGGTCGTTTATCAGAAAAGGTTCAACGATGTGCCAATTCCTTTTTCAAACCCAGCTTGCCAGCCATCCCGATGTTTGGAATCCCAACTCCAGGCCATGAGATGATTCAGGATCAAGACCGCGAAAAGCTTCCCAATAACATCCAAGAGGGCGATAGGTCTATAATTTGTTGCCAAAGACCTATCACCCTTCTTGAAGATCAGTACAATAATAGATTTCGTCCAAGTAGCCGGAATGCTATGTTTTGTTTTCACCAGTAGAAATAGGTTGTGTAAAAAGGTTGCCCATTCCACTGGATGCTGTTTTAATGTCAAATTCGTAAGGCCATCAGGACCTGCGGCTCTGGAGTTGCTGGACGATTTAATTAGGGCAAGGATATCCTACCTTTCAGTTTCAAACTCCCAGTTTGAGCATTCATTTTCTACAGCCTTCGTAGTTTGTGAGTTGGGCTTTGAGAAAAGCTTGGAGGAATGGTCCATCTTGTCCTTCGCCGAAATAGGGTTGGTAATAAGGCTCTGCTGAGGTCCGTCCAGCATGTTAAAGATTTGCCACATTTCTCTCCAGTTTTAAGATGCAACCAGTTCCAGCATATGTTCAGCGTTCGATTGCAGTAGGGATTGTCTGTGCTGCTTCAACCAGTTATTGTACGCTGACCTGGTTTTCATGACGGTCGCTTGCGATGCCAGGGAAGGATTTTTCTTATGCAGTCTTTGTATCTTTTTTAGTTCCCTTTTTCTTGTGTCAACCTCATGGTTGAAGGTATATTTGTGGCGGAAATTCTTGGATCTTCCTATGCCAGGTTTTTCGCTGTAAATGGACAAAGACAGCCTATAGTCTATGTCTTCCAGACTACCATTGTCTCTTAGATCTTTAGATAATCTTAATACATGTTTACTCAGTAATCTTACTCTATTTCTTCCTGGCTGTACTTCCAGGGCATCTCCATCTAGAGAAGACTTTGTAATCCTGCCCAATTCGATTTCAACATGTTGTTGTCGCTCTGTGGGGTTTCCATGATCGTCAAGGCCACTACTCTGCAATGAAAGCTACCAGAGGCAAGGAAATAATCTAGAATATGGGATTCAGACCCTCTCTTACAGGTGGGATTTGGTGGAGTGTCCCCCGGTGTTATGCCATTTAATAATGCAATATTTCTCAGCTGGAACTCCTTCCTAAATGACAGTCCTCGCTTTTCAACTTCTTGTAAATTACTCGCATAGTAATTTATCAGAGCACCACAATTATTGAAACAGTTAATGTTTAGGTCCCCACAAAAGATCACGTTCAAGTTGGAGTTGTCAATCATAGCAGCATCGACCTCCTCCAACAACTGGTCCATGAAGTTCTTGGCTGCAGGGTCGTTGCAGTTCCAATACAGGTTACACAAAAGGATCCGCCTCATGGCGTCCTCTTCACCGATTTGATATGCCAGCAGGTTGACCTGGATTCATGGTGAAATGTTCTTTGACCAGACTACTCTTAGGCCGCAACTTTCCTTAATTGCAGTCAGTAGGCCCGTCATTGGTCTGCCCTTTGGGCCTTTTATTGCTGGCTTGATGAGGATGACAAAACCCTCAATGGTTGGTTGGACACGTAGCCACGTCTCCTGGAGACAAATGACATCAAAGTCTCCAAATCGAATGCTTCCTTCTCCCAGTAGATGTTTAAAGCCACGTGTGTTCCAACAGCCCAAATGGATGTGGGGCGGGGGATGGTTATTACCAGGGCTCTGACATTATGATCTTCGAGCCAATGAGCTGGCCAGCCAGTCCCAGTTGTCCCCAGTCTTATCGCCCAAGGACCCTTGGGGCGCACCAGAAGTACTCTTTGACGCTTTAGGATTATTGATGATAATTCTGAATTTGCCCTTATTTTTACTCGGCCCTTCATCACATATGGTTTTATTTGTGCTCAAGGACCGGTTACCATTCACATTGCCTATCTTCCCGCTCCCCGGGCCTGAATTATTGCTGTTGGTTTGATGAATTTTAATGGGCATCTGGTCATACAGTTTTTCCTCATCTCTTCTTTCTATGTACGAGGTTGATATGGCTTTTAGAGAAAACCCCATGTTTTTCAGTGGTTCAGAGTTTTGAAATAGTAAAGTTTTCACATCCATGGATGCAAGGTATAATATGACTTTGTCATAATTCAATTCATCCGGAAACTCTACTAATGATAAATCCTTTGTGTTGAGCCCAGAGAGTGTATCAATGCTATGAAAGGAGCCTCAAGATATTAGCTCTATTTAGAACAAGGTTATCTTTAATGCAAAGGATTCTACGTAATTCCATGCAAATGGGAGCTGAAGTAATCTCCTTCCAAGAGCTGTACTCACGTTGCCTATTGTCCACATTGTAGTTCTTAGTTGACCCCTTTAATTGCTTGTCTCTTACCATACAGTTTTATCAAGCGTCATAAATCTCCTACCCACCAGAGGCAGTGAATCCTCACTGAAGGATCTATTCATATGGACTCTAGATGCAACTCTAGTTTTAAGTTCAGGTTTTATGATTGTAGGCAGGGGCAGTTTTTGTAGATCCTCGCAGTGAGAAATACTTGAAGACTCACCATCAATACCTTCAAAATTAATCGCCTCCAATAGGATGCTTGGTGTAGATGCCCAAGCAACATTTGTTATCAATGCCTTAAAGCGATCTTCCAGGTATCAATCTCAAGGACCTCATCCCAATCTGCAGAATACACGAGAGGTTCATCAGATCCTGTGACTCCACTGAAATTGGAGTATTTTTAGTCTTAGTTGTATTATTTGAGGACTTTCCCGATTTCATGTGTGTCTTCATCAGAGTCCACGCTTGTGAAAGAGTCTTTATTTACTTTCATTTGTCGGTGTGTTTGTTTTAACTCTTGATTGGTGGCCTGTTTTAGAGCCAAATCCTTGAAGTTCTTTATTACAGCAGGTGGACGCAATTGTTTACTTTTCTCGGTTTTGTTGGCGAAGTTCACATGTTTGATTTGTTTGTTGGACTGAGTAGGTTTCTTTCCAGAGCCGGAGCCAATCTTTCCGGCAAAGCTGTTTCCCATGTAACCGTTTGTAAAAATGTCATATGTTTTTGAGGAAAATGAAGACGCTACTGCAGGTGACCCAGGGATTGAGTGTAACAGACCCAATCTCCTTTGATTTTTTAGTATTTCCGCCATCTGCGCTACACCATCCATTTTGTATCTTGGGGGGAATCTGCTTCGAAGTCCCCGGGACCTGATTATCCTCTACTCCCACAAGGTTCCATTCCCCTGGGGGAGGCATAAAGACGTCTGGGTATGCTTTCTTGCGTGTTTCATTGATGGATTGTTTTAAGCACGTCTTATTTCCTTCCCGAGAGGTTAGGGCCGAAATTAATCCTTCCACAAAAATCATTTTAGTGTGGAGCATTGTAATCGAGGTGGATTGATCTTTTAATTGGGCCGCAATGCTCTCATACAATTTCATAAAAGGACTCATGGTGATGGAAAATGCTGCAATCATGTTGGCGTCTAAGATTGCACTCGATGAGGACTTTTCCTCCACCTGAGCTGCAATCATGTCCAATAATAGGTCTTCGTCAGATATTGACTCATTGTTCCTCAAGTCGACCTCCACTGATGTAGAAAGCCTGCAACGTTTCCTGGGGCAACTTGTCCCCAGTAAAGGCTGAGGATCTAAAGGCCTTGAGTGCTTGGCTGTAGATATATTCTTCATTCTCCCACTGTACTCAATTACATCTTCTTCACTGTTATTCGCTCTTTCCTGCTCGAGAAGGGGAAATTGGAGCCTTTTTAATTATCCCTTAAAGGAGCAACTTCTTTCTCACAAGAGGGCTCTAATCCCATGTTGCCCAGATTTTTCGCTGCACAATTTGTGATTACATGTTGGAAAAATTAAGTTTGCCTTGTTTTTCCAGGGAAAACCTCTTGGCTTTTCCGTGAGTGTGGCATGCCCACCTTTTTACTTAGGCAATGTATCTCAGCAGTAGATGGCGAAGTGAGTGGAGTTCTCACAGAGGATTCACTCTGCGAATAACATAGGTTCTTAAAATGGGAACCAAAGCTTAGGCCACTACGTTTCCATGCCTGTCGCTTTGGAATCCCTCTATTAAAAGTCTTAAAAGGTTTGGGCTCCAAGGGTTTAAGTGGATCAGTGGATGAAGCAATATCACAGGATGGGGCAGCCATAGGCCGATCGTCTTCTTCATCGACGATGTCGGCGGTCCCCTTGTAAGGTTGGGTAGAGCCTATGGTGCTTGTGTCCTTGTGGGTCATGGGGCAGTTGTCCATAATCTCCTGTGACTCTGTTATAGTCACCTCTGGGTCGGGTTCAACATAAACACAAGAATTGTTTAACTGGTTTTGAAGTGTTTCGGAGCCTGACCCGTTTGGAGGAGTGTTTTTTTCAAGCATTTATTCAAAATTAAGATCAAGGTTCCTCTCGGGATCCAAAGTATTTTGGGGAGACTCCGTTTTTCGCCCCACTTCAACTTGAGCCTCTGCTGGGTGATTTGTAGTGGTCTGACTGATGTCTGTGCCCCCTCCCAGGGTTTCGTCCAGACTTGGGCCTACAGCTGTCATTGCACTAGTAATTTATCCAATCAAGCAAGAGTCACAGCCACTAGGGCTTGTCTGTAATCTGGCAACTGCCGACTGCAACTACAGGCTATGTAAAAGCACTGTGAACTTTACTTGTTCTTTAACCTGTTCTTTGGGCAGTGAGCAGTGAAGAAGAACAACCACCTTCTTTTAGAGCAGCAATGGAGTAAGCCTCTACATAAATTAGCAATTGGGTGGAGAGAACACACTATGTGGCATGGGAGCTCAAAGACATGTAGTCCACAGTCACACGTGTGTTTGTGGTCTACCGTTCTCCTTCTGTAACAGTGATGCTATATTAATGTCAATACCCAAGTTTTTCTTCAGGATATCAGATGTCAGGGTGTCAGCAAACAAGCAAAGCAAGCAAGCCAGTGACTGCACAACGCTAGACGGCCCCTCCACCCCCTTACCGCATTCAGGTTGCGATCCTCTTTATTTATTTCCTCCTCTGCCGCACGCTCAATGTGGCTCCGCTGGCTTCTGAGGCTCCCCCTCCAGTGGTTGCTGGTTGCCGATGCTCTGTGGGCCCCTGCACGGTCACAGTCGCAGTTGCGGGATCGCAGGCTCACAGAACGCAGGACACAGGACGCGCGGCCCACAACAGTTTCAAGGAAAGGACCTCAATTACGTGCAATATGCGATACGCACATCTTGCTACTCGAACTCAAGCCACACCTCTGAGTTCACCGAAAACAGAACAACAGAGGCCACCTCTGAGTGGTCCTGTTTCAAGATGGCAGACCTTGCTTTTAATAATGTGGTCCACCTGGAAGGTGAAGAAAACTGACAAATTGGATACACCGGGGCAATTCCACATCCCAGCACAATCAGGCTGCGCAGCTGCAGACCTTTGGTTCAAGCTCACCACAGGTGCAGGGCACATGGGTATTTAAGCCTGCCTCAGTAAATATAGATGGTGATTCTTTGGGGAAGGTTGTGGTTGGAGCTTGGGGCAAGTTGGCAATTCAGGAAAGGGAGCTAGAGAGAGAGGAAAGAGCAGAGGAGATTAGAGACGAGCGGGGGTGAAGAAACATCCAAAGGTGACAGGATGAGATTGTCAGGACGTGGCATGAAGGGGATAGGAGCAGCTGTCAGGAATAGAATATCAGGAGGTGCTAGGAGGAGATTATCAGTTTGTGGCAAGAAGAGACTATCAAAAATTGTTAAGAAGAGGTCTACATGCAGTGGACGGGGGAAACAACAGGAGAGAAACAGCATGAGGTGACTGGGGTCAAGGAAGAAGAATCCAACAGTAGGCAGGTGATAGAGAATAGGTAGGAATTAGAGGGCACAAATTACCAAGGCTGGGGAAAGGTGTGAGACCTCAATCAGAAGGTGTTAAACACATGGATGGAGAGGAACAAGCACAAGGGTTAGCATGGAGGGGGTCTCCAACCAGAAGAGGAGTAGAAAAGAGGGATAGAGTGTAGAAGTCCAGAGGGTAGCAAAATGAGGTGATAAAGTAATCTTAATCTCTCCCATAGAAACTGGGAGAGACAAAACCTAGCTTGCTCCTTCGACACTGAAAAGAGAAGCTCCAGCTGTGTCTGCAGCCTGTAACAGAGACACAGCAATGTCTGCAAAATCTGCAGAAAAGATCAGACTTGCTGATGGAGGCTGTCTGATCAGCTGCTGGTTGGCGTGACCTCTGCTGAGGCACTCCTGGAGTCTACATTTTCCGCTAGCGTCATTGTGCAGGCTAATGGGGTTTGCCACGTCTTTGGAGTCTGTAACTCAAGGTCTGGAGGTGGAATGCTGTGGCAGGCCTTACGTAACCATTGCTCTTCGTGCTCATGAGGTAACTGCAGTGGTGGTCCCTATACTCTGTAGCGTACGTCCAGTAACTTTACACTACCTGCATGGGGCGGTAATGGAGCTCACCTGTTGAAATGCGAAAGCCCATTTCATTTTCTTATTTATCTGTGCATGCTGGCATGGCTTAGCTGCACTAGTTATACTTACTTGGCACTTTTAACTAAATATTTCCCTGCACGTGTTCTCTCCTTTTCTTTCAGCTACTGAATAATTATTTTGATGTTATCCTCCTTGTGGGCATGGAATCATAATAAATAACAGGGATTGACCTTTCTTCGAGCTCCAAATAATATAGCAATCTGAAGCTCTTATTTTGACAGATTGTTTACATGGTATCTCAAAATAATTATTAAAAAGGTACACCTGGCAAAGATGTATACTCTCCACTACCACTGATCTCACAATACCTAAAAGTGTCTCTCCTCCTCCCACTCAATCTTCAATTGACCCTTCTATGGAGACCATTCTGACTGAGTTAAGGGCATTACAGCCTTTCATGGAAGCCACAAATTTTAAATTACATCAAGACGATGTTTGATGAATCAGAGATGATTTACCCAGAAAATACCTGCAACCCTTCTCATGTGGCAAGAGAAAGGCAGACACTTTCTGATCCTGACCCTGGGGTGGTGTTCTGCAGGAGGACTATATGGAGGGGAGGGACCAGGTCAGAAAGAATGGGAAACCCCCTTATATAATTTTCGTCGAGGTCCCAACCTTCTAATAGCTTATTGCAGAGTTGAAGCTGTTGGAAAAACTGAATTTAAAATTATGGACTACTAGTTCAATAATTCCAAAAGTACTGAGATGAGGAAGAGGGCTGCTGAGGCACAAGACTGCAGGTTACAGTTAATTAGCAAGAATGACCCACACCTGAGGAGGACTGGGAGTCATAAAAAGCCCCCTCAGGTGCAGGCCGTTGGAAGTAGTAGCAGTAGAAGGTAGACTGGTTTTCCTACCTCCACGTTGCAGAATCAGAGGTCGCCTTAGCGCAATGACGCCAGGACCACAGTGGCGTGCAAGGTTGATATTGCCCCAGACCTTGATTGTAGAGTGGGCACAGTGGAAAGCGTTGGGAGAAACGACTCTCCCGTTAAAGAACGCAGCTGCAAAGGTTGGCCAGCAGAAAGTGCGCCTTTTGTAAACTTTACCCTGTGTTTTTCACGTACCAGTGGCAGGCGAGCACCAACATGTTGTAGCCCGGAGAGTCCTGCAGACGGTAGACACGAGCAACAGAGGACCGGTGAGAAGAGATTCCCGGACGGCATGGGGAATCTGAAGTAGAGGACCTGGAGGCAGTGAGGCAGACAGACGTGTTCACCAGACCCAGTGAGTTCACTGTTAGTGACTCCGGAGCGCTCCGTGTACGCCTGTTGACCAATATCAGGAGTCTCAACTATATTAAAGACATAAGCGAAGTAGAAACAAAATCCTTTTGAATGCCAAACTAATAGAAAACAAGTAAAAGCGTATGTTGATAACCAAACTGATTTAAAGGGGTTCAAATGGCAAGTTAAAAGGCTGATTGCCATATCAGAAACAGATGATTGTGACATTATGGGGCATATAGAGAGTCAACAATAAGAAGGGACAACATTTATGATAGAAAGACTAACACTCCTTAACAAAGCCCAAACTGAAATATACCAAAGCAATTGAGGAAGAACCATAATTGCCTAAATTAAAAGAAGACAGTTGGTGTTTTCCATATTGATAAAAAGTATTGCCCATATAAAAAGCAAGCCCTAGGAGAGAAGGACTTAAAGCCATATTGCCAAAGCCAAAGAAGGGTGAAGCTGAATCATAACCCTTATCACCAGTTGGTTAGTAGACAAGGGAAGAAACAAGAGTGGCAGGAAGCTGCCCTTCTGAGGGAAGACGTTCAGAGGATGTTGAGCATAACCTCCAGAGATTGTGGTAACCATACGGGTGTAACAAACAACATCAGTGTGGTTCTTGTTTCCCTTGAAGTGGTTTTTATATTTGAAATTATGAAGCAAAAAGACATTGCTAAATTGTTTTGTAGGAGTTTACACTTTACCACTGAAGTACTGGCAAGTAGTTGTCTACTCTGGCTTGTCAGGGGTGTATACCAGGCCCGAGGTTGTTGTAGGAGTTGGATATGTTCTGGCAGGAGAATACACCAGAATAGAGTACTTTGTCTTAATAAACCTACGAGGCGAATGGGCCAGGAGGAAGCCTTTGAAGTACTGTGGTATGGTTGAAAGCCTTACACAAGAAGTTGAAGAATCATTAAGTATTTTGTTGATTGATGCAGAATGATCCTGACAAGTTAATAACATTGAAGCAAGTGTTATGTGAACTGCTTCTGAAGTCTTCGTTATATGAACTGTTGTTGAAGTCTTTAATATTGTCACACAGAGTTGCTAAACAGAAGTTATATCAAGGACTTGGTGTTATCGAATTGGAACAGTGAGTTCTTAAAGTTGGAACCAAAGAGTAAGTTGTTCCAATACAGGATTTCCTTAACCTTTTTGGAACTGTTGAACCAAATCCTGCTTGAATCTGGGAAGGGGAATTCACCCGGATTAGAAGGAGAAATATTTTTCATGTGAATTTAACTGTTGAATTTGTTGTTTTTGCACTGCCGTATACATAACTTGATAAGTTGTGTATGATAAAGTGTGGGGGACAGAATCCTTTTGTTAGAGTGTTTTGGTGTGTTTATTTTAGGCAGGGAAATCCTCGCCAGGGTAGGGATAATGAGGCTTTTATCTGTTCTTCCGTGTTAATAAAATGGCATCCTTTTAACAACCTTCAAAGAGTTGTCAGCCTCACATTTCTGACCCCTCACATATGAGAGATGGCCCTCATTTGAAGCAAGGATTGGGGATGTTGGAGGTAGAATAAATGATGTGGTTGATTGGTGCCCACAGAAACATACAGAAGATTTAGAAAATTGATGTTGAACAACAACCTGCTCTTAATTGGCCTTCCTCAAGGGTTGGGCATGGATGATCCTGTGCTTTTCTTACAATAATTGTTGCCTGGACTCCTGAACCTTCCAACAACTACTATTGTCTTTATTGAGAGATCTCATGGGGTTGATTTGAAAGGAATCTCTGGCCAAAAAAATCGTCAACTGAACCCTGATTTTCCTGCTGCTAGAAATTAAGACATTTTGGGTTGGTGATGGGATATCTTTTGAAGTTGATGAAAGGCAGAATGTGCATGCTATCTGTGATGAATGCAGAGGGAATCCATCCATCCAGAACACTAAAACAAACCTCAAGCCTCACAGCCGAAGACACCTAGATGACATATTGGTTTGAAATGATGGGAGGTGGTAGGCCTGAGGCGAGGGGGAATGTTTGAAATCTTAAGAAATGCGTTATCAGCCTGATGACAGACTCTTTGCTATCTGTGAGAAACCTGAGGGTGTCCTCACCACTTGTTCCATGAACTCAGGTGACCAGGGAAAGGCCACTGCTTTTGGATCGCGGCCCTGGGGGTGGATATGTGAGGGAGGATCAGCCGGGTGGAGGGAACTTGGGGAATGGGTGAGAGGGCATACTTCGATGACACAAAGTGTCCCCCCTTTCACGTTCACAATGAGCCCTCAATCCTTAAAGGCTGTGTGGGATATTGTCAACCCCTTCCTTTCAATCTGTTCCCCAGAAACAACATCTTGGTACTGGGATGAGGAAGAGACCAACTAGGAGGACACATCCTCATTTCATGGACACACACAGAGATGAAAAGGCTTTTTTTGGTAAATCAGACAATTTCAAACACCACTCTGGTACTGAGGACTATGGAGGCATACCAGAGAAACAAACAGGCATGTGTGCATAATGGAGTCCTTCAAAGTCAGGCAAGTGAATTTAGCGACCCACTCCTGGGCTCACTTAACACACCTGAACTATATAAAAATGCCCGCTTTTCAGAAGGAGGAGGAACGAGCTGGAGACCCAGAAGGCTGGAGCAGTGCTGCGCAGGTGAAGAGGACGCCGTAGCCGTGGTCAGCTGTGCAAGGGTCCAGAATGCCTGCCATCTGCTGAAGCGGTTTTGGTGGGGAGATGCAGTGGAACTCCCTGTGACCGCAGCTGCTGCTTAGCAAAGTCATGAAATCGGGTGATATATGTGGTACAGACCGCGAGAGGAAGGCCGAGTCGGGAGAAGCCGGAAAGCAGAGGAAGCCTGGAGAAGGAACGCTGCTCTATGGGCAACCAGTGAGTGTAGAGCGGTTTATAGTCACTATTTCGAATAACATTTGGTCGAAAGTCAAAATGTCGAAAAAAAAATGTGATTATCTTTTTAGTTTGTTTTTTGTTCGAAATGGGGGGGTTCCCTCCTCAACCCCCCTTTTTAAAATTTTTTTTTCTGTTTTAACCCTTTTTTTTACTTGTGGAACCAAAAAAAAAAACCATGTAAATAAAAAAAAAAGAAAGCATTCGAACATTTTTTTTTAGACATCATTTTTTTGACATTTTTGTCATTCGACCAAATGTTTTTGACATTTTGACTGGAGACCATGTAAAGCAAATATACACTCTGACCAGGGTGCTCCGGTAACGTTTAACAAAGTCCTTTACAGCTGCCGAGTGGAAAGCAACATGATTAAAAGTACTGTAGAATGGCGGCATACGTTATTGAAACATAAATGAAGTGCAACCAATTGAAGGCACTTGTGAATAAAGAACAGAGTAAAAATGAATGGAAAACGCTTTTGAATACCCCAGAGAGTGAAAAAGCACAGAAAGCAATTGTGAATATCGTAAAAAGCATTGAAAAGACTTGTGAATGCTGCACGAAGACAGTGGACTGTTCATGAATGGAGAAAAATCAAAGTGGCGACTGAAACAAAGGTCAAGGAGTACAGTATGTGAAACAAAGGAAATAAGTAAAGGCAAGAGTCAGAGTTGTGTTGGCAAGAGCCAGAATTGTGTTGGCAAGAACCAGAGACATACAACCAAGAACAATAAAGTAATGGTGGCAAAATCAGCCATGGGACAGCGTCTGGAGCCTGTGACACTGACGAGTCAACTAAGTAGCACTGTCAAATGGAACCAGTGGCTAAGTGTTGATGAAAGCCAGAAGACAGGGTATTGGTTGTGTGACCTGTAATGGGTGGACCATGTGGTTCAACAACTGTACCTAGACCGAGTGCCCTTTGTGTAAAAAGCAAATTAAAACATATTTGAAGTGAAATTCATGTGTTGCTTCATCTTGGTTTGAAACTGAAATTGATAAACCGAACTGTGTTTATTTTGAAAGCTGGAAGTTTGAACTCTTGGGGTAGCGAATACCAACACTGTGAGAACTATTTTGAACTTGGGGAAGGGGAAGCTGCGGGCAATTTAGGCCTTACTCCACCCTGCCTTTTAAGTTGAATAAATCTACTTTGAGTATAAATTTGAATCTGTTGTCTGTGTCTTGCTTCATGATGCCTTCACATATCCATCCTAGTGGCCTGGGACTACCTGGGCATCTAAGAATGGTTGGAGTTTGTTGCCCTGATTGTGTATTGCTTGATATGAGTTTGCATTGTGATGAGGTGGGTAAAGGAGAGGGAGAAAGGGGGGGTCGACGATATTTTAGGGAGTTTGGCCTCCCGAAGGATCTCTTTTTGGATCCCCTGATCCAACTCCTCCCTCTTCATTATCCTCCCATGAAAGTTTTCCATAATTTTCACTTTAACTTCCTCCTCTCGTTGTAGGACTCTGATCATCTTTTCATTCCGTAATAATAATTAAATGTACGCAATTTAGCTGCCAACAAAATTATCTGAGCAGACCCATACCCAAGTGTGCCTCAAGTTGACAGCAAGCCTTAGATAACGTCCTCAATGCTTTGATTGTCCCTGTTTGCTTTTGGATCTTTTCTGCTATTTGGTCCTTCTCTTCCAATACTCTCAAACCTTCCCTAGCTCTCATATTCACTGCTGACTTCACAATATATTCTCCCCGAATCACTGCTTTACTTGCTTCCCATATTAACCTCCAATCCATCCCTCCTATTTCATTCTCAATAAAGTCATTCTGGAGCGCTTCCCGTATATTGCCAGGTCATTTAGTACTAACTAATTTAAGCGCCAGGATTTCTGACTTGGAGTCGGGGAAGCACGAGCCAATACCTTCACTATGACTGGAGCTTGATCCAACATACATCTGATTCCAATATCCACTAACAAAACTCTCATCACTAGAGTAGCGGAAGTCAAGATCATATCAGTCCTAGAATACCCCCTGTGAACTGCAGAGAAAAATGTATATTCATGGTCCTCTTGGTAAAATAACTGCCACGTCTCGTTCAGTCCTAGTTCCCTGAACAATCTACCCAGTGCATGTCTGTTGCATTGATCCGCCTCCATTGCGGGTAGCGTTTTGTCAGCTAATGGGTTCATCACACAATTAAAATCCACCCAATCACCACCTGACCCTTACATAGCCCTCCCAACTTACCCAGCAATGTGCACACATACTGATCCTGTGGTTCATTTGGGGCATACGCTGCTACCAAATTGAATAATCGTCCTGCCAATAATCCTTTAACAATGAACACCCTGCCCTTGGGATCTGTATATATAAAATGCTGCACAAAGCATATCCTTTTCCCTTTACAAATCACAACTCCCAGTTTTCCCTCCTTCACTGTACATCATGTATTGCACTAGGAAATCCCTATTTCTCAATCTAGTCTCATCCCGTTGCAGCAGGTGTGTTTCCTGTAGGAACACTATGGATGTTTTCATTTCCTTCAATCTGCATAGTATCGGATGCCTTTTTGGGGGGGAATTAAGACCCTGAACATTCAGAGTTACAAACTCAAGATCACCCATCAGAACTCCAAGTTGTTAAACAGCTTTTTTCCATATGCCGGAGACCAATAACCTTATTACTATCACTAATTCCTCAGTTTCAACCTCAAAATAAACACACACACACCCACAACCTGTTTGCACATAACTTCCCCACATGTATTTAACACAATTTACAGAGCATTATCCGTGACCCAATGCCCATCATGCCCCACCTTCCCCTTTGCTCAATCACCACATCCACGTTGAACAATACCACATACCCACGCCCCCATTGACCCACCATCAATGATTCCAAGTACTCCTCTTTCCACCCGCCCCCTTTGGAAAATGATACCTCACACCAGCCCAGCACTTCTTCCCCCACCTAGATTCTACATATCCCAACTGACAACTGAGCTCTCCCCAAATGTCACGTTCCATCATGTAATCACTCATCTTTCCCCACTCCTCCCTGTTCTCCTCATTCCCTCTTCCCTCAACCTCGTCCCGATACCCACTTCCATCTCGATAACTCTATTCTATTTGGCGAGTCCTCCGCATCCTGGTGAGGGATCGATAGGTCAAGTAAATCTGCCACCTTTTTGCCTTCAAAATATTGTATGACTTAACACCATATTCGAATATCAATCTGCATGGATGTGCCCACCAGCCTGTGACCAACCACAAACCTTTGCTCTTCCGGAGTGTCACTTGGGCTAAGTCTTGGAAGATTACAACAGAGGCTTCTCTGAATCGAATCTTCTCCTGAGTTCTAGCTTTTCTCATAATCCGTTTGTTAAACTAGAAAAAGTGGACTTGGGCTAAGGACATCAGGGGTAAGATCATTCCTTTGCTGCACTCTAGAAAAAACTCTGTGTGAAATCCAGCACGATGTCCAGATCTTCAACCCCTTCTAAGATATGGCAGAATAATGCTGTAACATACTCTTCAAGTTGCTTGTCCGTAATCTGTTTAGGAATTCCCAGTATCCAAATGTTATTCCTGCTCATGCTGTTTTCGGTATCTACCTATTTGGTTAGCACAGATTCCATCTGATGTTCGATCGCCGTGACACTCTGTGAGCTTTGCATGTTCATGTACCTGTTTGCAAAGGGTCGTTTCCACCTCCTCCAGCCTGGATTCCGTCACTCACACGTGTTTGCCAGGTCAGCCATTGATTTGGCCATAGCAGTTGCATTTTCTTTCATTTTGCTTTTGATCTCTGCCAACATGGACTGTAGATCAGTGTTTGTAGCTGGGGTATCCTCTATGCGCGACTTAGGGTATGGGGAGTGTATTTGTGCCAACGCCTTTAGTTGCTGTTTCTTCACAGCGTCTTGTGCTTGCATGAGACCTTTTATAAGCCCTGATTGCACGCCCTTCTGTTTGGATGCTTTAGCCTTTTTTTATTTAAACTTAAGTCCCTCACAACTGAAGTGGTCTTCTCAGTAGCACACTTTCCCCTCCCATCTAGCACATCCAGTTGTCTGGGGTGAGGTTCTCTGTGACACTCCCGAATCATTAATCCAGCAGAGGTGGGCAACCTAATGCCTCCATGCAGCGTCCATCAACCCCACCAGCCATTTTGCAGATTCTTCTCCAGTCTCCACACACCCTCATATTGCAGACCTACCTTATGGTCTGTGAGTCCCGTAAGTACATGAGTCAATTACAGTGCTGCCACTAAATCCTAAAGCGTCTAGGATTTCACTCCTCCACCATTCCCCGGTACTACCAATGAACCTCCTCCTTGTGTCACCTTCCATCTGCGTCTCACCGAGCTTCAGTGCTCTGCCTCCTTCCCCTTGGAGCTCCGGCACCATATAGCCTATGCCTCATCTTTCTATCTCTGTATACTCTTGGGACTGCTCCTTAGAACTCCAGGGGTCCATGCACGGCTCATTGTACTCTCCACACTTCTACTGTGGGGGGATGCTTTCCTTCCTCATTCTCTTCACCTTCGCACACTCTGATCGCTGGGGCGCCGTTTACTTTTTCACTACGCCTCTCCGTGGCTGTTGCATTTTGCCAAAATCGCCCTATCTGATCACTCAGGGTCTCCTAACAAGCGTACTGCAGTTTCCAGGAGGCATGTGCAGCCCATCAATTCATACATTAATGGTGTACCGGTCTCGGATTCGCAGAGCTCGCAGAGAGTCCGTCTGCATGGTCTCCCTTCTTGGCCGTGAGACTATTTTTACCTTCTTATTCGACATATTTTTAATCATTTTATTTTCATTTTGACTTGCTATATTCTATATTTGTATGTCACTACCATGACCTTAATAAAAAATGAGTATACAAAAAAGTATTTTGTGTTTGGGTGGGTGCAAATAAGAAATATGAGAAAACCTACCTAGCACAGCCTGTGAGGAAAGGGGATTTAGGGTGGGGATCTGTACAAGTCTTGCAACTATTTTATCTGTTTATGTATAGTAATTGATAAAGAGTGAAGCAAAGCTCAGTAAAATCTGTAGTCCCGGGCTTGGTGTGGTCTGTTGGTCAATAGCCATTATGTGACACTGCCCAGCATTTTGTGGGCCATAACCTTTCTTGTTTATTAAGCCATCAGAACTTAATTTCCTAAAATGTGTAATAAGCAAGAAAATCAAAACAAATTCCAGGCATTTCTAACTGTAAGACTTTTTTAAATGGATGTTTATGAAGCATGCATTTTTCTATGTTTTTTGTTTTTTAGGTTATAAATCTCAGAGACCTTTATCTGCACACACTCCTAGGCATAACTGGTCCAACGTCTCCCGCCCAGCCAGTGCCGTTACACGACCATTATCTCGAGCAGCTTCTGAGATTGAAGAAATTGCCTGCATTGATATCACGGAACAAATTGATCCTCTTTTCGAAGACAACCCTGAGCAACAAGAACTTACCAGGCTGGAAGAAGAATTAATAGAACTAAAGTCTCATTCAGGTAGCATTTCTTTTATTTTTTGACGTTATAATAGTGAGTTGCACAAAACTAAAAAGCATATTTTACAAAACATGATGTTTCACAGAAAAACGAAATAATTAAAACCAGGTACAGAATAGATGTTGCCACATAATTCAAATAAAAATATTAGGTCAAATCAGAGGAATATATTTCTGTGGTATTCCCTATTTTGCAAGCAAGCATGATACTTACGGCCCAATTCACCGAAGCCTTTTACAATGGTGCAATCCTATTGGAAAATGCACAGTAAACCAGGCTCTTAATGTTGTAGACTGTGAATTTAATGTGTTCAGGTTTTTGATTTTGAAACCTGTCAATCAATTCTCCCTCTTGTACAGGCAAGAGATTGTAATCTTAAAGAGTACATGGCATAAACCAGTGGTGCAGCTACCACTGTCATATGCCAAGAGCAGCTTCAAAAAGGCTAACATTGTAATATAGAAAAATTCCAATAGATGAATAAAAACATGTCTATTCATTAAGAGAATACTTCAGTAAGATGCAAACCACACAACTGTTATTTTCGCAGGATGTCTACTGTTGCATTTCTGCTTCACACTGTCTAAACTGCAACCTGTAAAACAACTCTATTCCTGCTTTCATATATTTTTTTAAATATACAAATTGTTTCCACAGTTTAGCTAGAGAAAGAAACAAATCTTAATACCGACTGACCTGCCAACCGAATTGTTTGCATTTGTGTACTGATCTCGATGTTATCCTTTTACATTTCTCTATATTTACACTGTTACAGAGCACCTTTTAGCAGTCTCCAGGAAGCAGCTTGTCACTATATGTAACGAGAAACTATGGCACGAGGGGATGGGGAGTAGGGAGGACAAGAGGGAGTAGGACAGAGTTGAAGAGTGGACCTCACAGGGCACTGTCTGCAGATGTATAGACAGAGAGTGGAAGGATGATGCTTTGAGTGTAGAGGGAGAACATTGCCACTGAATCATGCTTCATGGCAGTTAACGAGATGTACATAAACCCTTATGTGAGCTGAAATTTACCAAATATATTTTGTGGCCTGAGCCCCCCAAAATTGGAAAATCGTGCAACAGTTAAGTTATAAAGCCTTCAATAAAAGGTTTTTTTATATATTGGATTTCCCATAGGGAAAATAAGCATAAATTGAACAGGCAAACGGCCTAAACCATTAGCTGGATTTGATTCAAATTCAAATAAGTTGGGCACGAAGCAGTGGCCATATGCATTTTGGTGGTTTGGTTCAAATCCCTCTAGTAGTTTCTTAAAAGTGTGTCCGAGAATGAGTTGCCCACGGCATCAAGAGATTTTATATATATGCATGGTAGATTGCAGCAAGAGATGCTTTCAGAAGTGAAAAGCCTCAACTTGTTAAAAGATGTGAGCAGCTCTCATGAAAATATTCATCAGACTGGAACATGAACGTGCTCCAAATTATATTAGGAGGGGGAGAAGGGGATATTTTCATTCAAGTGAGATTTGGGGTCGGTGAAAGAGGAGCAATCGGGTAGTGTGAGAGTTTGGAAAGGTTACAGAAAACTATTTACTTTTTATTTTCAGATGTCATAAGAACAGTGACGTTCCCAAAGAAGTCAAATCAATATTCAAAGTGTGTCAAAGGAACATCAACGTGGTTAACATGATATTAAGCAGGGGTCTGGGGGGCAGTTGGCAAGGGGTCTGGGGGGCAGTTGGCAACTTTGCATCAAGGTTGATGTAGCGAGACAAAAAAGTAGGGTTTGAACACATTTAAACATTTAGGGCCATGAGAAAATATTTCCATTTTACAGCATTGTCGGCTTCTCCCGAAAATCAATAACATTTACAATAAGCTTGAGCACAGGGGGGGGGCATTGGCATTGTGATTTGTCGCCTATTATGTTTATATGAGAATTTTGATTTGGGTGTTAAAATATATAAAATATCATGTATATATTTGTCCCAGTCTCTGATTATCGCACAGTAGCCACTGCCCTTGGCTGACATTTATTTTTGGCATATGTCTTCAACTAGACCAGAAAATGTTTGTATAGTGATGTATCATTTCCCATGATATCCAATGTGAGGTCATCAGTGTGCTCTAGTTTACAGTGATGTAATTGATGCTGTAATTAGTAATACCCTATGTGATGTAATCTCTGATCTCATCGATGATGTCATCTGAGAGGTCACCTGGGATGCCATCAGTGTGCTCATGAACTGTGCAACGAGAAGGGTGCAGAGTTAAAGTGGCATTGCTTGCAACACTTGCTGTATTTCAGTGGTTTTGTTGTATTAAAAATTCCACTTAACGTCACATCCAAAAAATGTTAATGTCTATTTCAGGTGTTTGTTAATTATATTGTTTCAACTTAACTCGCCCGCTACGCATTATTTTTGTTTGTTGCAGAGCTGGGGGCATGGAATGGCATTCCTTTTTGGTCTTACCCTTGATGCACAGCACTGTGAAGTGTTATTACTTGGCTAGACTGGCCTACATTCAATATAGGGCAGTCTACCCAAGCAATAATACCTATCTTTGCTTAACCCTTGATAGATAGTTAATGTGCAGCAAGGGTAAAGCAAACATTACACATGTTATTACCTGGATAAACTGCCCTACGTTGAATGCAGGACAGTCTATCCACGTAATAACACTTATCTTTGATTCACCCTTGATGCACAGTTAAGCAATAAAAAGGCAGATCAATTACATATGTGTATTTTGTACTTATTAGAGATAGGGCATAGCCATCCATCCGAAACAATGTGCAATAGTAACAATGCTGAACAGAACATTCCCATAAATGGGTGCTTTTGATTTGTAAGGTGATAGTCATTATGGTAAGAGTACCAGGTGAGGGAGAAGGCACATTAGTAAATAGAATTGGGATGATAAATACCAGCAGATAAGTTGCTGAGCATTACTTTACAGTTATGTACAGTGTTTACAGAGCTGCAAAGTGGATGCCAGAGGGATCAATGAGTGATGCTTCTTGATGACATCAGGTGTGTCCCTTCAAGGTCAATGAGGTGTTTCTTGAGAACCGTGTTATATCCATGGACAATTAATATTTGGGGGTCAGAGAAAAGCCAAGAGTGTTGCTTGCTCTCGAGTAACAGAAATCGTTGATGGATGCTTCCATATCCAGTGCACCTAATGTATTCTAAATTGTTATTGGATAGCTGGATCACAATCTACATTTTCTATGTCTTTTGATGGTTTTCGTTAGTCTTTTTTTACCTGTGCGTGTGTATTTCTAATGACTGATGTATTATCTATGGACATCTGAGTGCTGCTCCTCTGATTTATTGCTTGGGCACTTAGTGTCATGCATGCTGGACGTGGTCCTACCTCCTACGCTCGTAGAACAGCAAGACCGTTCTATTCCAAATGGCGGTTGTTCGATACGTTGCCGGGAAAACGACGTTTGCACTTTTCACGTCGCTAACTTCACGTGTATTCTGCTTCATCACGTGAACTACGGCATTACGTATTTAAGCAGCGTGGAAACTTCACTCGCTGCTTCTGATCGAATCATTTGGCGTTGTGTAGCTGAACCTCCGGTCTGCTTCCTTGCAGGTTACTACAGCTACTTTTTGGGCCTTCTATAGCGTGTTTTCCGTCACACGCTGATTCCTGGAGCTGTTTGGTTGCGTGTAAATCCACACGCGCACGCTATCTTCAAACGCTGTTGGCCTGGTCTGCGTGAATCCTGTTCGCGTGTAATCCACACGCGTACGCTATCTTCAAGCGCTGCTGGTCTGGACTGCGTGAATCCTGCTCGCGTGTAAATCCACACGCGCACGCTATCTTCAAGCGCTGCTGGCCTGGACTGCGTGAATCCTGTTCGCGTGTAAATCCACACGCGCACGCTATCTTCAAGCGCTGCTGGCCTGGACTGCGTGAATCCTGCTCGCGTGTAAATCCACACGCGCACGCTATCTTCAAGCGCTGCTGGCCTGGTCTGCGTGAATCCTGTTCGCGTGTAATCCACTATCTTCAAGCGCTGCTGGCCTGGACTGCGTGAATCCTGCTCGCGTGTAAATCCACACGCATATCTTGTCTTCGAACGCTGCTGGCCTGGACTGCGTGAATCCTGCTCGCGTGTAAATCCACACGCATATCTTGTCTTCGAACGCTGCTGGCCTGGACTGCGTGAATCCTAATCGCGTGTAAATCCACACGCACACGCTGTTTTCTTTGCGGCTGTACAGAACCGCGTGAACTTTGTTTATACCTTAAAAGGAGCGTTATTTCCAACTCCTGCACCTGTGATATTAACAGGAGGATTGATTCATTTCTATACTTTACGCTACGTGGGAAGGAAGCTTTTCAAGGATAATTGGAAGGTGACAGTGAACAGTACTTTGGACGCTATCCTGTGGTGCATCAACCCGGTATCTAGCGTGAGCCTCGTTCCGTTCGGGATAAGTCTCCCTTACTAATCTTCCCTTCCTTGTCGTTTGTTCTACCTTGGATTCCTCAAGAGACTCTGCTGGATTCGTCTGCCCTAGACTCAAGGTCAGTATGTGCATTCATGACATTTTCTATTCCATCATATCCAGGTTGGGGCAGTTATTCATGATACTTTATTTTGTTCTAGGCTGACTTCCTATACCTTACCCACGCCCTTTCCAGTGATCCATCGCTCTGCCTGTTTTACCGGTCAGAGAGTTGTATCATTTGGAAGGTCTTAACTTGACTTCACAACTATCAAAACGCTTGAACAGGGATCCGGAAGACCCTACCACCTGTATCCTTTTGAGTACTGTATCCTTTTCGGTTAATACTGTGGTGCTTTCTGACACTTAGCCTTTGTGTCCAGAATATTAATTCTCCTCGATGTTACCTCGTCAACAGGGCAATATTCAACTTTGGTTTCACATGGGTTGTTTCTCAACCTCACCTCAATGGCATAGCTCACTCTCTGTCAAAGAATCTGTTGTCATGAGCAGACTTTTTGGATCTATCGATATTGCAAATTGCTGCATCTTAGAGTTTTTTCGGATGGACTATTAATGCCAAACATGGATTTTGCCTTTATGTGGTATTGGCCTTTTTTTACATTTATTTCCCCAGATGCCTGGAGCATACAGAGTTAAGTATTTAGAGCTGCTTACTGCTTGTGGTAGAGGACATGGTATAGAAAACAGATTCCTACCCTATGTCACAGAAAGAGGTTGATCATATTGTGCAGTGGGTTGCTCTGGGTGTTGGTAAATCCTATAGGTGTCCATGCATGTGACTGAGTAAATGATCTCATATATTATGTCTCATCTGACAATTGTCAGTAAATTCTGCTTGGACACCATCTTACTTCATGAGCATATAGTCTTTTGTTTCATTTTGTTTGCAAATGACAGTTGTCTTCCTATAGGCAGGATTGTAGTAAGACCATGTTTTTCCTTATGTGCCAGCTTCAAGCTGCAGAGCTTTGCAACTAGGTAGGCAGGAGTCGGAGCAGTCGTTTTAAAAATTATTATTAGAATATCTAGCAACAGGGGGAGGACGGGCAATTTATCAGCAATGGATCTACATCAAACAGAGGAGGAAACATTGGAGATCAGATCACCCAGTCTCAGATAGGGTGGTCCGTGGAGGGTGTGTGAACCTAGGTGTTAGGGAGGAGCCACTCCTTAAAGAGAATGGTCTTGAGCTCCTTCCTGAACTATAGGGCATGTCTGATGTTGATGGAGAGGAGGTTCCAGAGTCTTGGGGCATAGACAGAGAAGGCATGTCTTCTGGTTCTTTCCTTCCTGCACCAGGAGAGTTCAAGTCTGCACATGTCCTTATTTCTGGTGGATTGTAGGCCTAGAGAGATGCTGAGTTTGTCAGTGAGGTAGCTTGGGGACTTCAAGGTGACAGCCTTGTAGAGGGTGGAGCATGATTTGAAGATGATACAGGCTTGCAGTTCGATAACGGTCCGGGTGATGTCAAATTTACAGTCCTTTGAAGAGTCATGCTGCAGTGGGTATTTGCCAGAAGGCCTTCCAAGAGGGCATTGTTCACCATCCAGGTGGGAGAGGACCAAGGCTTGAACAGCAGATCTGAAGTTGTTTTCTGGGACAAATGGCTTGATTTTCTACAGGAAAGTTGGTATAAAAACCATTGGATCCTTTCTTGTTATGTGCTGCTTAATGGGGAGGTGTTTGCTGATGTCGAAACCAGTGACCTGGCTCAGGTGGCCAGAGTCATTGAGGTGCATAGAGAGAGCCAGGTCTGGATATCTAGGTGGGGAGGGATTGAGATTCAGAAAAGCACTGGACATCCACAACTGGATCAATGAAAGGCAGGCCTTGAGCCTTTGGATGTCTTTCATGGAGGATTGATGCCTTATAAGGTAATGTAGGCAGAAGTGTATGTTATAAATGGTGATTTCGGCTTGCAAATGTAATCGGCGGTGCATTGAAAATGAATTCTGTTCATGATATTAATACATGCCCAGGCTAGTTTCACTTTCGTTGCACAGAATATCTGATAGTTTCATGGCTTCTTTTAAATGATTTTTTATGAGGGGTCCTGAAATTGATGGGTGTGATATCTTTTTTGTACCCATACATAATCTAGCATCTGGAAATGTTTATTGGGCCTGGCCAAAAGTTCATCGTTGCATTTTGATGGATGAATCTTCTCAGAATTCTGTAATTAACTAGGCCGCCACAGTTCTGCCTGAGTTTTGAAACATTGTAACATATTTTTCAGTTCTATACACCTTCTTCCCAGGGAATTCCCAAGGTTTAGGGCTGCATTGAGATTAATCCTAGGTTACTCAAGTGAGCACTGAGATTATTCTCTGTTCAACTCCTAGCCCATGGAGTTTTTTTTACAGATCGGCTGTGATGCTGTCTCTTCTGCTCACACCCAGAATCAGCTAAGCAGCCCTATTTTGGACCTTTTGAAGGCATCTCATGGTGCATTTTAAGGGTACTCCTGTAGAGAATCTTGGAACAATCCATTCTATAAATGCCAAGTGCATAGGCCACCACTACGTTGGGCAAAAGTCCACCTCTGAGAGTAACTGAGCATTTTTACCCACCTGGATCTTTGAAACTGTTGTAGGTTTTTCCTCAATGCTTTGAGTTCCCCCATGGTAGACTTTTTTGATGAATTATCTCTGCGATGACTCAGGAATATCTGTGCCTTTTTGCTGTTGGTGCTCAGCACGCTCCATGATGGCTTTCTGCCAAAAGGCTGCTCTCTTTCATGCTGGCTGCATTTTCTATAACTCTCCATTCTTCTGTTGCCAAATGGGTGTAAACATGCACTGACCTTTGTGTACCTTACTGAATTTCTGTCTCTGATTAGATAAAGTACATTTTCAAATACTGTATATTTGCATCCCTTTCAGTTGTTTTGCAAGTGGCTTCTACCATTTTGGTAAAAAATTATTCAAATGGATTGTGTCCTCCCACATATTTCTCATCTTTGATATCTCCAAGTCTGCTTGCAGCTTGCTTCAGAAAAACTTTTTCATAGGGTCCAGTGTCGTGCAGCATTGAGTCGTGGTCTTCGATGGGCTCTGTAGGATCCCTCATGACGTTGACGGTGGTATATGAAGCGCTCACCGTGATCTTAGTTCAATTCTTTCTTGCATTGCTGCATACGTCTAAGCTACTCGCCTCAGCGAAATTCTTATTGCGTTTGTTCCTACAATCAAGTCAATTCAATATTCATCTAACACGTCCACAACACCAAAGACAGGTTTCAAATGGTTTTCAGACAGTGGGGCAAAAATGTCCATAACCGACCCTCACTGTGTCTGTATGTGGTGTTTGGGGATAAGCCGCAAGGTGGATGACTGTGGCTCATGTCAATCTATGACTGCCAAGGCCTTGCAGAAAAGGAAGGGGAAACTCGATGCAGGTAAGCCCTCTCTGAAATCCCCATCCAAAAGAAAGTTGTCCTCCAAATCGAGGGATGTTTCCACTGAGAGAAAACGCCTGAAACATTGGAGACGATCGAGGTCCGGTACATGACGCTCGTCCTCTCATAAGAAGAGTAACAAACGGCATTACAGGTCCTCGTCATCATCGTCTCCCGAAAAAGTGTTTCCAAAGAGATCTCGGACTCCTGTGGACTTGGAAATCTTCCACTTAAAAAATGCTTCTGACAAGACCAGAAGGGAGTCTCATGTGTCTGTTTTGTCTAAGTCTGCAGCTTATCCTTCTTATCCTGCAGACAAAGAAGATAGAAAGGTTGACTCTTTGGGAAAGAGAGTGTTTAGTGCAAGAAGCATGGCACTAAAATGGGTCATTGCTACAAGTTCTTTAGCTAAATACACAGACCCCCTTTGGGGTGTAGCTGCCTTTGCAGTAGAACACATTCTGGAAGGAGAGGGAAGGCAAGGCTTTTTAAGACTAGTACAAGATGGAAAGGATGCTATGAGGCAGTCTTTACAGTCCAGACTGAATACAATGGATTCCGTAAAATGGCTGCTAGTACTGTGCTTAGGTGCATATCATGGCTCAGAAAATATTTTTTTTTTCTGCAGACGTCCAGGCATGTTTAATTGACATGCCTTTTGATTGAACTTGCCTGTTTAGAAAAAAGGCTGACAACAGCCTGGAGAAGCTGCAGGCTTCCAGAGCTGCAGCAAAATCATTAGGGGTGGCAATCGGGCAACCTCATCCTTCAGGTCAATGATGGAGAGGATGTCCTTTTCTTTTCTATTTCTCCATCTCTAGAGGAAGAGGACAGTTCTTGCAAAGCAGTCAGAGGACAACTTGTGGAGGCAGAGGAAGAGGAGGTAGACTCCCTGCCCAACACCTGCAGTTACCCTCAGCTGCAGGTGGAGCAGCAAAATGCCTCCCTCGCCCACAATTCTGTGGTAGGAGGCAGACTGTCACATCACCTCCCTAAGTTGGAGAACCATAGCTTCGGAAGCATGGTGCCACATACGGTAGCAGATGGTTACTGCCTTGCATTCCTAAAGAAACCTCCCGATTGTCCCCAAAAGCCAAATGGACCTTGGTTCCAGATCCGCTCCTTCAACAGGAGATTCTCATCCTGTTGGAGAAAGGTTCAGTAGAGCTGGTATCTGTGGTGGAGAGGAACCGGGGTTGGTACTCTCCCTGCTTCCTGATTCCCAAGAAGGACGGAGGAGTGCTACCCATCTTAGACTTTAGATGCTTGAGCAAGTTCAAGATGGTAACTCTTTTCGCAGATCCTTCAGGACTTCGACTCCAGGATTGGTAGGTGTAATTGGAAACCTTTCGGGCTCACCTCAAACCCAAAGGTCTTCACCAAGCTTATGGCAGTGGTGGCAGCAAGTCTAAGGAGGGAGGGTGTTTACATCTACCCTTACCTAAACAATTCATTGATCAGGGCTTGTTCTCTAGAACAGTTCCAGAGTCCTCTCAATCGCACCTGCCTCTTCCTCCATGAGCTGGACTTCTCCCTGAACTTCCATAAGTCTCACTTGACACCTTCACAGAAGCTTCAATTTATTGGAGCAGTCCTGGATTCAGCCTCTGGAAAAGCTTCGCCATCCGAGTTAAGGGCTCAACATCTCTTGCAGATAGTCCAAAATGTTCAGAGTGCTCAACATCTCCCGGCCTACAGCTTCCTAAGGTTGCTCGACCTCGTGGCATCCTGCATATTTCTGGTGTCAGAAGCCCATCTGAGAATGAGATTCCTTCAGTGGGATCTCAGATCCCAGTGGTCTCAATTCTCTGGCAGAGTGACCAACCTTATTCAGGTCCCGACAATGGTCACCCAGGATCTCCTGTGGTGGGCCAGCTGAGAGAATGTGATGAGAGGAGAACCCTATTGGCAACCGTGGCCAGAGATGACAGTTGTGACAGATGCCTCCCTCACAGGATGGGCAGCGCACATGAGCGGGCATTGGTCTCAGGTGGAGTCCAGACTCCATATCAACCTTTTAAAACTCAAAGAAATCAGACTAGCGCTGATGGCCTTCCTGCCCTCAATTCGAGGGGGAAAGTGTCCTGATGATAATGTTCAACACAGTGGCCATGCACTGCCTCAACAAAAGATGGGGTGTAGGGTTGCTGCCCCTGTGCAGAGAGGCAATGCAGCTCTGGTGCTGGGCACTGAGAGAAGGAATCACTCTTCTGGCGGTTGATCTAGCCGGAGACAAGAACACAGAGACGGTCGCTCTGAGTAGTCAGAGCATGATCTCCCACAAGTGGGAACTAGCTCACAAAGTCCTTCTGGAGATCGTCACCCTTTGGGGAACCCATCAAGTGGATCTATTTGCAACCAGTGTCAACTGTAAGTGCGAGCTGTTCTGCGCCAGGGAATTTCCGCAAAGATGAGCTCTAAGGGACGCGTTTGTGGTGGACTGGGAATGCCCACTTCTGTATGCGTTCCCACCAGTGCCCATCATTCCTCACGTGATCAGGAGGTTGAGGAAGTTCGGAAAAACCATGATCCTCATTGCCCCGAATTGGGCCAGGAGAACGTGGTAGCTGGACTTTCTGTAAATGGCCATTTGCCCTTCAATTCGTCTTCCCAAAGGGAGGACCTACTCTCGCAAGAGGGAGCTTGCATTCTTCACCCAGAGATCAGGACTCTCAATCTTCACTCCTGATGTCTGAAAGGGTGAGATATAAGGATTGGGACCTTCTGGAAGACATAATGGAGGTATTGCTTTCGGCTTGGAGGCCAGCAACTAAATCCCTTTACCGCTGCTGTTAGAATACGTTTTGCAGCTGGTGCAGGGAAAAGAAACTTGTTCCTTTCACATGTAAACTTCCTCATGTTCTATCTTTCTTGTTCCAATTGACCCATTATGGGTTGCAAGTGTCCACAGTGAAGGGCTGCTTAGCGGCGCTGTGTATCTTTCACAGATCTCTGGATGAGGGGTTTTATTTTAAGGTGCCGATTGTGGTATATTTTGTAGGGCCTAACAAATGTGTTCCCACTGTGTGAAACCTGGAGGTGTCTCACCCGCTAGTCCCAGGGGATCAGTCATCCAGATGGCCAGGACACAGCTATCGTTTTCTGATCCAATTCCTAGGTGTGGACCAGTGCGGGAGGATCACCTGGTGATGGGGTCTTCGGGGAGTGGGACACTGGATGGTAAGACAAGGTATCCACTTCCCTGTAACACCTTTACCCCATGCTACCAGGTTGGATACTTAGGAACTCAATCCCGCCTTCACAACGCAAACACTTTCTCACGGACAGCTGGCTATAAGAGAAAATGCACTAATACCTGAGCCGTATACTTGGCATGTCCCAATTCAATGGTCAGGCAGGGTCAGGCAATTACTGACATCACACACACCTGACTTCCATTACACTTCCCCACACTAATAAAAGGTGGAGCACACTCCAAGATGGAAATTTAAAACAAGGAGAAAGACGGCGAAACAGAAGGGGATCTCAAGAAGGGACGTGCCCTTGACCTTTTCGACGAGGAACCGTTAATTTCATAAAACCTCAAGAATAGAATGTGTAAGACCGGGAAACCAGGCTCAAAAATCCTGCATTGTGTCAGAGGTACCCAGGGCCCTCCTGCATCGATAATCAAGCCGGGGAGAATCACCTTCTGCCGTGGTTCTGTCCTTGGCTCCTACAACAAAGCAGCGGCAGTGACATCAACACAGCCGGTGAGTTGGGGAGACCGATACGAGACCGGTCTGCGTTGAAGCCAATGTTGCAAGGAGCAGCGTTTTATGGTGAGCGCTGAAGTGAACAGTGTATGAAACGCATGTTATAACCAACACAAGTAAAATTGAACAACAGATGAGTGATTGAACTTTGAAGCCAAGATACGATACCTTTGTGGTTCGGCACCAAGTGCGTGTTGATTCGAAGGACTCTGTAAGGTATCCAACTGAGAGTTGACAAAGGTGAAAGAGTGGCAAAGAACTGTGCATCAGAGTGGCCCTGCGACGGGTCAAGAAAAATCCTGTGCACAATCGAAGGTCTTCTATGTTGATACTGCCAAGGAAATTGATGACAAAGTAGATAAAGTTGGTCCAGACCCAAATGAGGGAGCTCAATTGAAAACTTTTTGATTAAAGCAAGTTTGTGTTAGAATGAATACAATTTTTCCGATCCTGGCGGAGGGAGACTGATTGAACATTTTGTTAAAACGTATCCGACCCTGACTGAGGGGGATGCAGAGTGAACCATGAATCACTTGAGAAATTGGATACATGAAAATCTTACGAGCATTGTGTTAAAGGGGATGTGAGCCCTGCTGAGGCAGATCCATGGTGAATTGTGTTCACCTGAGAAATATAGTGCATGTGAAATCCTGAGAGGAAAAGAACATATTGTTTGTTTGTCACATCAGACCCTCTGAAAGAAGAGACTTTGAAAGGCAAAGAGACTTGGGTACAGAAGGCCTTGATGCTAATGTTGGAACTGCACCCTCGTGCTAGAGAAGCCAAAAACTGTGCTAAGCTTGAGTGTGCCGCCTTGTCCCGTGCTGAAAACGTGGGGAATGGAGGCCAACAGCCTGAATATCCTTACATATCGTTTCTTGAACACTTCTTTCTTTTACATAACATTGTTTTCCACACTATTTGTATTTACAGGTAAGGATTGGCAATAGGTTTATTAGTATAGGCCATTTTATTTTCACAAGACACCACTAGGACTGCGTTTTTATTATTTGATGGTCGTAGCTTGCTCCCATCTTTAGATTTAGTATTAGAAAGGGGTTTTTCAAACTCTTTTTGAAGTTCAATTAACACCATTGCACTGTGTTCACTTGTGTCCGTCTTACTGTTGATACCATGCCTTCCTTACATGTGATGTCAGGAGTGGGATGTGACTCAATTGAGACAAATTGGGGAACACTAAAACTCCAGAAGCTTAGTCATAGAGCCTCAGATCCCTCTATCACTACGAAAGAATCCATAGGCTTTATTATCTGTAGCATCAGAGAAGCTACTGTCCCTTCACGGAAAAGGGGAATGATTCCCACAGACATAGTTTTGATACCCCCCTCCAGGGTGTAATGTAAGATTGGCTCCAAAAGCTGGCCTGGCCAAGAAGTTCGGTTTAGATGTCCTAGTATGCTCCGTAGATCCAGACTTCCAGGGAGACATAAAGGTTCTCCTACAGAACCATGACAAAATTCCATTTGAAGTACATCATGGGGACAAAATTGCACAAGGAATTCTTGAAAGGGCTCCAATTCCTCGTTTTAGAGAAAGTGAACAGGAACATAAAGAGAGAGGTACCTTAGGCTTTGGGGAAACTGATGAACCATCTACCACTGAAGCAAAAAGGGAAGAAGAACCTACCATCCTTCCCGACCTAGTCTTCGCCCAGCAAAATGATCCAGTTCTTGCAGAGGCTTTTTTGCAAGTGATTCCTGAAGGGGACAGATTAGAGAAAGGAAGTCCCTTTTTCTTCCTAAAACAGGGATTACTGTACAGAAAGGAAACATCCACACAAGGCCTATGTAAAACTCAGTTAGTAATCCCCAAAACCCATTGGAAGATTGTACTAGAGATTGCACATTCTCATTTGACAGGGGGACACTCAGGACAATCTAAGACCCCGACGCACATCAGTGGGACATTTTACTGGCCAGGTATCCATGCTTGTCATGACCACAGACCAGGATCCTAGTTCAGGCTCTATGGAGGAGAATTTACAGGGCTAAATCTTGGGAAAGTATTGGGCATTGCTTTAGGTTAGACCAAAATATGGTGACTTCTTATAGAGCTAATGGGTTTCCTGGTTTCCCTTAATGGCCGCCTGTTTGTTCCTACGAGTAACTAACCTTGCTGGTCTAGTTGTTGTCCTTGTTGCCTTATATTAGCCCCGTCTTCCTGGAGGCACACGCTTCGCGTCATCCACTGCCTTGCAGTTCAACGCTTGCCACGGTTCCTCCGTCTCAACAGCTGATTCCTGTCACAGTATTTTCCTCAGAATTCCTGTCAACAGCCCAGTATTATTTCCCCTTGCGCTTCCCATTTTTGAAGCCACCGTTCTATCCACCTTCCCGCCCCCTTATTTTCTTTTCAGTTGTTCATTCCGTTCCTGTCAGCCCCTCCACAGAGTTTCATGAGAAGAGTTGTGTTCGTCACGCAAGTACCGTTTATGGTTGTTTACCTCAGCATTTCGTAACTATCATTCCTTTATCTGTGGAAGTCATTGAAGTGTTAGCACACAGTTCCGTTATCTGTGAAAGTCATTGAAAGTGTTAGTACCCAGTTTTAACTGGCTTGCTATCAGTTTTCTTGGTAAAAGGTATTTCGTTGTGTGACTCGTTCGCTGCCCGTGATAACGTGTTCATTGAAGCGTTTTGCGGTCATCATTGTGAGTCAAGTATTCAAACAGGAAATCACACGCGTTACACTCACATTGAATCTAACGCTCCTTATTGTTGCTAGGAAGGTTTGTGGGTATCTATTGTTGCGCACTTACTTACAGTTTCACTGAGAGTTGTTATTTCATTTAGACCAGTCATGCACAGTACTTATGATGTTGTTTTTTCATATTTCCACTCAGGTGTGTTCTTATTCTAGGTATTACACATATTAGAGCATCCCTTGCCCAGTCCATTTTTCTTCTTGCCAGATTTTTCATCTTGAAGCTAAACCCTCAGGCATAGGAGATTGTATTCTCAATAAATCAGTCAATCCTCATTCAATTCATCATCATCAGGACTAGCGCCACTGTGTAGAACAGGATGGATAGCTCTCAAAATTAAAGTCTCAGGTGAGCTTTCTGTTTCTCAAGGAAATTATTACCATAATCCTTGTGGTTTTCAGAATTAATTGGGGAACACATTATTAAGGGAAGTTTATATTTATTATATTTTCTACAGAATCCACTTGCCACATCGAATATCAAATCGAAGATACCTAGAGCTTCCAGGGCGTCCCCGCAGAGTTCAGGTAAGCATTACAGAACGCAAAGCCACCATTTGAAATGACTCTGCCTGGGCGTTATGGAGACTCCAGTGGTGGATCAGTTGGCTCAGTTATTAGGAGAATTAAGAGCGGAGGTTCATGCTGCTCGTTCTGAGGCTTGTGCACTGCGTAGAGAGTTAGTAGTTAACAGAGATCGTACTGATGAATTAGCACGCCAGCTCTTGCAGACCCAGGCCGGTCAAATTCCCTTGCCCGCAGCCAATACCTCAGCCCCATTCCCAGTTGCACCTCCTACTCCAGTTCAAGTAATAGTTCCGGGTAATATTCTGTTAGCGCCTCCCGAAAGTTTATGGGGGATTCTAAGAAGTTTGCTGTTTTTATTAATCAATGCCGACTCCTTTTTCTCTGCCGCCCAGGTGTATTTTCCACAGATCAGCCCGAGGTGGCCTTCATACTATCCTATTTGGGTGTCTACGCGGCAGATTGGTCTATTCCATTAGTTAATGGGGATGACCCAATCTTAAGGAACCTTCAAGAATTTCAGAAAGAGATGGAAAAACTGTTTGCGCGCCATACTTAGGTCAGGCACTGGATAATTAATTACTTTGACTCCGACAGGGTAACCAAGAACTGTTGGCTTATGTCTCAACCTTTAATAGATTAGTGGCAGAAACAAATTGGCTCACCGAAAAAAGAACCACTTCATTTCATAGAGGATTACGCAGTGAATTAAAAGATGTGCTGGCACAGTTAGTCAATCCTCCAGAGGGTATTTCAGAATTTATCGATTTAACCATTCAACTGGATCAGCGTTTACAAGACAGAAGAGTTTATCATTCCCGTTCTGAGAACAGAACTTATTTTGTTCACCCAAAAGAAAATCAGTTGAGAACTGGTTCTGAGAGTCACGTTGAGCCAATGCAATTGGGAGTTGTCGGAGGACCCATCTCGCAGGCTGAAAGGGACAAGAGACGCCAACAGCAATTGTGTCTTTACTGTGGGAAGGCTGGCCATTTCCTCAAGGATTGTCCTGTTAAGCCCTCACGAAAACCCCTTGGAGGTGTCAACCAGGAAAAGAAGGACCAGGTTTCGGAAAACTCCAGTGCCCGACTAGTGTAGAGGTCAGCTTGTCGAGCATGGAAAAGGGTTTTGTGACCTCACACTTTGTTTTTCCAATCATCTTATCTAGTCAAGAGCAGCCCACTAGAGTGCATGCCTTACAGGCTTACATAGATTGTGGCGCTGTCGGTAACTACATGGATTCAAATCTGGCGATAAGGATGGGTTTTCTCCTTGTGGACAAATATGAAGCTGAAAATGTATCCGCAGTTGATGGTACTCCCTTAGTTTCTGGTCCTGTCACACAACGCACGGATAATCTTAGCATGCTTTTCCAGGAGAAACACAGAAAGAGGATTATGTTTGACCTTATTAGTGCTCCACAATTGCAGACCATCCTTGTCATGCCTTGGCTATATAAACACAATCCAATTATAGATTGGCAAACTAGATCTTTGACCTTTTCAGCGGAATGTGAAGATTCCTGTTCTTCAACAGATAACCTGGAGAAGCCCAGTCCAATCAAAAAGATCACTGACTCCACACTGGGATTAATTGGTTCTTTACCTCCTGAGTATATGGAATTTCAGGACGTCTTCGAAGAGAAATTGGCAGAGGTGCTACCGCCACATTGACCCTAGGATTGCCAGATTGATCTCCTTCCAGGGGGAAAAATTCCTTGTAGCCGGATTTATTTGTTAACTGAGAAGGAAGACTCTTATCTAAAGAAATATTTAGACCAGTATCTAGCCAACTACCTAAGAAAGGAGGAGATCTCAGAACCTTTATTGATTATCGTGCCTTAAATCAGATCACTGTCAAAAATCGATATCCCATTCCACTCATTTACAATTTATTGGATCAAATAAAGGGAGCTCGGATTTTTACCAAACTGGACCTCAGAGGGGCTTACCACCTAATCCGAATAAAAGAAGGCGACGAATGGAAGACCGCTTTTTGCACAAGATATGGTCTTTTTGAATACCAAGTTATGCCTTTTGGGCTGTGCAATTCACCGGCAACCTTTCAATGCTTTATGAATGATGTTTTGAGAGATCTACTGGATGTTTTCACAGTAGTTGACATTGACAACATTTGAATTTTTTCAACAAGTCCCTCGGAACATGTGAAGCACGTTACGGCTGTCCTAAAGAAACTGCATGAGAATTCCCTTTTTGTAAAATTGGAAAAATGTTCATTTCATGTTCCCGAAGTCAAATTTCTGGGGTTTGTGTTATCTTCTCAGGGAGTCAAGATGGATATTCGAAAGGTGGATGCTATACTTACTTGGCCGGCTCCCACGTCTGCGAAAGGAGTCCAATGTTTTTTGGGTTTGCAAATTTCTATCGACGTTTTGTGGAAAACTTCTCACAGTTGGTACACCTCATCACGTCACTGCTTAGAAAGAGCAAGAGATTTGAATGGACCAACGAGGCTGATGTCGCCTTTCAGAGCTTAAAGACCAAGTTTACCGAAGCCCCTGTCTTACAGCATCCTCCACCTGATTTGCCCTTCGTTGTGGAAACAGATGCCTCCAGTGTGGCGATGGGTGCGGCATTGTCGCAACGCAATCCAGAGACTCATGAGTTACACCCAGTGGCGTTCTGGTCAAATAAGTTCTCTTCCGCAGAATGCAATTACACTATTACTGACAAGGAGCTGTTGGCAATTAAGAGTGTGTTAAAGGAATGGAGACATTACTTGTTAGGGGCTCAGCACACGGTTACTATTCTCACGGACCATCGAAACCTGCAATATCTCCGCTCCGTCAAGGCACAATCTGCTCGACAACTGCGATGGGCACTATTCTTCGTTGAGTACGATTTCATCATTACCTTTCCACCGGGAGTACGAAATGGTAAGGCGGATGCATTGTCTCGAATCAGCAAAGGAGAAGAGGCCTTTGTTCCCCCGATTCCCGCTAATATCACTGCCGGAGAAAGAGTTTTGGGGTTGATCAACGTCTTGGACCCTTTTCTTGAAGACCTGCAGAAGGAAGTGAAGAAAAACTTGACCACGCAAGAACTGCAAGCATGGGTCAATAGAGGAAATCAATTTAGCATTCAGGAGGAAATGCCTTATTATCAAGATTGCCTGTACCTACTGAAGAGATGAGAAATCAAGTAATTTCCAACTACCATGGCTCCTTGATTGTAGGTCACCCAGGAGTGACCAAGACCCTGGATAAGATCAAAAGATACTACTGGTGGCCTACTTGGCGCAAGGATATTATTCACTTTATTCAAACTTGTGGAAATTGTGCACAAAATAAGAACTCTAAGAAAAAAACTGGCTGGTCTTCTTCAACCCTTGGATGTACCACCAAGTCTTTGGCATACCTTGTCAATGGACTTCATCACAGATCTTCCGCCATCTTGGTGGTAGTAGATTTGTTTTACAAAAATGGCCCATTTTGTGGCATTACAAGGTCTTCCAACAGCTTACATTCTAGCTAAGGTCTTTTTAGAAAACATATTTAAGCTACATGGTTTTCTTTCCATTGTAATCTCTGACCGAGGTAGCCCATTTATCTCAAAATTTTGCAGGAAGTGCTGTTCCTTGGCCAAGATCGATGTCCAGTTGTCCACAAGTCATCATCCACAGACCGATGGTCAAACGAAGTGCACAAATCAGACTTTGGAGCAGTATTTGCGTTCTATGCTTCATCAGACAGATGATTCCTGGTTGGACATTTTGTGGGTGGCAGAATATGCTTACAACAATTCAATCCATTAATCTACAGGTCTCAGTCCGTTCTACACCCTTCATGGTCGACACCCTCGAACATCTGCTTTTGACCCTCCAGAGCCTTTAGAGATGCCGGCTGTAAAGACTCTCCATGACCATATCTCAACTGCTACAATTCAGGCTCATAATAGTTTGTCAACAGCCAAGGAATCTCAAAAGAAGTTTGCTGATTGCCATCGAAGTGATACTCCAAAGTTTAAGGTGGGGGACTCTGCCTGGTTGTCCTCCGAAACCTGGCTCTGAAAGTTTCCCAAAAATGTCTTCCCAGGCATTTGGGTCCATTTCCCATAGAAACTGTCATTAATCCAGTGGCGATGAGATTGACAATTCCCAAAGAAAATGCAAATTCATTCAGTGTTTCATGTTTCTCTATTAAAACCAGTTAACCCAGAGACTCGTTTAATACAGGCTCCAACTCCAGTTGAAATTGAAGACAATCAACCAGAATTCGAGGTTAAAGAAATTTTGGATTCCAAGGTAGTGCGGTGCAAATTATTTTACCTGGTTGACTGGAAGGGTTATGGTCCGCAAGGCAGATCTTGGAAACCTTTAGAAAACATCCATGCCCCTAGATTGTTAAAAAGGTTTCATTTAAATCACACTCACAAACTGGGGAGAGAGTCCTTGGGGAGTGGGGGGGTGTGGAGTACTGCCATTGTCACAGGTTTCCCCTTTTCTCACCTGTTTTCTCTGTTTTGTGGAGTCCTTTGTCAGGATTTTCTTCCAAGCAGTTTGGGTCTTGTACAAGCCGGCTCGGCCGTCTTCGGATTCCAGGATTCGTTCAGCTTCTTCGTCTGGGATCTTTGGAAACTCCAGGAAGCTTGGAATGGAGGAAGCACACGGAGGCGGTCTGCACGGAACGCGGAAGGAACAGGATCAAGGAAGGTAGAAGGAAGGGAGAAGGAGGAAGGTACGGGAACCAGGAAGCAACACAGTTCAGGAGAACGAACTACGGAACACATCAGGCCACAGCTATCGGTAGCGTTGAGACGCGTGGAACCGCAGGGGAGTGGCTAATTTATAGAACGTGCTGCATAGGACGTAAAGGTCAATAGACCGCGTTCCGTGTATACAGCCATTTTGGGTGTATTACAGCGAGTAACCCCCGATGTGCCAGGGACCAGGAAGACCAGAAAGGGCGTGATCGACGGATCATGACAGCCATGACCACAGAGCAGGATCCTAGTTCAGGCTCTATGAAGGAGAACTTAGAGGGCTAAATCTTGGGAAAGTATTGGGCATTGCTTTAGGATAGACCAAAATATGGTAACTTCTCATAGAGCTAATGGGTTTCCTGGTTTCCTTTAATGGCTGCCTGTTTGTTCCTACGAGTAACTAACCTTGCTGGCCTAGTTGTTGTCCTTGTTGCCCTATATTAGCCCCGCCTTCCTGGAGGCTTGCGCTTTGCGTCACCGACTGCCTTGCAGTTCAACGCTTACTGCGGTTCCTCCGTCTCAACAGCTGATTCCTGTCTCAGTATTTTCCTCAGAATTCCTGTCAACAGTCCAGTATTATTATTTCCCCTTACCACTCCCCATTTTTTAAACCACCGTTCTATCCACCTTCCCGCTCCCTTATTTTCTCTTTAGTTGTTCATTCTGTTCCTGTCAGCCCCTCCACAGAGCTTCATGAGAAGAGTTGTGTTTGTCACGCAAGTACCGTTTATGGTGGTTTGCCTCAGCATTTCGTAACTATCATTCTGTTATCTGTGGAAGTCATTGAAGTGTTAGCACACAGTTCTGTCATCTGTGGAAGTCATTGAAAGTGTTTGTACCCAGTTTTAACTGGCTTGCTATCAGTTTTCTTGGTAAAAGATATTTTGTTGTGTGACTTGTTCGCTGCCCGTGATAACGCGTTCATTGAAGCGTTTTGCGGTCATCGTTGTGAGTCAGGTATTCAAACAGGAAATCACACGCGTTACACTCACATTGATTTTAGTGCTCCTTATTGTTGCTAGAAAGGTTTGTGGGTATCTATTGTTGCGCACTTACTTACCGTTTCACTGAGAGTTGTTATTCCATTTAGACCAGTCATGCACAGTACTTATGATGTTGTTTTTTCATATTTCCACTCAGGTGTGTTCTTATTCTAGGTGTCACACATATTAGAGCATCCCTTGCCCAGTCCATTTTTCTTCTTGCCAGGTTTTTCATCATGAAGCTAAACCCTCAGGCATAGGAGATTCTATTCTCAATCAGTCAATCCTCATTCAATTCATCATCTTCAGGACTAGCTCCCCTGTATAGAACAGGATGGATAGCTCTCAAAATCTAAGTCTCAGGTGAGCTTTCTGTTTCTCAAGGAAATTATTACCATATCCTTGTGGTTTTCAGAATTAATTGGGGAACACATTATTAAGGGAAGTTTATATTTATTATATTTTCTACAGAATCCACTTGCCACATCTAATATCGAATAGAAGATACCTAGAGCTTTCAGGGCGACCCCTCAGAATATAAAGAACTTCATTCAGACATGTGAAATATGTCAGAAAACCAGTACTCACATTCCCTCGCCTGCCCCTCTGAATCCTTCACCGATAAAGACGTCCCTTTCTCAAGGATTGGGATGGATATAATTGGGCCATTGGAAACCTCTAGATGGGTAACAAATATGTCCTCGTAATCGTCGATTATACTACCAGATGCCCGAGGCATTCCCTATGTGGAACAACACCAACCAGCAGATTTTAAAACACCTATTGCCATATTTTTCCAGGGTTGGTTTGTGTCAGGAATCCATCACGTGAGCAATACCTGCGTTGTCTAACCTTGCAGCATCAAGAGTCTTGGTTGTCAGTGTTGTGGCCGCCAAATTCGCCTACACTAACTTCATTCATACTTCCACAGGTTTTACCCCGTTCTTTGCATTGTATGGTCAACATCCTAGGTCTCTGCCCATCGACCTCCCGTTGTTGTCTGACAACCCAGCTGTCCAAGGCAGTCTTCGGGACATTACTACTGTACACGACCAGGTACATTGCCATTTGAAAGAGGGACAGAAATGTGCAAAGAAACATGCAGATAGTCACTGTTCTCCTGCTCCCGAATACCATCCGGGCATGTCAGTCTAGTTGTCCATCAAGAATCTCTGCATTCCAATACAGAGGTGTTTAAAGCCTCGATTTGTGGGTCCCTATCTTATCAAGGATGTCATCAATCCATTGCCAGTCAGGTTGGACTTACCGAAGTCTTGGAAGATCCATCCCGTCTTTCACGTATCTTTGTTCAGATGGTACCAGGCTTCCCGTCCGCGCACCTCCTGTTTCTGTGCAGGGTCTTGAGGAATATGAGGTGCAGGCCATCTTTGACACTAAGATGTCCCGGGGCGTTAGGCTATTTCTGATACACTGGAAGGGTTACGGTCCTGAAGACCGCACCTGGGAGCCTGAGTCCAATCTACATGCCCTGGAGTTGATGGCCTGGTTTCTTGACTCTCGGGGGAGGTGATGCCTCATTGGGGGAGGATACTGTCAGGAATCCATCATGTGGGTCATACGCCAAGTCACGCAAACCATTAGCAAGTCCCAGTGCCTCCCGGTCTTTTCCTTCTTCATCTGCGGCCCGTGCAGATTCAACTCCCGCTCAGGAAAATACGTGAAATGCAAAGAAAGTGGCTCACATTCCCAGTACCTTTCCGTTCATTCAGACAACTCTGGGGGTTGTCATGGAAACACTGGTTGCCTGTACACCAACGCTCCAGGCTATGCCGTGTTCAGCTTCCTGTTGTGCAGGATGTTCCAACCAACGTTGATTTAAGCAACGCCCCTTGCCACTAACGTTGCTTCTGAATTTCGCTTTTCTTCAAGCCTTACGTACTACAGACCTTGTTATTCTTGTCCCCGACCCATTTTGCTTATGGATTCCCGATTGCGCAACCCCAGGCTTGTTATTCATTATTTTGCCTTACGTCCTGATTCCTGACTTTGCCTGGAACATTACTGACCTCGGAAACGCTACCTGGTTTTCCCTTGCCTCAAGTTTTGTCTTCTGTCTTTTGCTTGGAACGTTAACAACTTTGGAACACTCTTGGATCTGGTTTGACGCTCATGGTATTCACAGATTTTGGACATTAAGAAAATCATTGAACTCGTGTGTGCAGACCAGAGCCTGCCACTTAGCACAGTACAGGCGTCTGCATGCCGGCGGGTTTAGGTTTGATTCCTGGTATTTTGGATTGCTACTTTGTTGACTATCAACTCCTGCTGCGAACCACCATCACCTTGTATTCCTTGTTCTTCCAACTCTGATATACACCCTGGGTAAGACAATTTTGTTCACATTCCTGTTTATGCTTAGTTTATAGTGTAGGCTTATCTTCCCACTGCTCTTACTTAAAGACATATTGTGGTTTGTCTGCAGGATCACGCCCCACTTGTTGCATTTAATTCATTGACTACAGAAAGACACACACGTGAGTTTCAGTAGATTTCATTTTGTTTGTCATTGCATTGTGAATCACTGTGAATCCTGAAATCCTGTCTTTCTTTGCAGCCAGCTGTGTCCCAGGGTGAAATCCATCTTTCAGGCAATCCTCCTTCCAAACAGTCCCTTCGTACTTTTGAGAGCTGTATTGTGAGGAAGAATTTGTACGACGTGCTCAACTGCCCATAGGCAAGGAATCCAGTGGTCCTCATTAGGGTCCTAATAGTTTTCCTAAGGAAATTCTAACGGATCATGGATCCAATTTTATTAGCAAACTCATGGGTGAAGTCAAGGAATTGCTCCATATCGCCACCTTAGGAACCTCAGGTTACCACCCCCAAACAGCCGGATTGGAAGAAAGATTCAATAAAACACTCAAAATGATCCTAAGAAAGTTGGTAGATAAGGATGGGATGGACTGGGATTGCATGGTCCCCTGGGCCCTATTTGCAGTAAGAAAAACCCCTCAGGCGTCCACTGGATTCTCTCCTTTTGAACAACTTTATGGTAGAGAACCTAGAGATGCCCTGGACATGCTCTGGGAGACCGGGGAGGAAAGAGAAGAGACACACATTCCCCTTTCGCAAACAGCTACCAGATTGAGAGAGCAAATGAAACTTGTTCGAAATCTAAAAAAAGTCCACTTACGACAAAAAGGTAATTTAAGCTCATTTTCAATATGACAAAAGGTATTCGTCCTCTTACCTGCCTCGGAAAACAAACTTGTCTCAAAGTGGCATGAGCCATATGAAGTATTAGACAAGCAGGATCCTGTACCTTTAAGCAGCCTGAAACCCATCTCTACTACGTAAATCTCTTAAGAGTGGAAGGAAAATCCTTCCGCCACCAATGCAACAATACTATCTTGTTTGGTACCAGAAGAAATAGATAACTTTGAATTAATTCCCCAAGAGCTATCTAGTCAACAAAAAGAATATTTAAAAGATTTAGTCACAACATTCCCCAATGTATTCTCTGAGAAACCAGGAAGAGTGCAAGGCACTTATCACTATTTCAGAACTCCAAAGGGAAAAGTGGTCCATCAAAAACCATATAGACTCCTGGAAGCCCGTAGAAAGATGGTGGATGAGGAAGTGAAGAAAATGCTAAGAGCAAATATCATCGAACCCTCTTCAAGCCCATGGTCCTACCCTATAGTATTGGTCACAAAACATAACCATTCCTGCATAGACTTCTGACAGGTCAACGCCATCTCCCACTTCGATGCTTATCCCATGACGCAAATCGACAAATTGATTGAAATGCCACCTTCCTATCAACCCTAGACTTAACCAAGGGGTACTGGCAGGTCCCAGTATATGACCTGAAAAGGAAAAGACACTTTCTAGACACCCCTGAGACTACTGCAGTTCAAAGTCCTCCCTTTTGGCATGCACTGGCCCCCGCCACTTTCCAACAACTTATGGACAAAATATGACAGGCCTACTCTGATTTCTCTGGGACATATATTGACGATATAGTCATTTACAGTAAAACTTGGGAAGACCATCTTTTCCAACTCTTTACTATATGAGAGCCCTCAGAGAAGCCGGCCTAACTGCCAATCCATCCGTATGCAAGCTAGCTCAATCAGTCATGAAATACCTCGGCTTCTTTGTAGGGAATGGTAGTGTGCAACCTCAATGTGAAAAAGTGAAAGCCGTCTTAGATACCCCCACACTCAAAACTAAGAGAGAACTCAGAGCATTCTTAGGGTTAATCGGTTATTACCATAGGTTTATCCCTAACATCTCTGACAGGACAGCTACACTGGCAGACACATTAAAGAAGGCTGAACCCCAGAAAATTCATTGGACTGATGAGGACGATGTATGTTACAACAACCTAAAACAGACCCAGTGCCACAACACAATCCTAAATGTTGTAGATTTCCCAAAGGAGTTTGTGTTGCAAACAGTCGCCTCCCTTACAGGGCTAGGAGCAGTCTTGTCACACATTTGTGACAGGTTGCAACATCCTATCTTACTTACTAGTCGCAAACTCTTCCCACATGAAATAAAATACTCTGTGCTGGAATTAGAGGCCCTTGCCATCAAGTGGCCCATCACCCACCTTAGATACTACCTCGTAGGAAGGAAGTTCACACTCATCACGGATCATTCTTCATTAGTATGGATTAGCCAGAGAAAAGATTCTAACCCTAGAGTCATGCGATGGTTCTTAGACCTTCAACCCTACTGTTTCACTGTAGAGCACCGAAAAGGCAAAGACCAAGAAAACATAGATTTCCTTTCATGGTTTCCTTGTGAAACAGATGTGGCTACATCGCATAGGGGAAGGGCATGTGAGAAAGGTGTCTCACCCACTAGTCCCCAGGGATCTGTCATCCAGGTGGCCAGGAGATGGCCATCGCTTTTGGATCCAGTTCCTGGGGGTGGACTAGTGTGGGCAGATCACCTGGGTGAGGGGTCTTCGGGGAGTGGGACACCAGATGTCGAGACACGGTATCCCCTTCCCTGTCACACTATTACACAATCTTCCAGGTAGGATACTTAGGAACTCAATCCCCTACCCCTTTCACAGCACAAACACTTTCTCATGGACAGCTCGCTATGGGAGAAAACGGACTAACACGCAAGCCATATACCTGACATATCCCAATAGAGTGGTCCGGCGTGGTCAGGCAATTACTGACCATCACACACACCTGACTTCCATTACACTTCCCCACACAGATAAAAGGCGCAGCAACGAGAGCACACTCTGAGTGAGGCAAAGCACTCGGGGAAGCAGCAGTTCCATGATTAACACAAGGAGGAAGACGGCGAAACAGAAAGGGATCGCAAGGAGGGAAGTGCCCTTTACCTTTTTCGACGAGGAACCGTTACTTTCACGAAACCTCGAGAATAGAATGCATAAGACCAGGAAACCAGGCTGAAGAATCCTGCATTGTGTGTCGGAGGTACCCGGGGCTCTCCTGCGTTGGTAATCAAGGTGGGGAGAATCGCCTGCCGCCGTGGTACTGTCCTTGGCTCTTACAACAAAGCAGCACCAGTGAAATCAACACAGCTAGTGAGTTGGGGAGACTGATACCAGACTGGTCTGTGTTGAAGCCAATATTGCAAGCAGCGATATTGTATGGTGAGCCCTGAAGATAACAGTGTATGAAACGCATGTGATAACCAACACGAGTAAAATTGAACAACAGATGAGTGATTGAACTTTGAAACCAAGATACAAGGCCTTTGACAGAGTGGTCTGGCACTGGGTGCATGCTCATTCGAAGGTATCTAACTGAGAGTTGACAAAGGTGAAAAAGTGGCAAAGGACTGTGCATCGAAGTGGTCCTGCGATGGGTCAAGCAAAGTCCTGTGCACAATCGAAAGTCTTCGATGTTGATACTGCCAAGAAAATTGATGACAAAGTAGATAAAGTTGGTCCAAGCCCGAGGGAGGGAGATCAATTTGAAATCTTTTGTGTTAAAGCAAGTTTGTGTTAGAGTGAATTAAATTGGTCCAAGCCCGGTAGAGGGAGATTTATTGAATATTGTGTTAAAATGGATCTGATCCCGGCTGAGGGGGATCCGAGGTGAATGGTGAATCACCTGAGAAATTGAGTATGTGTGAAATCCTGAGAGGAAAATAACATATTGTTTGTTTGTCGCATCAGGACCTGTGAAAGAAGAGACTTTAAAAGGCAAAGAGACTTGTGTACGGAAGGCCCTGATGCTAATGTTTGAACTGCACCTCCATGGTAGAGAAGCTAGAGATAGTGCTAAGCTCGAGTGTGTTGCCTGGTCATGTGCTGAAAACGTGGGGAAGGAAGGAAAACTGCCTAAATATCCTGACATATAATTTCTTGAACACTTCTTTCTTTTACACAACATTGTTTCCCACACTATTTGTATTTAGAGGTAAGGATTGGCAAAAGGTTTATTAGTATAGGCCCTTTTATTTTGACAAGACACCACTAGGAATGTGTTATTATTATTTGATTGTCGTAACTTGCTCCAATCTTTAGATTTAGTATTAGATAGGTGTTTTTTAAACCCTTTTTGAAGTTCAATAAACACCCTTGAAATGTGGTCACTCGTGTGTTTTACTGTTGATACCATGCCTTCCTTACATCACCTTCTCCCTTCGTTGTGCCTACATGGGACTTGAATTTAGTACTAAGGTGTCTAATGGGTGCTGCTTTTGAGCCCTTACATTTGTGTTCTTTTAGAATGCTCACTATGAAAACAGCCTTTTTAGTAGCTCTAACGTATGCCCATAAGGGTAAGTGAGCCACAAGCCCTATCTTCTAAACCACCTTTAACTTTCTTTTTCAAGGACAAGGTAGTTCTAAGAGTTCGATCATCTTTCCTTCCGAAGGTTGTGTCATATCGTATTGAAAACTTTGTATCCTCCACCTCATCCATAAAAAGAGGAGCAGAGACTACATTTTCTGGACCCTAAAAGGGTACTAACTTACCACTGACGGCAAGTGTTCGTCAAGATGACCGGCTCTTCATTGGTTACGCTGGACAAAGATTAGGCGTGCCGGTTGCAAAACAAACAATCTCTGGATGGATTGTCAAGTGCATAACAGAATGCTACCCTTTGGCAGGCAAAGATTTGCCCAAAGGCTAGACGGTGCATTTCACTAGAAGGGTGGCTGCTTCCTCAGCTCTAGAAAGAGGTGTGTCAGTGTAGGACATTTGCAGAGCAGCATCCTGGTCGTCCCTTCATACTTTCAGTACATTTTACTGTGCAGATTCTTTATCAGGAGTGGAAGCCAGATTTGGCAAAGCTGTCCCCCATAATATAAACAAATAAGTACATTATTGGCACCCACCTTATAAGATAAACTGCGTTGGGAGTCGCAACGTCAAGATTGTCTCCTCCTATGACAGAGCATGCAATTTAAAAGAGGACAAAACTAAAATATGAGGTAACGGTCAGTGCATGCGCTTCATGTAGCAGCGTAGATGTCACGAAGGATGCTACGGACTCAACGCCACACGATGCTCAAACCTGTGAAAAACAATAATCCAAAGCAAGCTGCATGCAGACTTGGATATATCAAAGATGAGAAATACATGGGAGGAACATCCAGTTGAAAGAACATTACCACGGGTAAGTAACTTCTTCTACTCCCATGACCCGTCCCCTTTCCTCCATCCTTGTGCCCATCCACAGGCATGGGGACGGTACCAGAACCTTTGGTAGCATAAAAGTGAGCTTCCCGATTACATTTTGTATAGTGCGTTGGGGATGGACCTGGCAGCTTGCACAGGCATTCTTTTTGGTGCTACATCTGCTTCCCAGTTTTTCTTTTCAATTTAATTCACCACCCTTCAGTGCCTTGCCACCCCTGGCGCATGTCGGTCGCGGGAAGCTTCACCAGGTGTGCATTGTGAGACTGTTCCTTCCTGGCATCGGACCTCCACGCATTCTGTCTGGAGTGCCTGGGCCCGATCACCTTTGGGAGGCGTGCACAGCGTCCAGATCCCTTGCTCCATGGTCTTTAAAGAATCGTCTGTCTTGTTGGAGAGAGAACTTCAATTCTTCACCTCCAGGTTATCTCAAGGACTCTGTGTTAAAATCGTCACATCACTAAAAGGTAAGCCACTTGTTTTCCAGGGCACCTTAGCACGGAGACTTCTTCTCTGGGTTATCAGCTGGAGGGGTCACTCAGGCCCTGATACCGGAGGTAGACCTGTGGCCATCAAGGATACCAGCCCAGTGCCGTGAGGCCGAGCGGTCCTCCCAGACCTATCTCAGAGGGACTTCCAAGCTCTGTTACCGCAACTTGGAATGAGGGTACTTCGTGCTCTGGTACCGGCCATAAGCCTGAGGTGCAGTTCCACGCTCCGACTACCAGTTCTTTTACTGAGGGCAAAGTACTTTCTGGAGCTTCCTCCGAAAGTTCCGGGCATGACGAGTTGACTACCAGTTACATGACTGAGGGCGTACCGCAGACCGGAGTCCCCTCCGATGTTAGCATAAAATCTTCGGGGTTGGGTTCTAAACATTCTTCGACCCCTGCACAAATGTCAGACCGCACACAGGACCCAGGGCCTTTGATCATTCTGCTGCAGGACATGGTGAGGCCAACAAAATGGCAGCCAAGCACGTAATGGAGGCTACATGCTCAGATGCCGTTTTGGGCACAGATGTAAGGCCGCCACGGCTCCTTCACCCTCAGAGTAGGCTGCGCATCGGGGGAGCAGACCACTTTCACCGAGGATTGGCCTACAGGCTTCAGGTGACTGGTCTCGCCAAGGATGCGTACACCAGCCAGCCGTTTAGGTACTCCTCGCAAGGCCTTAGGCATCCTGAACACAACAGAATGCCCAGCGCTTCTCAGGGCCAGGAGCGCCTTTTCTGTGATCCGGCCAAGCAGCTTGCGAGGACAGGTTTTTTTGAGCGCTTCCTGATTGTTATGAAGGAACAGCAGATGGCGGGATTCCCAAAGGATCTCATCAAGGATGTGCTCCATCAGATGTTGCCTCCCAGGCCGCCCCTCTGGGGCCTCCGCCTCAACCACCAGGTGTCTTGGTCCCTCAGTTTCTAGCGGTTCCACCCCACTTCCAGTGGTGGCTCTGCTTCCAACCCCCACCGCCTCTGAACCCGCCACCACAGGTGCCTCCAATGCCGGCTCCAGCACTGCTGGGCACTGTAAGGTACTCATGGTGGCAACAGTAAAGACAGACACAAGTGCTCACAATTAAAGGGTGTTTATTAAACTGCAAAGGTAGGTTGGAAAAACGCCCAATCTAAACCTAAATATAAGATGGGAACAAACTTCGACCATCAAACAAACATAAGGCAGTTCTTGTGGCATCTTGTCAAATAATAGTGCCTATACTAAGAAAAACATATCCTTAGGCTAAATACAAAAGAGGTGTGGGATAACGTTCATAAGAAAGAAGGAAGTGTTCACAAATAATAAGTCTGGATGCGGTAGTCGGGGTCTCCCTTCCCCACGTTTTAATCACAGGACAAGGAGGATTCTGGAGCACAGCACATGCTTGAGCTTTCCCAGCACAAGCTAACAGTTCCATTTTCAGCAATCAGGGATTTCAGCGATTAAGTCTCTTTTCTACTGCTGCTGTGGGCCTGATGTATTTAAAATAATAAACAAAAAGTTACTTTCTGCTTGCACGTTGGGTGATGCCTTTCACCCTTGGATCCCCCTCTTCCGGGCACAGATCCCTAGAAGGTTCCTTGCAATATCAGGACCTTCGGTGGTTTTTTGCTTCTGGGGGCCTGACCGGTTCAAAGTACCAAAACTAAAGTTCAACAAAAAGTTCTAGAGTCCTTCTCTGCTTTTATTTGGGTAATAGCTCTTCACCCTCCGTCCCCCTCTTCCGGGCTCAAACCCCTCTCGAATATCAGCTTCTTTTCTCTTTGTCAGGTTCAATCTGGCATAGCATGCATTCAAAGGCTTTCCCTCTTGTACTTTGCTTTGTTGCATTCACAGGTCAGTGGGTGTTAGCTTCTCACCCTTGGATCACCCTCGTGCGGGTTCAGATCCGCCTCGACTGTTCGCCTCCCTCGATCGGGTTCACTATGGCTTTCAATGCAATTTTGTTGTGCCTTTGTGACTCTTAATGTCTTTTTATACACTTCACTGTCGACATCCCTCTGCCGGGTTCCCTTTTGGCAACACACTATATTTTGGGACATTCGACTTCGCCCCGTCTTTATCGGCATTCCTCTTTCAGTTTCACTCTTGCCAATCTTGGCAATCGTGCCTTTCTCATTCAACTCTTACGATGCAGGATTTGTTTCCTTTAGCTTCACAATCATCTGTCGGTCAAAGACTTTCGCCTGTACAGAGTATTTGACAAGACCCCTGTATGACCACTTTGACCCCCTTCTCACCTTTCTCAAGGCCTTCTGGTTATGGTAGTTTCAACTATTGGGTAATCGGCCAGAGTTTTCTGAGTGAGCACCCACGTGGTGACGTACTCCTCTGTTGCTGGTCTTCCCCCTTTTTCATCAATCGTTCTTTGCTTTCAAAGTTCAATTAGCCGCTTGCTACTTTTTGTTCAACACAGTTTGGTTCTTAACGACTCTCCCCTCAACTCAGCGGCTGTGATGAACCCTGTGGCTTTCTTTCTCCTTGGAGACAAGGTTGGTACTATGGAGAAAATCATCTCTCCCTGGCTTGGTTATCTGTGGAGCAGGGTCTCGTGTACCGTTGACATCTGCCGCAAAACACGCTGGCTATTGTTCACGTTCTTACGATTCCTTCTGCAGAGGTTTGACAGTCCTTGGTCGGAAAGGGCAATGTCGCTTCTCTCCTTATCACCTTCTGGTTATGCCCTGTCTTTTTCCTCCTCTTGAACTGTGGTGCTGAGTTAGCTCTCACATCGTGCGGTCTGCCTTGCTCGTCTTGTGCTCTTGTGCTCCACCTTTTATCACTGTGGGGAAGGGAAAGGGCCGTCAAGTGTGTGCAGTTCTGGTCAATTGCCTGACTCTGCGTGAACCTTGTGTCGGGACATGTCAGGTAAACAGCTCTCGGGTTAGTCTGCTGTCTTACATGGGGTTTGTGAAGCAAACGGGAATGACCAGGATTATTGTCATGAAATAAACAAGGATGATTGTGGGAACGGTAGTATTTTATCTGAGCAGGTTGGGAGTGCGGGAGATAGTAATCAGAGTGACAGGAAGGAGAATGACTGGGATTATTGGGATTCCTAGTGGATTTATCAGAGTTGTAAGGATGGTTTGATTTTATTAAGGGAGCTTCTTTGGGTGGAGGGAGCTAGAAGTGGAATAACCCAAAAAACCTCAGGAGCTTTGTCCCCCTCACGTTCTTCCGCTGTATAATACTGCATCTCCCTTTGGCTATTCCCCTGAGCATAACCCTGGTTTCCCCTACCATGTGATCCTCCCTCGCTCACATACCCCTAGGGTTGGGATCTGAGATGGCAAGTTCATTCCTGGCCACCTGAATAAGGATTCCTGGGATCTACTTGGGAGAATACCCTCAGGTTTCTCACAGCATCGATTGCACTTCCAAATGTCCCAGACACCCCTCATCGTGCGATGGATGAGAGGGCGATGACAGAGGATGATGAGGCGCCTGCCTCTGTCAAGGCCTTGCAGGGGAATTCTTGGGGGTTCCGCAAACAAAGACAGTCTCAGCAGGGGTACTAATGGAGGTCCTGGCTCTTTGAGCAATGAGCCGTTCGGGCATCCCTTTATAAAAGTGAGTCCTTACACTTGCAAGGAAGGTCTGGGAAAAACTTAGGGCCAATTCTCAGCTGAAGAAAACACTTGATGGCTGCTTTAGACAGCTGGAGGGTGAGCAGGTGCTGCTGGCAGCTCACCCCCAGCGTCACTCCTCTGTTTTGGTGGCAACATCCATGTATTCTAAACAGGTCTGCATCTCAGGCAGTCCAACGCTGACTCATCCAGAACAGGACCACGAGACTTGTCCTTGGCCTCAAGCCCAGGGATCGTATCTCTCCAGGAGTGAAATTTCTGCACTGGCTCCCAGCGGCTGCAAGGATTAAGTTCAAAACCCTCTGCATTGTCCACAAGGCCTTCTGGGGCCTGAGGCCTCAATACCTTCAACTTTCTCTTCCTAAATATCTTCCTTTTTGAGCTCTTCGCTCATCTGCCTCCAACTCCCTCCGGGTCAGTCGCTTCTCCAAGCAACAAGTTGGTGGTAGATCTCTTTCTTCGGCTGGGGCCTCCCTCTGGAATAGCCTCCCTGAAACTTGAGGAGAACCATCTCCGGTTCCGGTAGCACCTCAAAACCTTCCTCTTTGCTTCTGCTTCCTCTCTTCCCCTCCCCTGCTGACCCTCCTTGCTGAAACTGCACGGGTCACCTGGCCGCCTTCTGATCTCGGCCCCAGGTCCCCTCCCCTGCCGCTGCACTCCTTCACTACCTCCCTGGAAACCCCTGCACCTGGGTTTTGTTTTCTGTATCCCTACAGTCCCCTACCAGCACTGACACCTGATATCTGCCTTTACCCCTGCACTTGCCACCAGCTGGCCACACCTTTTACTTATTGCTTTATTTATTCTATTTATTTTCCTATGTACTGCACTGCCCCCTCTCCCTTTCCCACCACGCTTTTCCACTTCCCCCATCCCCTGCACTTGCACAATCTCAATGTCACCTGGCCTAGTAAGTTTGCTGTCTCTGTCTTCCCTCTGTACCCCTCCCTTGCCTCGTCGCGCCATGAAACACTTGTGTATAGGCGCGTTATAAATGCCATAACATATCATATCATGCCATCCTCGCTGCATCAAATCAAAAGATGTGGAGGAAAATTGGAGATTTCCTCTGTAGCTTGCTGCTAGATAGCCAGGCCGCCTTAAGCTGGGTTTAGCGGAAGCGCTGACAGTTGCACAGGATCTTCTGGAGCCCAGTCTCACACATCGACACAGCTAGCAGGGGTATGTGTCTTGGTGTAGAAATGCAGAGAACAGCTTGGATGCACGCCACCAGGTTTTCGGCTGATGTGCCTGACTGGATCCCCAATCTCCCTTTGGAGGGCTCTGACTTATTACACTTGTCCACTGACGACAAACTAACTAAAATGAAAATGTCCACACAGTCAGCTAAATCTCTGGCAATCCTTAACAAGCTGTGCGTAAACCTTTACTTCAAGGTCAGGGTAACTAAGGTCATTTGGTGTGTTCAAAGGATTTCTGCACCAGAGGGCTCACCAACCGGAAAGGTCACAGAGGGCGCACAGGAGGAAGCAACAGAGCACTGCCCATGGTTTCTTCCACTCCCCCTCCTTCACGCCTGCCTCTGACAATAAAAAGCAATGAAGTTCAGGTTGGGGACCACAGTTCTCCTCTGGGGGGCCGGCTGGCTCTGTTTGTGATCAATTAGAAGGGGTTTTTCTACAATCCCTGATTTCTGTTGGTGTCGGCGGGGTTCAGTCTTCCCATACCTTCTCCTCCTCCTTTTTCCCCACTGTTACTGCATATATGGTCTCCTACCCTTTTCAGGGAGATTTTACAACTGTGGAGTAGGCAGGCGGAGGAGCTGGAGCCTCCTCCAGACAGCGGCTCTGGATATTATTCCAGGATTCTTGTAGTGCCCAAGCACAACATGCAGGCCTGGCGGTAGTCCTGGATATTTCTTTCCTCAATCCTTCGCTCCCTCTCAAACACTTCTAGATAACACCAGCTCACAAAGCTGAGTCTCTGTGGGCAGGGGACTGGATGTGTTCCTTAGACCTAAAAGAGTCATATCTGCATGTCCCCTATCTTCCAGCCGTACCAGACATTTCTGCAGTTCATGATTATGTTGCACCATTTCCAATACAAGGTGCTCCCGTTTGGCCTCAATGCGGCGCCTTGTGTGTTCACCAAACTGATGAACACGGTGGCTGACCATCTTTGGTTGAAAGGCCACCACCTATACCCATATCTCGATGACGGTATGGTGAGAGCCAGCTCACCAGAAGGAGCCCTCCACTCCTGCCTCATGTTAGCAGAGGTGCTGCACCAGCTGGGTTTTTCCATCAACCAAAAGAAGTTGCAGCTACACCCCTCACAGGATCTCCTGTTTCTGGGAGTCAGGTGGGACATGGTGGTGCCGAGGTTCCTCTTCACGGTCGACATCTTCAAGTCTCTATAGAAGGCGGTCTCCCATTTCCTGTCAAATGCTTCAACTTCGGCGTGGTGGTTTCAGCACTTGCTGGGGCTCATGGCCTCTTGCGTCTTGACAGTTCAACATGCCAGACTTAAAATGAGGCGCATTCAGCTTCAGTTAGCATCATCATGGGACTACGAAACTCGCCCAGACCTGCATTGGTGGCTCCTCAACAGCATTGTGTCAGCGGGGTTCTATTCTCGCCGCTAGATCTCTCACTTGTGGTGACAACAGATTTGTCCCCCCAGGGTTGGGGGGGTGACCCTGAATGGCTACTGCATTCATGGCCCATGATCCAGGGAAGAAGCCAGTGCCCTCATAAATCTCCTGGAGCTCAAGACTGTGGGCCTAGCACTCGGAGCCTTTCTGTTTATCGGGGGTAAAGTGGTCTTAGTCAGGATCAACAATTCACATATAATGCTCTACTTGAACAAGCAGGGCGGGACCAGGTCAACAACAATCTGCATGACGGTGGTCTCAATCTGGGAATGGGCCTTATCACATGGGATCTGGATCAAAGCAGTGCATCTCCCGGGAGACAATACGGAAACAGACTGGTTAAGCAGGTTGGGCTACAATATGTACAGGTGGGCATTGCACAACAGCTCCTTGTTTCCTCTCCCAGAGGTGGGTCATCCCGGAGCTCGACCTGTTTGCGTCTCCACAGAATTAAAAATGCTGCCTTTTTGCATCATGGGCAGGGTGGGGACAGGGCTCTTTAGGGGACACGTTCCAGCTGTATGGGGACAGCCACAGTTGCTATGCAGAGAACCCTTTACAAACTTCGGTGCTCAGTGGGCTTCAAACTGATCTTGATAGGCACTCACTCACCAACCCTACTTACACTTCAGAAAAAATGTAATAAAATACATCATTGCCACTGACCTCTAGTCCCTGAACCTGCTGTGGACCTGCCCACACCTGAAGAGACCTTCCTACCCTGCGTTAATAGTGTATAGCGGCGCTACATTTGAAGACTATGTGCAATCTAGTCTTCCTGTGCACAAGCTAGTCTACTTGTGAGCTTAAGTGATATACGTAGGGCCTTACTCTTGTAATATATATTTTTTGTATGGGGCTTATTGTTTTATTTCTGTAATTATTCAGGCCATTTTTTATTCTTTGCCCTTACTTTGTACATTGTGTATATCTTGTAAGCATGTAAATGTTGTATATTGTGCTCATTTCGCAACATTGTAAGCTTTGCATTTCCATACTTCTGCGCCCTTTTACTCACGAGTCTGGTGCGCATAACAAATGAATAAACAAACAAACAACAAACTGGCCTTCGGGGTGCTATAGTTTTACCTCTCCCGGTCAAAGCAGTTAAGGAGGTCGGAGGCGTTGTTCGCCATGTTTGGTGGCTTCGCCTTGGGTACCCAAGCATCCAAGGCCTCCATCGCTCGTTGGATGGTCCTGGCCATTTCAGAGCCCTAGACGGCCATGGGCAAAAAGGTGCCTCTGGGTATTCATGTGCATGCTGTGAGGGCCAAGGGGACTGCAGTAGTTTTCCAAAGGCACGCCTCCTGGCAGCTTATCAACAAGGCGGTGACTTAGCCCACGCCATTGATATTCTGCAAACTCTACTCTCTAGACACCAGTTCCAGGAGGGACACCGAGTGTGGGCATGCAGTTCTCAGGAACCCCTTTGCCTATGGCTAAATTGTCATCTCCACCCAATTCAGTTGTTTCAGTCGAATCACCCACAAGGATGGAGGAAAGAGATCAGGACGCATTGAGTAATAGGTTACTCACGTGGTGACTACAGTACTCATAGTCCTAAGTCCCCTTCCCCCATACGTCCCACCCTTGTTCCCCCGCTAGTATGCCAGGAGCTAAAATAACACCATAGCCAGGTTTACCAGCATCCAATCGATCAAAAGGGGACTAAGGCGAAGTGCCGGAGGACGGGGCTGATGGGCGGAACCATGCCCAGGACGGTGCCCCCAAGCGTTATTCTAAACTCACTTTTTTCTGCTAAAGGTTCCAGTACCATCCCCATGTCGCGGGACCCTCTCAAGGATGGTGGAAAGTGGACTTGGGACTATGAGTACTGTAGTCGCTACAGTGAGTACCTTTTATATATAAGTAATATCTTTCATTCCTAGTTTAATACATTTCTGCTACGTCCTGTTGACTTAATTTCTAAATATTTAGCCATGATGGCTTTCTGATAATACCATGCTTTTACTCTAGCACAGGCCTGCTGCTACCTTTGGTAGGAGTGTATTGATTTAAGATTTTAGCTGATTAGGGAGTGACATATGGAAAAAAATATTTGTTTGTGTTTCTGAAATTAATCATCAATTCCTACTGTTTCAGAGAGACTGAAAAATCCCCTCGGTTTATCTTCTGAAAAGAGGTCAAACTCCAAAAAGAGCTCCAAGAAAGAAAGCACCCATCTGTCTGATTCTCACAAGATGGTATTCACAACAGATTTCACAAAAGTGTTGAAATCAAAGTAGGTTATCATTGTTATATAAACAAAATACTAAGATGAAATGATAATGTGAAATATCTGGCACGTCAAATTAATTGTTATTAAAGCAATTCTGATGTATTGTAAAATCTAATGAACATATCTAGAAAAATTGTATTGAAATACTTTTCTTTTATTATATAAGACATATAATCACATTGAATAACAGCATTGTGATTCCAGATGCACAAGAGGGTATGTGATTACAGCTACAGAAATCTACCAAACATTCTGAATTGGGCTCTATTAATAAACAAACACAGTGGTATAAATAGTGTTTGTGCACTACGCAAATAGTGTGTTTGCTTCTGAATAACCTGAACATTGTTTGCAGAAAATGTAGTCAGTCTTGGGGTGTGCCATTGAAACTTTGATGCTGCAGCTTTCTTTATAGCGGAAGGCAACAGAAGCGTTTGGTCTGATATTATGCCAACCTCTGATAAACCAAAGCACAGATGAATAAAGAGCAGGTGGTGTCATTTGCATTCCTGAGGGAAGCTGACTGCAAGAAATGCACAAGTCTGAGTTAATTTCAACCAGTCCCATTTTACATAAGCTGGGTAGAGCATTGAGGCAAGGAGCTGTCAGGCTGAGCAGGTGTTGAAATCAAAGGGTGCAAGGTGGGTAGTATGGGACAATAAAGTTGGACAAGTAAGAGGAATGTCCATGAATGGATTTAAATACAAACAGTAGGGACAAAAAGTATATATTTGGCGAGGGACCAGTATTGCATCAATAGCCAGCCCGTGTAAAGGCGGTGTGCAGTGAAGCAGACGGCTTGAGGACAAGAGTGTGGTAAGTGAGGTGAGGATGAATCTTGTGGATATTTCGAAGGCTTATATTTTTGTGTTCGCTGTCAGAGATGACCTCAAGATTGCAAGGCTTGGGTGAGGTAATTGGGGGTTATGGATAGCAGCGGGGGAGGGGCACTGGGAGCGAGGAGTTGGATGACTTCATTCTGGAAGAGTTGTATAATAGGCAGCTACGTGCCGTCCTTTGGTGGATGCAGAGAGACAATTTATAAAGCAGAATGTTTTAGGGTTTATGGAAGCGAAGGAGTGAATAATTTGGGTGCCATCTGCAAATAAACACTGGGCTATTCAAGCATTATTTAGTAGGGTTGCAGGAAAGAAACAAGCCAAACTTGTTGATTTATTAAGGTCAACAGAGCGTTTTTGGGGAATGGGTTTAACAATAGTTTAGTTTAGTTTAGTTTGTTTATTTATAGAGCGCGGCCAAACCCTCGGGTAGCTGGGCGCATAATCATGTGGACATCATAGTTACATATCGTTGCGTGAAATCATAAGAAATAGGTACATACATTCAATGTTTCATAGACAGGTACAATGAGAGTAGCAAATACAGTGGATCGTGAGGACTGGGTTACAATATGGTCTGTTTCAGGATACGGTTAAATCATACGGTAGGAATTGGTGGAGACAGGCAAGTGCGTAGAGGAGTGGCAGCGTGTTAGGTAGAGAGCCAGGATTTCACCATGGCTCTGAATGGCCAGAAGGAGGCTTCCGATCTGATAGTGAGAGGGAGTGTATTCCAGCATTGTGCTGCAAGAACAGGGAAGCTGGAGCCTCCTGCTGTTTTTAGATTGAATTTGGGGATCTTTAGTTGGTGCAGGTGCTATTTTGTTACAAGCAGGTTAGATTGTGGATGCAAGAGGGAGGTTAAGGAGAGGGGAGAGGTAGGTGCAAGTTATGGCTGTAAGGCATTCAATCGTCTTTGAGGCATAGTGGTGCCCAGGAGTTCATGAGTTGGCAGCTGAAGGTTTGTTGAATTTGGTGATGATTTTGTTAAGTTCTTTGCTGGGGTTTTTGCAGTTTAGGATTTGGGAGTTGTAGTGGGCTTTTTTTGCTTTCCAGATTATGGCCTTCTACCGATGAAGGTGTCGGGCCAAGGTGGCTCTCCTCTCTTGGGTTTTGTCTTTCTGCCATTTGCATTCTAGGTATTTATATAGTTGTTTAGTGGTCTTCAAATCCGGTGTGAACCATCTAGGGAACAGGCTACGGCGGGCTGATTTTTTGCAAGAGGGTGTGAGCCGCATTAGTGAGGTGTTGAGCCATGAGTCAAAGGCGTTGGGGTTTAGTTGTTTATTGAGTTGGCAGGTAGGTGGAGGAGACTGGAGGAGTGCGTTGGCTAGGTCAGGAACAACTATTAGTTTTTTCCAGCATTTGCGCGGATTCGGAGGTTCAGGTTCGAGTACGGGAAGCGGGTCGGGTGAGCGAATGGTGAAAGAAACAATGAAGTGATCCAACCAGATGATAGGGGTGGGTGGGTTTAGATGTATCCGGTTGTGGGAGCTAAACATGGCATCAAGAGTGTGTCCTTTATAGTGATTCGGGCCGTTTATGTGGGGTTGGAGGTTAATCGCGTCTATACCGTCTACCAGAGTGTGTGTCATAGGGTTTGTGGGGATGTCGAGCCATATGTTGAAATCTCCAAGAAGGGTGAGGTTGGGATGGTTTAATTGAAGGGTGGCAATAGAGTCGCAGAGGTTGTTTAAGAATTGTCTGTCGTAGCCAGGGGGTCTGTAGATTATTAGGAAGCTGTGTGAGAACGACGGGGAAAGAGATAGTTTAATGAGGAGTGATTCGCAAGAAAGAATGGAAGGTTGATTGTCGATTGACGCTTGGAAGTGATACTTGAAGATGAATGCTATTCCCCCTCCTCCAGAGGGACGGTTCAGTGGGATGAGGTAGTAGTCGGGGGCGGGAGGGATGGGGGGAGGGAAGCTTCATTGGCGATTGGGGCGAAGTCATCAGAGAACCAAGTTTCGGTGATGAAAACCAGGTCTGGTTTGTCAGAGGCGAGGAGGTCAAAGATGCTGTCTGTTTTTTGCTACGGATCGGGCATTAAATAGGATGCAATTCACTTCAGCAAGTGTGAGGTTGGTGTCGGAGCTGCAGCGGAGGGGGTGTGGGGGAAGTCAAGGGTGGAAACTGGAGAGGGAGAGGGGTGGGGTGGTTGATGATCGATGGGAAAAGTGGGCGAGCAGAACTGTTGGCGGGTTTCGGGTTGGAATGGATGGATGCGTGTGTTATGGTGATTGGGTTTGGGACGGGGGATTTGAAGGTGGGGTGTGGGCGGTTAGGAGATTCAGTTGCATTCAGTGAGAAATCGAGGGAGAGGGGTTTCAGGAAGGGTGAAGTGAGGGGGTGGTGGTGATTGGGGGTATTGAGGTGGTGTGTCGAGACAGGGGAGGTGATGAGTGCTGAGAGATTGAGGGGGACCAGGTATGTTTCCTCTTTAGTGTCTTTGTTGTGATTGGTGTGTGCAAGAGGGTAGGGGGGGTGAGAGGGGGAGAGGGATGAGGCTTCTGTTCTTGCTAGGGCTAGGCGTGCAGTTTTTAGGGAAGGGAAGGGGTGTGGTCGGGGGGGATGATGGTGGGTTTAGTGGGAGAGGCGGAGGGTGCATGGGCAGGGTGTGTCCGGTATGATAGTGAGGGAAGCGGGCATGATCAACGTAGGCTGGTCGGTGCTGGGGTTCGGGGGAGCAGTGGTCTCAGGGTGGTTGTCTCGCCATCGTGCCCCTCTGGCTTGGTGTTTGGAAAGGGGATGGTTAGGGGATGTGAAGGAGGGTGGGGTGATTTGGGAAGGCTGACCGGAGAGTGGAGGCATTCCGCAGTGGTCGTTTTCCGGCCGACCCTGATGGATTGGGTGCACTCATGGTTAGTACGTGCTATTAGGTGTAGTTTCAGGTGCAACTTACACCTTATGTTGGACTTTATAAGTTCGGCTATATCACTGGGTGAGATTAGTCTTGGTTTCTGGGTTCCACTAAGCAGGGTGATATTATTCACTTATTCTAGGTTTTAGTGTACAAATTGTAACTAGGCTGCATATATTAGGCCGTTTTGAAGTGTAGCTACACCTATTATGCTGTTAGGTGGCCTATTTAGTTGCAACTACAGCACAGTTACGCTGTTTGATAGACTTTCTTCTAGCAAGCTGGAATACAGGTAAGCTATTAGGGAGAAATTGAATGTTGCAACGCCACAGGTATGCTTTTAGGTGGACTTTTAGGTGGAATACAGGTAAGCTATTAGAGAGAAATACAGGTAAGGTATTAGGGAGAAATTGAATGTAGCAACGCCACAGGTATGTTTTTAGGTGGACTTTTAAGTGCAATTTAGGAGGACTTTCTGACTGTAGTTCTAAATTCCATCGGGGCATGCTATGAGGCACACTTCTAGATTCAAGCAAGGTGCGCTATTAGGCCCACTTCTAAATTTGAGTTTTGTACAGATAGGATATCAGGGATGCTTCTATATTCAACTAATAACTCAACGCTAATGGGCACACTTTTGTACAGAGATGGATATTATATACACAGAGAGGATATTAAGTATACTTCCAAGTTCAATTTGCACAGAGGGGATTAGTAGAATTTCGATACTCTCGAGTTTATTGAGGCCTCTAGCACCTTTCTCGACGCCTTTTTCGATGGCATCGAAGCCTTTAACGTCCGCATCGACGACGTTGACGTTTTCTCAGCCACTCATGACGAATTTGGCCCCTTCTGCTCTAGAAATGGGATTTATACCATTTTCAAGACCTGATCACTCCAGAGTCTTATCTATTTATGAAGAAGGGGAGGATTCGGATCAGGAAAGACCTTTTGAGTTGCAGGGATCTGAAACTCCTGTACCAGAGGAATTTACCTCTGAGGAAGGTAGGTTGAAAGACCTCCAAGAATCCTTACAGGAAGCAAGTGGGTTGGACACTTCCCCAGAAGTGGAATTTGCCAGACCAGACCCAGGGGAACATGCTGAAACCCCTTATAGAACCTTGATGGCAAGGATATAGAGTTTATGGGGTGCTCCACACCCTCACCTGCTTTTCAACAAGACAACCTCACAGACATCTTGGTCAAAGGACCACAGGAGGATCCTGTGGTGCCATGTAATGCAGCATTACAAAGGAGAATATCGGCAAACTGGGAAACACCTGAGGTAATCCCGGCGGTGAACAAAAAATTATCAGCTAAATATAGGGAATCTTCTGCTGACCCTGAATATTTATCCAAACACTCAACTCCGGAGAGTCTGGTTGTTAAGGCAGCTACTTCATCAGGTACTAAATCGGCTTAGCCTACTGTTCCACAGAACAGGGATAATAAGAGATATGACTCTATGGCCAAAAAAGTATTTTCTGCATGTAGCATGGCGCTGAAATCCATCAATGCTACTTGTACGCTCACAAGGTTCAGCCACACACTTTGGGAATGTGCTTCATCAGCGGATGACTGCCTTCCGGAGGGAGAAGAAAGGGAAGCGTTCCTAAACATCATCAAGGATGGTAAAGACGCTATGTGCGAATCCCTTCAAACTGGCATCGATTCTGCTGACAGCATCAGCAGGGCCATGGCGGCAAGTACAACAACCCGGAGATTTGCTTGGTTGCAAAAGTCTGGTTTTGCTCCAGATGTGCAAAGCAGACTTTTGAATATGCCCTTTGACGGTTCTTTGTTTGGTAAGAAGGCGGATGACAGTTTAGAAAAACTACAAACATTAAAGGCAGCAGCAAAATCCCTGGGAGCTGCAATCCGTCAGACACCATATCGCCCCTCAGGAACCTCTTGGAGAGGTAAGTCCTTTTGCTTCTATTCCGCTTTCGGAAGAGGCAGAGGACAGCCTGTTCAAAGGGGTCCGAAAAAATTCACCCGAGGTGGACAGGGTAAAAATACAAAAGTTGCAGCAGCAGCAGGTGCCTCTTTACCCTCGGCATCTGCATCAGCCGCCTCCAAACCGCTCTGAGGAGTCTCCTCACAAGACACCAGTAGGGGGCAGGTTAACTCAACATCTGACGGAATGGCAGGCTATTACGTCAGATGCTTGGGCATTGGAGACAGTTGCCCAAGGTTACTGCCTGCCTTTTCTACGCATCCCTCAGAGTCATCCACCGGGGAACAGCTCTCTGAAAGTTCCAGATCTGCTCCTCTTGCAGGAAATTGTAGACCTGCTAGAGAAAGGTGCCATAGAACCGGTACCTGTAGCGAAGAGGAACAAGGGCTGGTACTCCCCCTACTTTCTCATACTGAAGAAAGACGGAGGACTGAGACCTATCTTGGATTTACGAGAATTGAACAAGTTCCTCGGTAAGGACAATTTCAAGATGGTAACTCTCTCAGATCCTTCAGGCCCTCCAGCTCCAGGACTGGCTGGTATCTCTGGACCTCCAGGATGCTTATTTCCATGTGCCAATCCATCTCAAACACAGCAAATACCTGAGGTTCACAATTGGCGGCTCTCATTATCAATTTCGAGTTCTGCCATTTGGGCTGACCTCCGCCCCGAGGGTCTTCACCAAGCTAATGTCGGTAGTGGCTGCAAGTCTAAGGAGGGAAGGGATTCACGTCTACCCCTACCTGGACGATTGGCTGATCAGAGCTGTATCTCCGGAACAAGCTCAGATTCAGCTAGATTATGTCTGCCACTTCCTTCACAAACTGGGCTTCTCCCTCAATTTAAAGAAATCACAGATGATACCATCACAGATACTCCAGTTCATTGGAGCGGTTCTGGACACTTCCCTGGGAAAAGCCTTGCCACCAGAGGTGAGGGCTCAAGATATTCTGCAGATGGTCACCAAGTTTCAAAATGCCCAACGTCTCCCAGCCTTCGACTTTTTGAGGTTGCTAGGCCTCATGGCATCCTGCATCTTCCTTGTGCCTAAGGCTCGCCTGAGAATGAGATCTCTTCAGTGGGCACTGAGAACTCAGTGGTTTCAATTCTCAGGGAGAATGACAGACCTCCTTCAGGTTCCGGACAAGGTGGCTCGATACCTTCAGTGGTGGGCCTGCCAGAAAAACATCTTGAAGGGAGAACTGTTTTGGCAACCATGGCCGGAGATAACAGTAGTCACAGATGCCTCGCTCACGGGGTGGGGAGCCCATACCAACGACTTGACCATCAGCGGTCGTTGGTCTCCATCGGAGTCCAGACTGCATATCAACTTGTTAGAGCTGAGAGCAATCAGACTAGCGCTGAAAGCTTTTCTGCCATCTGTACAGGGGAAAAATGTCCTGATAATGACGGACAACACAGTGGCCATGCACTACCTCAACAAAAGAGGAGGCGTGGGGTCACTGCCACTGTGCAGAGAGGCAATGCAGCTCTGATTTTGGGCAATTCAAGAAGGAATCTCTCTATCGGCAGTTAACCTAGCCGGAGAGAAGAACTTGACAGCGGACGCTCTGAGCAGGCAGGGCACAGTCTCCCACGAGTGGGAACTAGCTCAGGAAGTCCTTCAGGAGATCTTTGCCCTTTGGGGAACCCCTCAAGTGGATCTGTTCGCCACCAGTACCAACAGGAAGTGCAATCTGTTTTGTTCAAGGGAATTTCCCCCGAGAGGAGCTCTAGGGGACGCGTTCATAGTGGACTGGGAGTTTCCACTCCTGTACGCGTTTCCACCAGTCCCTGTCATTCCTCAAATGATCAGGAGGTTGAGAAGATTCCAGAGGACCATGATCCTAATTGCCACAGACTGGGCCAGGAGAACGTGGTACTCGGACCTTCTGGACATGTCCATCTGCCCTCCAATTCGTCTTCCACTCAAGGAGAATCTTCTCTCACAGAAGGGAGGTCAGGTTCTCCATCAGACATCAGAACCCTCAACCTTCACGCCTGGCTTCTGAAAGGTTGAGATACAAGGATTGGGACCTCCCTGATGACCTCATGGAGGTGTTGCTTTCGAGAGAAAAAACTAAAGATAAATCTGATTACCCCTCTTTCCATTGCCCCAATGTTCTGAAGTGACCCACAATTACAAACTAAACATATAGCATTTGAATTTGTTGCTATCCAGAGTCATGAACCCAATGCACATACAATACTTACAAAAATAATCTCAATTTTATTATTGTCACATGTTGTATCACATTAAAAAGGCAAACCATGCCACATACATGGTATTTACACATTTTCTACCAATTCACTGATTCATAAAAAACCTCTTACAATCTAAAAAGAACACCGTGCATCAAGCACTGATTTAAACAAAAGGGGTGAAAGCAACAAGATTTCATATTATTTAACCACTTTGTTTGCGCGAAAAATCCCATTGTTGTTTCACATGGGTATTTCAGATAGCTGTCGACATGTTTCGGCCGTTTTTCGTTTGACACTATCCCTAGTGTCTTTCAATCTTTTCTTTTATTAGGCCATCTTCAGGACAGAATTTCTTCAAACCAAGTCAAAAAACCGACTTTGTACCCCACAGAAAGATCAGCATAACCGATTCTACAAGAAATGCATAAAAACAAATACAACAAATAAGTCTAAAGTTAACTTATTTCATGGGTTCACAATATTAAAAAAAAAACGGACTCCGTACATATTGCGCTAGTCAACACAATATTTTAACACTGTACCCCTGCATATGTGAAACCTCTTCACGCAGACACAACAATATATAAACATCACTTAAAAAAACAGTGTAACATGCTAAGGCAATGTAAGCGGGCTGTCCGTAACTCCAACTCCTTCACTTAATCTATAGCTCATTAATAGCACTATTTCTTTAAATACTTTTCACATGAGATGTAATTAGAGCTGAGAAAATTCATGACTATTCTTACATTTATAGTTTTTCCTTGAATCACAAGTATCACATGTGACTCTTGACCCAGAGGCTTCACTTCATGGTATGCATCGTTATTTTCATTTGTATCACAATACTGTTGCTATTACTTACTATTTTTATCCGTAATGCTTTATTACGTATAAGTCCCAAGTTGTGAATACAGGACTATATGGAAACAGCACTGCTGCAAAACATGTTTAGCTAGCGTTGTCCCGCAGGAAAAAGAATACAGGCTTCCTGCTGAAGTACACTGCCCTATATAAACAAGATAAATATACCCTGGTCAAAAGCCTCTAGGATTAGACACAATTAAATGAGTTGTCCGGTTGGTCAAAATTATTTTCTGCTTGTTTTTTATATATTCCGAGCCTTGACCTTTGAAAAAAGCAATACTACACGGGATATAAGGGTGCACTTCAATACAAATGAGCTTACCCTTTTACATCAATGAACCCGCCATTTAAAAGGCATGAAATTACCCCTCCAGGCTGCCGTGAAACACACAGGGCGAGACGATTGCTAATTCGTTACAGCACCTGGCACCGTCATCAGGGGTGATTACAGTTCAAACCTAAAGGGACGGCAGACAACGAAACTTAATTACGGAGGGTTAACCTCTACCTGACACAATGCAGTAATAGAAAAGGGGGGGCACACACTCACCACCTTCCAAAGACGTCCACGTTGGCCACGTTGCTAGCTGCACTGCTGAGCATGCACGAGAGGCGCAAAGTTACAAGGCTTGGTATTTATAGCCGTAGCCTCAAAACACGTGATTTCCACACTCGGCTGACCACGCAGATCGCGCTCGATCACGTGAAATGGAGTCAAAAAAAGCAACAATTGACTGCTAATTGGTGAATTTTGTGACAAAATAACCCCAATGCAATACAATTTGCATATTTCAGTGGGCAGTTACCTCCAAAAAGACAATTACAAAGCACTTTTATAAAAGTAAAGTCCTATAGGGGGGCTGCTCGTCCAAAGGGACTCTACCTCTGGACTATTACAGATGCTGCACACACTAGTGTAACCAAGCACTCACTTACTCTGTTAGGGACTGCAGTATCTAAAGGTTGTTGTTAAAATCCCTCAACTGAAAAGTGCAACACCTGCACCCAACTCGTATTTTTTGCAGGTGCTAGCTCCAAAACATACAGAAACCTCATAAACAGAAAAGCCCGACCTATGCCAACGGGTGACTTTAAAGAAGGCTGTTCCACTCCACTGATAGATTGAGGCCATGTTGAGCTCTTTTTAAAGTATATATCCAGCGTTGCTCACACATGGTCAATTTAGTTTCTCTACTACCCCCTCTCGGAGTGCTAGTGTATTTATGTTTTTTCAATTCAAAATGAGCGACCAAAGGTTTATTGGCCACCTTATTTTTTAGGCACGATCTGTGTTCACAGATACGTTGCCTCACTGGCCTGGTCTGTTTTCCAATATATAGTAAGGAGCAAGGGCATTTAATCCCGTAAATCACCCAGTCTGAGGTGCAGTTGGTAAAAGAGCGTAGTTGCCACACTTTACCATTGAGATCAATGAAAGACATATTTTTTGTAAGATCACAAACTGAACATCGTCCACATTTGTGATGACCTATTACTTATGGCAAGTTCCAGAGTGTAGGCTGTAGTGTTGCACATTGTTTAACAGGATAGGTGTGCACCAATAAATCCCTATAATTCTTTTGCCTTTTAAAGTTAAATCTTGGGACAGCGGGTTGAAATCGGAAGTTTTTAGAAAATGCCAATGCTTTTTTACAATTCTTCTGAGGTCGTTACTGATGGGACTGTACGTCGTGAAACTGGTGATTTTGTCATCTTTGATGGTCTTATCCGGAAAGAGGCAACTTTCCTGATTGGTGTGTTGGGCACGCCTAAATGCTCCCGGGACTATTCTCTTAGGGTAACCACGGGACTTTAAACAACGTTTTAGATCTTTTCCTTCATTCAGAAAGTCACTCATTGAGGAACAATTCCTCCTAATCCTTAAGAATTGACCAACTGGTAAGTTATCTCGGAGACTTAGCGGATGAAAACTATTATATTTCAACAGATTGTTTTTGTCGGTTGGTTTTCGAAATAGAGTAGTTTGTAAATGTCCCGATGGAGTCTTTTTGATCAAAATAGCTAAAAAAGAGATTTGTTCCAGATCGCTAGACATAGTAAATTGAATGCAGTTGTTTTGTTTATTCAGCCACTTCAGGAAAACATTCAAACTGTTCTGATCTCCTTTCCATATCATCAACACATCATCAATGTAACAGAACCATTTGGTCACGTTACCTTTGTAAAGGTTGTTTTCATGGAAGACGGATGCTGCCTCAAACAAATCCATAAATACATTTTCTAGATCGGGGCGAAGGTCGCGCCCATACTTGCCCCATCTGTTGGAAAAAAGAGCCATCGTACAGGAAAAAATTCTCTGTTAATGCGAGACGTATACATTCTAAGATGAAATTCGTGGGTACCGCTTCCTGAGTTGTTGTACGTTTATTCAAAAAAGTTGCCATTACCTTTAGGCATTCTAGTTGTGGAATGCTGGTATATAGGGCTGTTACGTCTAGAGTAACCAACAAATCTGCTTGGTCAATCACCAAGTCTGCTAAGTGATTGATCATACTTGTAGTGTCTTTGATGAAAGATTTCATACTCCTAACAAAAGGTCTTAAAAACCAGTTGGTATACACAGAAAGGGGTTCCAAAATCGAGTTGAGTGCCGACACAATCGGTCTCCCTGGTGGTGTCAATCTGTTCTTGTGTATTTTAGATAATAGATAGAACGCCGGAATAGATGGATTCTTATTAATCAAAAAACTTTGTTCATCAACTGAGATCCAGCCTTCTCTTAAAGCATGGTCCATCAGGCTTTTGATCTCGTCCCTAATTCTAGGAGTAGGATCCCGATCTAGTTTTGTATAGAACAAAGGCTTGTTTAGTTGGGCCAATGCTTCTGTTTCATACAGCACTGTATCCCACAGAACTATTCCCCCCCTTTATCTGCTGGTTTGATCAGAAAGGAGGAATTATTCTGAAGAGATTTTAAAGCCTCTCGCTGACCGTGAGACATATTATCCCTTGCATGATTCCTGGTTCGTAGGAGTACCTAGGTATCCTCTGTAACTTTATTTTTCGAACGCCATGATAGCCGTCAAAACCATCGAATTGTTAGGAGAAAAAGAAGAAGGCCAGCAACAAAGTCTTTATACCGCTGTCGTTGGAACACATTTTGCAGCTGGTGGAGAGAAGAGAATATCGACCCCTTTTCACGTGGTACACCAACGGTGTTATCCTTTCTACTCTACTTGGAAAATTCAGGCCTTCAAGTTGGCACTATCAGGGGCTATCTCGCAGCGCTATCGATCTTCAAGCGCACTGCAGAGGAGCCATTGTATTTCAGATTACCCTTAGTAATACAATTCTAAAGGGATTAACTAATGTCTACCCTCCAAGACCGTTTCAGGTTCCTTTATGGGACTTAAATTTAGTCTTAAATTTCCTGATGGGTACTCCTTTCGAACCACTCCACTCTTGTTCACGAAGATTTCTCACCCTTAAAACTGTCTTATTAGTGGCTTTAACATCTGCTAGAAGGGTGAGCGAATTACAAGCTCTATCAGGTAAACCCCCTCATACAATTTTTCATAAAGACAACATTGTCCTACAGGTGAAGCCTCATTTCCTCCCAAAGGTGGTTTCTGAATTCCACATCACTCAGAAAATTACCTTACCTTCATTCTATCCGCCTCCCCATCCGGGGAAAGAGGAAGAAAGGCTACATAGGCTGGACCCAAGGCGCGCTTTAAGCTTTTACATCAGCAGACTTGCTAGGATTAGGCAAGGAGACCAACTGTTCGTAGGTTACTCAGGACACAAATTGGGACTACCGATAAAAAAACAAACCATTTCCAGATGGATTATTTTGGCCATTCTGGAATGTTACAAACTAGCAGGGAAAGAACTGCCTCAAAATCTTAGGGCTCATTCAACCAGGGGTATTGCAGCCTCCTCAGCCCTCCAAAGAGGGGTTCCGGTTCGAGACATATGTGCGGCTGCCACATGGTCGTCCGCACATACCTTCACAAGATTTTACACCTAGATTCCTCCTCTAGTCAAGAGACTAGGTTTGGCAAAGCCGTATTACATTCTGTTCATTCCTAAAAGGAAACATGGCATTTTACTCCCACCTCCAATTACACACCACTGCTATGGTAGTCTATCAAAGATAAGGAATACGTCGGAGGACACAATCCCTTCGAAGAATAAGTTACTTCTTACCTGGTAACGTTCTTTCGATGGGATGTTCCTCCGCCGTATTCCTTATCGCCCCTCCCATCCATCCCCGCAGTAATACTTCCCTCGTGGTTGCAGCTTACGCTCCTTCAAGGTCATTAACCAATTCATGTAAAACAACTGTTAACGTCAAAACGGTACTGAGCAACGGACGCTGCGCGAGTCTATTTATACGCGTGATGACGTCGGCACCGATACGGAGGCTGTCGAGGGACATCTGCTCGAGGGACGTCGACGCGCAGCGCCCTCTACTGAAAAAATGTATTTTCCGAGGCCAGCAAGCTGGGAGATGATCTATTATCAAAGATAAGGTATACGTCAGAGGAACATCCCATCGAAAGAACGTTACCAGGTAAGAAGTAACTTGTTCTTCTAAATTCAACTTTACACAGAGAGGCTATTAGGCACAATCCTAAAATTAACTTTACACAGAGAGGCTATTAGGGACGCTAGTCAGTTCAATCAGGGCACGCTATTAGGGACACTTCCAAAATTAACTTTGCACAGAGAAGCTATTAGGCACAGTTCTAAATTCGCCAGGGCATGCTTTTGGGTACACTTCTAAATTCAACTAGGACGCGCTATTAGGCAAAATTCTAAATTCGACTTTACACAGAGAGGATATTAGGCATAATTCTAAATCGGCTTTACACAGAGAGGATATTAGGCACACTTCTAAATTCAACTTTACACAGAGAGGTTATTAGGGGCACTAATCAGTTCAACCAGGGCACACTATTAGGCACACTTCTAAATTCAACTTTACACAGAGAAGCTATTAGGCACAATTCTAAAATCAACTTTGCACAGAGAGGATAATAGGGAAAATTCTAAATTCAACAGGGGACGCTATTGGGTACACTTCTATATGCAATTAAACCACAGATGGAAGAGATTACAACGGTTTAGCTTTCGGCGGATGAGTGGTAGGGTAGTATAGCGTGAAGTAATTGCTTCAGTCCCCGCCCTTGCCACACTTATTGTTGGCTTCTTGCTTCTCCAGCGGATTGTAGTGGAATGGGAGTTTCCACTGTTGTTCGTGTTTCCTCCAGTCCCCGTCATTTACGTAATAAGGAGGTTGAGGACGTTTTGGGAATCCATGATCCTGATTGCTCCGGATTGGGCCAGGAGAACGTGGTACCTGGACCTTCTAGAGATGGCCACCTACCCTCCAATTCGTCTTCCCCAAAAAGAGGACCTACTATCGCAAGAGGGAGGTAGCATTCTACACCCAGACATCAGGACTCTCAATCTTCACACCTGATGTCTGAAACAGTCTGAAACGGTGAGATATAAGGGTTGGAATCTTCCGGAAGACGTGATGTAGGTGTTACTTTCGTCGCAAAGACTAGCAACTAAATCCCTATACCACTGCTGTTGGAATACGTTTTTCAGCTGGTGCATGGAAAAGAAACTTGATGCTTTCACATGTAAACTTTGCCATGTTCTATCCGCAGGGTAAGTGAGCTACACGCCCTTTCTTCTAAGCCCCCTTTCACATCCTTTTTCAAGTATGAGGTTGTTCTCAGAGTTCGATAATCCTTTCTTCCGAAAGTTGTGGCGGAGTTTCACCTTGCACAATGTAGAGTATTGCCCACATTTTATCCTCCTCTTCACCTGTCAAAAGAGGAGGAGAGACTACATCATCTGGACCCAAAAGGGGAATTAAGTTACTAAATTAGACAGCAAATGTTTGTCAAGATGACCAGCTCTTCATTGATTACGCTGAACAAAGATTAGGCTTGGCTGTCACAAATCAAACAATCTCTAGATTGATTTTTCATTTGTTTAACAGAATGCTACTCTCTTCCGGTCAAAGATATACCCGATGGATTGAGGGCACATTCCACTAGATGCTTGGCTGCTTCCTCGGCTCTAGAAAGAGGTGTGCCAGTGCAGGACTTCTGCAGAGCAGCAACCTGGTCATCCCTTCATACTTTATCAGGAGAGGAGATCAAATTTGACAAAGCTGTCCTCAATAATATCAACAAATAAGACAATTCTTGGCACCCACCTCCTAAGACAAGCTGCTTTCGGAGTCTATCAAAGATGAGGAATACATGGGATGACCCAATCCATTCGAAGAATAAGTTGCTTACCGGTGGTAACATTTGTTTGACTGGAAGTTCCTCCCACATATTCCTCATCCCCTCCCGTCCATCCCCTCTTGCTTGCCTAGGATTTCTGTGTCTTACACCTTCCTTTTTTCGCAACGTCCAGCTTGTTGCCTCCTATGACACAGCAATCAAATTAAAGGAGGAAAAAACTAGAACTGAGTTAACGGTCAGCGCGCGTGCTTCATAAACCAGCATCGACGTCATGAAGTACGCTACGCAGGCCGTACAAGACCATGACTCAACGCTACACAAACCTATTAAAAAAAAAAAAAGAATCCGAATCAAGCTGCAAGCAGACTTGAATATATAATAAAATGGGCACTACAGTGGAGGAACCTGAGGGAGTACCTTCCTTCAAAGTAAGGGCTTGAGAAATCGACTGGCGACAATTCATGTCATCATCAGGCAGTGGAGAGGTTGCATGGTATGGGTGTTTCAAACCGGAAATGAAGATATTATAGTAAGAGGAAAATGTTGGTTAGTTTAGTGTAGGTGAGGAAGAAAGAATTTCTTTTTTTCAGGCAAGTGGAGCAAGGGAACTTTAACTTACTCCAGCAATGTATAAGGAGTTTCATGGCCACCTTCAGCTGGCCTATAAGAGGAGTGACCCATGACTGGGGCATGGTTGTTAGGGGCTGAAAGAGCTAGCAGGATAGTGGTGCTCGAAGGGAGAGACAAATGCCTAGGGTGCTCAATAGATCTGGTGTGGGATGGGGAGAACTAGGAGGGAGGTCCTTACTTCTGCTAGGCATGGAGTCATGGAATACATTTTGGATGTTCAGTTAGGAATAAGAATGGTAGAGCAAAGTGAGACTGGAGGTTGATGAGGACAGAAAGTGGAGGCAGGAATGAATGTGCACCCAGTGTATTATTGTGGCAAAGCTCTGATTTCACATGTCATTACCTTATTGCATTGGGGACATAAGTAGCACTTCTGAAGCACAGTATGTAGACCAGTGCAGCATACCATGCCTGAGCAAGACCATCACAGTGGCATCATGGCCAGAGAACAGTGCATAAGGAGCATGTTAACTGGGCAGTGGAGACAGGTGCACTTCACCCAGCTGTTAGCACTTCATATAAGTGTACTGCACCTGAGGTATAGTCGTATGCTGTGCCCCAGGGCACTATAGTGTGATAAAGTCCCATGCTTGAGGCTAGAGGATCAGACTGAGGGAACACTGGGTGCTGGTGACTGCTACCCGCCCTGTTATTCGGGCCTGGAGGAGGTAGCGGGTATATCCCTCCGTCTCTCGGCTCATCCCCAGCCTCCTATTGCCCAGTCCTGGTTTCTCTTAGCCCCCATTGTAGGGCTGAAAACCTTTAACATCAGACGAACAGAGCACAAAATGTAACATACAAAGTGGTCTGCAAACCGACTACTGTGAGGATCTGTGAGCCTCAGAATAAGGCTAAAGAGGCATGGTTTCAACAAAGACAACAGAGTACATGTACCTGTTGCTGTGTCATCCGCAAACTTCACACAGACCTGCCTGCCCAGACATCCAAAGAGCAAGAATGTTCAAAAGATGAACTTCTTAAGACTTGCTACAAGAATGCGTGGCCACCCTATTACAAAACCAAGATGGCGGAAAGGGTTAAAATAACATTGCCAGCGAAGATTCAAGGCAGACTGCCTGCTGAATAACAACACATGGCCAATTTGTAGTTCACAGTGAAAAACAACCAATCATTTTACTCTTACATACCATTCATACCCCTGAAATGCCTTGTACAATTGAACTGCCCAGCCTAGCCCCACAGGGTTTTAAAAGGATAGTGACGGGGTTAAAGTATTAATGCTAGAAGTATAGTGTGAGGTAGAGTGTGGCAATACAAGAGTGCAGAGGGGGAGGCTGAGGTGGTGAAGAGAAAGGAAAGCTAGAGAAGAGCGGGAGGCAAAGAAAACAGAGCAATGGAAGGAAGATTAGATAGTGGAGCAAGGAGACTGGTGGAAGAGGAAGTGAGACCGGAGCTGGGAGTGTAGTGCAGAGGAGCGAGAATAAGGTAGAGGTCAAGAGAGAACAGCAGAGGTGGTAGAAGGGAATATGGAGAGGGTGGGAGAAAGGTGAAGGATAGAGAACTAGGAGCAGAGAAAGGCGAGACTAACAGGGAAGGTGGAGTTCCTACAAAGATTGGAGGAGTGGGGGCACAAGTAATTTGAAGAGCACATTAGGCCAAAGGAAGGAAGGACAGATACAAGGAAGAATAAGGTAGTGAGAAAGAGACACATAGGAGTGAATTGTCAGCCATTTTGTCCAGGAGGCGGGAAAGTGTAGAGGTGGATTGGAATATAAATGCTTAGAAGGAGAGAGAGCAACAGTCCAAGACCCATGACCTTAACCATATTTACTCAGCGATTCAGAACATCTGGGTCAAGATTGAAGGCATGCCTAACCGCCCAGATGAAACCAGTTGGTTTCTTGAGAAGGATAGAATAAAGCATGTTGTTCCCAGGGTCCCACATAAGTGAGAGTGTCTGATTCCTGAGCCCCTCTTGACGGCCCAAGGTACCAGGCATGATGTTTCCAGGTATTTAAGTCTGCTGGAACTACAGAACATCCCGACGAGAGCTGCCATGACAAGAAATACCCAACAATTTGCTAATAAAGGAGTGCAGGACGCTTAAAACAGCAGAGATTGTGAGTGTCTGTTTGCCAGCTGCAAGCCACAATTTATTTGGGGAGAAAATAATGGACTATGGGACATGGTCCAAAGGGAAGCTGTCAATGTTACAACTATTCCAGAAACCCACCCAGTGCACTCAGTAAAACCTATCCCTTGCTTTTACTACTGATACTGAAGCTAAATCTTGTCTTCTGAGTTATCTGCTCATCACTCGGATGTGAAAATGGTCAATGTTATATCATTACAAATTGAACACATTTTACAAAAATAACTTTTGTTATGGGACGTTATGCTATACTACTTAGGTTAGAAATAAATCTGTGTTAAAAAGAAAACTACAAATTCCCCCAAAAATCATCAGTTCACGGCCCCTTGTTCGTTTTTAAACCTGAACACCACAGCATTTGCTAGTAACAATTAGCAACATAACCATGACTCACTCCTCCCATGCACTGACATGACCATACAGATGTCATAACAGATGAGTGCAACATTTTTGTACAGGCACCTTGTTGCACTGTCTCTGTTAAGGTCAGATACAGTGTTGCATGTTTCCATAGACCTTAGTCAGTCGGCCTGCGGACGCGATCAGGGTACTGCAACTAGGGAATGGATGCAGACCATGCCTTGGGCCCAGTCCTAGCCTGTCATTGTAGCATGTCAGTACCTGTTATCATTGTAACCAGGGCCTGGTGCCCTAGGGCACTGTGCTCGAGGCTTGGCCATGGTGCAGTAGGTAGCATATTTCCGTTAATGAGTGGCTGGAAGCCTTGTCACAGGGCACCTTGGGTAGGAGTACTGTGTAGAGAGTATGGGTTATGACGTGCGAGACTGCAGGACATTTTGGCAGCCTATTCCCTGTGAACCATGGGGGGGGGGGGTACTGAATCTCAGCCTTGGTGCCTACAATGCATGGGGCCTTATTCCAGAAAACATACTGCCTGGGGTAAATCATTATTCCTCCAAATGTATCGCTCCATCATGCACAAACCCACAGTGGTATTCCAATTACACAGAACCACCGGAGGTAAATCCGTCCGGTGTTGAAAAGCTAATGTTTAAATTTCAGGGACTGGCATGTAATCCCTAATGCACAAACCATTCATTCATCATGTGTGCGTGTGTGTGCCTGCGTTTCTTTTTAATGTTCACACATGACACACTATTGGTATGGTAATAGCTAATAATTTGAAGACAAGCGAAAATGTCTTATCTTTGGTTGTATTTTATTCCCTAATGGAGATTGAAAACAGTTATACAGTTCTGGCAGCTATATTTTTAGCACTAGTGATAATTACCCCCAGCAATCTTTGCTATAGGAGGTAACATGGCAGAGTAGGTTTTCCTGGCAGACAGTATTCTCCTCTTCAGTAATGGCCAGAAGCCAGGCCAAGCCAACAATGCACTCCAGAGTACTGTGCTCTGGGCTTGGTCTTCAACCATGCAACATGTGCAGTCGTCATAAGTCAGGGCCCAGGTCATGCTGTCCACGCACTAAAGCCATGGGTATTGCTTTTGTAGCATGATCTCAGGTAATGATTCTGGTGTGTTACCTGCAGCATATGGCATATGGCACCAGTGCTACATGATCAGAGGTTGTCATTACAAGGCCCATACATGTATAGTAATGCTAGTTACATGCTTACCTAAAGTCCATTGCAAAATTATAAATTCCTTGAAGATATCTGCTGCTGAAAGTACATAAAGTTTTATGCAACCCACCGAAATCTACCCCCCTTCAGCTCTGATCACCTATTTATTTATTTTAACTTTTATACCGAGCCACATGCCCGCAGGCCTCAGGGCGCACGTGATGTCAATCATTATCAAACCTGGACAGGATACAGAGTACAGTGTTATATTGGCAGGTCGTATGACAAAGTCTAATTAGGAAACTCCCTGTAGGACTCCAGGGGGAATCTGTGGAACAGGGAGATCCATCCGGAGTGTGATGTGTGTGCTACCTTGAGGCAGTGAATGGTGGATTCCCCGAAGGCCCTTCATATAGCCGAGACGTACCTGTGACATGAGATCAGCATTAGAGGTTCTGCAGTGTGTACACCCTTAAGAGAGGTCGGTAGGTTCCCTTATTCACATATGACACAAACCCTTACAGGTTGGCTATTTACATCATGGTTAGAGATGGAATATGAATATTTGCTGCGAACCAGCCCTCAGACACTGGAGACCAGAACAAGAGATAGAAATCTGCCCCAAGAGGGACATCTGTAGCTGAAGAGTAAGAATTTCTTAGCCTGGCGATTACCCATAGCATGGGGAATAAATTATTGATGATAGAAGTGTGTTGAAGCTATTATTGTGGCACAGGAAGCTGGTCGATGGCTAGAGGGTGAGATGATCTAGCCCTGACACGAACCTTAAGCAAGTGGGGAGAAATACTTGCGGATAAGAATATGTTGAAGTTATAGTTATGAGCCAGGTGGGTGACTCGTGGATAGAAGGTGAAAATATCTAGACGGGGCATGCACCCTAAGCAAGTGAGACGTTTTCCTGCCGGTAAGAGATTGGTAAAAAACTAGGTGGAGAAATAAATCCCTGAGACCAAACGCAAGAAAACCAGGCGCCATTTCCCGGAAGTGGACCTTTTCAGATCATTAACTACGGAATCCTTGAGGAAGAACAATGTCTCAATGTTAGGGACACTTTCAGTTGACCCAGCCTTAAATGTGTACTAAGGGGACCTCTATGATTTCAAGTATCATTTCTGTTGGACGCATAAGCATTTTCCAAACCCATTCTGCACCAAAGTTTATAAACGTTTTGCACATTGACCTCTGAGTTGAGTGCTCTGTTGTTTCTTATGTGACAACTCCTGCGCGTTTTTGCTTTGCCACTTTCAGTTAGGGTGAGAATTCAATAACCTGCTGTGTCTGCAATCCCAGCGGGATTGCGTTTTCATGCTAAGTGATAGAGGGTTTCCAAAAATGTACATACACTTGTCCCTGGAGGCTCATCAACCATCTGCATAATGTCTAACTTTTATTTTAAATGCTGACAAAATGCATGCCTCTTGTGCATGCCTTGGCTCCCCCGTGTACTCGGGCATACAATAGAGGCATGAATTGTCCTCATTCATACATTTCTCTTAGTAGCAATGTCCGCTGATATGGGTTTGAAGCCAGACTAATACTTTTTACTAGTCAATTAAGCAAGTGAGATGTCAATGGAAAACTTAATCTTAAAGAAAACACGATAATCTAGAAAGCACAATATGCACACAAAACGAGTAATGAGTAGATTATACAATGTTTGGTTGAAGGCTATTTAGTCTAACTACGTGGTGGAGTTTGTGGGTCATACACAGTGAGCATCAGTAAGAAGAGTTCTGCGTTTCCATTGTTTGAAGAACACTGCCCCTGCTCAGTAATCCTGAAATTCCCCATCCATATCATAATGTGTAGAGAAACACACATGAACGTAATCATGAGAGATGCCCACTAAACAAATCAATAAAATAATGTGTAGAACGAGATACACTCTTGATCATAAACATGAGCGACGCCCTCTAAAAACATTTTTGTATGTGTTTTTTCATTGTTTCTGTAGCATTTCCTAATGTCCATGTTGTGTCTCCTACATGGTTGCCATTTGTCATGGAAATTGAGGTATTTGTATTTTTTTATATTTGTATTTATTTATTTGTAGAGCGCTCCCGGCCCTGAGGCAGCTGGGCGCATTTCTTACAGCTCTTAAAGCTCTCAAGGCAGTACAGTTACACACGATTATACAATTCAATGACAAATGAAATAGGTTACAACAAGAGTAGGCAGGACACAGTATTGAGTGCAAACAAATAACAAAAGGGCGTAGCCGCAGCCACGGCCATACTAGTGAGAGCCATGAGAATGCTGACTGTTAAAATCAAGTTCATGCAGCCAGAGTGTAGATTTTCTATTGAAAGTAGGGAAGGAGGATTCAGACCTAATGGACGGCGGAAGCGTGTTCCATAGCTTTGCCGCCTGGACAGGAAAGCTGGATCCCCCTGAATTCTGTAGCTTTAATCTAGGGATAGACATAGTGTGGACTTGGGCCAATCTTAGGGGCCTTGTTGAGGTGTGTGGCAGAAGTCTGTTGGAGAGGTATGCAGGGGCGAGATTGGCTCTGGCTTTGTGTGTTAAGGCAAGTGTTTTGAGGGTAATTCTGTGCCGAACAGATAGCCAATTAAGGTTGGGTCTTGTGTCAGATATGTGTAACTTCTTCGGGATGTTGAGGGCGGCCCTGATAGCATTATTCGGTGTCACTTGTAGCTTGTTAATGTTTCTGAGGCTAGCCCCTAGAAAGAGAGCGTTGCAATAATTGATCTTTGACATAACTAGCGTTCTGGCCAGGGTGATACAGTTGGGTGTCGTAAGGAATGTCCTACAGGCAATAATTAACTTGCAGGTATAGGCAGATGCTGCTACCATGGCGTTTGTCTGGTGAAGGATAATGTATCATCTAGGTAAATACCGAGAGTTTTAGTGTTATTGGAGGCCATGATGATGTTGCCATCAATAATGAAGGATTTGAATGAAGGGTCGAGTTTGTTCAGTCTGGAGTGGGAACCGAGTATTAGTATCTCGGTTTTCTCATCGTTTAGACCGAGTCCATGGTTCGCCATCCAGGCTTGGATCACTGAGCAGATTCCATTAAGGGCTTTTGTTTCTGCAGTGCGGTCTCCTGTGATGGGGTAAGTATCTGGGTGTCAACGGCGTAGTTAGTATACGAGACACCCATGTAATCAAGAATATCGAATAAAGGCTTAGTAAAGACATTATAGAGTGTAGGGGAGACGCATGATCCTTGAGGGACCCCACAGAGTACTAGAGAAGGTTCAGCAGAGGCTCAAGGCGAGAAAACTCTCATGGTTCTGTTAGCAAGGAAAGACCTAAGCCAAGAGGTAGCAGAGTCTGAGAAGTGTGCAGCTGTTTTTAGGTGTTGGCACAGTATTTGATGGTTGACGAGATCGAAGGCCGCCGATAGGTCGAGCAGTAGTAGGAGTGCAAGTTGGTCCTTGTATTTTATATCTTGTATTTGGGTTACAAGGTCAATTAAGGCAGTTTCCGTGCCATGTCTGGGGTGGAAACTAGATTACCTGAGGCCCAGGAGGTTATTAGTTTCTAGATATGCTTGAATTTGTAAATAGGCGGCGCGGTCCAATATTTTTAGTAGAAAGGGCACCGTCGTGATAGGTCTGTAATTCGAAGGGTTGCTGGGGTCGAGTGAAGATTTTTTGATGAGTGGAATGACCCAAGCAGCTTTTAAATTGTCGGAACCCGTACCTCTTTTAAAGGAGGCATTGATAAGGTTGGTAATGAAAGGTGCAGCCGCTTTAATGACTGGAGCGGGGCAGGCGTTGCCTTAACAATTAGACAGTTCTAGCTACCTAATGATATTTACCACTTCCCAGGTGTCTAAAGTTGAGAAGCTGAATGGTTTGATTGAAGGTTCGGGACCGGTATTGTTGGGGGTGGGTATCTTGTGATAAGGGTCAGTCAGCAGGTATTGTTTTTTTAAGTTAATTTTGGTTTGGAGCATCAATATTTTATCTAGGAGAGCCTTCTGGATGTTAGTACAAAATGCAGCATCTGTGATACAATTGTCGGTAGGGGAGATGGGTGATTCAAGTTCTTTAAGAATCTTGAACAATTCTTTTGTATTCGATTCTGCTAGCGTGATGCGTTCATTGTAGTTATTTTTTAGCTTGTATGATAGCTTCTTTGTAGTTGGAGGAAGCAGTACTCAGCGTAGTTTTGTTATTAAGTGTTTGGCAGTTTTTCCAAAGTGCTTCTGCAATTCTTTTGGTTTCGCGCAGTTCTCTCAAATGGGGTGTGTACCAGGAATTAAGATGGCAACGTGGTTTAGATTTACGCATTTTTAGCGGGGCAATGATATTTAATACTTTCAGGATGGCATGAGTGTAGTGTATTGTTGAGAAGGGGGAGAATGAGAGGGAGCAATTTATCTGTTGTGATGTTTTTCTTATTACGAGTGAGGGTCGCCGGTGCAGTGTTCACCGTAGGACTGTGTGGAGTAGCGTTAATGGCGAAGGTTATTTTGTAATGATCTGACCAGATACATGGTGTGATGGTTATCAGGTTAGTACTACAGTTAAGGTCTGCAAGCCAATCTAAGGTTCTCCCTTTGATATGAGTCGGTTCATGAATGTGGTGGGTGTAACCTAGATCTGAGAGCGTGCTGGCTAGGTCAGTGGTGTTAGTGTCTCCTGGGTCGTTAAGGCCAAGGTTGAAATCGCCCAGTATTATACTTTGTGAGTTAGGTTTGGCATTATTAGTACGGAGTGACACAATGACCTCAGAGAAGGTTGATGTAGGACCGGGTGGTCGGTAAATTATATGTACTGTGACCGTCTGATTGGAAGATAGTGTTAGTTTGAAAGATAGTGATTCACCGGATGAGATCTGGGAGTTAGGAATGGCTCTGATGAAGTGAGTTCTTGAAAATGACGGCATTTCCTCCAGCTTTCACTTGGACTGTATTTCTATCACATCTGATTATAGAATAATTGGCTGGGATGGCTAGGGACAATGAAGGTGTTGCAGAATTAATACTGGCAGCCCAAACCTTGCAGCCATCACCTCTTTTGTTTTGTCTAAGGCATCCCTTAAAGACCCAGACACTTTTTATGTAGTTTTATTGGTGGCAATTACAAAATTGGGCCACCTCAAAGAAATTTGAGCCCAAATAAGGGTATCCCTGAGAAGTGAAACCCTTAATCTTACATGCTTTTGAGAACACCCCTACCAAAAGGAAAGGATCTAACAACTGGGATCTTTATCCCCTAAACTAGATAACTTTCCCAGTGTTCCCCTCTGTCCTGTTGGCAAGGTCCTGTGATTGCTAGGGATTAAGCCAAAAGGTTGGCGGTAAGGTTTCAAGCACAAATAAGATAACGATAAATGCCTCTTTCAGGTTTTTGGAATCAGTCTTTAAATATTTGGCCTCATCACTTCGTGGCCCTCCCTGGTAGGACATTTCAGCTCATATTCAGTAATAGTTCAGGAGATCAAGAGCCCTCTCGCTTCTTTCTTGGCCATATAGTCTAAAGGTGTCTATCATCCATTGCTGGTCCCGATGGACTGTTGAGGTTCAGAGAAAGGAGTAAGGCAACAGGTGAAAGAATGCAAAAGTGAGGCCGGTGGAGGGTAGTAGAGGAGCAGCATCTGGAGGAAAGATGGAACAAAGAGAGCGAGAAATGGAAAGAGGAAAGGAGGTAAGCACACAACACTGTTACAGAAATCATTGGCAAGGAGACTGCATGGGACAGAAAAGGCTTGGATTAAAGAGGTGAGGGAAAGACTACCCAAACAGTGTGGGGCATCAAGTCGAGATGGAGTAGTATCTGAGGAGACAGCAGCAGGGATGGCAGGAGTCATTGCTGGGGTCCAGTCTTAAGAGGCACCTGCCTCATAGGCAACAGTTCAGCTCACACATTAAAGAGTATTTTAGGGTCTGCCAAAACCACTGCGATATCGGAGCCTCATCGTACGGAGGCCCAGGGAGGCCTGTCGCAGCGTCATTTCATCTTTGGAACCCTCAAAAAAGAACCAGGGTTCCCTCTACCTCTTAAGGGTGCATTACCCACCTGGAACTTCCACATCCTGACCAAGCAACAACAGATCCATCTTTCAGCCAAGACCAGAAAAGTGCATTGGGGCACGTGGAATCCTAGAGACCAGCAAGAACCAGAGGTGAAGGGAAGAGAGGAAGGGGTTCACAGAATGTGGGCCTAAACAACCTCGCATTGCTTTCATGTGATTTCTTTGATTGCCCGCAGTTCATAAAATCAGTCCATGCAAAACTGTTGGCCTACTTTTGTTGTGAAATGAGCACCGTAGAACCTACCTTTCAGAGTCTTGAGTTGTCTGTTCACCCCTCAGCCATGACACTGCACATTCAGAGACCTGAAAAAATGAGGACAATAAACCAGGAAATCTATACGAGTATCGTGGCTCAATTAAGCGCTAACCTCTGTGTGCATACAGCAGTCACACAAATTCATCCAGGAGCTACAGACACTAATATAAAGTGTGGATGAAGAACATTTCACAAGCGTTCAAAAGTTGCTGCCTATTTCCTTGGCTGAACTTTGAATCTAAACAACACTGAATTTACAGCAAAAAGAGGGACACATTCGAAAACCCTATTCATTTTTTTCTACAGATAGAAAATGGAAAGTCATGCAGTGGGATGTGCTGAGCAAATGGCACTGACTTTTAGAAAGTAAAACTGTTATGGGCTGGAAGGTAACCTTACTATGATTTTCACAGATGTCCTTGCCTGATCAGTACTACGTCAGTGAACAGTAGCAGGCAATGTGTCCCATTAAATGAAAATTTGAGGTATTTCAAGTTTAACAAGTTGTAGGAAGGTATTGTTTGTAAATGTGTACATTAAGTGGCTGAAGGCACACTTTTAAGTCATTTCTGTTACACCACACGCATTCACGAGGGCGTGTTCTGGGGGGGAGGAGCAATTGGCAGAGAGTGGGAATAACCATAGGGATTAGCATGTCCATAGGTGGTAAATGAATTAATGAAAAGCCAAACACCCACATGCTCCGTCCCTTTTCATATCCCATCTCCCTCCTAGCTGTACTCCTAAGCAGATAGTTCTGACGTATAGCTTGTCCAAGAATGCTGTCTAATAGCCAAGACTAAAAAAGAAAGACATACTTGTTCTGCGAGTCTTTGTTAGCAAAGCATCACTAAATGATGTTTCTGTTCAGTGCACCATTATGATCTCCCACTTGTCAATGGTTAGGTATTAAGCCAGCATTGTACTGACAGCTCTTTATTTCTGCTCACAAATGACTGTAAATTGCTATTGAGGAAGCCTGGGCAGGCACAGTTTGAATCATATTCATGACTATTTGGAGCTCTGTTGGAAAATATAACCCAGAGACTCTCTTGCTGCTAAGATGAGCGCAACATCTCATAATATGGTTTCTTGTATGAATGTATAATTCTCCATCCGTGTCATCTCATTTAGGGAAGCAAGTGAACAGGAAGATTGGCTGTCATCTTCAGCGAACTTTGGCGTGGAATTTGAGACCGATGGTGATGATGAAGAGCAGTCTCGCCAAGACAAGAAAAATGTTATGTCACTTTCTTGACCAACAGACATTTCACTTATATTTATATTTCCTTGATTATTAAATAACTACATCACTGATGTTATTAATTGTTGTGCGGACTTAATTTAGTGACTGATAGATACATTCCAGTCTTAATTTTACAGGCTGCAAACTTTATTTCCAACTGCTTTACTCAAAAGCTGCCAAACTATTCTGAATGCGGTATTTATACAAATATTAGTATAATAGTAGCCATTGACGTTAGTGATTTTGAAATGAGCCTGTCTCCATATGCAGCCAAGAGCTGCAGGTGCATATGGTTTGTAAATGCCTTACTTTACAAAAGATGCAAGGGAACCCCAACAGCTGCAGGCATGGCAAATAATCCACCACACTTCAACAGCACCTTCCTCAACGAACAGTAAGAGAACACATTCTGGTGATGAAATAAAGAGCTCAGTTGAACAACAAGGTCGAGATTTCTTTGGCTGCATACATGAATTGTAATAGAAACATATTGCATTACAAAGCTTTTGCTCTGCCTTCTTCCCTGCACAATTATCTATCCTGTATTGTGAAAAGTCTGTTTTCCTGAACATTTTCACTTTGATTTACCCAATAAAATGTAAAGAAATCATAACCAGCAACTAATTCAATTGTTCAATTTTATTTGACAGTGTTCGTGTTCATTCTTTGCTGCTTTTCATACTTTTCTCATTGAAGTTGCCACATTTTGCAACTTTACTGTTTCAGACCATTGTAACGGAGGGCATGTTGTTTGTTACTATCCCCTTAGTATAGTGGTACATAAAAACTAATTAGCCATTTTACAATCACGCCTTTAAATTATGTATTGTTGTCGAAAAAAAATGACCAAGCTAATCGCATGAGCCAAAGTATTTTTGCTCTGCACATTATACACCATATTTAATGCATCACAAGGTTGGTTTAGAATATAATCCTTAAATCATCAAGATGGTAACTCCTAATTAAGCAATAAACCCAGGTGTGCATTAGCAGGCAGATGATGGCCCAGGGCCCGTTTTACAGGCCCGAGTGAACGTGGGCCATGACACCATTACTTCACTGATAATGCTTGCCCAAATAGGGGTTTATTGCTATTACCATCCCCAGCATGCTTTCCAGGGTGCTAATAGCTTCTTATTTTGAGGGGAAAGTTGAGAATCGGCGTGGTTTCCCTTTCTCCACTTAAAAAGAAACGTACGAAACAAAATGGCCACCGTGGACATAGGGAGAAGGGAACCATATGTAGTTTTAATGGCGGCCACAGAGGTCAAGAACAGCAAGTGTTTATTAATTTACATTTATAAAGCGCACAACTGCCCTGAGGCATCGTGGCGTTGTTACAGCAAATTCACTTAGTACCAGATAAACAAGGTACAACTCTCAGATACAAATTCAAATACAGTTTAGACAGCATTCCTGTTCCGCGGTTACAATGGAACAATAAAGTGGATGTAGATTATTTGAATAGTATGGTTTTCAGTGTCTTTCTGAAGGCTATGAGGGATGTTTCTTGCCCAAGTCTGGGTGGTAGTGAGTTCCATGCTAGCACTTCGAAGCTGGCGCCGCCTGCTTTGGCTCTGTTGTATGTAGGAATTGTGAGTTGGTGAGAATATAGGTCGCGCTTGGGTCTGAGTGATTGAGCTAGATGTATGCATTCCTCGAGCGGCGAGGTACACAGCGTCCGCCGGTTAGTGGGGTTGGGGCAGGGAAGGGGATCAATGGTGGAAATGGTGAGGGAGCTGTGGAAGGGAATGCGGGGCAGCCATGGCTTACCTGCCTACTAGGGAAGTTGGCCATCTCCAGCTAATGAGGAGGCTCAGAACTCATCAAAGACCATCAAGGAAAGCCTGCCTCCGATATCCCTGATTGACTGAGAGGCCCCATGGCACCCACCTCCTATATCTTATTATGAAACTAAAGAGGAGCTGGGCAAGATTGAAAAATGTTGTGTTTTAATACATTCTCAAAACCTATGCTTTTAGGTATCTGGTTTCGCTCCTAATTTTCAAATTCATTTTTGCAATATGAGAACATGGGTTCAGATCATCATAAGTTAGGCTTTTCTTAAATTGTTTATTTTATGTTCTTATTTCTTGAACCAGTATCAGCTATCACAAGTAAATGACAGTCAAGGAGTGCACATAAATGACCATAAATAGCACAATCAAGGGGACATGCACCTGCTCTAGTTCCTCTATGTGAACATTGCGTGTCAAAGTTTGGCAACACATCTCTCAAGTCCATAGGCCCATTGGTACTTGGCAAGAGTGCAGTAGATTGCACATCATGTCCTCTACCTGCTAAATAAAGATAACAATGGTGGCCATTGTGAGTGTGAGAAGTAATACTGTCACAGGTTTCGTGTTTTCTCACCTGTTTATGTTGCCTTGCGGGATCCTTCGCCAGGGCTTTCTTCCCTGCTGTTCGGGTCTTGTATAAGCCCGCTCGGCCATCGTCGGATTCCAGGATTCGTTCAGCTTCTTCGTCCGGGATCAAGGAAACTCCAGGAAGACCAGGAAGGAAGAGTGCACACGGGGGAGGTGTGCGTGGATCACGGAACGAACAGGTACAAGGAAAGGGAAGGGGAAGGAAAGTGTCCGGGAATTAGATCAGCAACTCGGTTCCAGGAGCACAACGCAACACACGTCTAGCCTCAGCTAACGATAGCGTTGAGACGCGCGGAGCCGCAGGGGCGTGGGTAATTTATGGAACGTGCTGCATGGACGTAAAGGTCAATAGACCGCGTTCTGCAAATACGGCCATGTTGGTTGTACTACAGCGAGTAACCCCCGACGTGCCAGGGACCAGCAGGACCAAAAGGGGCATGATCGATGGATCATGACAGCATGCCCCCTTCTAAAACTCGTTCCACCGGGTTTGCCTGGATGTATTAGATGAAATTTTCTGAGCAATCTGGGGGAGTTTAGGTTTGAGACTGGTTCCCAGGTACGTTCACTGGGTGGATAGCCCTTCCATTCCACCAGGTATTGAAGTTGTCCTCGTCTATATCTGGAGTCACATATTCGAGACACTTCATATTCTAGCTGGTCATTGACAACCACCGGACTGGGCCTACGATTATTCTGGGTGGTTTGGATGTAAGGCTTCAATAGAGATTTGTGAAAAACTGGATGGATTTTCTTCCAGGAGTCTGGTAGCTTAAGTCGAAAGGCCACAGGGTTAATGACTTCTTTTATAGGAAAGAGCCCATAATATTGAGGAACCAACTTATTCGGTCGGAGATGTCGGGGCAGTAGCTTCGAGGATAGCCATACTTTATCCCCAATGGTGTAAGAAGGCCCTGGCCTTCTCCTCGAATCTGCATAGTGCTTAGTTTGGATCTGTGCTCTTTCTAGATGTTCCTTGGCTTCTCTCTGTACATTGATGAGTGTTTCAATCCAGGAATCGACTGTTGGAACTGGTTTAGGACGCGGAAGGACGGAAGGTAGTACCGCAGGGTGGTTTTAACGGCCGAATGGTCCGAGTTGTTGCAGGAAAATTCTGCCACTGGTATCAGAAGCGACCAATCGTCCTGGACCTTAGTAGAAAAACAACGAAGGTATTGTTCAAGGGTTTGATTCACTTGTTCTGTGACTCCATTGGTTTGGGGATGATATCCTGAGGAGAGGGCTCGTTGGATTCCTAGTATCTTGCAGAGGTGTTTCCAAAATTGAGAGATATACTGTGGTCCTCTGTCCGATATAATCTTGGAAGGAAGTCCATGCAGTCGGAAGATGTGTTCCAGGAAGATTCCAGCAAGTTCTGACGAGGATGGTAACTTATACAAAGGTGTAAAATGGGCCATATGAGTGAACAAGTCAATGGTGACCATGATAGTGGTGTACCCTCTGGATGGCGGTAATTCTACAATAAAATCTGCAGCGATGACTTCCCAAGGTCTTGTTGATGGAGTAGGCTGTAATAAGAGTCCTGCTGGTTTCTGTTTGTCATGTGTGTTTTGATTACAGACAGAACAAGATTGCACGTACAGTTGAACGTCAGCCTTCATTCTACAGGTTGCATGATAGTGCAGGATTCGCAAGGAATATGGTGTTTAAGAACCCATTCTTGGTCTATGAAAAATCTCATAGCTCCACAGTCCACCAGTGCCAGGATGGGATGCATTTCCTTCTTGGATGGCGATAAGAAGGCCTGTAAAAGGATGGAATTGATGTGGAGCAGGCATCTCTCTCCCGAAACTGTGCTCCATTTAGCATCTGGAGCTGGCGTTTCCCAAGCGCCGTGGGGGGGGCTATTGGGCACTCTCTTACTAAATGTTTGTCTGATGTACAATACATACACAACCCGGTATGGATCCTACGCATTCCTTCTTGGGAGGATATGGGTCCACGGAATGCCCCTAGCTGCATAGGTTCAGGCTCATTACTTGAAGTGGAAATACCTTCGGGGTTCGAGGGTATCCCAATGGGGCTCTTCTGGAGTGGCGACTTGCTTTTCTTTTTCTCTGCCTTTCTCTCCTAAATGCGAAAGTCAATCTGCACGGCAAGATCCATTAGGGCCTGATAAGATCTTGGGCGCGCCACTCTGGCTAGTTCATCCTTGATGTCTTCGTTTAGCCCTCTTCGAAATAGGGCAAAACAAGCCTCAGGGGACCCATCCTCCTCTTTAGCCAGCTGTTTGAAGCATGTGACATACGTAAGCATATCCTGGGTTCCTTGTTGAAAGTCGAGTAGACGTTCCTGGGCACTGTAGACCTGCTCTGGGCGGTCAAACATGGTTTTAAGGGCCTGTATGAAGCCATCGTAATCATCCAGGAGAGAATCCCCAGAGTTAACCAGTGGGGTGGCCCAGGTCAAGGCATTGCCGGAAAGATGCAAAATAATAAAGCCCACCTTAGCCCTGGGCGTAGAAAAATAATAAGGCTTGAAAGCAAAGTGGACCAAACATGAGTCAAGGAATCCACGAAGACTCTTTGCGGAACCATCATATTTATCAACAACGCCACCCAGTATTACACTCTCTTTCGTAGTGGATTCACGGGACAACACCAATTGCTTTAAGGAAGCGTTCTCTGCCTTTAAATTTTGCACTTCGGTGGTCAGCTCTTGAATGCCACGCATTAGGTCCTGGATGGCCGCTTCCATGTCTGTGTCGAATTCAGTCAGGTGGCGTCTCAATCTGTCACAGGTTTCGTGTTTTCTCACCTGTTTATGTTGCCTTGCGGGATCCTTCGCCAGCGTTTTCTTCCATGCTGTTCGGGTCTTGTATAAGCTCGCTCAGCCGTCGTCGGATTCCAGGATTCATTCAGCTTCTTCGTCCGGGATCAAGGAAACTCCAGGAAGACCAGGAAGGAAGAGTGCACACGGGGGAGGTGTGCGTGGATCACGGAAAGAACAGGTACAAGGAAAGGGAAGGAGAAGGAGAGGGTCCGGGAATTAGATCAGCAACTCAGTTCCAGGAGCACAACGCGACGCACGTCTAGCCTCATCTAACGATAGCGTTGAGACGCGCGGAGCCGCAGGGGCGTGGTTAATTTATGGAACGTGCTGCATGGACATAAAGGTCGATAGACCGCGTTCTGCGAATACGGCCATGTTGGGTGTACTACAGCGAGTAACCCCCGATGTGCCAGGGACCAAGAAGACCAAAAGGGGCGTGATCGGTGGATCATGACAAATACTCCCAGTGAGCTCAGGCTGAGGCTCCACTACACTGCCATGTAATACCCCTTTTTTGGATAGGGGGTGCAGAAAATTCCTTTAGATCCTAACCCAGAGACAATTAAAGTACAGCGTTTCCCAATTAAAAGCTGATGGCCTGGATTTTTAGGCGATGATGAGCACCCCATGCCACACAGATTGAGATGGTGGCTTGTAGAGACCCAGTAAAAACAAAACTGAGCGGAGTGCGCTGCTACTGGCTGTCCTGGGTGGAGATCCACTCTTGGACATGTAGCACGTGCATGAAGGTCTAATATGGGCACGTTGACTCATTGAATCAGCGAGCTTGCTCTGGTGGCACCCAGAGCTGAGATCCACCCACTTTTCAGCCTGCCACTCCGTGAAGGCCCTTTAGAGGCAGCTGAACAGGCATATGCCTCCCACATCAATGTGAGCATCCACCAGGGAGAAGAGATGAGGTCTGTGATTCAGGGATGAGATGCCAGAAGAAGCCACCCCAGCCCACCCACCCACCCTCCCTTCCCATAGCAACCAGACACCAACCAGAACCAGCGTCAGCCACTAACCAGGCCAGCGCTGACGTGCTGAAAATAGCTCCCAAGTGATTTTCTGCTTTCTTTCCTTTGCATTAGAAGCATCCCCTCAGAGAGAGATAAAGTGGGTGGGAGTGAGCATACGTCATTTCAAGTGTTGTTGGCATATGAGCCCACCCTTACCCCTTTTGAGCCCGTTTTATGAACTCAATTGTATATGTACTTATCCATCGATTACCATACTTTGCAAGTTACCGTAATTCTCAAGAGTGCTGCTGGATAATATAATGTCCACTCTCCCAGTAAGCCTGATGCCTTTCAGTGGACTGACCCTCCCAGCAAGTCTTCGGCATCCACCAAGAAAAAGTTAATCTCCTTGACTTAAATGGGATATATATCCACAAACATACTGTGCCAACTTTGATCCAGTGTCCTTACATTCGAAATAATGTTTGTTTGTTTTCTTGAGCACAGCTGCCCCAGCAGTTCTGGACCTCTTATTGGGAAAATTCTTGGAGGAAGCTTTACAAACGAAGACACTAAATTATACTATTGAGTGGGGGAAAGATCGTGGGGGGGGATAAGGGGGGCGTCGAACTGCCCACGAACTTGGTAGTACTGCAGTTGCAGGAAGCTGCGGAAATATAGCAGAATAATGCTTCCAACGCAGATGAAGGACTTTTTGGGTGCCTTCAAAAGAGTCTGGCATTTTCAGGGTTAACCACAGCTCCCCATCCCTTTGGAGGTAGATGACATTCAATCAAGAGTGCAGGCAGAAGCATCCTTTGTGCAGGGCGGAAACCAGAGGGAGCTGACAGGAGTCACCTCTTTGCTCTTCACTATATCACTGAGCAACACATGGGGGAGGAGCAACTCGTGCCTTCAACTCCATTTTTTATAGCTTCCACCCCATTACCCCTAAAGATCACTACCATCTCTCACCAGATTCATCAGACTGTCTTCTCCCCAGATCTTAGACAGCCATCCCCGTAGGTCCCTTGTATGCACTAGGTGTCCTGTACTCGGGGGTCACTGGCGAGAGGGCATCAGTTCCACTCTTTGCTTTCATTGTGGACCAAATCTGACAGGACAGCCTGGTTCCGCAAGATACATCCTTGTCTTGGCCTCCTGGGAACTGCAGTTCATTCCAAATAGGTAGAACCCCCAATGATTGACAAAAACGACTGGGGTATGACCCTCAGAGTTTACTGCACACACATTTACTGCAGTGCTGTTATGATATAGAAAACGAATGCAAAGAAATTCTTCAAGATAAAATCTTCATTCAAACATGGTCATTAATATTGCTGTTTTGATAATGGGCAAAAATCATTTATTATGAGTACAAGCAGATTGCAGAGGCCAATGCATTTCTAAAAACACACACACACACACACTCTCTCTCTCTCTCTCTCTCTCTTTCTCTCTCTCTCTTTCTCTCTTTCTCTCTCTCTCTCTCTCTCCCCCCCCCCTTCATGTGTGTCTACTTGGTGGGGTTCACCTCAGTGCTGTTGTGCCAATACTTCTGTGCAGCTGTTCCGCACAGAAGAATGGATCCAGCTCTGTATGCCCTGCATTTGCGGTAGGACATACATAGACTGTTGGCCCTTCTCCCTCAGGCACATGCAAAATAGAGAAGGTCGGGCTGGATAATTTCACTGCATGTTTTACCCGCCTCCAAAGCCATCTAGTTTTGATGAGTAAGTGGTTCATAACCTATGGGTCTTACCTATGAGACGGGCCCTAAGGTCTTATGGTCCGTTGTTCGCAGACAACTGCCTCAGCCAGTGGTGTGAATGCACTTCTTGGCGAGAGTGGCATGCATCTACCTTCTATGGGGAAATCGCCCCTCACAGCACCTCGCTTGGGTCTGTCTCTGGTTCTACACTGTAAACGAAGGGATCACACAGCCTCTTGCCCCTGACCCTGGGACCTCCTCTATAAGGACTCCTGAGCTAGTTATTGTACTGGGGATGAACCCTTGCATGCTCCATTGCCCTTCTTATTGAATATCTCTTGGCAAACCCTGCACTTTTTGGTCTCATAAAGGAGCAATGCCCCGGTAGCAGAGGGATGTATCTCTTCTGGGCTATGTTTAGGGGACTGCTCAATCTTCCTGTGACTTCTCCCATGTTTCAGACTTTGGGGCACTTGTTGATATTTAGATGTAGGTCTCTATCTTTTCCCTGTTTATCTTGATCCTACTCTTCAGAGTACCCCCAGGAGTTTTCTTGTGGCTGTGGATTTTGTCAGGTCATCCCTCATGGGCATTGTGGTGGTCAGATTACTTTTCGGAGAATATTCCTTGCATTCCCATCTTCCAAACTAACTGGTTCCTTAACACCAGTACCTCTATAAATTCCCCCTCTACAACCTGAGGCAGTCACCTAAAAAAGCCAGATCTCTCAACATACGGCTCCTGAGTCTCAAGTGGTCCACCAGAGTACTTCTTAAGCATAGATCTACCTCTGATGGGGCTTTACATCTACCAGGGTCTCCATGCCCTTTAGGGACAACTTTCTCCTAATGTTGGTCCCTCAGTAGTATTCAGTTATGCACTGTGCCCGTAATGCATCCTCCAGAATGGAGCCCCACCAAACAATAGCCACCCATGGTTGGGACCTAGTGCAGTGAGGGGTTACAACAGGGAGTTTACTTGTGTGATCCTACCACCGTTCTGACTAGATTTCCCAGGGGCTCATACTTTTATAATGGAATGTTACTCACCTATATACACCTACATTTCCTTGTCCTGAGTAGCCGTCTGATAAGCTAGCTCAGTTCTCTTCGCTGTCTTGCTTGGGGAACCATTTTCTCCTTACTTAACTTTTTCATGGCTGAGACTTTCCAATCTAGCAAGTATCCCATTTCATGAAGTCTGCAACGTTATTTTATTTTAGTGAACTGAGCTGCAGGAGCAGTCTAGAAACACATGCCTCTCACTGCCACCAGCGTGACAAAGTCCTATTCTGGCGAGAAGAAATACAATGGGAAGCACTTGCTTCTGTGTCTTAGGCTCAAGCGTGTGTACCCCACTGTAGTCCAGAGGTGTTTCAGTCATGAATATAAACCGACGAAAGAAGATGCTTTACCTCATTCGTCTTAGTTTGAGCCGTGGCTGAGGACAGAGATAGGCCAGCATCAGAAGATTACAAGCAACAATATGGTGAATGCTAATTTGAAAGTATTGTTCGAGCAAAGCTACATATAAATAGCAGTCTTTAATAAAACATACAGAATACATAAAAACATGAACCATGCACCTATACAATGGAAAACAACTTGGAATGACAGGAATTCCAGAAATTGGCAATTGATTTAAAAATGCAAAACATAAAAATGTTATTTTAAATATCTTAGGCCAGGAGAGAGATTGAGGTCCTACAACTTATCTAGTTACCAAGGGTGTAAGAGTGCCTTTGGTTATTTGGAATGACACCTAGCCCACAGTTCATTCTCTGCATGTATCTCTTTGTTGCTGGCTCAAAAGTATAATGCCTGTCTGAGGGGTGCATCTCTTGGGTCAAGCCTCTGTTTCATGGTTTGGAATTTGATTTCATGGTACTCGATTAACATGGTGTATATCTTTGAATTGAAGGTTTGACTGTATCGATTGGCAACCCAATTTGGGGTAAAGTTGAATGTTTGGTTCAGTTGTCTCAAGGTTGGCTTCAGAAACCGAAATGGTGTATACGCAGCATGGATTACTTTGTAGAAGATGTGCTTGACTGATTCGATGAGGGCTCAAAGACTGAGGTGGTGGTCCGTTCCATGAAGTCATCTCTTTATCCAATTATTATTCCAAGGCATACTTCAACGTCTTGAAACTAGCCTGGTGCCATTTTTAATTCTCATTTGGAGTTTGGCTCACATTCTTCCAGCTGGGAACCAAGTTTGTTAAAGGAAGGGTCTCTCTTGCTCCTCCGATCAGTTGCCTTCACCCCTATCGAGTGGTACTTTTATATCAATGCCTGCAGCCAATAAGTTTCAGAACGTGATTCTCCCACTCTATTTATGTTAATCTTAGCATGGGGTTGGTGACTTTCATTCCTCCTACTAGGATCCGCTAGGGATATTCCCATAAAGTATACTCCCTCTTTTACACGTTATTCCCTGGCTAGGAGCTTCTAAAATGATGCAAGTATATTCAGTGCCCTAGAGCTCCCAAGATACACTAGCGCACTGCTCATGTACTCTCTCTCTAAGAATAATAGGGCTCTGACTGCAATGATGTTCCCTTGCCTTAATCATCCCCCCCTGATGTGCACTCTGCGATAGTCTCTTTTGGAACCTACCGAACCTTTGGAAGTCCCCTTCACTTGTGAATAAAGTGTTAACATTGACCACTGGGAGAACAAACTGTTTTCTGAGCTGTGCCCAAGGCAGCTCAAAAGGTGCTCTGTTCACTCTCTTGTTCAGCTCCAATCATAGAGTTTTAGTTATTTTAAAATGATACATTTGAAATTGGCCGTTGATTTAAGTTTAACTCTGCTTGGGATCCAATTAGTTGACAGCAGATAGAATAGACAAAACAAAATACCAATGGAGTTTTAACACGTGGTTTAATTTTCTGAAAATAAACCTAATTCTGCTTATGCAAGGTTTTTGGGCCGAGCGAACATCTGGATCCATATTATACATTTTCGCTGACTAACAGCTTTGGTGCTTATAAGGTCAGGGGTGCTAAATTAACAACTGTAAAATATAAACTCACTTTCTAACACAATAGAAAAAATGTCTACGCTCTCCGCAGCATCTTTCTGAAAGGTGTCCATGTCGCTGAACAGCTACTGTTCTATAATGAATGCACAACAGAAAGTAGACATGTGTACCTAATATATGGATATCAGTGGACCAGGTATCCACCTATAGGCTGGCAGACCCACTAAGGTCAAAACCAATAACACCATCTTCAGGGGACATAGCTCTTTTTAAACCTGAGACTGTTTGGCAGAACTAAGTTTTGTGTAGATCAAATCTATTACAGCGCCCACCGTCCATCTCCTCATCCCTTTGACATCCAGCCCATCCAACGTTATATATATTACTTCCAATGATGCATAACCCCTCGCTCGCATTGCCCATGATAGATTCCCACATACCACCACTAACATTTGGACGAGACATCAGCATGCCAATAACACGAATTCCGCCTTGAAACCTCGTTGTCCTGGTTGTTCTGACACTGTGTGACCATTAGTTTCAAGGAAGAGAACAAGGTTCCCTTTGTCTGACGACCCATTGAGAGCCATTGTTGTGGAATATGAATAGGTCATTGTTAGCATCTGCAAACACACACTGTCTCAGATGGCCTGCACCGCTCTGTAGGCGACGGCGAACACGTGTGCCGCAGCACAGGGTCCCTGTAGGGATGGCTGCCGAAGTTATGAAGGAGAAGACAATCTAAGGAGGGATGAAAGTGATCTTTGAGGGTGCTGGGTTTACCTCAGTGAATCACTGGATATTGAAAGTGGGGACCTCTGCTTTTCAGTTAAAACATTTGGTAAATTTTTAACAGTAACATCAATGGTTTAAAATGATAACTTGAATGGATCAGACAGTAACGCATCCTTTCCTCGTAATCGGAGAACCACAATTATGTTCTATGTCCACTCAAGTTTAAAAGTGATAGCCAGCACTGCAAAAATAAGATTAATTCATTCTTGAGTATTCAAAAAGGAATCCTTGCCCTTCCTCTGTTCCAGCACTCCTCACCTCCTTAGTCCAGAAAGGCTCCACCTCATCTGCTTTCCTTTATCATAAAACCGTCCAACTTTCAAAGCCACCTCTGAGATTACTGATATGGCACTGACCGCATCATTCACCCAATTAACTTCTATATTGCAAAATTCAAGTTCAGCCAGTAAATCTAAAAAGGAAAATAACAGCAAGTGGTAAAAGTGCCGATAATGCCACTTATATCCATCCGCCCAATTCGAGGTCCCAGAAATGTAATGCCAATTCCGCTGCCAGAATTAGCCCCTCCGGTATTACCACCAGTGGACTGTCGCCAAAAAACAGCAAAATTAGCCCTGATGATAAATCTGCCAGCAGAATGACCCTCAAAGACTAAACTGTAAAATCCACCACGTTAGAAGTTGGAATACCACAAACATTTGCTGCAATTCCTCTGAAATCACAGTGCAGTTAACCACACCCAATAGGTGGAAGTAAAAGCATCCAGGTGATGGTAATCAATACACAGATAGGTGCCAATAATTACCACCAAGAATGTATTTAAGGCCCACACCTTCCCCAAACACATTTCCAAGCAACATGCAGCCACAACCACACATGAACTACGGCATTCACAACCTGCTACTGTACATTGAGCTCCAGCTGCATGCAAGGCCACAGCAGGGAAGGATATAGGCACCACAAAGGCAGAGGAGACGTGTGTTGTGGAGGCCGGCCATACCACGTGTCCTCCATCCCCCGGGACACTGACTGATGAACAATTTGTCTCAATGTATCGCTTGGACCGGAACACCATTGCAAGCCTGCTGACCCTGATTGTCATGCTTCTCCTGGAGTCAGCACTGGTGCCGTGGGTCCACCAGCACCTCCACCAGGTCGCCCAGGATCAGAGTAATGTAGAACCCCAAAAGCCCAGTGAACGGAATGGGGTTTTTGATGCGTGTTTGTCGCTTGTCTTGCAATACCCTCCCTCCTGGAGACAGTGTAGTATGAACCTCCCAGAATGCTGAAGGTGGGAATGTGATGTAGAGGTGAACGTCTGCCAACGCTTCCAACCAGTTAAATAGGCCCTGGTTGGGATCGACTGTAGTCCAGCTACTTCAGGTTGACTTTGTGGGTTTTGTTGTCACACCTAAGCTGTTGTTTGCAGCTATGATACAAGTACTCCAGTTGCTTCACTGGTGTTTTGTCTCAATGTTCATATAGAGCTTTTAATTTTCCAACGTGCTATAACAAGGTCCTTTTATCTTCTGTTCAATGTTCGACGCGATAACAATGTTTCTTTATATCTGCAGGTGTCCCTGTGACCAGTGGTCAAAGTGGGCGGGAGCGGTGCTCTTCTACTTTAAAAAAAAATAAATGACTGGTCCTATACTTTTATTTTAAAAGGAAAACATTCCGGAATGGTTTAGTTTTAAAATAAAAGTGTAGGAAACTTGCACTTCAGTGCACTGCACTCAACATTCTCTTAAACAGCAGGTGTGTTTGTTTGGGGGTTTGGATTGCACATGGGAGGGGGTGTGGTGATGGGGTTTGTGGAGTGCAGGGGCAGGTCAGTGGGGAACATTAGTTTCACTTCTTTTCGTGCATTGCCTGGGACATGCCGTAGGCAATGCTGTGGATCACCGATGACGGTGTTAAGGGACCTGGTGGTCCAGGTCCCTGGTGCTGGATGGCCATGAAGTGTTGGCCCACTGCGTGCTGCTTAGCGTTGGTGTGCGCTGAAAGAAGGCACAGACAGCAGGAGTCATGGTGGAAACATGACTTGCGAGCAGGAAGTCGCTTGCCTCTTTATTAAGAGTACCACGTGGGCTCTCCCACGTGTGTACAACACGTGACTGTGCCTGAGCCCAGGAGGAGCTTGGTCACAACACCCCTGCCAGGTCTATGTCTTCCCTCCCTTGTCCTGTAGCGCCTAGAAAAACTTGTGTACATTTGTGTTATAAATGCAATATCATATCATACCACCCAGGCCCAGATGCACTGTGCAAAGGCACGTTTCTATTCCATCACCCATTTCTACATCGTCATAGCAGCACTCAACTGCACACATGTGGCATTGGTGCCCCCCCAAGCATTAAAGCCTGCACTTATCGGAAATAGTACCATTCTCTGAACATCCATATGACATGATACAGATCTTACCATCATCTGCTGCTGCACCTGATTCCCAAGTTCCACACATGATGCCATTGCATATATGAACACACCCAGAGAACAGCGTACCAGGCTAAATAAAAAAATAAATAAATACAAATACATATATGAAAACACACAGAGAACAGGATACTTGGCTTTTAGTTAAGTTGGAAATCTGACAATGATGTGACACAGAGGCACACATGGGGACAGGCATGAGAACAAATGTGAGTAAACTACAACTCCCATAATCCCTATGCCATGTAGCGTAAAATAGCACATGGCCCATCACCCAACTACCGCTGGGCAGTCACCTGAGAATACTCTGTTGGCGATCCTGGCATGCATGAAAGGAGGAACATGATTCCTGGACACAATCAATGCCCCTGTTTAATTCTACAAGCCTTTCACAGCCATTGTACAAGGATAGGTCAGTAAATGTCCTAGCCCCATTACCATAGTATCACATTCATGGGTGATGAACAATGATGCAGAACAAACTGCAATCGCCTGCTTCCGGCCATAAACCACTCTTCCCCCTCCCCCATGAAGTACAGGGTATCACCATAAAACACCCATGAGCGCACAAAGACCACCATCACAACAGCGATTGAAACTAGCATTGGTAGACAGCCATGGCCAACACTGTCCTTGCTACCTATTGTAGGTGGCTCAGGCTATCCGGGGTTACATGGTTGATAACACTGGTGAGGAACCCACTATACAGCAGGAGACTACCTATAATGAGGCACGCAAGAGGATCAGAACAGGCATTGAACACACACATGAACTGCTAACTTGACAGTTCAGGTGCTTCCACCAGACAAGTGGGGCACTCATGTACAGACCAGTACAAGTAGGTAAAATTGTATTTACTTACACAATAATGCATAACGTGCATAAGGCAGAATATTACCATGCCTCCAGATGAGGACAATGCACCCCTGGCTCAGATGATGATGAAGATGTTGATGAAGATGCAGGTGACAACGGGGCGCCTCACAATAGATATAAGGAACTGAGAAAAGGGCACTTTGTCTGCCAGGACCTAATGGACAACTATTTCTAAAAACACACAAATGCACCAATCACTGTGCTGTTAACTTACACTGTATTCACAAGCATCATTATAATGAAATGATCACTCAATACATTGCCTGTAGTTCGAAGTGATTTATTGAACATATATACACCCCAACACCAATGCCCTCCCACCACCCTCATCACCAACACCTATGCCCTCCCACCAACCTCATCCTCAAAAAGAACTGTACTTGATATGTCCTGCCACAGGTAGTGGGGCTCCCCTTACCAGAGTGCTAGGGGCAGAGCTCTCAGTGGGCGATGCAAAAATTAAGCATACAGTATTCCCCCCATGATGTGCTGCCATGTGAGAGTGGTGGCCCTCATGACAGCCTCGTTACTAGCTCACATGGCTTCAGCCAGCTCTCTGACCCTCTGCCCAACCACAGTGATAGCAGTTGTGCCTTCACCTATGGACCTGTTCTGCCTGTCCATTGTGCTGGCCACCTTCCTTGATGCCAGCTGCAAGGCATCCCTCATGGCCTGAGAATGGCCCGAGAATGGCCCAGTTGTTCCTCTGCAATTCACTCCTGCTGCTGATCCATGCAATTTCAACCTCATTCACTCCTGCTGCTGCTCCATGCAATTTCAGCCTCTACAATTCGTGGTTGGGGTGATCTGGGGTACCGGGGAAGATGTGCTGGGGCTCTGCTCCCTCCCTCATGGCCATGCGTTAGGGAGGATTTTCATTTTTAATGTTATATTCCTCCCACATTAGAGACCTACAGCTCTTTTGCTGGTCTTAGGACTTTTCAATTTTAACTCCTGAGTGAGTGGGACCTTTTTCTCACTCTTTCCTGATTTGGATTTTGTGTTTTCACTGTTTTTGGAGTCTGGCAAACTCCATAGGCATCTGCTTTATGTATGGTGACTTCAGTGCAGTGTCATAGAGAAATCCCTTTAGATTTCTCATAAGGTTTAATTACCTTTTCTTGTGTGAACTACTGTTCTCAAGAATAGTAAAGTGAAATGGACTTTACTTACATTTTCTCTTTGTATGTCCAGCACACCATTTATGTGGAGTGCTGGGGGTTACATAGTAGCCCCTGATCCTACTCTCTCACGTTACAATGTTATGGTACCCTCACTACTTTAAATAGCCAGTGGCAGTGGTTTACTTTTTCCTACCATTGTGCTTTCCTACCGCAGGCTGAACTCTCAGCTGCAGTACAGCACCCATGCAAGGAATAAGGGGGAATAATTTGATTCCATGGCTCATGTCTAGGCTCCCCCTGAATGGCTGTGATGGAGTTAGAGGCCAGTGATAGAAAGGATTATGAGTCAGTTAGGCTGGCGTTAGTAGCCAGGTTTGGGAAGACTCCTTCCCAGTACCCTCAAAAAGACGGATGGTACCACTTGGGCTGCCTAGGTATGTGAATGTTTGAAAAACATAGATGGTACAGAGTAAACTCCTTTGAAGGAATGAGAAATCTTTTTTTGCTTGAATCTATTTTTGATGTGTGCTCTCCTGAGCTGAGACAGCACTTGGCTGACTCAAAGCAAATTGATCCTAAAAAGCTAGCATATGCTGCTGACTTATGGGTAGTCAACAGGGCCACTCATAAAGACTCTGTGGCTGCTCACAAAAAGAAAGGAGGCGGGAAAGCAGCACAAAAGTGAGAATAAAGAAATGTGAAATTCCAACCACCCAGAAGAGGTCCACTAACAAAATAAGGGTAGAATCCATTGGAAACCTGGCAGGTCTAGTACTCCCTCTGGTGCCCAACCAGAGGGAGGTCAGCAGAATCCCCCATTCCAGAGAGCATTTGGGAAAATCTTTGTCTGTGGGTCTGAAGACGAAAAGGCTAATGCACACTTCCACCTACTGGCTGAAAAACCCTTTGGAGTTCAAGCCAGTGTGCCCTTAGTGTCCCTGGATCTGTGTGAAAACCAGAATATGGATGTGTATGACACCATTCCAGATAATACCAAAGAGTATTATATGGACAGTGTTCTTGTAAATGGTCAGGAAACTCCTTCCATGAGAGACACGGGGTGAGCAGAACAGTAGAATATGAATGTTTTTTCAAGCCTGAGGATGTGACTTAGTCACCCAAAGGTCCCACTCGAGGCCCTGTCCAAAGGATTCAAATTCTACAAGCTCTTATTCAGTGTAACAATCTGACAGTAAGGATCCCTGTCCGTGTACGGAATGAAGTGCCTGGGAGAGTCCTGTTGGGGAATGAATTAAAGATCTAGGAGTAGTGTCCATTCATCCCAGGCCTTCCAGTAGTAAGAAACAGGAACAAACCAAATTGGCTAGAGAAGCAACCTTAAGAGACCACTCTGAGCCTGCGGGATCCACCACAGAGAACCCCACTGTAAGTCAATCTGTTAGTAAGGCTACCTCTAACAAAGGCACACCAAAAACTAGAGTAGTCAAAATTGGTTTGGGAATGTGGTCAAACGCGCAGAGACAAACACATTTATCACTCCAAAGGTGGTCTCAAGGCTATAGTCACAAATACACATGTATCATTGGAAGAGATAAGTTTAATCAGTTTCTGTAGAGCCAACACGTGTTTCGACCCAAATGGTTGCTTTCAAGGCTTTTAATATGAAACGTATTGCACAATGGAATAGATGAAAACAAATGAATAGGCAACACAGTAAAGACGTTTGAAAAATTAGCAAGCAGAAAGTCAAAATAACATACCGAAAACCAGGTTTTGGGATCAGGGTTGGGCGGAAACCAAACAGAAAAGAAGCCATAAATGGGGAAATATGTCATAGAAAAAACAACTTGCTATCTTAAAAGCATCCTAGAGAAATGAGTTAGCATCTCATTTGTTCCAGTGTCTCCATGCCATGAGAATATAAAGATAGAGAGCTCAGAAGGGGTGGGATAGTCTAATTTCTGCAAGGTACCAAGTCCCCATATAGAATTATTGAAGAATCGTGTTTAGACTATAGTGGTGTAAGAATGAACAAGCCCACACCTTCCCAGTGTGGCCTAAAAACTTAGAACCATGCAGAGTGAAATATGTGCCCAGTGCTATGACTTAGTGACTTACCCCAAAGTCCTGATAAAGTAGTACAGAGAACTGGTGGACGGAGCAAAACAAGGAAGAACGAATCATAATCCTGATCCGTAAGTATAGACAAATGACCAACGATGTCAGAATATCGGTACCAAAAAGACTGAGGAAGCAGCACGTTCCAATGGTGAAATTCTGTCCCAAGCGAAAGAGTAGCACATCAATGAGGGTTAGGAATGGTAGCCTCGGATCAGTATAGTACCACAATGGGAGGCTGCATCTCGATCAATGATTGTAAGAAAAGGAAAAAGGAAAGAGGATAAGAAATCAGCCCCTACTTGAACAAATGATGACGATCTGAACAGTAAATGAGAATGACATTTCGATGGCCCACCCAATGGTAACATAAGAAGCGAAGGCCAAAAGCACAACAGAGATAAATCCCTTAGAAGAGAGATGGACAGTTGTATTGTTACAGCAGTCAGATGGTCATGCCTGATAGGGAAGAGACAAACAGAGCATCTTGTAAATAAGATGAGAGAGTCTCAAAAGGATAAAGCCTTAGATGCTATCTAAAAATGGCGTATTATGAGCATGTTGGGGAAAGGATTTTTCAAGTCACAAAGAAATAGAGGAGACCTGAAAATAATCTCATGCAGGCTGATGGATAGCACCACCAACTTAAGTAATATCTGTGGAATCAGAAATGGATGGCGGGATTGCCACGTGCCTTCCCCTAGGAATATGACGTACGCATAGGGGTCTGGAACACACTTGCTTGGAGATCATATTCGCAATCTGAGGACCGAAGTCCAAGAAAGACGAAGGAAGGAGGTTGCAATTGACTCCCCTCCAAATGGCCTAGATGCCTGGTGAAGGTTATAGGAGGGATGAATCCCGGCAGTGTTCACTCCGTGCGCGAGATGCGCAGGTCGCGAAAGGCACGTCGCGGTCAGCGGTGAATCACTTCGTTGACATCACGCGCAGGCATGTGCGTGACGTCATTAGTAAACAAACAAGGAAAAACAAGTATGCATCACTCGGGGCAACGCCCATCCGCAATTAAGTTATTCGAAATAAATTTGGAAAAGCTGAGCAAGGCGAGAGGGCATGTTAATTACTCTCAGTCGATAGAATAGTTTAGTGATAAAAATATATGAAGCCAATACTAACAGCCACGATTGAGTATAATAGTATAAGGCCAATTGTCGCACCCACCGGTGGGTGGCAAATTGGGGCATAGAATAAAATGGATCACCCAGCATCAAATAACATAAGTAAGAAGGCGCTGATAAGGATGCTAACAACAAGGGCAAAAGAAAGGCGAAATAGAGCCTGTGCATCGCAGTCAGCGCATCAAATAAACTAAAGTCTTGTCGTATTGCCATGACTTTTGGCCCCCAACTCATACCAGACGTACGATAATCCTAGGCTATTAATAGGACAAGACTTAAGTTTATATGATGGAAACTGTGATGTGGACTAAATTACAAATATTCCTAAAGAATTAAGATCGTATCTGGTTTGCCCTGACAGCACTGAAGTGTGTTGGGAAGGGTGCTTTAAAGAGATAAAGGTCTTCAATTGTTCTTTAAGCTGAACTATTATAGCAAGAAAATTAAGGGTTCAGATGTGACCGACATATGAATGGAAACGTGATTTTGACCCCTAGTGGTTTGTAAAGAGAATCTTTCTGATCTATTTTGACATTCCAAGGATGACCTTGACAACTCAATAAGAGCCCGTGACACCTTTTTGCGTCTGACCTTCCAGAGCCTTTTGTCCTCTTGTGAATACTGCAGCGACAGCAAAGGGCCTGGCTTCATTTAAAATCTCTTTGAATAACAGTGACAGATATGGCACAACTGATTTCCACAGGCTGGGTTTCCCATTGTTTTTTTAAGTATTAAAAAGGATTTGAAATACTGTCAGATAACAAAAAATGCCTCATTATTTTTTTTTCTTGCACAATCCGATCTCTCTGGGCATTGCTGCTGGAGAATTTTTAGACTATTCTTGCAGCTGCACAGCTGGGGTAGCGTGGATTTGTTCAGCATCAAAATATTAAAAAGGCTAATAAGCTTTACTCCATTCCATCTCCACGAGCTGGTGGGAGCCCTCAAGCAAAATATTATGCTACAACGTTGTAAACGAGAGCATAAAAATAACCCTTTCCGCTGAATCTGATTCCAAACAAAGCCAATTTTGCATCTGACTTCATACCTGATCTTTTCAAAATGCCTTAAAAATGAAAACTAAATATTACGGCAAACATCACTGAAACACTGTTGAGCGTGGTGCCTGGATGTAGAGGTTCCAAGCCCCTAAAATGAAGGCACATTTTCAGTCTCATGGATACAATTGTTTTAGGATGTCTCTGCATTGGTGACTGAGCAGTACGCTGCCATCCTTACTCTACAACCTCGTTTGAAAGCATGAGAGGGGAAATGATGAATAGGGTGGTCTTGTAGCACCCATTTCAACCTAACAGACAAATCTTGAGATTTTACAAATTAGTATATGTGGCTCCTGGTTACACAAACACTTAGGGTGAGTGTTGTGAAAAATTAAATGAACAGCAATCCCAGTAATCATAATGTACCTGGTGATTCAATGATACAACCCTTTTATCACATGTTTGTCAAATATAAAGATCTTGGTCATTTGTGTGTCCCAAAATGCTCTTTGATTATATGCAAAGCAGGCGGGACCCTCATTGGAACTATTTGTCCCTGCCCTCTTTCTCAAGAGAGTTCAGTAGCAATGAGAACCTTCTATGGAAACATTGTTTGCATGGGCATTCTACTTTTGCATCATGTGTTTTGCTCAGTAAGGCAAATTTAATATTTGCTGGAAGTACTCATTACAATGTTACTAGAAATACATAATTTCATTTTAATTGTTTCTTTTGCTAAGAATACACGCCATTTTTCACTCAATGTCCCCCTTTAATGGAAAGGCTCACACTCAGATTAAAGCCAATGATCTTGGTGTTTTGTGTGATACTGAGGCAGTTTTTCATTTTGCGTGGTGATGAATTATCGGTTGGTCGCTGCTGAAACTGCTAATTTGTTACAATATGCACACATACTAATAATTAACACAAAAAAACAATTGTAGACCCTTCAGCCCAGTCCTCTTATCGCTTAAAAGATCTGTCAGAAACCTAGCACCTTCCACAGAGCCTACCCATGTTCCCCAAACTTCCCCCGTTTGGACAATGCGCCCTGAGTGTGATGCGTAATTCCTGCAGGACACATGCAATAACTATGTATGCCTTCAAATATCAGACCGGGCCCTATTGCTGGGGAAGCCTCTGTCACTGCAGCTGCCATTCTACTTTTACCATACAAGTAGAATGTCTGTAGCTCAAGTGGCTGCTCCAAACATATCAAACAATATAATGTAAATTATGTCAGTCTAGTAAGTACCAGACCCCCTTGAACGCCCACCATGAGCAAACGTGGGAGGGGATACATTACAGGAAATGGGCCTTGGCAATGTTAATCCTTAGCCATAAACTAAGCATGGACAATGAGGGCTTCAAACCCTTCCTAGATTTCCCATGAGTAACCAAGAGTTCATCTATATTTGGGGAAAACCAGCATCATCGCCCCATACAGAAAAATAGGTCAGCAAACGTCCAATGGGGATATCAGAGATACACAATTGCCAACTTCTCCCTCCTACAATTCCAGCAGAATCTCTTCTGGCAAAAGATGAATAGAGGAGGAGATTTTAGGCAGCAGGCATCCTGGTCGAGGATGCAAAATCAAGTCCTCGGGAAGAACCTGAAAATGGGGATAATCACTTACCAAGTCTCCAATGTGGCCCACCCTATGAAAACAAGTACTGTCCACCAGAAGGAAATATTTAGCGCACAACTATTAAACTGCTTCCTCCTCTAAATCCTAAAGAAGAGTTCGCTGCATAGCAATAAGAACCAGGGAAGTAGTCTAGCCTTACAAGAAGGATTTATCAAGACAAAGGATACCAAAGCCTTGGAATAAAGATCTCTACCATCTTGTTGCCCCCACAAGGGATCAGAAAGGCCTGTATAGCCGTCCACTGAACCTTCAATGTAGCGTTGGTCAAGCCCTTATTGAAAACCTCCTCGTGGAAGTCAAGAAGTATAGAAGGAGGAGAAGAAAGTGGATTGATGGCCCTCTACCCACTCCATTGTTGCAAAGTGACCCAATGATGATTATAACAATGCCTGGTGGAAAGGCAACTGGACAATAAGACAGACTCTGGAATCTGGTTAAAAAAAAGGCCAACTGCCATAATCCTTGCACAAAGCTAGCCGAAGCCGGCAGAGTACTGATGTCGGGAGTAAAGGGGAGTCAATGGGAGAGGGGAAATGTCCCCAGGAACCATCAGGGTCCCAGGTACCAAGACTAAAGCAAGGATACCAGGCCTGCCGCGTCGCAAAAATCAGAAGAGCCCACTACTGTCTACATTTCTGAAACACACGCAGCAGAGAAGGAATGCGAGGAAAAGCGAAACAGAAGGTAACTCGGCTGTTGTACTGACAGCTAGGGCAGTTTCTAGTACATTTGGTGCCCAGGGTGAGCAACTCCTATACTTCATCCCCCATGTCATGGAACACACCCTAATGTAAATAAATCCCTGCTTTACAAATTAAGCTGGTTTTATTACATTGTGATTTAAGAATTTAGCAGTAATTCCTCAAACAAAGAAAAGTACACAAACATTATGTACTAGGTTTGATTTTCGAAGTTGTGTGTACCTTTTGGTGTCTACATTAAGGGCACTCTCCTTGACTTTTCTGCTGCAAAAGCATTTATTGGTACTGCATCATCAATTTTTTCAACAATTTCACTCTCAATTGAGAGCATGACAAGCGTCGATTGCCATTCTTCAGCCATTGTTGAGCGAAAGTATGTCTTCATCAGTTTTTATTTACTAAAACTCCTCTCGCCATTTGCCACAGTAAATGGAATTGTTAGCAAGATCCTCGTGGCAAACCACATGTTTGGAAACAACCAATGCATTATTGTATGATGAATGTGTGCACAACTTCAAGGGGGGGGGGGTAACAGAACTCGTCTGAAGCGATGGCTGAATATTTCTCAGTTCTTCAGCCAACTGGGAACCATCTAAATCAGATTCTGGTGCACAATCTCCACCCTTTCCCAAAAATTTCTCCAGGTGCTTGCACAGTTTTTTTCAGTTCCTCTTTTTCAGGAAAGATCTTTATATTGTACAGGAAATCCCAGCTTGTATTGTGAGCAGACAATTGAGAAAAACGTCTTTTGAGTGAAAAATGTGTGTTGTCAATCGGGGTAAAAATACAGTTAACTTAAAAAGTTCATTTTTAATCCTGAGTCTTGTAGGCAAACATCCTTTTCCTATGCCGTTTAGTTTACTTAAAAGGTGGGCCAACATCTAAAAGTAAGTCAATCTCTTTCACTTTTGTTATGGCAGATGCAAAAACAACACTTCTATAACTTTTGAAAAAGATAATGCAGTTCTGAAGTAGGTCATTGCCGGCCAGCAAATCAATTGTTTTAGACTGCATAGATTTGTTTACAATGTTCTCCTGAAAGAGAAGGTCATACCATAATAAAACTGAGATCTTCAATCTGCAAATCAAGGCTCTTTGCTTATTGGAACAATGTTGGGTCATTTACTTTTTCTTCAATGCTCATGAGAGCTCTGTGTATCTCCTAAAATTGATACCGCGCAGCTCTCAAGCTTTCAATTCTACATTCCCATCATATTTCACAGACCTTTTTCAATTAAAGGTTTTGGACATGTTCACTGAGAATGCTTCAGCATTTAGCTGATGCTGCAAACAAACTAATTTACGATGTACACCAAAAAGAGAAATCGAGTTCACTGATAATTTGGAAGCATCGTCAGTCACCACATTTAAACTGTGGCATCCACATGGGTTGGAAAATGCACGGGAGTATTGCTCGAGAACTCGCTTTTGACAATTGTTCATGATCGGATAAAATTTCCTGAGTAGTTCAAAAAAGAAATTTACATTATTTGGAGTAAGCAATTTGCGTTGAAGTGCCACAAAATGGCAAATTATTTTTGGACAGAAAGACATCAACTGAAATTCTTTCAAGCACGGCCCGCTAATACAGGGTCTCTGTATTCGGTCTTTCATGAAACAATCAATACCCCCATTTCCTGTGAGGCACCTTTCAGCATCCACCCACTTGTCACTGGATTTGACGTGTTCAGGAGACGGTTTATGCATTGTCAAATATTCACCAAAATGTTTAGAGTTATTAATACCATCACCAGTTTTGGTTTTGGCACTGGCATACAGCAAAAACAATAGACACTATCACTCAAAAGAAAACTTTGCAGCCATAATCTGGGCATGGTTTCTTTGTATGGTAATAACCTGAACCCATACGAAGAAAAGTGTCTTTTTTGGTCATCCTTTCGGTATGAATAATCAGACCTGCCAGGCGCACAGGCCCTGGAAAGCAGAGTTGTAGTCTGCATGTCCGCCGGTAGACTCGTAATGAGGCCCGTTGATTGCCATGCAAAGTAGTAGGTAAGAAGTAAGAACTGAAGCCTCACTTCTTAAGGTTCTATGTGAAATTTGCCCTGGCCAGTGAGTACCACCTTAGCCGTGCCCACTGTATATTTTAAATGACTAAAGGGCCACTAGCCATGACCTTCGACCGTGTCCACTGTACATGTTCCCCAATATGTTTCGCTTGGATCCACTAGGTGGCCATGGCCTGTGGTTGTGGCCCCTGTACATGTCTTTTGGGCCCTCTGGCCAGGGCCTTCGGCCATACCCTCTGAATATTTTAAAAGACTACCGGGCCACTGACCATTGCCTTCACCCCTGGCCAGTGCCACGCCCTCTGGCTCTGTCCACTTTCCGCTCCCACCCCACTGTAGTCATACAAATCAAATTTTTTTTTTATTAATCCAATTTGGTAATTGGTAACACTCTTTTAAAAGAAAAAAGGTTTTTCCATAACTGTGGTTATCTTGGAAACGCACTGCAAATACCTGCAGTTATCTGTAGGCGCTCACCGCCCGCAAATAAGTGCAGTTGTCTGCAAAAGCGGTGGAAAAAATAAATTCTTCCCTGCCCTCCCAGGTGATCACCAACTGCCCCTCTCCCTTTGACAACTCCTCTTTCCCTTCCTAGCCCTCTTCGACCACTCACCCAACACTCGTGGATTCATGTGACGCAATTCACGATCGGCTTTACTTTGATAGCTGCGGCCCGCCGAATAACCACAGCTTTGAGAAAATGTATGAGCTCTGAACCTGGGCCCCAGCAACTCCCCAATTTCACATAGTGTCCTCCCTTCCCCTCCCCACCTCCAGCCTGATGACATTGATTCCCTTTTCCCCCACCAAATGGCAATTATTCCACTTTTCATTTTTGGCTAGCTGCAGCTATTCCAGTAATAACCCTGGTTATCTCTCGCATCGCACAAAAAATGGCTGCTTTTTCATTTCTGAGAAGCCTCTCTGCTGCAACGCACCATGGAAGATATAGCTATAATTTTGGGAGAAGGGGACAGCCCCTTCACCGTCAAATATTTAAAAAAACGACTGGACGCAATAACCCCAAACTCCTACAGGGAAATCGAGTGCCCAAGTTGTTTCATACTTTTTTCTGTATGGGAAAACGAATGGGAACTAGGCCAAGACAGCATTTCTTTTACTTTCTTAATAACTTTTTTATTTTTTAACAGATATTTCCCAAATGTTCTGTCTGGGGGGCTCAGAGGTGGAAGATACCGCACTTGCTGCTTCTTCCACCTCTGACCTGGTGTGAAGAGGAAAAATCCGAATGTCCCTTCCCTCCCGACGGGCCTCCCAACCGGAACAAGCACCCCTGACAGAATAATCACAGACCGTATGAGGTTGCACCGATCCCCACTGCTCCCACCATAGGCACGCACCACGAGCGATACCTGGCCACCCGACCATACAGCCCTGTGATGGTGCAGACTCTACCCAACCAGAATGACCAAGACTGAGCTGGAGACGACTATATGGACCGAATTGACTGACATCTCCACAAGCTATGCTGCAGGTCGTTCGAGATGTTGTGACGACATAGCTGCGTTAGACAGGAAGCACACATGCATTCTGCACATTCGGGACACTCACGCACACCAATCCACACAAAGAACCCAGCGTACAGCTCTATGCGCTAGAGGTCAGTGACATACACATACTGTCTGCATGTTTATTATTTTGCTACTTAGGCTTTCTACAACACTGCAAAAACGCAAGATGCCAGAGGAGCTTGTGTACGTGCTTGCCGATGCTATATGCTATTTACCCTATGGAAGGACAGGAGCACTCACGGGACCTGACCAACCACTACACACCTTAACCTATGGACAATTACGCTGGGTATTTAGCCCGAGCTACGGTAGGCATTAGGAAAATCCAGCAAGCCAGAATCGCCTCGCAGAACTCTCAAGCCGCAAGATGCTGTGCAAGCAGAATGGCCCTGCCAGGGACTGCAAACGCCAAGGCCACGATGTTGCAAGTGACATTCCTCACCCACCGCGCTACGGTGAGATCGGCCCCAGGAGAGAATGTGCCAAGCCAAAACACAAATTAAATCGAAATAATTCGGTCTCACCGACGGTCTCCTCACACGTGACTTGGCCGAACTGATACGATGCCAAGGTCTGGTAGCTGGGAAGGCGCGGCTGTCTCGCGACGGTGACCGAGCATTCAACAAATTGTAACAATCCACCAACAGCATGTGCTGGGAATGGACTGCTCTCATGGCATTAGCAGAAGCACCCCATTGTTACACACTGTCACATAGTCACACCTTATCGATACACACTTTATGTAAGCAGGTGTCTTGCGGGCTGGGAACAACGGTAGTCCCAGGCTTGGGGGCCCACGGCCTGACCAATGAGGACACTGGGGTCTAGGGGCTGGCGGCAGGAATCCCCAGCCAATCATCGGGCTCTCTAATGTAACACTCTTCAGGTAACAATTTTTAAGGACGATCCAAATTTACCACCTGACACAGTGTCCACCAGTAACAACGCACACTATATGTTCCTGTACTGGAACTACCACTCGGGGAGCCAACCCGGAGTGGCGTTAGGTCTGGGGAAGGATCTTGGTAAGTGACGCTGATTGTGACATCACAAGTGTACAAAAGTGGCATGCAAGCCCAAAATCGGTGAGATGTGCCTGGACTGGATTTTGCTCCATACGTGAGATCCCTGCTGGTTTGCTATAACAAAACAGCAGTAACCCTTTGCTCCTTGTGTGGACCTCGACTTCTTTGGGACATTGGAAGGAGTTAGGTCCTTCCGAGAGCTGGAGGACCACGGACCCTAGGTACGGCTTTGCCAACCCCAGAATTTACCCTTACAAGTGACTACGGAGGAGCGCCCCAGACAGCGCCAGATGCCAGTCACCCCCTGCAAACAATGCCAGCCAATGGGTTAGAGGTGGAAGAGGAAGAAGCCTCTTCCACCTATGACCTTTCAGCTACGGCTCTGCACCCTCCAGGGCAAATGCACCCGGGCAACCACCCACCTCACCCGCCACAGGAAACGGGTCTACTGACAGCATATCCAGCCCTCAAACTGCAGGGTTCAGGTATCTTGAGCAGCGCTCCGGAGCTAGATTGGATCTTGACATTAAAGCTGCCCTCAAACACATTGATCTGCGGACACCTAAACCTCCTATACATCGTTCAGGTCCAGGAAGGAGGTGACTGAGGGAATCTGCCTCTCTTTTAAAGACCCCCTTTATGTGGTAGCTTAGAGGGCATCTGCATACCTCTCTGCACATTCCATTATCCGGGGAGCCACATTCCCAGAAAATGATCCCTCATCTCTGCCTGTTCAGGTAAATCTTTGTAATGGTATTACCCATCTGAATCACAACGCCCTTCTCACCAAGCCAGACTTAAATGGGCGTAATGGTGACTTTACCACTATTTCCTCCTTCCAATTGGTTGACCTTGACAACTTGTACAGAGTCAATTTACCTTTAGTAGAGGAGGAGAGATTACCCCTCCCCACCAGCCCCCATCTATTGCCACCACAATGAGAGGTGGATGGCTGAGAAGAATTCCCTCCTCCAGGGGGCCATCCTAGAGCCACCACTGTAGTGTTCACTGAATACCCTCTGTTACTGGTATCAGAAAATCGAAGCCCAACTGCTGGGGTGACATTTGGTCTTGCATCAATGTGGCTGTCTTGTCTACCAGTAGAGTGTGAAGTTGAGGCCTCTGATCCAAGACCATCAATTCAACTCCTCTCACCCTGGCATCTTCCGTTTCACTCATCTGTGACACTGGAATATTATGTGGTGAATACCTCCTATGCAACTCCAGGTCCTGGCTGGGCATTTCTCTGAGCATCAGAGCAAAATAAGCTTAAAAACTCAGATCCTGCACTGGTATCTTTAACAGCCAGGTATCTTATTTGTTTGCAGAGGTAAACACTTAAGAGTGCATTCCAGTACTTAAAGTGGAAGTTTGATCAGAAATGTTATTGTCCCAATTGATCGGGCATGTCTTTTTAAGCATACTGTAATCAATCTTAACAAAAATCCTATGCATATTACCTTAGTTTTCCTCACATTTACACATGCAAAAACAACGGGTTGGGCGCCGCCATCTTGTGCTAATCTTATCCGTTGATGCATCGCCCTAAGTTCAAATACCCTTGCTGCAAGTTTATAGATCGCCCGCCCTTCAATCTCGCATCACTTGTCCAAATGATATGCTCCACCTATTTTCATGATGTTTGTGGCCAGCGTAGCCAAACGTACCATGGAATCGTCCACGGCATAATGTTACCTAACGCAGAACCAGGAAGATAAACACGCACATCCTCTCACAGCGCAAAACCTTTCTTTCTTTTCACAAAAAGGAGAAGAAAACATTTATTTTGAAGAAAACAACAATAGTCTACAATGTTACAAGTACCTTTATTTACCACACATGGCTCAAAAACGAAGATTATGTCCACAAAGATATTTATATATTTAGCCAATAGAAGTTATAGCCAGCGAACATTACATGCTTCACATGTTTTCTCATGAAACACTGATTGTGTTCAGTGTTCAATTAATCCATGTGTTTCATTTCTTCTTGCTTCTTTTTGTCCTTCGTTTCCATTGCCGATTTTGTTTTAGAACGCACGTGGTGTTCCATTAGTCAGAAGATAAGGAGTCATTTCGCTTTCAAATGCAACGCCTTCCCATCAGCTCGTTTTCACATCATAAACGCTAACGGGTTGCTCCTTATTGCTGCGACCGCTAACAGACATATTGATCCCTGGTGATCGTCCCACATGATGTTAATCACAGAAGCACTGTTGATTATTATTGTCCAATGTTGATTGAAGAATCCATCAGACTGGAGCTGAACGGTAGAATATAGCTATGTAACTGACAGAATAAAAGAATATATTTCAGTAGCTGTTTTATAATCGAATATACACATTAAAATATGCTAGCTAACAAGTCAGGTTATAATCCTTTGCTCAACAAAAACAAATAAGCAACACCCACACCACATGGAATGAACACAGAGATGTCGATTTGGGTGAGTAGGTCGCACCACGACATGCAGGGAAGAGCATGGAAGTAGTCAGATCACTGAATGGGAGGGAGACCCAGGTGCACCCGTTTCCCATAGCGGCCCTTACCTGAAACTAAGGACAGAGATATGAATGTCTTAGGTTCAACCACCGATAGAGGGCGTTATAAAAGCAAACAGGTAACCCTCGGGGCCCAGGGAGCCCAAGGGCACAGGGAACAGTTTCTGCACCCTGCCTTAATGGTGCCCAGGGATGCGATGGTGTTTACACCGGGATATGCCAAGGGACAAAGCGGTGTAGACATCATTAGGCTGAACATGGGTTGTGGGTGCTGGAAGAGTCATCACCAGTATAGGCCCCCTAACAACCAACCCACAACTCTGCACAGAATATATGATTGCGAAAGGCACAACAAACCGCAAATGCAACACTCGGGCGGTTATAGCGCGCAGCATAAATATTCTTTGGGCGGTTATAGCGCGCAGCATAAATATTCTTCAAGATAACATAACGTACAATGTGCATTCTTTTCATCAAAAAGTGCATTCATCCATCACATAGTTAGCACTCAGCACACATGCCATTTTCAATTGCCCAAATATGTGAAGTTAGGCTTACATAATTTCAAGGTGTTCCATTCTCTCAATGTCCAGCAGAACAACCGCTCCGAACAACAGATCCCAAATAGAAGTTTTATATGTCCACTTTCAATATAGTCAATGTTATCAATTCATTGTGGCTATTCAAGACATTGGGCCTCATTACGAGTCCGGCGGTAACCTGCCAGTTTTTCCGGCTCGGTTACCACCGGACTCGTCTTACCATTCTGCCTCCTTGATTCCCGGTGCATTACGACACCGGTGTTGCAGGAATTCCGGAGGCAGAATTCGGTAAATCCCCATTCCCATTGAGTCCCATAGGACTCAATGGGAATGGGGACCATGGAAACACCGGCACCATCTCGTGATGGTGTTGGTGTTTCCGCGTCCGCCTGCAGGCGGGCGGTGTTAAATCCACCAGGTCAGACCTGACGGAATCACCACCTCCTGCCTGCAGGACTCAAGATCGGGCGGTCCGGAAATAACAGTGGCGGGTTTACCGCCACTGTTATTTCCGGACCGCCGGACCCATAATGAGGCCCATTGTGTCCTTCTAACTGTTAATGCATTTTTATTCAAGGCCAAATAACAATGCCAGCCTGTAGTCAGTGATCTAAGCAAGAGAGGGGTAGGTTACGTTTTGGAGAAGGAATGCCACAAAAACAGATACAGCATAAGACCTTGCTTCTGACACATGGTTTAGAAAACTAAGGACAGTTTAAAACAGCGATTTACAATACGTGCCTCAACAGGAGAGCTATAACACACTCAAAAATTATGTATTTCTGTTACCTCTTGAGGCTATCTCTGCGCTGTAAGAAAAGGAGATTTATACCCCCATCTTGCTCGTCCCGCATTCTTTAATGGGCCAAGCATACCCATGCGCCTAGTCTCCTACAAACCTACCGACATTCATTACTATGTCCCTGTTCCACCCTTGATTTGTTTGTTTGCCACATGCATTTCTGGCATATATTGTACACCTCTTACTATAATTCCCGCATGTCCGTTCATGCTCTCTTGTGCACCTGAAGCAGCCCTGTATACCATCACACGATACACGATGAGATTGCGTGCTCACACTGCATATGTCTTCTGTGTGTTTATTCTCATGTCAAGTAGCCACAGGCACCACGAGGTGAGGCTTTAAAACACTGTGTGCTTGTACCTATTGTGTCTCTAGCCTTTTGGCGCACTTGAAGTGACAATGGGCCTCATTACAAGTACACCGGTCCGGACTTAACGCTGCCGATATAACGATACCGGCACCGTTTCCGCGTCCGCCTAATCATTACCTGCGGACACGGAAATAGCACCAGCTTCAACCGCCACCGCAGAGTTTCGCCTCCTGTAAACTCTGCCTGCACGGAAACCCCTCTGTTACCGGCAATACTAAACACTGCGAGCATCACATCCAGGTACTGGATGTCCTGTTGCGCCACATGTCTGAACAGATTGCCCTACCCCACCCTCCCCCAGGTAATTGCCACCAAGTTGGCCTTCCATGCCATTGCAGGCATGCCAAATTGCATAGGTGCAGTCTACTGCACCCACATTGAGCTGACAGTACCACGTGCAATCGAGATGGTGTTCTGCAATAGGAAATAGTACCACTCTCTGAATGTACAGATGGTATGTGATGCCACACAAGTGATAACACATTGCTGCGCATGTTTCCCGGGCTCAACACATGACTCAATGGTACTGCGGAATTCCACATTGCCACGGTACATGGAACGCTATGATGGACAAAGCACATGGCTATTGGGTGAGTACAGCTGCCAATGCACTGGCCCTGTGGAAGTGGTGTGTGTGTGTCCAGGGCAATGAGAAATGTGAGTGTGCCGCTGTGACTGCACATGCATCACCCCCCCGCCCATCAACAGAATAGACAGTAGAACCCAAACATCACAAAGCAACACATGACAGGTTGCCACAGTGTCCCCGTACACAGCCAGCCACATGACAAACACAGCCTGAACTGTCACTGGCACATACACCTGGAGCCACTGCAAACCCCCCCCACAATATGCAACACTCCCCTCCCAATTCACATGATGCCTGTACATGAGACGTCCTGTATCGACTACATCATCACAGTGGACTGACTCTGCCATGTGTGCACATCACTGCACAATGCCATACTTACAAGCCAATGTCACCCGCAGGGCAGAGTACACATGCACACCATTGCGTTGGTCAATGTCCAGTTGCCAACGTCCTCTACGATGACCAAAGAACAGAACCACCCACCGGTCCAACCACTGCATGCCACATATGCATGAATGAACAATGACACAAGATTGTACTGCACCTGATGAAGACATGATACTACAAACGCTGGCATGTCCCCCACATCTACATCCCATGTAGGTGATGCTGGATATGCACTCACGTCATGGCTGATGATGCCTGTACGGAGGCCAAGGAACAGGCATGAAGAGGCGTACAACAGGGCACATGTCCGCACACGTGGCATGACTGAGAGGACATTTGTTCTACTGAAGGCTCGGTTCCACTGTTTGAGCAGATCTGGCGGATCACTGCTGTACAGCCCAGTGAAGACGGGTAAAATTACACTTGTTTGTGCCATGCTGCACAATCTGTGTCTGCGCAGGAACACTCCAATACCCCGAGACGCAGATGATGAAGATGGGGATGGAGACGGAGACGGAGACGGGGATGGGGATGGGGATGGGATGGCTCAACCTCCTCCTGGGGGTCCACTAGATGGACAACGGCACGGGATGCACTGATTCGCATTTACTTTTGAGAGACTGCACATTCACAGAATTGCATGGATATGGTGATGCCAGTAAATTAATTGTTGTACTGCCAATGAAATGATGGATGTCTACTCATGTGTGTTTTTTTCTTCAAATGATGATATATTCATGAAATCACAACAGGGAAGGAGGTGCAATGATTAGGGAAGCTGTACACCCATGCACACCCACCCCCCAAACGTACCCACCCCCAACCAGGCCCCAATACACAAACCCCCTAATGGACCTCCCCCACCACCCAAACGTACCCACCCCCAACCAGGCCCCAATACACAAACCCCCTAATGGACCTCCCCCACCAACCAAACGTACCCACCCCCTCACACCCTTCTAGTCCCCATGTGTCCTGCAGTGCCCGACACACATGCCATCATTTCCGTGTGCGCTTCTGTGCTTGTGCATCCTTGCCCAAGAGCCCTGTTAGCCGACTCAAGTGCCTCCGTGGACTGGCAGTGGTGGAGCTGGATGCGGTGGTAGTAGTGGATGGCACAGAATCTGGAATAGGTGTCAAGTGTGCAAGATTTGCCTGTTGGCCAATCAACATGGACTCAAGAATCCTCGAAGTGTTGTCATTGCCCTCCCACACATGGCGTGCCAGGGTCACTATAGTGCTGGCAAAGCATTCAATGGACCTTGAGAGGTGGCGTACAGATGTGCTGTAGCACTCCCTCTGCAGCCTGGATTCCTCAAGCTGCCTTTCCACCAGCTGGGTGAGAGTAGCCTGCTGCTCCTCCATCCGCTGCATGCGGGATTTTAGCTCTGCCATTGAGGGGGTAGGTGACCTCATAGGACTGTGGAGTGATGTGGGGCTGAACTCCAGCTGATGGAACGATTCCAAGTCATCCAGGATGGGCACCTCCCCATGTGGCCCTTTATCAGACTGCACTGCCGGGGCACTGTTGTCGCTACATGCTGCCTCCTCTGCAGTGCAGATGCTTTCTGTGGTGGGTTGTATTGGCATGATGGGTGCCCGTGGCACCAGTGTTGCATCAGGCAGCGTGGAGATGGTGGAGATGTTGGTGATGGTGGCCGGCACATGTATTGCAGATGCTACTGGGGGCAGGGATGCCAAACTGCTGGCAGCATCCTCCTAGGCAGGGGCGCTGGCTTGCACATGTGCAGGGGCTGATTGTCTGGGCTGTTGTGCAGTATCACTGTCACTTGATACGGCTGTGGGGACACAGAGGGCATGCAATTAGTTGTGTGGTGGTACCTTATGGGTGCATCACATGCATCATACAGGTTGATCAGTTAAAAGCAGCATTTACATGCATATGCCTGTCATCGGACATGTATTGTAGTGATATGGTTCATCATCTGGATCATGATTGTGTCCTTTGGGCCACTCATGCACTGGCTGGGGTGGGGGGTTGTTATTGGGTCCTTTGGGCCACTCATGCACTGGCTGGGGGGGGTTGTTATTGGGTCCTTTGGGCCACTCATGCACTAGCTGGGGGGGGGTTGTTATTGGGTCCTTTGGGCCACTCATGCACTGGCTGGGGGGGGTTGTTATTGGGTCCTTTGGGCCACTCATGCACTGGCTGGTGGGGTTGTTATTGGGTCCTTTGGGCCACTCATGCACTGGCTGGGGTGGGGGGGGGGTTGGTATTGGGTCCTTTGGCCCACTCATGCACTGGCTGGGGGAGGGGGTGTTATTGGGTCCTTTGGGCCACTCATGCACTGGCTGGGAGTAGGGGGGTTGTTATTGGGTCCTTTGGGCCACTCATGCACTGGCTGGGGGGGGGGGGTTGTTAATGGGTCCTTTGGCCCCCTCCTGGCCTCAATATGGCATTCATATTTGCGCACTTACCAGCATCTGCAGGTGGGCTCACTCCTGCCTCAGCATCCCCGATCTCATGGATGCCCTCAAGGTGGAGGACACTGCTGCAGCGCTCCTCCCATGTTTGCAGCCTCAGTGGTGAAGGGGGCCCTCCACCTGTCGCGGTGTGGTGGTGTGTGGCGATCAGGTTCCGCACCCTCAGCCTGAGGTCGTCCCACCTCGTGTGGCAGTCTTTTACACTCCTCACAGTCATGCCCACAGCAGTGCACTTGCGTGCTGTTTCCGCCCACACTTCCTTCCTGCGCTGCTGTGTAGCACGCTGTTGATCGGCACTGAACAGCATCTCAGCATGCTCCACTATGTGTTCACCCAAAACAGTTAGCTCCGTCTCACTGTAGCGCTGTTTCCGTTGCCTCTGTCTGGAATCCTGGCAGACATGCTGGTGGTCCTTTTGGGCTTCTCACAGTGTGGATCCTGCTTGTGCTGACTCTGGATGGCAATGGATTGTGCTTTATATGATGGCCGCCTCTCTGTTTCCTGTTTTGCCGATCATGGTATTTCCGGTTCCGTGTCCGTGGCGACGGTGGCGGACACGGTTTTTACGCTACTTGAGGCGCTGCTATGTCCATTTCTGTGGATGTTTCCGTGGCGGCGGTTACACCGTTTCCGCGTCTGTGTGGTGCACGCGACCGACATCATGTAATCTGCCAGTCTTTCTGCAACCTTGCGGACGCGGAAACTTTATTTCCGCCACCGCGGAATCAGCGCAGTCCAAACCGGAAAAGTTGCAATGAGGCCCCATTTAAGGCACTTTACACAACAGAATTGTGTTTCAAACCGCCACAATGCTCGATGGGAACAGAAAATGGAAAATAATAACAATGGCAAAACAGTAATATACTGTTGTTGTCCTAATAGGCCTTGTGGCATTTGTCAATGCAAGTGCATTGTGGAGAGGTGATAGAGAAGGAGACTAGTGCAGAGTGGTGGACAAGTGCTGGAGGAGGGTTCCCAGGTGGGAGGTGCTAAGGAGAACCGAGGAGGAGAACCTCAGTCTTATTGCTAGTACAGGCGGATCTCAAGTGTGGTATGTGAACCATCAAGCAGGGAACCGCAGGCCAGTGAAGTGGGATTGAGGGGTGTTTGTATTAACTGTGAGGATGGTCCTGGGATCCTGTGAGATTCATGACGATCAGGCCACGGGCCACAGTGGTAGTGAGGTGATTAGCGGTGAAGCGAAAGAGGGATGATGTGGAAGCAAAAGAGGGCCTTGTGGATGTTGAAGTGGGTCTTGAATTCGATCCTTGCAGCAACCAGGGGGCAGTGCAGAGACTTTAGGGCTGTACAGATGCAGTACCTGGGCTTGAGGGCAAAGATAAGTCTTGCAACCCTATTGTGGATTAGCTTGAGGGGGCAAATGGAGGAAAGAGGGAGATTGAGAAAGGGGCTGTTGGAGTAGTCCAGCCTGGAGAGGACCAGAGCTCCAGAGACATTGAGCTTCTGGGGGAAGGTGAGGAAAGGAAGAATTCCTATGAGGAGGTGGAGCTGCAAGTGGGACTTCTTGCTAGGGTCCATGATGTGTGGGGTGAGGGAGAGGGCGGAATCGAAGTTGAGCCCAAGTTTTTGTGCCTCACAACATGATTGGGGTAAGTTTTTGTGCCTCACAACATGATTGGGGTATGTTAAGGATTTCAATCTGGCGATACACCCTGGTCTCAGCCCAGTATACAGCGCAAAACTGAAATGCTTATATTGTGATATATAGGTTCAATATTTAAGAGATACACCACTCATATCACACCCCCCTTTTCAAATAACCCGGGTCACAATGGACCAGGAACCAGGCTGGTTGGTAAAGGTAATATTTATTTATTTAGAAATTCAAGAAAATCACACACTTTTTAATATATGGGGCAGCAATCACCAGTTTGGTGACAATAACAAATAGGAAGGTAGGCAATGCACTTAATTCAACCTTTTAGCAACACAGATAGAAAACACCAGGGAATAGAAACCCTTTGGGCTTTTCAGAAAGATAGCACCTAAGTTAGGATTTCCCCCTGCAAAATTCCCTAAACCCACAAATAATCAAATCTGAATGGATATATAGAAGCAGCAGTTAATCAGGAATAAGGAATAGGGAACAAAATTCAAATCCACCCTTCCCTCCTCAAATGAGAATGAAACACGGATTTGAAACCCTTGCAATGTTAAAATGACACTCGGAAATGGCTGAACAAAACAATGAATGTGTGCAAAAATCCTCAAGTACAATTCTTTACTGGAACAACACTGGAAAGATACTAGCAATCATAAGCAATAGATTGAGCAAGAGCATACAATTCGAAATTGAATGAAAGGTTTAAAATAAGTTATAACAAAAATCACACATGTAAAACTTTTTTTTAAAAAAAGTCAATTCCCGCCTGAAATTAACCAGATGGTTTTTGATTAAAAAAAAATTGGTGAAATTCACTCATTTGGAATGCAGTTGTTTAGTTGGGTTGTAGCTGTAGATCTTAGGTACAATCTAGAAGTGAAATGAGGTCAAGGGTTCTGGTCATTGCATGACAAAGCGCCTGGCAAGACAGCTGGACAGTTCGGTTACCAGAGGGCACTGGACTGACACTGGACTGGCACTGGACTGGCACCTCTGGTCATGGGATACTAACAATCAGCTGGATAGCAGGTTTGCAGCAGGCATGCCATTAGTGAGCAGCAAGCCAGGTTAATTCAGGATGCTTCCCCAAAACACCACAGCTTCCCTTGGTTATTGGGATTTTTAGAATTGAGGCCTAGTTGAAGCAAGATCAGCAAGGTTTTGGCCTTGTGGTTGGCATCTGGAATCTAGATGAATAATGTAAGATGAAGACAGGAACAGGACAGGATGCCAGGCAGGAAATCAGGAATCGGTCGGAAATCTGTGTGTCTGTACTGTGTGTTGTCATGGGCTCTTATTTATAATGCCAGGTGACATCATCACAGCATATGACAGGGGCAGGCTTTACTACACAAGCCTATAACAATAGGATTGGGCAAGAGACTAAGTCTCCGCCTAGCTCTTCACCGGTTGGATCTCAGAAAAATGATGCCATGTTTATCGGGTGATTTTTACAGTGTCCAGAAACCTACCAGAGTTATCAGAACTAAAATCTAATTTTGCCACAAACACATATTTACACAATTACAACCTTCAGATACACAGGTTACATATTTTTTTCCTCACATTTCGATCCAAAACCCCAGTCTGTGAGGCTTGGTTTCGCCCATCTGACAGTTTTTCACACTTTTCAAGGGGATTCATATTACTCAAAATTCTGCAACTTTATACATGGGTGGGGATTGTCATGAGGAATGTATGTACAAAAATGTAGGTCTGCAATATTAATACTTTTCTTGTAATTCAACATATATCACCGTTTCTGTCCATAGTGTGTCAATACATTCTACCAAGTTTCAAAATACAGCCCCCAAGATTAGATAAAAAAACTGCGAACTTTTACATTTCTGCCAATTCTTGCTACCGAAATCAAAGTCTTTAAAGTTTCTTTATAACATAGTCTCTAGCACCAAAAGGCAGTCCCTTTGTTACTTGATCCTGTTTTTTTTTCTTCCTTTACCTACAAGCAGCTGTCATTTCCTTTCAGGCAAGGGAGTTTCCAGTCTTAATTGAAGGTTTTATTGCCCCTTCACACATGACAGGTGAGTGTCCCAGGACTGCTATTGTCCCAGCCTGGAGCACAGACGAATGTCTGATGAGCATGTGAACATCCATTGTCCTGTTCCATACAAAGTTTCTCAAGCTGGCACCTCGCACCTACGTGTCCTGGATTTAGGGTGTATCTCCCTTCCTAGGAGGAGTTTCATAGCTGGCAACTGGAATAATAGGTTTTCCTGAGAGCTTGCAACTCCAGCCTATGTGTTTTAAACTGTTTAATTTTCTTACTTTGGGTCTTGAATTAAAACCTGTGGAATAAACCTAGCCTATGACAGAAGATATCCTAGGTGTGTATTGTCACCACTAAAATAATTCCTTTACATTGCTAAATGAATAGGTTTTCATTAACAATTGAGTTTTAAACAGGTCATTTTTTTTCAGTCAGCACAGCCCATTTTTCCACATGTGTTAAAATCTGCTAGTATTTCTTTCTTTAATTCGGTTTGCAGCTCACTAAGATTTCCATAATGTCCATGCAGCTAACGTCATTTTCCTTTGAAGCATGAGTTTTATCTGAACACTGGTATATGAAACTGACCAGGCTCAGATAGTTAAAGTTCTTTTGAAGACAGCTGATGTTTGCTACATTGTAAAGAAAATGAACGCGCGTTGCCGTGTTAGTGAAAATAAAGATCCTTGTTGATTTCTTTCCAAGCTAAAATGACTGGGCCTGTCATTCAGGAACTAGTTCTAGTTTTGCTAATGCACAATGACCTCTCCTGGGCATGGCAGGACATTTTCAATTACATCAGTGTCATAGTAAATGGATGGATTTAGGGTCAAAACAGAAATTTTAAAGGGTGCAAAAAAAGTTTCATTCTGAAAAGAAATTTTGGGGGTTTTCAGCAAGGCAGTTCTGCCTATTTACTTAATTCCATGTTAAATGTTGCAGAGCACACTGGCACATTCCTGCAGTGTGTACTCTGTTCCCCCTGCCTGAAATATGTGTGGCAGCGTGTCGCACCCTTTTTTTTGATGGTTGTTGTAAAAACGCAATTTTGAGATCCGGGTGCGCTCAGAAGCCTGTGCAGCCATTTTGCTGTTTCTTGCACCAATGCAGCAAAGTGATGGGATAAAGCACAGCTTAGTGGGTCAAGATATCCCACAGGTAGAGGGCCCAAAGATGGTGGGCATAGGATAGGAGGAAAAGAGGGCACAGGTATCCCAATGAGGCAAATAGGAACATAGGCCTTTGTTCAATTATAATCTGAAAGTGTGCATCTGGGATGCCATCCTATCCTTTTCACCACTTTCCATGGCACTTTCAGAAAATGTTTACTACAGGAGGAACGCACTTCCACTTCGTACAGCAAAATAAAAATGTTTTATTGGTCATACTTATTCCCTCTGCATCGACCATTTCCACGGGTGACATTCCACGTGGTTCCATGATTGGAAATATGCATCAAAGTTCAGAACAATGGGCCATGTGTCTGTGCAATAATTGTCAAGTGCATTGAGTGTCTTTAGCTCAGTTGTTCGTGAGTGGTCACCATAGATACAATTATCATTGAGTGCACAACCACAACTTCTTCTCTTGTACTGCGTAACATGAATGGTATATACATGTGAGATACCATGTAATTGTGAACCAAAAAAGAGCAATGGACGGTGGTGAGTTGCAAGCAAATGGTCAACAAGCAATGTCAGCCAATGCAGTTGGGCTAATACGTACAAACATTAGCGCCCCTACAACTTCTGCCTGGTAAGATTGCTTGATTAATATCAATCACACAACTAATGGATATTGTTCCATTGATCCTTGCTTGAATTTTGTTTATTTTAATTAATTATTTGGGATGTTTGTAATGTGCTTATGCAGTTACTGGTCTTTCAAAGTGCCACATGGCTGACAAGTGGTGGGAAGGGTGGTTTGGCACAAGGGATAAAGAAAACAATAGCGGTCCTACCTACTAGTTAAATTGAAATTTGGATAGTATAAGTGCAGTAATAAGAAGTGTGAGGAAGAGGTCTGGGTGTGAGTGCTGGTTGGCTAAATGCGGACTGTTAGTGTGGTAAGGAAGGTGCAGGTAAAAGAGGAGCATGTGCAGGTGAAAGCGGTGGGAGGGTGGAGCAGGGCAGTGCAAGATGGCAACAGGGGCTAGGCGACTGCTAAGGGGAGGCCATGAGCATAAGTGCCAGGAATTTCATGGATTGCAGGGGTGAGGGTCAGCCAGAGGGGCGCCCATTCTGAGAGGCAAGAGTACTCCCCATCTGGTGCTACTATTCATGGGCAACGAAGAGAAATTGGAGATGATGGAGACCCTGTTGGTAGTCCATATGTCCGGAGAAGGAGTGGCATAGAGGATGTCTGTGAAGCAGCATTGACGTTGGTGTCAGCGATGTGCAGGCCGTGCAGCGATTATTCTGTATTCACAATAAATTCAAACAATGTCAATATTACATCTTGCTTCTGTTGTATTGTAAATATTCAAAGATGTGATCGCATTATTTACAATGATTTTTTGATTTGTCGCAATGAACATTTTACACAGACTTTTAAAAAGATTTAGAGAATCGAAAAGCATGTCTCAAGAATTTCAATCCCCAAAATCTTTTCCATGATTTTGAAATAAAGGCGCATACTTCAAATAATCACATTGTCATTTTAGGTTTTAATATATATACAATGACGGAGGAAAAGCAATATAAAGAAAGGAAAGGTAAAATGAAAACATTTATGTATATTTAACAAGATTAGATCACCAAAAATAAATAAATAAAAACACATTATTGAACATTAACATTGCAAGTGTTATACCATTAAATAATGTTGTTGATGATGGATTCAGTGTCCAAACATTGGGTAACATATTGAAACTTGCCTTTGAAAAAATGTGTGACGACCGCTACAAATCATTTAAATCTGGAAGTCAACCTCTCAACAAGTTCGAGTTTTGGAGGACAAGGCTGTTTTGCAATGATGTGTGGCATAGTCCGGCCACTGGAAACAAACTCTGGAGCCATTCCATGCGTATGCGTATGCAGGGCCAGCACAGTCAATGCATATGTTTCACAAATTCAAAATCCATTTCCTGGAATATTGGCTTGGCCACCCGCTGTTTGCTTCGTTTTGTAAACGCTATATTGTAACAAAGCATCCAGAAAGTTCCTGCAGTTCTTACTTGTTTTCTCCCAACGTTCTCGTTGTGCATACAGCCAGTCTTGTTTTGGCCTCCATCCCGTCTAAGCTGAAATGCAACCTTTTTGGCCTGTACTGTAGGTACATATTATGGAGCACCTTTAAATCTCCAGTGTGGCAGAATTCGGTGATTCCCTTTAGGTCTCTTGAAAGCATTTTGTTGTACACACATTTCTCCAGTGCTGTGTGAGGAGGGGAACCTGACACCAATCACTTCCTCTTATGCTCCTGCTCCTTAGTCAAAGGTCCAGGTTCACATATGTGGTACTGTTCGTTTTCTCTCCAAGAGTGTAAGTTGGAACAATGGTGCATCAATGAACGCCACTTTTCAAGTAGAATTTCTACAGATCCATTATAAGCTTTTGAGGTCCACCAAGGATGGTTGCTGATAGACTGAGACCAGTTTAAAATGTTATCTGAACCCTTTTGTTACTGGCAGCTGTCGTTATTTTAGAAAATGATTTTGCAATGTTCCATATATCAAATTGACACTGTATGTGTGGGAACTGCTCTTGCAAGGCCTCTGCTATTCCACTATGCCTGTCAGTGGCTATGAGGTCTATTTGCATTCCCCTGGGTTCCAGAAGTTTGATTGACTTAATGAAACCATGTTTCTCCATGGCAACAGACGATGTACATTCAGACATCTGCACAATGTCCAAACTCACTATTTTTTTTACTTTCCATGGGCCTCATTACGACCCTGGCGGAAGACCATGGTGCTATTAGCACCATGGTACATGCCGGTAAGTTACCGACTCCGCCATGGAGAAAGGGGGAATTACCCCATTACAAGGTTGGCGGGGCGTTAATTCCCCCTTCCTCCATGGCCCTTCCCTATTCCCATTTTTGCCCCATAGGGCTCAATGGGAATGGGGAAGGCGCTAAGTACGGTGCCGCAATTTGCGGCACCGTAATTAGCACCAAGGTCCCTTTGCGGGTCCCGACTTTAACGGCTGGTCTACACCAGCTGTTAAGGTCGGGTCCTGCGAAGGGACCTCGTAATTAGGTACTAATAGGTTAACGGCGCCGCAGCCTTTTACGGCGCCGTTAACCAATTAGCGCCTGGGTCGTAATGAGGCCCCATGTCTTGAAAGTGGTAAGTGCAGCATTTAACGGAAAACACTGGACTGTCACACTGTCCGTCGCCAGCAAGCATGACCCTTTTGCCAGCAAGTTTAATGTCAATTTTGTAGTGCTGTGTTTTAGCAAGGAGCTCAAGTCCCACAAATTGACAGAAACTTGAAATTTACTGAACGTTGATCCACTGAACAGCAAAGGAGATGAACAAAGTGAATTTCCAGCAAGTACTTTTCCAAGCATAGATTGTGCTGACCATGAGAATGTGTTATGCTGGTGGACACAGCTGGCCTGGATTATCAGGTTTGTGCCTTTGGCCACATGAGTAAAATTCACCAATGGCTCCCCATATATCTCCCTATGTAATTTATGATCACATTTAATCATTTGTATAATCTCTTGCAGGCAGCAGTCAAATAACATTTATTTTTGCTACTTTAAAAGCCAATCGTCCTGCAGTACTGTGGTTTGCGATTCGATGGTGGTGGACAACTCCTCTAAAGTAGGAATAGTGAAGTCGAGATCATGACCAGATTCGTCAATGAATTCTAAAGATGCTTCATTTATTTCGGGCTGTGATATTTCCGCATGAATGGGAGAAACAGGGATAATTGAATGTTTTGTCGGTGGACATTTTTTAGAGGGTGTAGATTGTGTCGTCAGGTCTGCAAATATTTCCAATATCTCATGTGTCTGCAGTTCATCTAGGCAACGTTTTGCAATGTAGCAATGATCCATTGATACTTTCCATGGCTCGCTGGTGACATTACATTCATATTCCGGCCACACGACATCTGTATCACGACTCTGAATCTTGACTGCACAATGTAGTTGCTCCATAGTGACATTCGTTTGACAAGCGACATCATTAGTTTTTGTTGTTCTCTGAGTCTTTATGCTCCTCCTCCTTCTGTGCCTCTAACATATTGAAATAAAAACATACTCAATTTATAGCACACATACAGAAGAAAAATGTAATATCAGCAAAGTATCTGCTTAAAAATTTCTCCTAAACAAACTGGTTTGTTCTTTACCCTTGTTTTCTTTACTTTCTTTGAAACAGTGGACTTCGATGTGCCGACAAGACCAAGCTAAAAAAATCATTTTTACAATGTATTAACCCAGCACATTTCTTTTCCACTGAAAGAAACATATGTACATATCTACAAATAGAACCTACTTTACGTACGTAAAACATTCGAACATATTCAAAATTACAATGGCAAGAAGATTTGATGATAAATTATATTTCAGATTATGTTATGTATACCTGTACAATTGTACAATCTTTGATCTTACAAAGTGCTTTTCGACAAAGTTGTTTTAAATAATTGTCGATGTGAAATCATAAGATTAGTCGTTGTAAAACAATTAGAACATTTTTAGCAAGATCACATTGAAAAGTTTGAATGTGTGATGTTTTCAATATACATATTTTACATTTCACCTGAGATAAAATATCATCCTGCAAAATATAGTGATTAATAGGCCGATTCATGGAATAAATAGCGCGGCGCAAGTGGGCAAAAACGTGCGAATCGCAGTGGAATTGCGAAAATCGCAGTGCAATTGCGAAAATCGCACGAAAAGCAGCGCACATCGATTCATAGAAGGGCGTGCGCAAAAAAACCATCTGATGTGCGCTAAAAAAGTGCGCGGCGCACGTTGACGCACAGGCCATCTAACGGCGTGCGCCAGGTCACAGCGAAAATCGCACAGGCCACAGGGAAAATCGCACATAGCGCGGCGCACGCTACAAAAGTAGGCGGAACATGGGGCGTAACACTCGGAATGGGGAACAACTTGCCAAAATGTGGGTGTCACGGGGGAAGTACAGGGTGCAAGTGAGCGGAACGCCCACACGCTCGCCTACAACACGTATTCATGGAATCGAATAGGGCAAAACATCGCACGGTCAAACCAGCGCACAGGTACAAACACGACCGCCACAAGAAAGCAGGCGGTAGCGTCCCTGCGCCTGTAAAAAATGTGCGCCAAAAGGTGCGCCAACAAGTAGCACCTATATACAGCTATGATGAATGTCCAATACTGTGGCCCTCCAGGATAAATGACGTGCAAAGGGGTACCCACAAACACGGACACCCGCTGACTGAAAAATAACGTGTGCGTGTATTTCGGGGTGTGCGGGAAGTTTCACATGCGATTTGGCTGGGTACGTGGATTCCAGGGGTGCGCGGGAAGTTCCACATGCGATTTGGCTGGGTACGTGGATTACAGGGGTGCGCGGGAAGTTCCACACACGATTTGGTCGGGTATGTGGATTTCAGGGGTGCGCGTGAAGTCCAACACGCGATTTGGCTGTGTATGTGGATTTCAGGGGTGCGCGGGAAGTTCCACACGCGATTTGGCTGGGTACGTGTATTTCAGGGGTGCGCGGGAAGTTAAACATGCGATTTGGCTGGGTACGTGGATTTCAGGGGTGCGCGCGAAGTTCACACGCGATTTGGCCGGGTATGTGGATTTCAGGGGTGCGCGGGAAGTTCAACACGCGATTTGGCTGGGTACGTCGATTCCAGGGGTGCGCGGGAAGTTTCACACGCGATTTGGCTGGGTACGTGTATTTCGGTGTTGCAGGGGAATGCTACACGTGATATGGCCATATGGGTCCCCCCAGGTGTCCCTCTACACCCTCCACGGCCCCTGCAGGCAGCCCACACCACAGGGTACTACCCTGCACCCCTGCTCATGTCCCACAGGCAACCCATCCACCATGGCCATGCCCACCAGCCAACCCACATGTCACCTTGCACCACTGATCAACAACACATGTCTCCCACCACCCCCAGCCACCAGGGGCAGCCTCCACCAGGCCCCCACTCATGTCCCCCTGCACCCCCACCCCCCAGCCACCAGGGGAAGCCTCCACCAGGCCCCCACCCATGTCTACCACCACCCCCACCCCCCAGCAGTGCAGGGGCAGCCTCCACCAGGCCCCCACCCATGTCTACCACCACCCCCACCCCCCAGCCACCAGGGGCAGCCTCCACCAGGCCCCCACTCATGTCTCCCACCACCCCCACCCCCCAGCAGTGCAGGGGCAGCCTCCACCAGGCCCCCACCCATGTCTACCACCACCCCCACCCCCCAGCCACCAGGGGCAGCCTCCACCAGGCCACCACTCATGTCTCCCACCACCCCCACCCCCAGCAGTGCAGGGGCAGCCTCCACCAGGCCCCCACCCATGTCTACCACCCCCCCCACCCCCCAGCAGTGCAGGGGCAGCCTCCAACAGGCCCCCACTCATGTCCCCTATTACCCCCACCCCCTAGCAGTGCAGGGGCAGCCTCCACCAGGCCCCCACTCATGTCGCCCACCACCCCCCCCCCAGCAGTGCAGGGGCAGCCTCCACCAAGCCCCCACTCATGTTCCCCTGCACCCCCACCCCCCAGCCACCAGGGGCAGCCTCAACCAGGCCCCCACTCATGTCCCCCTGAACCCCCACCCCCCAGCCACCAGGGGCAGCCTCCACCAGGCCCCCACCCATGTCTACCACCACCCCCACCCCCCAGCCACCAGGGGCAGCCTCCACCAGGCCCCCACTCATGTCTCCCACCACCCCCACCCCCCAGCAGTGCAGGGGCAGCCTCCACCAGGCCCCCACCCATGTCTACCACCACCCCCACCCCCAGCAGTGCAGGGGCAGCCTCCAACAGGCCCCCACTCATGTCCCCTATTACCCCACCCCCAGAAGTGCAGGGGCAGCCTCCACCAGGCCCCCACTCATGTCTCCCACCACCCCCACCCCACAGCAGTGCAGGGGCAGCCTCCACCAGGCCCCCACTCATGTCCCCCTGCACCCCCACCCCCCAGCCACAAGGGGCAGCCTCCACCAGGCCCCCACCCATGTCTATCACCACCCCCACCCTCCAGCCACCAGGGGCAGCCTCCACAAGGCCCCCACTCATGTCTACCACCCCCCCACCCCCCCAGCAGTGCAGAGGCAGCCTCCACCAGGCCCCCACCCATGTCTACCATCACCCCCACCCCCCAGCCACCAGGGGCAGCCTCCACCAGGCCCCCACCCAAGTCTACCACCACCCCCACCCCCCCGCCACCAGGGGCAGCCTCCACCAGGCTCCCACTCATGTCTCCCACCACCCCCACCCCCCAGCAGTGCAGGGGCAGCCTCCACCAGGCCCCCACCCATGTCTACCACCACCCCCACCCCCCAGCCACCAGGGGCAGCCTCCACCAGGCCCCCACTCAGGTCTCCCACCACCCCCACCCCCAGCAGTGCAGGGGCAGCCTCCACCAGGCCCCCACCCATGTCTACCACCACCCCCACCCCCTAGCAGTGCAGGGGCAGCCTCAAACAGGCCCCCACCCATGTCCCCTATTACCCCCACCCCCCAGCAGTGCAGGGGCAGCCTCCACCAGGCCCCCACTCATGTCTCCCACCACCCCCACCCCCCAGCAGTGCAGGGGCAGCCTCCACCAGGCCCCCACTCATGTCCCCCTGCACCCCCAACCCCCAGCCACCAGGGGCAGCCTCCACCAGGCCCCCACTCATGTCCCCCTGTACCCCCACCCCCCAGCCACCAGGGGCAGCCTCCACCAGCCCCCCACCCATGTCTACCACCACCCCCACCCCCCAGCCACCAGGGCCAGCCTCCACCAGGCCCCCACTCATGTCTCCCACCACCCCCACCCCCCAGCAGTGCAGGGGCAGCCTCCACCAGGCCCCCACCCATGTCTACCACCACCCCCACCCCAGCCACCAGGGGCTGCCTCCACCAGGCCCCCACTCATGTCTCCCACCACCCCCACCCCCCAGCAGTGCAGGGGCAGCCTCCACCAGGCCCCCACTCATGTCCCCCTGCACCCCCACCCCCCAGCCACCAGGGACAGCCTCCACCAGGCCCCCACTCATGTCCCCCTGCACCCCCACCCCCCAGCCACCAGGGGCAGCCTCCACCAGACCCCCACTCATGCCTCCCACCACCCCCACCCCCCAGCAGTGCAGGGGCAGCCTTCACCAGGCCCCCACCCATGTCTACCACCACCCCCCAGCCACCAGGGGCAGCCTCCACCAGACCCCCACTCATGCCTCCCACCACCCCCACCACCCAGCAGTGCAGGGGCAGCCTCCACCAGGCCCCCACCCATGTCTACCACCACCCCCACCCCCCAGCAGTGCAGGGGCAGCCTCCAACAGGCCCCCACTCATGTCCCCTATTACCCCCACCCGCCAGCAGTGCAGGGGCAGCCTCCACCAGGCCCCCACTCATGTCCCCCTGCACCCCCGCCCCTCCTGCCACCAGGGGCAGCCTCCACCAGGCCCCCACTCATGTCCCCCTGCACCCCCACCCCCCAGCCACCAGGGGCAGCCTCCACCAGGCCCCCACTCATGTCTCCGACCACCCCCACCCGCCAGCAGTGCAGGGGCAGCCTCCAACAGGCCCCCACTCATGTCCCCTATTACCCCCACCCCCCAGCAGTGCAGGGGCAGCCTCCACCAGGCCCCCACTCATGTCTCCCACCACCCCCACCCCCCAGCAGTGCAGGGGCAGCCTCCACCAGGCCCCCACTCATTTTCCCCTGCACCCGCACCCCCCAGCCACCAGGGGCAGCCTCCACCAGGCCCCCACTCATGTCCCCCTGCACCCCCACCCCCCAGCCACCAGGGGCAGCCTCCACCAGGCCCCCACCCCCCATCCACCAGGGGCAGCCTCCACCAGGCCCCCACTCATGTCTCCCACCACCCCCACACCCCAGCAGTGCAGGGGCAGCCTCCACCAGGCCCCCACCCATGTCTACCACCACCCCCACCCCCCAGCCACCAGGGGCAGCCTCCACCAGGCCCCCACTCATGTCTCTCACCACCCCCACCCCCCAGCAGTGCAGGGGCAGCCTCCACCAGGCCCCCACTCATGTACCCCTATACCCCCACCCCCCAGCCACCAGGGGCAGCCTCCACCAGGCCCCCACTCATGTCCCCCTGCACCCCCACCCCCCAGCCACCAGGGGCAGCCTCCACCAGGCCCCCACCCATATCTACCACCACCCCCACCCACCAGCCACCAGGGGCAGCCTCCACCAGGCCCCCACTCATGTCTCCCACCACCCCCACCCCCCAGCAGTGCAGGGGCAGCCTCCACCAGGCCCCCACCATGTCTACCACCAACCCCACCCCCCAGCAGTGCAGGGGCAGCCTCCAATAGGCCCCCACTCATGTCCCCTATTACCCCCATCCCCCAGCAGTGCAGGGGCAGCCTCCACCAGGCCCCCACTCATTTTCCCCTGCACCCGCACCCCCCAGGGGCAGCCTCCACGAGGCCCCCACTCATGTCCCCCTGCAACCCCGCCCCCAGCCACCAGGGGCAGCCTCCACCAGGCCCCCACCCATGTCTCCCACCACCCCCATCCCCCAGCCATGCAATTTGCCTGGGTACGTGTACTTCGTGGTGCGCGTGAAGTTCCACACGCAATTGTATGTGTACTTCGGGGTGCGCGTGAACTTCCACATGCGATTTGCCTGGGTACGTGTATTACTGTGGGTGCGCGTGAACTTCCACATGCGATTTGCCTGGGTACGTGTATTACTGTGGGTGCGCGTGAACTTCCACACGAGATTTGCCTGCGTGCGTGTATTACTGTGGGTGCGCGTGAACTTCCACACGCGATTGGGCCTGTGAGAGTGGGTCACATGTATTCCAGGGGTGGGCGGGAATATTTACCCGCGACTGTGCCTTTGAGAGCGTGCTACGTGTATTACTGGTGTGGGCGGGAAGATTCACACGTTCGCCTACGACGTGCCGAAAAAGTGTCCAATCCTGACACATGTACGCCAGCATGAAGCAGGCGTACGTCGACCCGCGCAGCATAAAAGTGCGCGAAAGCCACAAACAAGCTCATACGCCAGGGTGAATATACCATTCCTAGCAGCAGTGGCCGTGGGTTACCAAAGGAGGAGGAGGAGGATAGTGAGGGCCCGAATTTTCACTCCCAGAACCAGCCTTTTTGGGATGCCTGATGACCAGGTGTATGGGAGGTACAGGTTTCCCCCACACATGATACTTGACCTGGTCAGTGAGTGGGAGGATGACCTCATCACCCACCCTGTGCTCCCAAGCACTCAGCCCCCTGGAGAAGGTCCTCAATGTACTGCACTTCTTGGCCACAGGATAATTTCAGCGGACAAGTGCCATAGTGGGTGGGGTGTCACAGGCCACGCAGTCGCGCTGCCTACACCAGGTCTTGAACATCATCACTGCACGCCCATCAGTCCGTAGGCACATATACCTGCCCAGGACACCTGCAGAAAGGCAGGCTGCCACCCTCGATTTCTAAGGTGTGGCACAATTTCCAAAAGTGCTAGGTGCCATTGACTGCACCAATGTGGCACTAATTCCCCCCAGGGCATCTGAGCACATCTATAGGAACCGCAAGCACTGGCATTCCATCAACGTGCAGGTAGTATGTAATGCTAAGGGAATCATAACCTCAGTATATGCAAACTATCCAGGGTCCACCCATGACAGCTTCATTTACCGAATGTCTACCCTAAACCGGGACCTCGAAGCTGGGCGGCATGGTGATACATGGCTGCTTGGTGAGTATGAATGCCACTGCACATGCATGCATGTCACATGCAGAGTAGTGTCACTACCCCACTAATGATACCCATCACCTCCTCACCAGGGGACAGTGCCTACCCTCTGAGCACCCACATGATGACGCCAATTCGGAACCCGTTCACGCCTCCAGAGGTAAGATACAGCACAGCCCATATAGCAACCCGGGGCATAGTGGAGCACACATTCGGAGTGCTCAAGTCACGCTTTCGCTCCCTTGACCGGTCTGGTGGGTAGCTGTTATATGCGCCCCCAGTAGTGTGCAGGATCATAGTGGCAGCATGTGTCCTGCACAATGTTGCAACACGCCGGGGCCTGGCCGTGGACATGGTGGTGCCCCCACATCCCCAACCACATGCACGCCCGCTGCACATGGGAGGGAAGAGGGCACGGGGTGAGGCAGCCCGTACGCAGCTGGTGGCTAATTACTTCACATAGAAATCACACCCCAGTGGAGTGCACACAGGCCTGGCACATACCATCTGATTAGCAATGATGACTCGGCCTGACAATTAAGACAAACAAAGGGACTGCCAACTGTCAGAACCATAGCAGCCTGAGATTGTTCATGTGGAAGTGTCACAATGTGTGCATCCCTACCTACACAAACACCACCAATGCAGTGTCATGAAAATACACTTCCAATCTGCATAAATGAATACCCACTTGCAAAATACTACATGAAAACAGTGCCATGTCACCCACCCCCCCCCACAGCACGGCCACACAACACACCATGGCATGTCATGCAATGTGAGAGGAAAGAAATGAATCCCCACAACATGCCCCAAGTGTCAGCAGCTACAGTGTCCCTAATGGAAACCTGTCCACACATGAAATGCTCACAGTAATGCAGGACCTACAGCCCACATTACCAAATACTTACCAATAAAACCAATCACCTACACAACCTCCAACCACCTTAAACATGACATTACAGACTTAAAAATTAGCTAGCCTCACCACCTGATGACAGCCCTCCGAACACTTGCAAGTATACGGTGTTGGTGCCACGCAAGAGTGTAGGTGCACTGCTTACAACATGGACTCCAGTTCCAAGGTGGACCGCATTGTGAAGACATGAGGAATGGACCTGCAAATATGGAGGATGAAATGGATGCAGAGGCACATATGAATACACCACGCAGTGTACAATACAACAACAATATGCACTATGAATGTATACACAGTATTCACTACAGACTGCCCACAGAGCTCATGGGAGTCCAATGTCACCATGTACGTCAATGTCACTTGGGCACACCCTTTGCAAGCCCATGGAAACGGGAAGCAGGAGGGGTGTGTGACAAAAACCCAAGCATCTGAACCAAATCCATGACAAGCCTGCATGTGCCCAGCCACAATGCAGCGTATGCCCACGGGAGCCACACAAGGCAACACACTGTCCCAAAAAAAAAAAAAAAAAAAAAAATTAAAAATAAAATAAAAATGACCATTAATGGGCCTGGGGGGGTTGGGGAGGCCACCCAGGAGGTCCGAGGACAGGGTGCACACCAAAACCCACCTGTGTGGATCTTGGGAAAAAAAAAACACCTCCATGGGCTCATGGCCCACACGGCTACCCTATTGTGGGAGTATCACTGCTGTCGCTATTCTCACCCTGTGCAGCTGCATCCGGAGGTGGTGGCACTATGGGAGGCAGCCCACGCAAGGCCCTAGTCTGTTCCTCCATGGCTGCAAGCATGTGGGTGTGGTAGGTCTCGTTCTGGAGGATGAGTGTGCGGAGGTCCCCATGCAACAACTCACGGGATGCCCGGACCTCCGCCCTAGTTGCCTGCATCTCAGCTGAGAGCGTACGGGTGAGACGCTCCAGCTGCTGTTCTGCCCTTCGGTCTGTTGAAGCCTCAAGCTCAACAAGAGTCGTCCTGAGGTGAAGGAGTTCCAGCCTCAGGGCTTCCCTGTGGCCCTGGGACTCTATGGAGATGGCTTCCTGCAGAGTCGCCAGTGCCGCCCGCCTGTCCCTGTTGGACGCCAACATGTCCTCCCTGTGTGACTGGCAGATGGAGTCGGTTGCCTGCTGTAGTCGCTCCATCAGCCTCTCGGGGGGGGACAATGGAAGTGGCCACCCTATCCATGGCCTGAGCCATCATCTCTGATGATGCTGCATGTTGGGTTGCCATAACGTAAATTGATTGCTCCCATGCGGTATTGCCAAGTGGCGTACGGCCACCACGTCGGCGGGCACCACACCTGTCTTGGGCAAGGCGAACTGCGCCTTGCTGTGCCGGCACTGCCTGAGGCTGCAGGACTGCATTCCCCCTCTGATCTGCTGGCCCAGGAACAGGATCAGATGTCGCGGAGTGTGACCCTGCATCCGTAACCACCAAAGGCGTACCTGCCAACACTGACATCCCCATTGAGGGTTCTAACCCTGGTGCAGGTGGGTCGGACAGAACAGAATCCCTCCCAGGAACACTCACCTGCGACGGCACATAGGTCTCATCATCCGAATCAACACCTGAGTACAGCTCGGGGGAGGTGCAGCCAGAGACACCCCTTGAGAGCACGACCTGCAGCAGTTGTGGGTTCTCACCCACCACCACACCACGTCCCTCAATGGTGGTCGGTCGGCCCTCAGACCCCCCCTGGGTCTGCACCAGCTCCACAACCCCAGCAGTATCAGGTGCGTCTTCCCCTGCAAAGACATAAAAGAAAACAAATGGAAACAGGCATTAGCACCATGGCACACAATGAGGGCTGAGAGGCTACAGAAACAGTACTTGATTGACACATGTCCCACATGACTAAAACACTCCCATGCATGCACCATCACTGCGTGTGATGGGGAGGCAGATGCCACACATTGATGACACCAAGATGGAAGATGAACACATTTGCTGCATGCTGCCTAGCAGTGCCATCACACGTTGGCCAGTGATTGGCAGGTCAAATACACATGCCATCACACAGATGGCATGTACCCTAGCCATGAAGTGAAGAGGGAGAGGAGGTCACCAATTGTTCATTCAGTCCAGTTTGTTCATATGATTGATCATTTTCATTGTAATGGTTCTAATGTTTAACATACAGCTGCCAGTCAAAAATGGTCCTATAGCACAGGGACATGTCCAAACTAATCATGTCCACGAAACTGAGCCAGTCCACTGTACCATAGCCATGTCAGACATGTGACAATAGGACTGAGAAATCCCGAGTAAAAGTGGTGGTATGCAAACAATCTGCCTGAATAAGCAGAGGTAAATAAGCAACAGTGTAGTGGCAAGATGACACTCCAAGGGCAACTGGCGTGCTGTTGGGCTGGATGTCTAATGTTGGCCGAAGGGATGCTGATATACCCAAATGCTGGCGCAAAGAATGTTTTGGAAGAGGCACATGGGTGAGCTAAACCACTCAGGCACACACACCCTCCCCTGGCACCCAAACAGAAGCCCTCCCACACACAACATGCACATGGATGACACACACATGCATGTGCACTCACCGGACAATGCTTTGTAATCTGCCACTACTCCCACGCCTTGGATCTGTTCCTCCGTGACGTAGGTCCCAGCAACCTGCTCATGTGGAGTGAGTTATATGTCGTCTGCTGGAGACCCACCTCCAGTCACTAGAGTTGCGGCATGACTTGAGGCCAGCTTATTCTTTACCCTGCGCTTCAGGTCATTCCAGCGCTTGTAGCAATCATTAGCTGTGCGCCTCACGATTCCAAGGGCACTTATGATGTCCGCAATGGTCTGCCAGTGTGCCTGACGTTGTGCAGGTGTGGTCTTGGATCCTGCAACAATCACCATTTCGCGGTCATGTGCAGACACATACTCTACAAGTGCATTCAGTTCGGCCTCATTGAAGCTGGGCTTCCTTGATGGGCCGGACTGTGTAGCCGTGTCTGGGGCATCAGCCTCTACTGGACGAGCACTCTTCCTCTTCCGCTTGGAAGGTGGTGGGGATCCGGAGTGTCCTGCGCCACTCTGGACACTAGGGGCAGGAGCGTGGGATTGCACACTCAGCATGGGAGTTGGTGCAGGCATTATCTCAAGTGTGATGTTGTCAGGGGGAATGTCAGCATGATGGACTTGGACCGACACTGTCCTGGCAGGGTGTGTGAGAGGTGGGGTGGAAGAAGCCGCAGCTGCCCCTGCAGCCTCCCCAGCCTGCCTACGCGGGGCAGCAGATGACCTAGCTGCCCCTGATCCACGTGGCCTGATGACACCAACGTTCACCGGCGCACGTGGCCTAGATGTGCTGACCTGGAAGTCAGCCATGGAGTCACCCTGTGCCAGGTCTGGTTCCACAGTGGGCTGGTCCAACAAGGGCTGAGCATGGATGGTGTCAGCCACGGTAACCTCAACCAGGGGGGGGGCATGGGTGTCCCTGACTGCTCCTCCACACATGGGGGGCTAGGGGCACCCTGCAAGTCACGGCCACGTCCCCTACCGGATCCACCACGGCCACCACTTGGGGCTCGGCCACCTTTGCCACCCTTACGGCTTGTTCGCCTCCCAGCCATGGCACTGATGTTATTGTGCGTATGGGAGTTGATGTGAACTATTGTCCTGGGCAATTGGGGGTCAAAGGGCTTGGGTACCAGATGGTAATCGTACCCTAGTGCTCTAGCAAGGCTGTATGTCACCCCTGGGGGAAGATGACGGGTCACGCAACGCACAGGCAGCCCAAAAAAGGGAAGTAAGGTGCACGCAACCCCTCCTAGACCACGTGCGTGGAAAAAAAAACCTGCACTATGCTGTAGCACCCAGGAACACAAGAATGAACGTATGTGTGTCACACGCAGCCTAGAATGACCTCTGAAGGGGTACGCGACACACGGGGCAAGCACAGATGTTAGATACGTGCGCGACTCACCATCTGCCAGGAACAAAAGCGTGAAAAATATGCGCGTGTGCGCGTTGGCAAAACCACCGCCAAAAGAAGAATTGTACGCTGTCTGAGGAGACAGGACAACAGTAGTAGGGGAGCTGTTTGAGGAAACAGGCCCAGGGAAAAGAGGAAAAGAGAAAAAACTGTCAGAGGTAACAGGGAGTACGAACTGGAAACGCCGTGAAGTAAATCGCGTGTGAACCGACAAGAAGTACAGATTTCACCCACTCGCTCTCCACGAAAAGCACGTACAAGGAAATGGCGTCCTACACGTACACGTCACAGACGCGCATACGCAATGAGGCCATTTCCACCAACTACGCTCTTTGACGCTCGGACGTGTATCTCTTCATTTTTACACAAGCCATTCTGTACGGCCATGCGCGTGATGTCACAGCTGCGCATGGTGGCCTTTGGGCCAATGAAATGAAACTGCACGTCCGAGTGTCATCGCGTGTAATCGGAGGGAAGTGAGCGTACACACGATTGGCCTGGGTACGTGTATTTCTGGGGTGCGCAGGAAGTTCCACACGCGATTGGTGGAAATCCACGTGCGCTCTGTCATCACGTGTAATGAGGGAAACACCTGCGCGCCTCACGTCACAGACCCGCTCACGCGCTAAGGGCCTTTGGTCCAATGAAATCGCATATGCGTGCTGACATGCATACGCGCTAAGGGCTTTCCTCGATTTACACGCAGAGGTGCAGGATTTTCACGTGCCAAATCACTCTGTATCAAGCTGGCCACGCATAAGCACACGGAAGACCACGCTCCTGCCCAAAAGGCCGAATTACTGCCCCCCAGAGCCCCGAGCAGCCTCCCACGAGCCATCTGCTGCTGCCTGCCTACCTGCCTGCCTGCTGCGACTGTGCCCTGCCATTTGGTGCCTGCACATCAGCCATCTGCAGGGGTCCATTTACTGTGTCCACCCCTGCTGGAACAGAGTACTCCCGACTGGGATACCATCGCTCCATAGCCCAGCCCCAGGACCCAGTTTCCCACCCACTCCTGCCTCTGGGATTGCCATGTCGGGCACTGCTACATCTGGCACCACTGGCAACCCCCGGCCAGAGAGGCAGAGAGGCACCAGCTTCAGTGCCACCGAAGTTGGTGTCCTGGTGGAGCAAGTCCTGGGGCAGTATGATGCCCTCTTCGGAAGTAAGCGCGCCAACAAGGAAGGACGGACTCGGATCTGGACAGACATCGTGACTGCCATCAACGCGGAGGGGGTGGCAGTCCGCGACTACCAACATGTCAAGAAGCGCTGGGATGACTGCAGGTCCAGGACCCTCTTGATGAGGGTCCTGGAACGCGTAGGCCCAGCGCTCCACGGCCAGATCCTTGAGAGGCAGACCCGTCTGGAGTTGAGCGGTAAGTGGCCAAGCATTGCTGTGTGAGACAGGGCATGTCGCAGTGTGCTGGTTGTCTGATACCTGCCTGTATGTGTGACATAGCCCATGTATGCATGTGTGTGTGCAGGGACGTCATGCATGTGAGACCAGTAATGTGTGAACCACACGGTTGGTGCATGTGTTCAAATGCAACATGGGTTGCCCTATGCGAAATGGCCACATGAAAGCATGCCAGTCTCTGTTCCTGGACATGGGTGAGGGATGGGTGCTGATGCCATGTACATATATGCTGTCCATGTCTGTGTGTCTGACCAGCGTGTCTGTGACTTGTGAATGCCTGGGATGCATGACAAATGTTTGTGGCAATGTTCCGATTCACTGATGCAGCCTAGTCATCCTTGTATTCACTGTGTCTGTGGTGTTCGAGGCCAGATGGATGAAACTAGGGTGAAGTGTGTGCATGTGATAGGCATGGCACATGATGCATGTGAGTTCCAAAATAACAGTGTATGTTTAAAGAATAACTTGGACTTGTATGCTAATGTCCATAGCATGCGCCATGCCTGTTACTGCATGTGTTTTACCTGCACTGAGCCATGTGTTGTGGAGGGACATGATGGAAGTGATCTTTGACAGTGCCACTCATCTGCTATTGCTTCCTGTCCAGGGGACCATTGTACAGTACCCTGATGCTTGTGTTCTATGTCTCCCTCTACACAGTGCCACCTGAAGAAGAGGGCGGAGATGGCTCTGTGGAGCAAAGCCGCGGGGATGCCCGGACGGCTGCAGCGGAAGGGGTGGGTGAGCCCCCACAGGGGCTTGCAATGGCGGAAGACGGGGTGGAGCCATCCAGGTTGGTAGTTTCCACAGAGGAGGAGGAGGCTGCTACTGAGGCGCACATGGGGCCTGGTGGTGGCATCCCTGCTGGTGCAAGTGTTGCAGTCCAGGGGCAGGAGGCAGCACAGGTCGCCGTGGAGGGGCCTGTGCATGTCACTGTGCCTGACACTGTGACTGCACCACCATGCACCAGCTGGGATGCCCCATCCCAGGCCCGTCCGCAGGTAGGGGGGATGTCCATGTCATCTGACTCCCCTCCACCTGCGTACGAGGGGACCCCTGGCCGTATGGAGAAGGTCCTGATTGGTGTCGCTTTGCGCACAGGTGCAACTCGTGATGAGGTGCGTGCTTCCCGGGAGGAGCATGCACGTCATCACGGAGAGCACCGTGCCGACGTGGCCCAGTTGGGAACGGCCATGGTCGGGGGTTTCCTACATGTGTCGGCCAATCTGGCAACCCTCTCCTCCTCTGTGGAGACTATGCACAAGTCGTTCTCCATGCCGTCTTCCGGCCCAGATGCCACCGGGGCCCTCTGTGGACCTGCCCCGACCAATGCAGCCGGCTCGGTGGGGATCCCATCCCTGCCACAGTCGGGAGTCGGAGGTCCAGCAGGGGTGGACACACCAGCAACTGGACCCCAGCAGATGGAGGATGTGACGGCATCATCGGGCAGGGCACGTGCACGACGGCGTCGGTGGATACCATCAGCGTGGATGCCGTCGTGCTGGCACAGGCAGTTGCGTCGGAGGCAGCGGCAGGCTCGACGTGGGAGGCATCATGGCTCGGGGCCATCAACATCAGGGGTGCAGGTATCGGCCGGAGGGCAGGAGAACCCTGGAATGGGAGTGGCTTCCGTGTGGGAGCGGTTGGGCCAGCGGATAGGTGCGGAGCGGCAGCGGGCAGAGGAGGAACGGCTCACAATGGTCAGGGCGGAGAACTCCATGCGGAGGGCGCTGAGGCGGGCTGAGTGCCTCGAGGGTCTTCGTAGGGAGTTGGGCTGGACAATGCTTTATCCCTGCGAGACCTCGGGGCCAGGGAACATGCCCGCCTCCAAGCCATTGAACAGGAGTTCGATGATGCCCTGGCCCATGACAATATCCAGTGAGCCGTTGGACTAGCCCGCTGTCCATGTAAATAGTTATGTAGTTAGTGTTAGGTTTCCTTTGTTTTTGCTTTTTCTTTGGACCTTTTGGACAAATGGCCACATTTTTGTATATAGTTATTTTTTATTAGGTAGTGTTGGTAGGTTTCATTTCTTTTTTTGGGATCATGGACCCTGCCTTGTTCACCTGTACACAGTTATCTGTTGGATTTTCATTTCTTTTTACCATTTACCCATGGAGCAATGGCTTTCTATTATAATTTCACATTGGATTTTCTTTTATGGACTGTGACTGTGGACACCATTCCTTTGGATTCTGATTTTTGGTTTAGCATTTTTTCATGGACATGCTTCTTTTTACTTTTTTTAAATTCCCATTTCTGTTAGTTTATTTTTGATTCAATTCTTGTTTTCTTTAATACATATTTGTACATCAAACTTCAATGTGTAGTATCATCTCATTGGTTTCATGCATATTATGATACGGGTTTGGAGATTCACTGACACCCATTGGGTGTGTGTGAGGGACATGTGTTCGTTTCCAAACATGCAATTGCAGTTCTATCATGTTATTTCCATTTCTGAGTGGGTGGATGCAATACTCGGGTGGGTGTTTTGCATTTGGAGGCTGACCATGGGGACCGGGGATCTAGATTGTGATGACGTGTGGGCTGGGGTACATGAGTTGGACATGAGTGGGGGCCTGCTGGCAGGTGCCCCACGGTGCTGGGGGGTGAGGGTGCAGGGGAACATGAGTTGGACATGAGTGGGGGCCTGCTGGCAGGTGCCCCACGGTGCTGGGGGGTGGGGGTGCAGGGGAACATTAGTTGGACATGAGTGGGGGCCTGCTGGCAGGTGCCCCACAGTGCTGGGGGGTGGGGGTGCAGGGGAACATGAGTTGGACATGAGTGGGGGCCTGCTGGCAGGTGCCCCATAGTGCTGGGGGGTGGGGGTGGTGGGAGACATGAGTGGGGGCCTGGTGGAGGCTGCCCCTGCACTGCTGGGGGGTGGGGGTGGTGGTAGACATGGGTGGGGGCCTGGTGGAGGCTGCCCCTGCACTGCTGGGGGGTGGGGGTGGTGGGAGACATGAGTGGGGGCCTGGTGGAGGCTGCCCCTGGTGGCTGGGGGGTGGGGTGGTGGTAGACATGGGTGGGGGCCTGGTGGAGGCTGCCCCTGCACTGCTGGGGGGTGGTGGTGGTGGGAGACATGAGTGGGGGCCTGGTGGAGGCTGCCCCTGCACTTCTGGGGGGTGGGGGTGGTGGGAGACATGAGTGGGGGCCTGGTGGAGGCTGCCTCTGGTGGCTGGGGGGTGGGGGTGGTGGTAGACATGGGTGGGGGCCTGCTGGAGGCTGCCCCTGCACAGCTGGGGGGTGGGGGTAATAGGGGACATGGTGGGGGCTTGTTGGAGGCTGCCCCTGCACTGCTGGGGGGTGGGGGTGGTGGGAGACATGAGTGGGGGCCTGGTGGAGGCTGCCCCTGGTGGCTGGGGGGTGGGGGTGGTGATAGACATGAGTGGGGGCCTGGTGAAGGCTGCCCCTGGTGGCTGGGGGGTGGGGGTGGTGGTAGACATGGGTGGGGCCTGGTGGAGGCTGCCCCTGCACTGCTGGGGGGTGGGGGTGGTGGGAGACATGAGTGGGGGCCTGGTGGAGGCTGCCCATGGTGGCTGGGGGGTGGTGGTAGACATGGGTGTGGGCCTGGTGGAGGTTGCCCCTGCACTGGTGGGGGTGGTGGGAGACATGAGTGGGGGCCTGTTGGAGGCTGCCCCTGCACTGCTGGGGGGTGGGGGTGGTGGGAGACATGAATGGGGGCCTGGTGGAGGCTGCCCCTGGTGGCTGGGGGGTGGGGGTGATGGTAGACATGAGTGGGGGCCTGGTGGAATCTGCCGTTGGTGGCTGGGGGGTGGGGGTGGTGGTAGACATGGGTGGGGGCCTGGTGGAGGCTGCCCCTGCACTGCTGGGCTGGGGGGTGGGGGTAATAGGGGACATGAGTGGGGGCCTGGTGGAGGCTGCCCCTGCACTGCTGGGGGGTGGGGGTGGAGGGAGACATGAGTGGGGGCCTGGTGGAGGCTGCCCCTGGTGGCTGGGGGGTGGGGGTGGTGGTGGTGGTAGACATGGGTGGGGGCCTGGTGGAGGCTGCCCCTGATGGCTGGGGGGTGGGGGTAATAGAGGACATGAGTGGGGGCCTGTTGGAGGCTGCCCCTGCACTGCTGGTGGGTGGGGGTAATAGGGGACATCAGTGGGGGCCTGTTGGAGGCTGCCCCTGCACTGCTGGGGGGTGGGGGTGGTGGGAGACATGAGTGGGGGCCTGGTGGAGGCTGCCCCTGGTGGCTGGGGGGTTGGGGTGGGGGTAGACATGGGTGGGGGCCTGGTGGTGGCTGCCCCTGCACTGCTGGGGGGTGGGGGTGGTGGGAGACATGAGTGGGGGCCTGTTGGAGGCGGCCCCTGCACTGGTGGGGGTAATAGGGGACATGAGTGGGGGCCTGGTGGAGGCTGCCCCTGCACTGCTGGGGGGTGGGGGTGGTGGGAGACATGAGTGGGGGCCTGTTGGAGGCTGCCCCTGCACTGCTGGGGGGTGGGGGTAATAGGGGACATGAGTGGGGGCCTGGTGGAGGCTGCCCCTGCACTGCTGGGGGGTGGGGGTGATAGGGGACATGAGTGGGGGCCTGCTGGCAGGTGCCCCACGGTGCTGGGGGGTGGGGGTGCAGGGGAACATTAGTTGGACATGAATGGGGGCCTGCTGGCAGGTGCCCCACGGTGCTGGGGGGTGGGGGTGCAGGGGAACATTAGTTGGACATGAGTGAGGGCATGCTGGCAGGTGCCCCACGGTGCTGGGGGTGCAGGGGAACATGAGTTGGACATGAGTGGGGGCCTGCTGGCAGGTGCCCCACGGTGCTGGGGGGTGGGGGTGGTGGGAGACATGAGTGGGGGCCTGGTGGAGGCTGCCCCTGCACTGCTGGGGGGTGGTGGGAGACATGAGTGGGGGCCTGGTGGAGGCTGCCCCTGGTGGCTGGGGGGTGGGGGTAATAGGGGACATGAGTGGGGGCCTGTTGGAGGCTGCCCCTGCACTGCTGGTGGATGGGGGTAATAGGGGACATGAGTGGGGGCCTGTTGGAGGCTGCCCCTGCACTGCTGGGGGGTGGGGGTGGTGGGAGACATGAGTGGGGGCCTGGTGGAGGCTGCCCCTGGTGGCTGGGGGTGGGGGTGGTGGTAGACATGAGTGGGGGCCTGGTGGAGGCTGCCCCTGGTGGCGGGGGGGTGGGGGTGGTGGTAGACATGGGTGGGGGCCTGGTGGAGGCTGCCCCTGCACTGCTGGGGGGTGGGGGTGGTGGGGGACATGAGTGGGGGCCTGGTGGAGGCTGCCCCTGGTGGCTGGGGGGTGGGGGTGGTGGTAGACATGGGTGGGGGCCTGGTGGAGGCTGCCCCTGCACTGCTGGGGGGTGGGGGTGGTGGGAGACATGAGTGGCGGCCTGGTGGAGGCTGCCCCTGCACTGCTGGGGGGTGGGGGTGGTGGGAGACATGAGTGGGGGCCTGGTGGAGGCTGCCCCTGCACTGCTGGGGGGTGGGGGTGGTGGTAGACATGGGTGGGGGCGTGGTGGAGGATGCCCCTGCACTGCTAGGGGGTGGGGTGGTGGGAGACATGAGTGGGGGCCTGGTGGAGGCTGCCCCTGGTGGCTGCGGGGTGGGGGTGGTGGTAGACATGGGTGGGGGCCTGGTGGAGGCTGCCCCTGCACTGCTGGGGGGTGGGGGTAATAGGGGACATGAGTGGGGGCCTGTTGGAGGCTGCCCCTGCACTGCTGGTGGATGGGGGTAATAGGGGACATGAGTGGGGGCCTGTTGGAGGCTGCCCCTGCACTGCTGGGAGGTGGGGGTGGTGGGTGACATGGGTGGGGGCCTGGTGGAGGCTGCCCCTGCACTGCTGGGGGGTGGGGGTGGTGGGAGACATGAGTGGGGGCATGGTGGAGGATGCCCCTGGTGGCTGGGGGGTGGGGGTGGTGGTAGACATGGGTGGGGGCCTGGTGGAGGCTGCCCCTGGACTGCTGGGGGGTGGGGGTGGTGGTAGACATGGGTGGGGGCCTGGTGGAGGCTGCCCCTGCACTGCTGGGGGGTGGGGGTGGTGGGAGACATGAGTGGGGGCCTGGTGGAGGCTGCCCCTGGTGGCTGGGGGGTGGGGGTGGTGGTAGACATGGGTGGGGGCCTGGTGGAGGCTGCCCCTGCACTGCTGGGGTGTGGGGGTGGTGGGAGACATGAGTGGGGGCCTGTTGGAGGCTGCCCCTGCACTGCTGGGGGGTGGGGGTAATAGGGGACATGAGTGGGGGCCTGGTGGAAGCTGCCCTTGCACTGCTGGGGGGTGGGGGTAATAGGGGACATGAGTGGGGGCCTGGTGGAGGCTGCCCCTGCACTGCTGGGGGTGGGGGTAATAGGGGACATGAGTGGGGGCCTGTTGGAGGCTGCCCCTGCACTGCTGGGGGGTGGGGGTGGTGGGAGACATGAGTGGGGGCCTGGTGGAGGCTGCCCCTGGTGGCTGGGGGGTGGGGGTGGTGGTAGACATGAGTGGGGGCCTGGTGGAGGCTGCCCCTGGTGGCGGGGGGGTGGGGGTGGTGGTAGACATGGGTGGGGGCCTGGTGGAGGCTGCCCCTGCACTGCTGGGGGGTGGGGGTGGTGGGAGACATGAGTGGGGGCCTGGTGGAGGCTGCCCCTGGTGGCTGGGGGGTGGGGGTGGTGGTAGACATGGGTGGGGGCCTGGTGGAGGCTGCCCCTGCACTGCTTGGGGGTGGGGGTGGTGGGAGACATGAGTGGGGGCCTGGTGGAGGCTGCCCCTGCACTGCTGGGGGGTGGGGGTGGTGGGAGACATGAGTGGGGGCCTGGTGGAGGCTGCCCCTGCACTGCTGGGGTGTGGGGGTGGTGGTAGACATGGGTGGGGGCGTGGTGGAGGATGCCCCTGCACTGCTAGGGGGTGGGGTGGTGGGAGACATGAGTGGGGGCCTGGTGGAGGCTGCCCCTGGTGGCTGCGGGGTGGGGGTGGTGGTAGACATGGGTGGGGGCCTGGTGGAGGCTGCCCCTGCACTGCTGGGGGGTGGGGGTAATAGGGGACATGAGTGGGGGCCTGTTGGAGGCTGCCCCTGCACTGCTGGTGGATGGGGGTAATAGGGGACATGAGTGGGGGCCTGTTGGAGGCTGCCCCTGCACTGCTGGGGGGTGGGGGTGGTGGGTGACATGGGTGGGGGCCTGGTGGAGGCTGCCCCTGCACTGCTGGGGGGTGGGGGTGGTGGGAGACATGAGTGGGGGCATGGTGGAGGATGCCTCTGGTGGCTGGGGGGTGGGGGTGGTGGTAGACATGGGTGGGGGCCTGGTGGAGGCTGCCCCTGGACTGCTGGGGGGTGGGGGTGGTGGGAGACATGAGTGGGGGCCTGGTGGAGGCTGCCCCTGGTGGCTGGGGGGTGGGGGTGGTGGTAGACATGGGTGGGGGCCTGGTGGAGGCTGCCCCTGCACTGCTGGGGGGTGGGGGTGGTGGGAGACATGAGTGGGGGCCTGGTGGAGGCTGCCCCTGCACTGCTGGGAGGTGGGGGTGGTGGGTGACACGGGTGGGGGCCTGGTGGAGGCTGCCCCTGCACTGCTAGGGGGTGGGGGTGGTGGGAGACATGAGTGGGGGCATGGTGGAGGATGCCCCTGGTGGCTGGGGGGTGGGGGTGGTGGTAGACATGGGTGGGGGCCTGGTGGAGGCTGCCCCTGGACTGCTGGGGGGTGGGGGTGGTGGGAGACATGAGTGGGGGCCTGGTGGAGGCTGCCCCTGGTGGCTGGGGGGTGGGGGTGGTGGTAGACATGGGTGGGGGCCTGGTGGAGGCTGCCCCTGCACTGCTGGGGGGTGGGGGTGGTGGGAGACATGAGTGGGGGCCTGGTGGAGGCTGCCCCTGGTGGCTGGGGGGTGGGGGTGGTGGTAGACATGGGTGGGGGCCTGGTGGAGGCTGCCCCTGCACTGCTGGGGTGTGGGGGTGGTGGGAGACATGAGTGGGGGCCTGTTGGAGGCTGCCCCTGCACTGCTGGGGGGTGGGGGTAATAGGGGACATGAGTGGGGGCCTGGTGGAAGCTGCCCTTGCACTGCTGGGGGGTGGGGGTAATAGGGGACATGAGTGGGGGCCTGTTGGAGGCTGCCCCTGCACTGCTGGTGGATGGGGGTAATAGGGGACATGAGTGGGGGCCTGTTGGAGGCTGCCCCTGCACTGCTGGGAGGTGGGGGTGGTGGGTGACATGGGTGGGGGCCTGGTGGAGGCTGCCCCTGCACTGCTGGGGGGTGGGGGTGGTGGGAGACATGAGTGGGGGCATGGTGGAGGATGCCCCTGGTGGCTGGGGGGTGGGGGTGGTGGTAGACATGGGTGGGGGCCTGGTGGAGGCTGCCCCTGGACTGCTGGGGGGTGGGGGTGGTGGGAGACATGAGTGGGGGCCTGGTGGAGGCTGCCCCTGGTGGCTGGGGGTGGGGGTGGTGGTAGACATGGGTGGGGGCCTGGTGGAGGCTGCCCCTGCACTGCTGGGGGGTGGGGGTGGTCGGAGACATGAGTGGGGGCCTGGTGGAGGCTGCCCCTGGTGGCTGGGGGGTGGGGGTGGTGGTAGACATGGGTGGGGGCCTGGTGGAGGCTGCCCCTGCACTGCTGGGGTGTGGGGGTGGTGGGAGACATGAGTGGGGGCCTGTTGGAGGCTGCCCCTGCACTGCTGGGGGGTGGGGGTAATAGGGGACATGAGTGGGGGCCTGGTGGAAGCTGCCCTTGCACTGCTGGGGGGTGGGGGTAATAGGGGACATGAGTGGGGGCCTGGTGGAGGCTGCCCCTGCACTGCTGGGGGTGGGGGTAATAGGGGACATGAGTGGGGGCCTGTTGGAGGCTGCCCCTGCACTGCTGGGGGGTGGGGGTGGTGGGAGACATGAGTGGGGGCCTGGTGGAGGCTGCCCCTGGTGGCTGGGGGGTGGGGGTGGTGGTAGACATGAGTGGGGGCCTGGTGGAGGCTGCCCCTGGTGGCGGGGGGGTGGGGGTGGTGGTAGACATGGGTGGGGGCCTGGTGGAGGCTTCCCCTGCACTGCTGGGGGGTGGGGGTGGTGGGAGACATGAGTGGGGGCCTGGTGGAGGCTGCCCCTGGTGGCTGGGGGGTGGGGGTGGTGGTAGACATGGGTGGGGGCCTGGTGGAGGCTGCCCCTGCACTGCTGGGGGGTGGGGGTGGTGGGAGACATGAGTGGGGGCCTGGTGGAGGCTGCCCCTGCACTGCTGGGGGGTGGGGGTGGTGGGAGACATGAGTGGGGGCCTGGTGGAGGCTGCCCCTGCACTGCTGGGGTGTGGGGGTGGTGGTAGACATGGGTGGGGGCGTGGTGGAGGATGCCCCTGCACTGCTAGGGGGTGGGGTGGTGGGAGACATGAGTGGGGGCCTGGTGGAGGCTGCCCCTGGTGGCTGCGGGGTGGGGGTGGTGGTAGACATGGGTGGGGGCCTGGTGGAGGCTGCCCCTGCACTGCTGGGGGGTGGGGGTAATAGGGGACATGAGTGGGGGCCTGTTGGAGGCTGCCCCTGCACTGCTGGTGGATGGGGGTAATAGGGGACATGAGTGGGGGCCTGTTGGAGGCTGCCCCTGCACTGCTGGGGGGTGGGGGTGGTGGGTGACATGGGTGGGGGCCTGGTGGAGGCTGCCCCTGCACTGCTGGGGGGTGGGGGTGGTGGGAGACATGAGTGGGGGCATGGTGTAGGATGCCTCTGGTGGCTGGGGGGTGGGGGTGGTGGTAGACATGGGTGGGGGCCTGGTGGAGGCTGCCCCTGGACTGCTGGGGGGTGGGGGTGGTGGGAGACATGAGTGGGGGCCTGGTGGAGGCTGCCCCTGGTGGCTGGGGGGTGAGGGTGGTGGTAGACATGGGTGGGGGCCTGGTGGAGGCTGCCCCTGCACTGCTGGGGGGTGGGGGTGGTGGGAGACATGAGTGGGGGCCTGGTGGAGGCTGCCCCTGGTGGCTGGGGGGTGGGGGTGGTGGTAGACATGGGTGGGGGCCTGGTGGAGGCTGCCCCTGCACTGCTGGGGGGTGGGGGTGGTGGAAGACATGAGTGGGGGCCTGTTGGAGGCTGCCCCTGCACTGCTGGGGGGTGGGGGTAATAGGGGACATGAGTGGGGGCCTGGTGGAAGCTGCCCTTGCACTGCTGGGGGGTGGGGGTAATAGGGGACATGAGTGGGGGCCTGGTGGAGGCTGCCCCTGCACTGCTGGGGGGTGGGGGTAATAGGGGACATGAGTGGGGGCCTGCTGGCAGGTGCCCCACGGTGCTGGGGGTGCAGGGGAACATTAGTTGGACATGAGTGGGGGCCTGCTGGCAGGTGCCCCACGGTGCTGGGGGGTGGGGGTGCAGGGGAACATTAGTTGGACATGAGTGGGGGCCTGCTGGCAGGTGCCCCACGGTGCTGGGGGGTGGGGGTGCAGGGGAACATTAGTTGGACATGAGTGGGGGCCTGCTGGCAGGTGCCCCACGGTGCTCTGGGGGATGGGGGTGCAGGGGAACATGAGTTGGACATGAGTGGGGGCCTGCTGGCAGGTGCCCCACGGTGCTGGGGGGTGGGGGTGGTGGGAGACATGAGTGGGGGCCTGGTGGAGGCTGCCCCTGCACTGCTGGGGGTGGGGGTGGTGGGAGACATGAGTGGGGGCCTGGTGGAGGCTGCCCCTGGTGGCTGGGGGGTGGGGGTAATAGGGGACATGAGTGGGGGCCTGTTGGAGGCTGCCCGTGCACTGCTGGTGGGTGGGGGTAATAGGGGACATGAGTGGGGGCCTGTTGGAGGCTGCCCCTGGTGGCTGGGGGTGGGGGTGGTGGTAGACATGAGTGGGGGCCTGGTGGAATCTGCCCCTGGTGGCTGGGGGGTGGGGGTGGTGGTAGACATGGGTGGGGGCCTGGTGGAGGCTGCCCCTGGTGGCTGGGGGGTGGGGGTAATAGGGGACATGAGTGGGGGCCTGTTGGAGGCTGCCCCTGAACTGCTGGTGGGTGGGGGTAATAGGGGACATGAGTGGGGGCCTGTTGGAGGCTGCCCCTGGTGGCTGGGGGGTGGGGGTGGTGGGAGACATGAGTGGGGGCCTGGTGGAGGCTGCCCCTGGTGGCTGGGGGGTGGGGGTCGTGGTAGACATGAGTGGGGGCCTGGTGGAGGCTGCCCCTGGTGGCTGGGGGGTGGGGGTTGTGGTAGACATGGGTGGGGCCTGGTGGAGGCTGCCCCTGGTGGCTTTGGCATGGGGGTAATAGGGGACATGAGTGGGGGCCTGTTGAGGCTGCCCCTGCACTGCTGGTGGGTGGGGGTAATAGGGGACATGGGTGGGGGCCTGTTGGAGGCTGCCCCTGCACTGCTGGGGGGTGGGGGTGGTGGGAGACATGAGTGGGGGCCTGGTGGAGGCTGCCCCTGGTGGCTGTGGGGTGGGGGTGGTGGTAGACATGGGTGGGGGCCTGGTGGAGGCTGCCCCTGCACTGCTGGGGGGTGGGGGTAATAGGGGACATGAGTGGGGGCCTGTTGGATGCTGCCCCTGCACTGCTGGTGGATGGGGGTAATAGGGGACATGAGTGGGGGCCTGTTGGAGGCTGCCCCTGCACTGCTGGGGGGTGGGGGTGGTGGGTGACATGGGTGGGGGCCTGGTGGAGGCTGCCCCTGCACTGCTGGGGGGTGGGGGTGGTGGGAGACATGAGTGGGGGCATGGTGGAGGATGCCCCTGGTGGCTGGGGGGTGGGGGTGGTGGTAGACATGGGTGGGGGCCTGGTGGAGGCTGCCCCTGGACTGCTGGGGGGTGGGGGTGGTGGGAGACATGAGTGGGGGCCTGGTGGAGGCTGCCCCTGGTGGCTGGGGGGTGGGGGTGGTGGTAGACATGGGTGGGGGCCTGGTGGAGGCTGCCCCTGCACTGCTGGGGGGTGGGGGTGGTGGGAGACATGAGTGGGGGCCTGGTGGACGCTGCCCCTGGTGGCTGGGGGGTGGGGGTGGTGGTAGACATGGGTGGGGGCCTGGTGGTGGCTGCCCCTGCACTGCTGGGGGGTGGGGGTGGTGGAAGACATGAGTGGGGGCCTATTGGAGGCTGCCCCTGCACTGCTGGGGGGTGGGGGTAATAGGGGACATGAGTGGGGGCCTGGTGGAAGCTGCCCTTGCACTGCTGGGGGGTGGGGGTAATAGGGGACATGAGTGGGGGCCTGGTGGAAGCTGCCCTTGCACTGCTGGGGGGTGGGGGTAATAGGGGACATGAGTGGGGGCCTGGTGGAGGCTGCCCCTGCACTGCTGGGGGGTGGGGGTAATAGGGGACATGAGTGGGGGCCTGCTGGCAGGTGCCCCACGGTGCTGGGGGTGCAGGGGAACATTAGTTGGACATGAGTGGGGGCCTGCTGGCAGGTGCCCCACGGTGCTGGGGGGTGGGGGTGCAGGGGAACATTAGTTGGACATGAGTGGGGGCCTGCTGGCAGGTGCCCCACGGTGCTGGGGGGTGGGGGTGCAGGGGAACATTAGTTGGACATGAGTGGGGGCCTGCTGGCAGGTGCCCCACGGTGCTCTGGGGGGTGGGGGTGCAGGGGAACATGAGTTGGACATGAGTGGGGGCCTGCTGGCAGGTGCCCCACGGTGCTGGGGGGTGGGGGTGGTGGGAGACATGAGTGGGGGCCTGGTGGAGGCTGCCCCTGCACTGCTGGGGGGTGGGGGTGGTGGGAGACATGAGTGGGGGCCTGGTGGAGGCTGCCCCTGGTGGCTGGGGGGTGGGGGTAATAGGGGACATGAGTGGGGGCCTGTTGGAGGCTGCCCCTGCACTGCTGGTGGGTGGGGGTAATAGGGGACATGAGTGGGGGCCTGTTGGAGGCTGCCCCTGGTGGCTGGGGGGTGGGGGTGGTGGTAGACATGAGTGGGGGCCTGGTGGAATCTGCCCCTGGTGGCTGGGGGGTGGGGGTGGTGGTAGACATGGGTGGGGGCCTGGTGGAGGCTGCCCCTGGTGGCTGGGGGGTGGGGGTAATAGGGGACATGGGTGGGGGCCTGTTGGAGGCTGCCCCTGAACTGCTGGTGGGTGGGGGTAATAGGGGACATGAGTGGGGGCCTGTTGGAGGCTGCCCCTGGTGGCTGGGGGGTGGGGGTGGTGGGAGACATGAGTGGGGGCCTGGTGGAGGCTGCCCCTGGTGGCTGGGGGGTGGGGGTCGTGGTAGACATGAGTGGGGGCCTGGTGGAGGCTGCCCCTGGGGGGTGGGGGGTGGGGGTTGTGGTAGACATGGGTGGGGCCTGGTGGAGGCTGCCCCTGGTGGCTTTGGCATGGGGGTAATAGGGGACATGAGTGGGGGCCTGTTGGGGCTGCCCCTGCACTGCTGGTGGGTGGGGGTAATAGGGGACATGGGTGGGGGCCTGGTGGAATCTGCCCCTGGTGGCTTGGGGGTGGGGTGGTGGTAGACATGGGTGGGGGTCTGGTGGAGGCTGCCCCTGCACCACTGGTGCGTGGGGGTAATAGGGGACATGAGTGGGGGCCTGGTGGAGGCTGCCCCTGCACTGCTGGGGTGTGGGGTGGTGGGAGACATGAGTGGGGGCCTGGTGGAGGCTGCCCCTGGTGGCTGGGGGGTGGGGGTGGTGGTAGACATGAGTGGGGGCCTGTTGGAGGCTGCCCCTGGTGGCTGGGGGGTGGGGGTGGTGGGAGACATGAGTGGGGGCCTGGTGGAGGCTGCCCCTGCACTGCTGGGGGGTGGGGGTGGTGGGAGACATGAGTGGGGGCCTGATGGTATCTGCCCCTGGTGGCTGGGGGTGGTGGGAGACATGAGTGGGGGCCTGGTGGAGGCTGCCCCTGGTGGCTGGGGGGTGGGGGTGGTGGTAGACATGAGTGGGGGCCTGGTGGAATCTGCCCCTGGTGGCTGGGGGGTGGGGGTGGTGGTAGACATGAGTGGGGGCCTGGTGGAGGCTGCCCCTGGTGGCTGGGGGGTGGGGGTGGTGGGAGACATGAGTGTGGGCCTGTTGGAGGCTGCCCCTGCACTGCTGGGGGGTGGTGGGAGACATGGGTGGGGGCCTGGTGGAGGCTGCCCCTGCACTGCTGGGGGGTGGGGGTAGTGGGAGACATGTGTGGGGGCCTGTTGGAGGCTGCGCCTGCACTGCCAGGGGGTGGGGGTAATAGGGGACATGAGTGGGGGCCTGGTGGAGGCTGCCCCTGCACTTCTCGGGGGTGGGGGTGATAGGGGACATGAGTGGGGGCCTGTTGGAGGCTGCCCCTGCACTGCTGATGGGTGGGGGTAATAGGGGACATGAGTGGGGGGCCTGTTGGAGGCTGCCCCTGCACTGCTGGGGTGTGGGGGTGGTGGGAGACATGAGTGGGGGCCTGGTGGAGGCTGCCCCTCGTGGCTGGGGGGTGGGGGTGGTGGTAGACATGAGTGGGGGCCTGTTGGAGGCTGCCCCTGGTGGCTGGGGGTGGGGTGGTGGGAGACATGATTGGGGGCCTGGTGGAATCTGCCCCTGGTGGCTGGGGGGTGGGGGAGGTGGTAGACATGGCTGGGGGCCTGGTGGAGGCTGCCCCTGCACTGCTGGGGGGTGGGGCTAATAGGGGACATGAGTGGGTGCCTGGTGGAGGCTGCCCCTGCACTGCTGGGGGGTGGGGGTGGTGGGAGACATGAGTGGGGGCCTGTTAGAGGCTGCCCCTGCACTGCTGGGGGGTGGGGGTAATAGGGGACATGAGTGGGGGCCTGGTGGAAGCTGCCCCTGCACTGCTGGGGGGTGGGGGTAATAGGGGACATGAGTGGGGGCCTGGTGGAGGCTGCCCCTGCACTGCTGGGGGGTGGGGGTAATAGGGGACATGAGTGGGGGCCTGCTGGCAGGTGCCCCTCGTGGCTGGGGGGTGGGGGTGGTGGTAGACATGAGTGGGGGCCTGTTGGAGGCTGCCCCTGGTGGCTGGGGGGTGGGGTGGTGGGAGACATGATTGGGGGCCTGGTGGAATCTGCCCCTGGTGGCTGGGGGGTGGGGGAGGTGGTAGACATGGCTGGGGGCCTGGTGGAGGCTGCCCCTGCACTGCTGGGGGGTGGGGCTAATAGGGGACATGAGTGGGTGCCTGGTGGAGGCTGCCCCTGCACTGCTGGGGGGTGGGGGTGGTGGGAGACATGAGTGGGGGCCTGTTGGAGGCTGCCCCTGCACTGCTGGGGGGTGGGGGTAATAGGGGACATGAGTGGGGGCCTGGTGGAAGCTGCCCCTGCACTGCTGGGGGGTGGGGGTAATAGGGGACATGAGTGGGGGCCTGGTGGAGGCTGCCCCTGCACTGCTGGGGGGTGGGGGTAATAGGGGACATGAGTGGGGGCCTGCTGGCAGGTGCCCCACGGTGCTGGGGGGTGGGGGTGCAGGGGAACATTAGTTGGACATGAGTGGGGGCCTGCTGGCAGGTGCCCCACGGTGCTGGGGGGTGGGGGTGCAGGGGAACATTAGTTGGACATGAGTGGGGGCCTGCTGGCAGGTGCCCCACGGTGCTGGGGGGTGGGGGTGCAGGGGAACATTAGTTGGACATGAGTGGGGGCCTGCTGGCAGGTGCCCCACGGTGCTCTGGGGGGTGGGGGTGCAGGGGAACATGAGTTGGACATGAGTGAGGGCCTGCTGGCAGGTGCCCCACGGTGCTGGGGGTGGGGGTGGTGGGAGACATGAGTGGGGGCCTGTTAGAGGCTGCCCCTGCACTGCTGGGGGGTGGGGGTAATAGGGGACATGAGTGGGGGCCTGGTGGAGGCTGCCCCTGCACTGCTGGGGGGTGGGGGTAATAGGGGACATGAGTGGGGGCCTGCTGGCAGGTGCCCCACGGTGCTGGGGGGTGGGGGTGCAGGGGAACATTAGTTGGACATGAGTGGGGGCCTGCTGGCAGGTGCCCCACAGTGCTGGGGGGTGGGGGTGCAGGGGAACATTAGTTGGACATGAGTGGGGGCCTGCTGGCAGGTGCCCCTCGTGGCTGGGGGGTGGGGGTGGTGGTAGACATGAGTGGGGGCCTGTTGGAGGCTGCCCCTGGTGGCTGGGGGGTGGGGTGGTGGGAGACATGATTGGGGGCCTGGTGGAATCTGCCCCTGGTGGCTGGGGGGTGGGGGAGGTGGTAGACATGGCTGGGGGCCTGGTGGAGGCTGCCCCTGCACTGCTGGGGGGTGGGGCTAATAGGGGACATGAGTGGGTGCCTGGTGGAGGCTGCCCCTGCACTGCTGGGGAGTGGGGGTGGTGGGAGACATGAGTGGGGGCCTGTTGGAGGCTGCCCCTGCACTGCTGGGGGGTGGGGGTAATAGGGGACATGAGTGGGGGCCTGGTGGAAGCTGCCCCTGCACTGCTGGGGGGTGGGGGTAATAGGGGACATGGGTGGGGGCCTGGTGGAGGCTGCCCCTGCACTGCTGGGGGGTGGGGGTAATAGGGGACATGAGTGGGGGCCTGCTGGCAGGTGCCCCACGGTGCTGGGGGTGGGGGTGCAGGGGAACATTAGTTGGACATGAGTGGGGGCCTGCTGGCAGGTGCCCCACGGTGCTGGGGGGTGGGGGTGCAGGGGAACATTAGTTGGACATGAGTGGGGGCCTGCTGGCAGGTGCCCCACGGTGCTGGGGGGTGGGGGTGCAGGGGAACATTAGTTGGACATGAGTGGGGGCCTGCTGGCAGGTGCCCCACGGTGCTCTGGGGGGTGGGGGTGCAGGGGAACATGAGTTGGACATGAGTGAGGGCCTGCTGGCAGGTGCCCCACGGTGCTGGGGGTGGGGGTGGTGGGAGACATGAGTGGGGGCCTGGTGGAGGCTGCCCCTGCACTGCTGGGGGGCGGGGGTGGTGGGAGACATGAGTGGGGGCCTGGTGGAGGCTGCCCCTGGTGGCTGGGGGGTGGGGGTAATAGGGGACATGAGCGGGGGCCTGTTGGAGGCTGCCCCTGCACTGCTGGTGGGTGGGGGTAATAGGGGACATGAGTGGGGGCCTGTTGGAGGCTGCCCCTGGTGGCTGGGTGGTGGGGGTATTGGTAGACATGAGTGGGGGCCTGGTGGAATCTGCCCCTGGTGGCTGGGGGGTGGGGGTGGTGGTAGACATGGGTGTGGGCCTGGTGGAGGCTGCCCCTGGTGGCTGGGGGGTGGGGGTAATAGGGGACATGAGTGGGGGCCTGTTGGAGGCTGCCCCTGAACTGCTGGTGGGTGGGGGTAATAGGGGACATGAGTGGGGGCCTGTTGGAGGCTGCCCCTGGTGGCTGGGGGGTGGGGGTGGTGGGAGACATGAGTGGGGGCCTGGTGGAGGCTGCCCCTGGTGGCTGGGGGGTGGGGGTAGTGGTAGACATGAGTGGGGGCCTGGTGGAGGCTGCCCCTGGTGGCTGGGGGGTGGGGGTTGTGGTAGACATGGGTGGGGCCTGGTGGAGGCTGCCCCTGGTGGCTTTGGCGTGGGGGTAATAGGGGACATGAGTGGGGGCTTGTTGAGGCTGCCCCTGCACTGCTGGTGGGTGGGGGTAATAGGGGACATGAGTGGGGGCCTGTTGGAGGCTGCCCCTGCACTGCTGGTGGGTGGGGGTAATAGGGGACATGAGTGGGGGCCTGTTGGAGGCTGCCCCTGGTGGCTGGGGGGTGGGGGTGGTGGTAGACATGAGTGGGGGCCTGGTGGAATCTGCCCCTGGTGGCTGGGGGGTGGGGGTGGTGGTAGACATGGGTGGGGGCCTGGTGGAGGCTGCCCCTAGTGGCTGGGGGGTGGGGGTAATAGTGGACATGAGTGGGGGCCTGTTGGAGGCTGCCCCTGAACTGCTGGTGGGTGGGGGTAATAGGGGACATGAGTGGGGGCCTGTTGGAGGCTGCCCCTGGTGGCTGGGGGGTGGGGGTGGTGGGAGACATGAGTGGGGGCCTGGTGGAGGCTGCCCCTGGTGGCTGGGGGGTGGGGGTTGTGGTAGACATGGGTGGGGCCTGGTGGAGGCTGCCCCTGGTGGCTTTGGCGTGGGGGTAATAGGGGACATGAGCGGGGGCCTGTTGAGGCTGCCCCTGCACTGCTGGTGGGTGGGGGTAATAGGGGACATGAGTGGGGGCCTGTTGGAGGCTCCCCCTGCACTGCTGGGGGGTGGGGGTGGTGGGAGACATGAGTGGGGGCCTGGTGGAGGCTGCCCCTGGTGGCTGGGGGGTGGTGGTAGACATGAGTGGGGGCCTGGTGGAATCTGCCCCTGGTGGCTAGGGGGTGGGGTGGTGGTAGACATGGGTGGGGGTCTGGTGGAGGCTGCCCCTGCACCACTGGGGCGTGGGGATAATAGGGGACATGAGTGGGGGCCTGGTGGAGGCTGCCCCTGCACTGCTGGGGGGTGGGGTGGTGGGAGACATGAGTGGGGGCCTGGTGGAGGCTGCCCCTGGTGGCTGGGGGGTGGGGGTGGTGGTAGACATGAGTGGGGGCCTGTTGGAGGCTGCCCCTGGTGGCTGGGGGGTGGGGGTGGTGGGAGACATGAGTGGGGGCCTGGTGGAGGCTGCCCCTGCACTGCTGGGGGGTGGGGGTGGTGGGAGACATGAGTGGGGGCCTGATGGTATCTGCCCCTGGTGGCTGGGGGTGGTGGGAGACATGAGTGGGGGCCTGGTGGAGGCTGCCCCTGGTGGCCGGGGGGTGGGGGTGGTGGTAGACATGAGTGGGGGCCTGGTGGAATCTGCCCCTGGTGGCTGGGGGGTGGGGGTGGTGGTAGACATGAGTGGGGGCCTGGTGGAGGCTGCCCCTGGTGGCTGGGGGGTGGGGGTGGTGGGAGACATGAGTGGGGGCCTGTTGGAGGCTGCCCCTGCACTGCTGGGGGGTGGGGGTGGTGGGAGACATGGGTGGGGGCCTGGTGGAGGCTGCCCCTGCACTGCTGGGGGGTGGGGGTGGTGGGAGACATGTGTGGGGGCCTGTTGGAGGCTGCCCCTGCACTGCCAGGGGGTGGGGGTAATAGGGGACATGAGTGGGGGCCTGGTGGAGGCTGCCCCTGCACTGCTGGGGGTGGGGGTAATAGGGGACATGAGTGGGGGCCTGTTGGAGGCTGCCCCTGCACTGCTGGTGGGTGGGGGTAATATGGGACATGAGTGGGGGGCCTGTTGGAGGCTGCCCCGGCACTGCTGGGGGTGGGGGTGGTGGGACACATGAGTGGGGGCCTGGTGGAGGCTGCCCCTCGTGGCTGGGGGGTGTGGGTGGTGGTAGACATGAGTGGGGGCCTGTTGGAGGCTGCCCCTGGTGGCTGGGGGGTGGGGGTGGTGGGAGACATGAGTGGGGGCCTGGTGGAATCTGCCCCTGGTGGCTGGGGGGTGGGGGAGGTGGTAGACATGGGTGGGGGCCTGGTGGAGGCTGCCCCTGCACTGCTGGGGGGTGGGGCTAATAGGGGACATGAGTGGGTGCCTGGTGGAGGCTGCCCCTGCACTGCTGGAGGGTGGGGGTGGTGGGAGACATGAGTGGGGGCCTGTTGGAGGCTGCCCCTGCACTGCTGGGGGGTGGGGGTGGTGGGAGACATGAGTGGGGGCCTGGTGGAGGCTGCCCCTGGTGGCTGGGGGGTGAGGGTCGTAGTGGACATGGGTGGGGGCCTGGTGGTGGCTGCCCCTGCACTGCTGGGGGGTGGGGGTGGTGGGAGACATGCATTGTTGATCAGTAGTGCAAGGTGACATGTGGGTTGGCTGGGGGGCATGCCCATGGTGGATGGGCTGCGTGCGGGACATGAGCAGAGGTGCAGGGTAGTCCCCCGTGGTGTGGGCTGCCTGCAGGGGCCGTGGAGGTTGTAGAGCGAACACCTGGGAGGACCCACACGGCCAATTCACGTGTAGTACTCCCCAGAACCCCTGAAATACACGTACCCTGCTGAAATCGCGTGTGGAACTTCCTGCGCACCCCTGAAATACACGTACCCTGCTCGCAGGGGGACAATCGTGTGTGGAACTTCCCGCGCACCCCTGAAATACACGTACCCTGCTCGCACGGGGCCAATCGTGTGTGGAACTTCCCTCGCTCCCCTGAAATACACGTACCCTGCTGTAATCGCATGTGGAACTTCCCGCGCACCCCTGGAATACACGTACCCTGCTCGCACGGGGCCAATCGCGTGTGGAACTTCCCACGCACCCATGAAATACACATGCCCTACTGAAATCGCGTGTGGAACTTCCCGCGCACCCCTGGAATACACGTACCCTGCTCGCACAGGGCCAATCGCGTGTGGAACTTCCCGCGCACCCCTGAAATACACATACCCTGCTGAAATCGCGTGTGGAACTTCCCGCGCACCCCTGAAATACACGTACCCTGCTGGAATCGCGTGTGATACTTCCCACGAACCCCTGTTATACACGTTCCCCGCTTGGCGTTTGCTGTTTGCCAGCCCTGTGAACTGATCCAGGGTTAGCGCAGCCCTTTGCGATTATTTGGGGATTTTGAAGGCTTTTCCTTGCGCGAGGGCGTTCTTGGGGGCGTAACAGGCGCTGCTGCAGGGTCGCTGCTCCACGCTGCGCCACAGCTGGTTTTGGATGCGAAAATCCATGAATACGCTGTGCGCGGAAATCCATTTTAGCGCACGCGGCTGGCGCAGACATTCGCACGGGCATGCTGTGCGCCAGTCGCGTGCGCCACTTTTGTGCAATTTTCTATGAATTACCCTCTTAATGTTGCCTTCCAAATTATTTTGTGCTGCAATTTTTTCATTTTACTGCATTCTGCTTTGAGTAGGAAGTTAAATGTTATTGACAAAAACAGAAAACTCATACAGTGGAAGGTTACATGCATTTCAGTTTCATAATATGTTTTGGGTGAGTTTACTTTCATTTTTGCTTGGCTATGGTCAACTATTACTGCAAGGTTGTTGATTGAATTTTTTGAACTTTTTTAACAGTATTGTACATTTTTTGAAAAATAAAACACTTATGTTAATTTCAAACCAAATAAAGTAGATCCACAACTACCAATGTAATGCAAATTCAAACTACGCATACCTCATACTCTGGACCGATTTCAAGTGTGGGAGGGATTGTCATCGACGTTCAAGCATCCCCCTCTAACACAGTAATTGTTTTAATATGGATGTAAAAGCAAAATCAAAAAGAAAACATCACATCCAGACGATGGTCCATATTAAGAGACACTTTTACACAACACTTCTTGGCAATAACTAATATTATACATAATAATCTTCAATATGTTTCAATTCGAAGTAGGCCACATGTAAGTATTGTTCAATCACATATAAAGGATTAGTATACAATAATTACTTGATAGGTGAGTGATGTTGCTGTTGACTCCTGAATAGTGATCGATGATGAATCTTGTTCCTGTATATTACGTATATAATCAGAAAAGAGTCCAATTGAAAAGGTACATTAGTATTTTAAATTTGACCACATCCAACAATCAAAACCATTACTATGTGGCCTGGCCTCACCATTGTGATCACTGGGATCATTGGTGAAGGTCTGTACTTCCCTCAATGAGCTCGAGGTAAAGAAAGACATGTTAACAATCACATTTTTAAAAAGATTAAGCGAAAGTGGGGGTAGACCAAGTAGTCTAAAGTAAAAATGTTTCAAATTACAGTGCCCATGAGTCGCAAGTACAACTTGTGTAATATAACATCAATCAAATATTCCCCAAAAAGTCAAAAATGGTCACCATGTTACCTTTTTCCCACACTAATTCATTAGATTGCGAGATCATTTAGAAGACATATGTATAGAGAGCACTATTTTTATATACCAACATACATAACAAATTCTTTGTCCACTACTCACCGGAGCCAGTGTGTGCTGAAATTTAGTTGGAACTGCATTGGGAAGTAATTTTCAAAGGAGTCTGGGTTGACTCTTTTTAGTATAGTGGGATGCTTAGTACATATCCTTTGAGAAGTGCATGCTGCAGACGCGGAATCGATTGCCCCTAATGTCTTCCAAGACATCCTTGACTCGCCTTTCAATCGCGGACAATGGAAATCCACAATTTGAAAGCCATGTTCTTATTAAATCTAAATCCTTTGGGAATACATGCAGGACTGTGCAAGGAGTTTTGACGTGGCTCACATTACGGCAATCAAAAACTATACATAAAGGCATTCTTGAAATGTCCGTAAGATCTGTTAAAGTAATATAAATAATTATTAAAATGAATAAATTATCAATGTGAGCAAAGCAACGATCCTAGCTTTGTTTGCATACTTCATTTTACATTTGTTTTTAAACTCAGTAACCTTGTCTAATTATCACTGTGATCAAATTAGTCAGAACTCATTGTTATACCACAAAGTGTAACATATTACTAGTCCATTCAATAAACGTTGAGCCACCAAAAGAAATCATACATTGAAAATACGGACTACGAAACATTACATTCTGATACAATGCTCTGCAATGAAATGTGCTAATTCCAGAGATAAAAATACATACAACTTTTGATAATGGTGAACTCCTTGAGATAAATTTAAATGAGAATATGGTGTACATTGGATATAAAACAATACAAACTTCCTGAGCAGCGATCGATGAAACTACAGAAAAAAATAGTTGACCATCCCTTGCCTGGACGCATAAATGAGCCGATTGAGCAAGCCTGGTACCAAGTAGATCTATGGCGATATACCTTGTGGATTGCAGAGATGTTCTCTAGTGAACTATCAAGGCGTTTATAAAGGCTTAGAAAAGTGGGTGTGTATGTGAATGTGTGCAGTGTTCGTTGACTCCGACCAAGCCTCGATGCCAGTATTTGACATCCTCATACCCATGCACCCAGCACCCTGGAGTGCACGGTCATAGGTGGGAACTGCAATTGATACGGGAGGGAGATGGATAGGCATGAGGTGAGCGCAATAGTCCCAGAAAAATGTTCAAGGGATAGATACATATTTTGATTTGCAAGGGTGGATCTTCAAAGGGGAGTCTGGAGACACTAAGTCTGGGGAGGCCATATGGACAATGGTCGCAGTGCGCAAGATTCCTTTCTGGCAGACCTGGTGTTTGGCACCTTGAGCCTCCCCATCCACCCAGCCCCCTCAGGTGTGTGCGGTCATAGGTGCAAACTGCCATTGATTCTGGAGGGGGATGGATGGGCATGAGGCAAGCACAAATGGCCCGGAACAATGTTCAAGAGATACATGCATATGTTGATTGCAGGGACAGGGTCTTCAAAGGGGAGCCTGGAGACACCGGGTCTGGGGAGGCCATCTGGACAATAGTTGCAGTGCAGAAGATTCCTTTGAGGTGTACATGGTGTTTGGCACCTCAAGCTTCCCCATCCACCCAGCCCCCTCGGGAGCAAATGGTCATAGGTGCGGACTGCCATTGATACTGGAGGGGGATGGATGGGCATGAGTCGAGTGCAAAATGCCACCAAACTTGTTTCATGAACCGCCTAGATGGTTGGAGGAGTTGTTGAGTTCCTGAAAAATGCAAACAACTGTTCATATGAACTATTGTTTTTAAATTTACTTTGGTAATGTAGATGGCACAAACAAACTATAAATTGTATTGATGCAGGTCTGTTTTTAAAAATCCTTTGCACTGTCTATTGTCACTGGGGAATTTCGCGCAAATGGCTTGAACGACAGAGACAGGTATTACTCGTTGAATGCAGAATCCAAGCCTCACATGAATCCACCATGTAAACGCACAATAGGCCACCAGACTGTACCACCTGTAAAAGTAAAAAAGAAAGTTTTTACTAGAATGAACCAGATAACTTTACTTATTTAGTTTGAAATGCCCCCTAAATTTGATGGGATTGTTACCCTTAAAAAAGTAGCTTTCAGAATAACATGCTTGTGATTTGAAGTATAAAAAGAAATTCCAAATGTCAACGCCGATTGAAGCAAGGACAGTTTGGGACCTAGGGCAATATTGTTTTTAGGTTCAAGGTGAAATAAATGTAATTGTTCAGAGATTAAATGTGTGATGAATACTCTGGTCTTACCTTAGTACAAGAAATGTGTTCAATTTACAGAAAAGAAAAATATTAGTCAGTGATCGATGGAAGTTACAATGATGTAGGAGAACAACATCAAATGTCAGTTGTCAAACATACATCTGATCTAGAGTAAACATACTCGTTACTTGGATTATGAGGGCAAACTGTTGCTCGAAATTGTGCATAAGGACCATCATCACCCGCAACAAAGATCTTGTGAGCCAGGCTTCCATGAAGTCATGCAGCTCAGTAACGCATAGCAGTTATGTGCCTTCTTCGGCTGTGTAGGCCAAGCGTCCAGAGTTTTCTGGGAAGCAGCAGTTCTCCACCTCTGTTGGCATAACCTTGCAACAATCGCAGGTACACCAGGTGGAAATGCTTCCAGGCGACTGGGTTCAGGCTCCGGTGATTGATCATCACGACTCTCATCCGATTCCCCATCGTTTACACTTCTTTCTCTTTCAATTAATTCCTCCTCTGAATATTCAGGTTCATACTGGTATGGCTTTATTGTTGCCATAGTTCCTGAATATTGAATAAGCAGAAAATCAACAGTCAGAAAAATAATGATGTGTTTGTATACAAGAACGCCTGTTAAAGAAGAAAACACACTACAATCCAACAAAAACTCATAGTGCAAAAACAATGAACAATAGGCACAAACTATGAAATTTCGCAATCACAAATGTAAAAAACAAGCCTTGTAAAAGTACAATTTAAATATGGTTGGGCAAAGACATTTGCACATAATATAAGAAATGTTTTAAAAAAGCAACTACTGAGTTTTATCAGTTCAGATAGCGTAAGTACCTGTTTGCAGGGCATCAAACTCGGAAGATAGCTGAACATAGCAGAAAGAGGTCACAGAGGCTAGAAACGAAATACACTGAAGGAAAAAGAAACTCCTATGTTGTGTGATCGAAAAGGGTTTGTTTATACTTGTCGAGGAAAGAGGCGTCTTGGAATTTCCATGGAGACATGTCAATAGCTTGTGCACAGAGGACGTTGACACGAGGCGTGCATTGGTGTTGTGAAAAGGGGCAAATTGTCTAGTTTGAGGGGCAGGCAATCTATATTCTTGCCGCGAGGGCACTTGAATTTAGGGCAATGTATCAATGGTTAAGATTAGCACAAGATGGTGGCGCACAAACTGTTGTTTTCGCATGTGTAAAATGTGAGGAAAACTAAGTTAAGATGCATAGGAAATTCTTTTAAGATCGAATACAGTATGCTTAAAAAGACATGCCCGATCGTTTGGGACAATAACATTTCTGAGTGAACTTACACTTTAAATCCCTAGTGAGAAATGCTTGATGGCCCTCACTGTGCCTGGACTCCTGCATACTTTCTTGGGCATATGATCAAGGATAGGCGTCCCCTACCGCGTAGACCCAGGGGAGTAACAAAGCAAGTAAACAAGGAGAAAGGGGTCACGCGGGACAAATCGCTGAAGAAATCAAGTGAAATAAGTAACCATCAAATTGAGAGCCCAATGAGGGGATAGGCCAGGTCAAGGATGTTATAAAATCAGATAATATTTATTATACACATATTAAATTACATAACACATAGTGCTGAATCCATAAAAAAACAGCATAAAAACAGACAATAAATATTGAATATGTACAGGTAAAGTGCATGACAGCCAATTGAACACCCTGCGGTGCAGAGTGAGCACCAAATGCAGTCGTCCCCCGAGAAAAAGGAAGCAATTGTATGGGGAACAGAGCAAATGGAGAAAAGAGAGAGACAAAGGAGTGGGGGGCATAGGAACAAAGAGAGGAATATCTTGTTAGGATCCCAATGCTAATCCCATTCTCAATCTACATGCACAATCCACAAGTCAACTATAAGACTGACTAAAGCTATTCCATCAATTTAGAATAAGGGATAAGAAAGTTCACAATTTGCAAAAATTGCAACACCTCTCCAGCCTCATGTTCTGGAGTGGCATACAATTTACAAATTGTCGGACAGGCTTGTGGTGCAGAGTTAATAAAAGGTGCAGCCTACAGCACTTGTCATCATTTCGACGAACACAGTCAACCACCGGTACCTAATGTAGCCTACACTATTCACATGTGCCACACTGGTATCACAAAGTAGGTAGTTTCGACGACCTTCAAGAATGTCTAAGACATCTATCTTTTTGGAGAGAGAGAGATGGCTTGACAGTCGTCTTCCTCAGGACAGGACAGAAATGGTCATAAATTATAGGAACAGCGTAGGATATATATGGTCAATGGAAGGACATTTTGATGTTATTCCCTTTGTCCTTTCAAACTTGGTTGTTCTTCTGTTTCTGTATATAATCCTTGTGTTCCTCCTTTATCCAGTTCATCACTAAAGTGCATCAAAAAGTTAAAAGAAAAGAACAAAGGAAAAGAAAAAAGAGAACAAACATATGACAAAGTTAAAAAGTACATATTAAAAAATCCTTGACCTAGCCTAGCAACCCTACAGTCATTCAACATAAACCGTTACAATGTGGCTCTCAACAAGAATCCAAAAATTACAATAATAGCTCAATTTAGAGTTCTACTACAAGACCCGCAATAAGGTAAGGGATGTAGAATTATATTCCACCCCAATAGACCCTGCGTGGATCTTCTGTTAGATAAATTCAACCAGCCGGGTAGCCGGGAGAGGAGAGCCTGAATTAATAAAGAAACTTACTTCAATCCCAGTGGCATATACGTATACAACTAAGACAGAGCATCTGATCAGTCAGTCATACAAAAAGAAAATCCAAACCTTCAAAATTTGAAAAAAACAGCTCCTCCTGGGTGAAGGCACAGGAAAGAGAAGAGAAGATCCCTCAGTTCTGGGGCTACAATGTCTTGTTAGGATGAGGCTTGCTTCATTTGTAGAGGAACTCGGTATTAATTCCACCAGCTAGATTTCTACTGGCTGGAAAGAGAAAGAGTAGAAATGAACCCAGCAGTAATGTAATAGGAGAAGGCGTGTGACATCAATAGGTCATAGATACATATTGCATCCAACATGTTGCATATGTATATGTGTCCCATACACTGTTATGCCAGTAACTGATGTGCTAAGATCAGTAATTAGTAATGATAAAGGGCCATTGTGCATGGTGTCAAACGTTAACAAGAGAAGCCGAGGTTATCTATGCTGTACCAGAATGTGTCAGGGCGATCCTGCAGTAGAGGTAAATGGACTAAGTCCTCTCCAGAATGGATGTAGTCCACTTTATGCAAACTAAGCTAACTATAAAAGGCGGTAAGGGCTATATCGGTTCAGTTTACCCTGTCTGAAGGGGTACTGGATGGTGCACAGTGCAATAAACTAACTCCCCAGACACGAACGGGCCGAATCGTGAAAGCCGACAAATGTTAAGGTGCCTGCCCCAGGTTTTCAATTGCATGCCGTCCTGAATACATATCGCTATGTGGCCGCGGCAGGTAAATGCAATATTTAGCAGAGGTATGTAACGTTCAAAGTTAAGGCGTGACACCCTCCTCCTCCCCCCTCCCCTACCCCTCCTGGGCCCCGTGGCAATGTAATGGCCACAAAAGGAGAGAGAGCAGAGGAGAAAAGGATGAAACAACGAATGCGGCCGTATCCGTACCTGTTTAGAGAAAGAAGATAGCATCTGCATCGCGGGGCATGCGGTCATTCGTGTCCAAACCATAGTCAGATCGATGTGTCCTGCGGTCCTTGCGTACTTCCCGGATGTTCGGAATACAAACTCCCAGCCTCCCAGCTACACCCACTTCCTGAAATAGCAGGGTCCTATGGTCACGTTGCCAGCGATCGAGGTCACGTGACAGAGTCCAAGAAGTGGCTCTTAAAGGGACAGTCACCCTTATATGCCAGTCCATGAATGTACTGCTGTAAAGCCCTGAAAAGAGCGCAGGAAAGAGGGGGAGAAAGAAGACCCCTCCTTCAAACCTCGCTGGAAAACTTGGGTGGATTCCAATATTGGAGTCCCTATGTACATGGGTATGCATTCTCTGTAACTGAGCTACAACATGCGTATCCATGAAAGAGATGGCAGGGGTCAATTGTATACCACGTGAAGTGCACAAGGGAAGAAGTGAGGTAAGCCACAATCCACAGTGAGTATCAGCCTGGGAGGAAGTACTGAAAATTCAATACCCACCTGGATGTGGCCATCAGAGCACAATACATACTAAACTGAGCGACGCTCTTTCCCCCAATAAAGCAATTCCACTATTCAGACCGGGCCATAAGCCAGCAAGCGAGGGCTCGCACCTGTGTGGGGGGCGGAGGGCATAATTTAAATTTTAGGTGATACAGTGGAGCCATTCTTCTTGTTGATTCAAACCATTGTGGTAACTATCAGTCTGATACATCCACCACTGTTCCCGTTGGCAGAGTCTTGCTGCAGTGTACATCCACCACTGTTCCCGTTGGCAGAGTCTTGCTGCAGTGTTAAGTTGGTCCGTCCTTATAACAAGTTCTAGCGCCCACCACTTGAAGTCATTACAATTGTGACCAAATTCTAGGAAGTGGGGCACTAGCGGGGCATTGCTGGCATTAAGGCGTATCCTCGACTTATGTTCTGAAATCCTGGTTTTAATAGGTCCTGCTGTTTTTCCTATGTATGATTTCTTAGATGGGCATATGATGACATAGGTCACATTAGTTGAATTGCACGTGGTGTGTTGCTTGAGAGACCATGATCGCTCGTTGATGGTAACTGTGGAACAGGCCGATGTGGTTTTACAAGCACTGCAGAACCGACATGGGAAATGTCCCAATCTCGGTTGAAAACCCCATTGCGAATGAATGGTCGACTGCTGGGGGGCAGATTCTGCTCGATCTGCTTGTGAGATCCAGTCCTTAATATTTCTACCCTTTTTAAAGGCAAATAATGGACGCCCTAGATCAGGGTTGTTGAGTTGGAGAAGATGCCAGTGTTTATTGACCATTTTTTTAAATTCTTTGTGATGAGAGTTAAAAGTGTTGGCTGTACAGGAAAAAATACTAGAAAAAAGTAAAATGATAGACCATATGGTTCCTGTGCTCACCTGAAGAACACAAAATGATTAGAAAATACTCCAAATCTTTTCTCATTGCAATTCAGCAGTTTTTATTGTTATGTTCATTAAATTAAATGGTTGTTGAATTGGTGTCATTCACAGATATCCTTTCCAAAATTATAAACGCAATTGAGTACAAAAAGCAAAAAACTAAAGTTTCACAATGGATAAACAACTTGAAAATATAATGCTTTTTCTCTTAGATATACAAATTGGTTTGGTGTTCCCATCCCTTTTCCGTAATTGAGTCCAAAAAGCGAAAAACAAAAAGTTTCACAATGGAAAAAGAACTTGCAAATATAGTGCTTTTTCTCTTAGGTATCCAAATTGATTGGGTGTGTCTATCCCTTTTCCATTCATTTGCAAAGGTCTCCACTGTATGCACATCTTCATCAATTTGGATACCTAAGAGAAAATGCATTATATTTTCAAGTTGTTTATCCATTGTGAAACTTTTGTTTCATGAGGCATTCAGAACTCAACCAGCAACATCACAACCAAATGAACCCAGATTGTGCGGTAGCACACTATGCCAGTGTGGCAGTAATTCGCAAAGAATGAACAACAACTGAATCTGGCCTTTAGGGTACAACATTTTTGCTGCTTCATATGCAGCATCACCAAGCACAGACATGGGAAGAAGTCAAAAGATGCTCCCTGTACTATCCGGACAAATTATATCTCCACTAGTCTGCACAATAACCCCTGAAAATGCATCTGCTGTATCATTTCATGGGAGCAGGACACCATGCTTTACTGGAAATATCCAATAAGACTGAATAAAAAAAACATATGCCATATTTGACTGAATTTAGGATGTACAAAAATCTTATATAGCCTCGATCAAATATGCCATACAAACCATTACAGCGAAGAAGCAAAGTGGGAGCTACTGGGGTGTCCCCCGCACCCTTCTTCACTGTAATGTGAGTAGGGGTTGCGGCGGTGCTGTCTCAATAAAGTAAATTAAGTAAATTAAAAAAAAAGGAAAAGCTGACCTTGCAGCACCGGTTCCCATATACGCAAGTGAAGGGAACCAGCGTTGCAGAGGGATGCCGGGATCCACCCACAGGTAAGTAAGGGGGTGGGCGACAAGGGATAGTGTAAAATGTTCTGGGGAGAGAAAACTGGTAAAATAACTTTCGGTCTTTTCTCCTTCGAACATTTCAGCTTTGGGAAAATCACGGTAAATCTGATTTACCTTCTGTACTCTTGTGACTATCTTTACCTGATAGCGACAGAAGGGAAAGCCTTGGTTTTAAATATTTTGAAAAACCTAATAACTCACTAGAATTCCCAGTTTTTGAAAACATATATACGTTTTTATCACAACCATTGTGTTGTTTCAAAGAAACCATTTGTGAAAATATAAATCACTTTATACACATTCTATCTTCATTAACTCTCAAACTTTGTTATATCCTCCTTCTATTCCCATTAAAGAAAAACATAATTCATATTTTCATGCTAGAAGCACACTGCAATAATATGTCTGTGTTTCCCAGGATTTCTGTTTGTAGAATTGCAGATCGGTATATGTGGCATAAAACCAAAATATATGGCAGTTCTTACCATGAACTAAAATAATCTCATTTCATAAAACTGACTTGGAAAGTACACCAATCACATGACCAAATTTGACCATTTTTAAAAACAGAATATTATAGAAGGGTGTAACACAGAATGATTCTAGTTTCATTCTCTCCATCATCAAGAGAAGTATACAACTACCAGCATACCAATCAGTGTGACTTACTCTCATGAAGGGGTTCCATGTAAAATGTCGCCACAAAAATCTCGCCATGCAAACATATCGCCGAAAAATGGCTGTTTTTTGTGGCGACATTATTGCATGGAACATGCGGGGGACATCCCCGCAACCCCCAATTTTATTTATTTATTTATTTAGTTATTTATTTATTTATTTATTTATTTTTTGGCCCCTGTCCCCATATATATGGTTACCCATATAATATCGCCACGACATTTTCGCAGCAATATTATTTACGGTGACCATATATATGGCATTATTATTACCTGATACCCATGAAGGTCCCCGATATGAGAGAATACAGGTCTGTGCACCCCCACTTTCCCCTTCTCTTAAGTATATAAGTATCAGCATACCAATCCATGTGATTTAACAGATTTAATCTGGGTTGGTCTTTTGTATTTTAAAGCTTTACATAGTTCCAAAACACTGGCTTGTGAAATTGTGATTTATAAATTTGCAGAAATACCTTTTGACTTTTAGAAAAATGCAAAGTGTTTTTTTGTGTCAAACGAGCAGACTTTGAAACATGCTTGCACGAGTCCTGCACCATCTGGTCCACTCCTTTCTGTCTACCACCCCTTCCACTCAAATGGCCTACATAAGAAAGATCAAGTAATGGGCTAAACAATGCCGCCAGCATGCAAGGAGGCAAACTTCACAGAAGAGAGTACAGTAATGTACCAGATATTCGATGATTTGTCCAGGATCACTGTATTGTCTGCTGGCAAAGCCAGGATACAAGCATGAATGCTTTGGTTCCAAATTTGGATACTTATTCATCTCGTGGCCTAACAGTTTATGCTCATCATTGGAGGCGATTGCCTAGGTTTTACACCACCCCATCTCAACAAACCCATTTCTAGACTTTCACCATAAGGATGACATGTCTGTTTTTATAGCAACCCCTATCTGGGGCATTGCTAATAATAGCTGTTGTGTTGCAAGACCAAGTACATCCGCAGGCAGGTTTATAACCTTCAGACATAGGAAAGGCTCAGCCAGCCTTACAGGAATGTGCTCTTCTAATCTTGCATAGGAACACATATCTCTGCAATGAGTGCTTAACACACTGAATTTATAAACACTCTACGACGTGAACTTCACTGAAGTCATGTTAAAAACAAACACTGGCAAAGGCAATATTTTTGGCTGGTGTATAAGTATTGGGCATTTACCAGGTAATGCTATTGGATAGCCAGATAATCACACCATTGTGCACCTGCTACAATCAATGGCCAGTTAATACCACTATGGTAGTACCTGGCAAAGCCCAAACTGTTGGTATTGCAAATGCTTGTTTTATTCTGAAGTCTGTCTCACATGCAACAACTACAGTGCAGAGGTCTACACTGAAACACATGTTGAGGGTATGGGCATAACTTTACAGTAATTCTTGTAAAGGCGATAAAAGGACGCCACTGAACAATTTATTATAACGTCTTTTTGGCGCTTAATTTAGATTTGTTTTTTTCAACATGATTATTGGCAACAATATTGACAATGTTGTGATCCCAGCAACATGGTTACAAACCTTTCCTCGCCCTCCTTTAAGAAAAAAATATATTGGTTTCTTCTACGGGCTTCAGGCCGGACTCCACCCTTTAAGCGCAGTACCAGGACTGTACCAAACTAGAGCGTTGCACCTGAGCTATCCTCCCGACATAATGGAGATTGTACCCCACCATTGCACACTAAGTAGCTCATTTTGCTCCTTAATGCAATGTGACGGCGGGAAGCTGTTAAGTTAACATTTTAATGTAGGCGACTCAAATGTTGGTCATTTGCACTACGGGGTGCAAATGTGTAGGGAAAAAGGCGGCGTATACGAGTGTATTCGCCGCATTGTCCCCTGCACATTTGTGAGCTGACTGGCATGCTTGCACGCCAGCAAGCGTGTACTTTTAATTGTGGGAGCCGCTTGCCATGCTCACATGGCAGGCGGCTCTTACAAATGAAATGAAAAGCTGTCTGACATGCTTGCGTTTAGTTTGCATTGTGAAGACTGTCTGCATAGCAAGCAGTCTTCACACTGAAATTACATGCAGATTAAATGCGAGCATGTCAGACAGCTTTTAATTTCAATTGTGAGAGCCGCCTGCCATGTCAGCATGGCAAGCGGCGTCCACAATTAAAAGTACATGCTGGCTGGCATGCTTGCACGCCAGCAATCGTTTACTTTTAATTGTGGACGCCGCTTGCCATGCTCGTATGCATTGTGAAGACTTTTTGCATGATAAGCAGTCGTCACAATTGAAATTAAACGCAGTCCGACATGCGAGCAGCGTTTTCAATGGATCCCTATGCGGTCCGCCTTCTTTTTTGATGGTGCATAAAGGTGGCGGACCCCATGAAACACTTGTGTATAGGCGCGTTATAAATGCCATATCATATCATATCACATCATAGGGATCTCCAGCATATTCCCCTGCATGAAAATGCATTTCGGCGCAAATCCTGGAGCTTTTGTATGGCGGCGAGGAAGGGAGGCGACGGAAAGCCAAGTTGCGTTCAGACCCTACTCTCTGCCATACAAATGCTTGAAAATGGGCTGCGGCGTGAATACGCCTTTCATTCAAGTTACGCCCCATGGAAAATGAGCTTCTCTGGGTCCCTTGCAGTCGTGTAATACTGGTGCAGTCCTCACCCATTGAACACCATCAATGCCTCTTCATGCAGGAGATGCATGATAAAGTGCATCTGAGCCAAGATCAACCCCTCTACTTGCTACACACTCCTCCCTTTCTAACACTTCATGGAAGCGTCCTAGGTGCCTCTAACACAACTCTTTCCTACTTTACCTTTTGGTTGATAGACACATTCCATCCAATAAGCACTTTCTGGACCACTGCCACATTGTCAACCTGGAAGCCATATCAGTTCCCCCATAACACGTGTTTACTATCATGCCACTATTATCAAACACAAAGCGAAATTGGGCCCTAGAGTTGGAACCGTCCTGCGCTAAGCTGTGGCTATTTAGTGCTGCTCTAGATGGTGATGCAAGGTCACAGGTTTGTTGTTGAGCTGAAGCCCACACTTCCTTGTATGTGTGGATAGGGGGGATTTTCCTGGTTGCCTCACAGTTTTGAATTTTGAAAAAGTAGATTTTCCACGCTCTTTGAGTGTGGTCTCATAGTCCCAATTGTGGTCAGCTGACACGTGTTTTGACCTCATGGGTCTTTAGCAAGGCTAGGGTATTGGTTGGGTCTTGCCCCCGGTGGTGTCCCGTGTGTGGTCTATGCAGGTCCTGTGTGTTCATAGCTATGAACCTGCCCTGCCACATTGTACAATGCAGCATGTGCAGTAGTTTAATAGAATCCCATTCCACATTAAAGGTGCACCAACATTGTTCCTTTTCCTATACGCAACCAATAACTAAATTGAACAATTAGCAGATTTTAGCCAATTCAATACGAACTGCATCTCTGCACAACTGTGTACCATATTTCTTCAGATCATACTCTACACATTCATAACAACTAACCTTCATTGATAGCATGGACCAAACACTCATTCACAGCACCAAATGTTAAAACTATTGCCTAAGCAGGGGTGCACAATTGATTCCGATAGAGGGCTGAATGTACTACACAAGTACGATACAGTGGGTCGGGGTGGATATGGGAATGAACGGGTGTATGTTCAACACCACTTTACTTTATAAATCATGCACAATTTGTCGTAAATATCACTACCAGTTCTTCGTCCCCGCTCTCTCACACCTCACACTCCACACTCGTGCTGCATCTGCAGGCCCTCCATCGGCCTCCACCAATCACACAAATAATATTCAATACACTAAAGCAACAAACTAAAATAAGCTAAAACAACAACTATTCCCCCACCTGAAATATATTGGGCACAGGAATCCAAGCTTTCTAATTATACAGAGCACCTAGTTTTGAATCCTCTTATCACTAATAAAAGATATGGTGCCACCTTCTCTCCTTTCTCAGAAAGCATCCCACACTTCTGTTTCTCTCCTTGTATTCTTATAACAATATACTCATATCAATAAAGCCAAAATTACAAAACCTGCCACGTGGCCTTTACGCACTCCTCAATCCACTTGCACACCAGCTCACTATTCACTCTCACTCCCTCTTCTGCACACTACACCCACACTGTGTCCCCGTTCTCCCCATTCCCTCTTAGTACACCACCACGTTGTTGTCGCCCGCAAGAGGTGTACTTACATATGTGTGTTCACCCGAGCTCCTCTGTCACAGGGTTCCAATAAAGGCCTGCACTTTCCTAGGAGCCGCCCCCCGCTCCACGGCTCCTGTACACCACTGTGGGTTGCACGCTTGGGACTGGTCATTGCAGGTGGGCGCAGCCCCTCCAGAGATGCAGCCTGGAAGCCCCCATCTTGTGCGGAACAATCTGGCATCATGTCAGGGTTACCAAAAATGTAGAGAAACCCCTCAAAGCTCACACCAGAAAAAATACAACCCACTAGGGAAAAAGGCCCAGCACACCTCTTGCAAGGAGAACAGTGTTTATTCTCATAAATGTCAAATACACGATAGCAAAGAACTCTGCTGCCATGGAGCCCTCTAATCAGGGGAGTTGCTAGGTCTGGAAAAGACCCTGGGCTAAGCTGATGTCAGAACTGTTGGGACTGGGGGCTAGCTAGTCTTTTGGCTGTAGCTCCTGAGATTCTATCCGGGGCTACAGCCAAAAGATCAGGGGCTATAGCCCCCTTAACCCCCCCCAGCAATGCCCCTGCCTCTAATGAAACCAACATCGACAGCAGCTTATAAGGGCAAAAAGCATCACAACTGATGTACATCACATAGGGTACAAATCCACGTAGCTGGTTGGTGTGATCCTATACATAGGTGGCCTGCTCCAAATGGTATGCCAGGACATTGGTCACAGCCCCTCCTGTTCATCTTCTTCCACGTGGGGCTCTTCTCACCGCGTCATAAGGTGCCAGGCTCGATAATTAGCAATTATGTGTGCAACTCGTAGCGTGCCCTATCAGCGGCATAGTGTGCACCTGGTACGGCAGACACGTGTGCGGAGGCTACACTCAAGGTCATATTATCTACAAACCCCAACTCCATCACAGACGCGCCAGCGCCGTTCCAAGTCTTACCACCCTGAGCTTTAAATGTTTTACTTTCCCTCCCTGGCACCTCGCACCACAAATCGCAGTGGCCTTCAATAATCTGTTGTGATCTTTAGAACAAATGGGTGTTCAAGCAGTTTTATGGTCTGGGGTCTTGAGGATGGGGGCATCTGGTTACTATAACTTAGGGTTTGGCCCGAACTAGGTTGGAGGCTTGTGCCCTCCTTCTTGTGGGATAAATGCTTGCAGGGACCTCTCTGCCTCTCATGGCCTTGCCGGGCGCATTATTTCTTGGTTACATGTGCTAACAATATAAAACAATGAAAGGTTTGTGGATCCTTGTGAATTTGTCCGTCCCCACTACCGCCCAGGCTGCAGCGCGTTTCCACATTCACACCTGTATCTTTATGTTCTGTGTTTGGGTCTATCGTCGTGGCTGCAGCTCAAAGCCAGGCCACAATTAAAAGATGGCTGCTATTCTCCAAGATGCTGTTCTATGTATAGTACACTCTATGCATCCAGTTTCACTGTAACCTACCCCTTAAAGCAGCTTCTATTGGTGCCCTTCCTCCCTATACTCTGCCCCCAGACAACTACAAAACAGAATTGTGCCACTTTTGCATTTGAAAGGTCTTGGGGAGCCTAGGGTGATCGTACCGCTTCCCAACAGGGTGTCGGTTTGCGAATCTGAGCATGAGAAAATGACACCTCCAAACATTGGTTTTGAGGTGTCATTTTGATTGGTTGGAACTGCCCTCTGTGTGATACATTGCCTTGTAATGGCATTACCACTTTGATTTATTTGTATTGTGTTACTGAAATCATGTTTTAAATAGAAGTAAAACCGCAGGTGTCAGCATGCAAAGACATGAATTGTCTTTAGTCCAGGCAACACTTCATCATTAAACACAGGTGACAAGGGGGGCCATACATAATGTCCTGAAGAGCCACATCCGGCCCACGAGTCGGATGTGGCATTAAGCATTAAGCCAGAATTGCCCTGTAAAAGGTGACCACAGAAACGTGTTCAAGTTTTGCCCTAATATTGAGGTATTATCCACTGCTGGGAATGTAACACGGCTGTACTTGCAGCATACACCACCTGTGAAATGCCGTCTTCTAACACTCCATTGCAGGGGTGTTGCTAGGTCTGGAAAAGATCAGGGGCTAAGCTATAGCCTTTTGTTTGTAACCCCTGAGTTTCTATCCAGGGCTACAACCAAAAGACCCGGGGCTATATCCCTCTCAGCAGCCCCCCACCCCACCCCACCCTTAGCAACGCCTCTGCTCCATTGCATGCTTTGCTGCAGCTCGCTGGGGTTTGCAAATGTTGGGATACGCGGAAGGAGCTGCGCGACCAGGTAGTCAGTCTGAATCTCTCTGGGACCTTTACCTTGTTGTGCTTATTGCAACTTGGCTCTGCTGACAGCATTTCCTGATAATAGCTGTATTATTATTATTATTATTATTATTCTCCGAGACATTTTTATGCTTAGAGAATATATTTTAATTTTGGATTACAAACATTGTTCAATGTCTAAGACGCTCGCTTCTCGTTGGCTTTATGGTGATTAAAAAATTTCATGTTGGCACCTTTTGTCTCTGTATTTACAGTTGGCTTTACATCTTCCCACCTTCATTATTGCTTGTGCTAACCTTATAGATGATTACTTGCTCTGTTCTTTCTTTCTTTAGGAAGCCGTAAGATGTTTTCAATTGGAGAGAGACCTGGGATTTACATTAAAATAGCCTTTACATTGCCTAATGAAAGCCATTAAAGAAAGTGCTTTCTTGCGCCCTTTCTTCGCCCAGTTCAACATGGCGGCTGTTCTTATGTGTACTTTTGTTTCTGGTTGTCGGTTATTTGGGTTGTTTACATGCAATGGTGTGGCGGTTCACAAAGAGTGAGCTATGCCATGGACGACGGAAGCCTACACAAAGGAGCAAACTCACAGAGAACCATGTGTGTAAATTTTGCCAGCCTTAAGCAACTTTTAAAATGAGTAGGGATTTACCCATGAACTGTGTGTATACCTACGCCTTCCCGTCTGGACAGCACGCATTGTGTATATTATGTACGAGCAGGGCTACGAACAAGCATTAGCAAAACCAATAGGCTTGGATTAATTTAAATACGTGTTGTGTGGTAAAGAACGATATAGTGGTGGAGAGTGGATGGAGGCATGGGATTGGTGTCGGTTTGTGGGTATTTTATGTGTACATGTGTGCTTGGATAAGTGGATACACGAGTCATTTGAGCAATGTGTGGAAGAGAAGCACCAGTCATCCAGGCACTCTCACAGAACTATATTACATGGGCTAAATGCTATCCACTGTGAGGGAATTCGGTGCTGGTTGTGTGAACTGCAGCCTTTGATCAACATTGAATCCCTGGATGCACATGTTACCCTCTGTGCATGCCTCGGTTACCTGAGATAAACAGTACAGGAGAGGGATGAGGGACTATATATCACAATGGGCCTGATTACGACGATGATGGTGGCGCGAACATGGCTGTGAAGTGACAGTAATTCTGTTACCAACACTTTACAACCAGAATTGGGGAATTATAATGGTGTGCCACTACTCGTAATCCGGTTGTAATTCTGCAGCTCGAGTCACAACCATAAATATTTTGGTGGTAAGTCTGCCGCTTTACCACTGATTTACCAGCAAACTCATAATGATCCCAATGTATCATCATCCCTTGGACTCACTGTTACCCTTTGTGAGCTCATCTGTTTGCTGTTGGTTGAACTGTAGCCTTCAACTCCATTTAATGCTTGTGGGCATGCTTATCCTCTATGCAGGAGTCAGCTCATATATGTTCCCTTTATTTATTTTGATCTGTGTGCAGAAATTGCTTGCATGCACACTTTTCTATGCAATGTGTGAGCATGTGTAGAGGCAACGGACCTCCTTACATGTTTGCCGGTATCCTGCCGCTATTTCCGGTGTGATACTGGCAAACTGTAATACTGTTTCCGTCACTTGGTCTGACAGAATTATTGGCAGATTACATGTGGCTGAAATGCTGGTAAATCCCCATTCCATGGTGTCTTATGGGGGGATTTGCCAGTATTATTGGCAGTTTTTTGCCAGTAGGGTGAAACCACCACCCTACCGGCAAACTTGGAGTGTGCCGGTGCGGTAACTTGCCGGAAGGCGGTAATACCCGCACGTTATTACAGCACAGGCACACTCATATTGAGGCCGAACCCTTGCCACTCTAGGGTAGGGGTCCCCAACCTTTTGTGGGCAATGAGCAATATTTGCTTGTCAAATGAAATTGTGAAAAGCAGCCGTACCGCAATGGAACATATCGTCTTTCGGCTGGTGGCAAAATGGTTGCATCCCAAATTGTAATGCTGGTAATTTTACAAATGGAGCATGTTAATGTGCAGCAATTTAATAGTAAGTCGAGGTCCAAATCTGGGCCAAGTGATTTTCCAATAGTTAATTAATGCATTTTAGATTAAGTTGATGTTGACAAGGAGTGTAAGTGGCCAATGGAGCATTTGTAATCACAAAAGACCATTAACACTGGTCAAAACAAGGATTTAAAGCATACTTTACTGTGGCTTTAGGGTTATTGGCCAAGAAATATTTGGGAAAAGGTGTCAAATGATGCATTTGTAATCACGCTAGGCCAGTTATTTTGGTAAAATAGTGGAGCATTCAAGTACCGCTGTACAGAGTAGTTTGGTAGTTCTACCTTTGATATTTGCAGAAAAGTATTGGGATTTGAACTGAAAATTATTAACAATGAATGAATTTGCATATTGAATGTATTCAGTCATGGACAATTTGGTATTACAGCCTTATTCTGATTTCTGTGGGGCCTATAATGATGACATAGTCATTTATAGTAAAACTTGGGAAGACCATCTTTTCCATCCTTCTATTATTATGAGAACCCTCCGAGAAGCTGTCTTAACTGCCATTCCAACAAAATGTAAGCTGGCTCAGTCAGTGGTGAAATAGCTAGGCTTCTTTGTAGGGAATGGCAGTGTCCAGCCCCAGCAAGAAAAACTGAAAGCCGTCCTAGATGCTCCCACACCCAAGACCAAGAGAGATCTCAGGGCTTTCTTAGGACTGATTGGATATTATCATAGATTCATCCCAACTTTTTCAGATAGAACAGCCAGACTTAAAGACAAACTAAGAAATGCGTAACGGCAGAAAATCAGTTGGACTGATGAGGACGATGCTTGTTACAATAATCTAAAACAAACCCTATGCCAAAATCCAATACTAAAAAGTAGTAGGCTTCTCAAAGGAATTCGTATTGCAGAATGATGCCTCCCTCACAGGGTTAGGACCAGTAGTATCGCAAATACACCATGGATAAGAACACCCAATCCTGTTCACCAGATGTAAACTCTTCCCACATGAGAAGAACTACTGTGTTGGAACTGGAAGCTCTTGCCATCAAATGGGCAATTATCAGAGTCTGCCGAGTCTGTGGCTCAGTGGACTAATGCATCCACTACAGGGGCCTGTGTTTGACCTCCTGTTCACAGGTTTGTCCACTCAGTCCGTCATCCTTCTGAGGATGATAAAAGGAGTACCATTGAGTTGGGTAACAATAAACATCTGTTATTAGCGCCAAGATACCCCTTTGGAGGTGAACATGTGCTTTACAAATACACTTGTTATGTTATGTTATCTCTCTTAGGTACTACTGTCTAGTGAGAATATTCACTCTCATCACTGACCACTCACCTTTTGTATAGATAAGGCAATGAAAGGACTCTAACCCTCAAGGTATGCAATGGTTCTTAGACCTGCAACCTTACTGTTTCACTGTGGAACACCGGAAAGGTAAGGAACAGGGTAACGTTGATTTCCCTTCCTGGTTTCCCTGCGAAACAGATGCGGCTACATCACATAGGGGAAGGGTATGTGAGAAACCAAAGGGTGTCTCACCTACTAGTCCCCAGGGATCTCTCTCTGAGGTGGCCAGGGCACGGCTAAAAACCTCGGAGTCACCTTCGACTCTGCACTCTCCTTCTCCCCTCACATCTCTGACGTCTCTAAGAAGTCACATTACCAGCTGCACCTCCTTAGAGGTATTCTTCCTTTCCTCTCCTTCCCCCAGAAGTTCACTGTCTCCAGAGCCCTGGTTCTTTCCAAGCTGGACTACTGTAACAGCCTCTATCTAAATCTGCCTGTCTCCACTCTCCGCCCTCTGCAACTTATCCAAAACAGGACTGCGAGACTTGTCCTTGGCCTCAAGCCCAGGGATCGTATCTCTCCAGGACTGAAATCTCTGCACTGGCTCCCAGTGGCTGCGAGGATTAAGTACAAAACCCTCTGCCTTGTACACAAGGCCTTCTGGAGTCTGGGGCCGCAATAACTTCAACTCTCTCTTCCTAAATATCTTCCTTCTCGAGCTCTTCGCTCATCTTCCTCCAACTCCCCCAGGGTCAGTCGCTTCTCAAAAGCAACGAATTGGTGGCAGATCACTCTCTTCGCCTGGGGCCTCTCTGGAACAGCCTTCCTGCCTCCCTGAAACTCGAGGAGAACCATCTCCGGTTCCGGAAACACCTCATAACCTTCCTCTTGGCTTCTGCTTTCTCTCCTCCCCTCCCTTGCTGAATTCCGGTCTGAAATTGCACAGGTTACCTGGCTACCCTTCCTGATCTATGGCCCAGTCCCGTCAACTGGCCACCTGCACTGCCTCCCTGGCAACCCCTGCACTTGGGGACCGTTTTTTCTGTATCCCTTCAGTCCCCCTTCCAGCACTTATGTCTGTACTTCCTTGCACTTGCCACTAGCTGGCTGTTTTATGTGTCTTATTTATCGTATTTATTCCACTTTCCCATGCACTGCACTTTCCCCTCTCCCTTCCCCCGCGCACTTTTCCTTTCCCCCCTTCCCATGCACTTGCGCGATCTGAATGACACATGGCCTAGTAGGATCGTTGTCTGTCCTCCCTTTGTACCCCTCCTTGCCTCGTCGCGCCTTGAAACACTGTGTATAGGCGCGTTATAAATGCCATATCATACCATATCATATCAAGACCCTGGGGGTGAACCAGTGCAGGAGGATCACCTGTGTGAGGGGTCTTCCAGGAGTGAGGGTGAGATGACTGATGGTGAGATGCAGTATTCGCCCCTTTTCCGTACCCATGATCCATCCTATTTTATAGGATTTTCCAATGTCCCAACTCATCCCCCCCCTTTTCTACACAAACACTGGGTCGAGGAAGAGGGTGACTGAGAGCAAAGAGGCTAACCCTTACCCATCACATTGGACATGTGCCCCTAATCGGGTCAGGCAAAGTTAGGCAATTGACTTTAATTACATACATCTGATAACAGTTCTCCCCACACGGATAAAAGGCGGAACATAGAGACACACTCTGAGCAAGGGGGAACACGAGAAGGAGCAGAAATTCTAGGGCATAGGCAAACCTACTGGATCAGAGCGACCGACAAAGGGATGAGAGCAAAGGGTAGAGAAACCCAGGAGATCCCTGCAGGCGATGGTTGCCTCCGAAGAGCCATGAAAGATATGTAGAGAAGGCCAAATCCTAAACAAGAAGACTGCATTATGTTTCAAGGACGCCAGTGACCCTCCCAGGTGAACGACAGAGTTGAGGAGGTGAGCCTAGCCTGTGGTACTAACCTTAACTTGTGAATTAAAACTGCAAAGACAAGAAAGGCATGCACACAGCCGGTGAGTTGGCGAGAGGTATGAAAGGTCAGTGTGTGTTAAGGAATGATTAAAGTTGCAACAATATATCTCACAATTGAAGGCTGCAAGTGTGTGGATGAGACACGAAGGAAGGCAGACCAGTGGTGAACTTTTAATTACGGATAACTCTGAAGCGAGTGATGCTGAGTAGCGGAGTGGCCCAGCGAAAGGAAGTAATCAACTCGAAAGTCTCTGCGAAAGGTGAAATGCTGTTATAACGCAGTAACAAAGTGAATGATCTCTAAAATGCAAAATGATGAAGATTAATCCAGGCAAAAGGGGAAGTGAAAAGGTGAATGTTTATACTTTTGTGCTTAAGACTTTTTCACTACCCAGACCAAGGGACACTTGGGCAAATAACACAAGAGTGTGAGCTGAAGGGAAAGTCAAAGTAGTCCTGTGAAGGTCTATAGTCAAGGCCTCACACATTCGAAAGTCTTCAACATCGGGAAGGTCTGAGCCCGACAGAGGGAGACCGGAAGTGTGATAAGTTAGGGGAAAGGAACTCCTAAAGAATGTGAATTAAGCTTGGGGAAGGGAACCCCTAAAAGTGCTGTGATTGAAACGTCTGAGCCTGACCGAGGAGACCTATGTGAACTTTTGCTTTGAACTCTTGCTTTGAGAGGTCCGAGTCTGATCGAGGAAGACCTGCGTGAACTTTTTGTTGAAAGCTGAAATAAGTGACTTTAACATGGAAGGCCAAGCAGGCCTCGATCCACTTTGTGAACTTCCTTTGTTTTAAGAACCTGAACCAGAGTGTGTCATCCTGTTTACGGGGGCTGCCTTTTCCGTGCTGTCCAACGAGGGGAGGAGAGCTGACTCACCCACATTGATTCTTTTTATTCTAACATTGATTTTCCTTTGCATACATATTCCCCTTTGCACGCTTTTTGTATAAGAGATAGGGCAGGCATTAGGTTTTGTCAGTATAGGCCATTTTGATTTAACAGACTGAATAGGACTGTGTTTTCTTTATTATTTGATGGTAGAGACTACTTTCATCATAGTTATAGGGAAAAGTATACGTTTTTCCAAACCCCGAAGATTGAGTAACGGTTTTACAAATTGTACCTCTTGTGTCAGTGTCATACTTGTGATACCCTGCCTCCCTTACACCTGGCAGAAAGGCCACATAGGGCTTAGAGTTTTGGGCATAGTTGGTTGCATGGCGGGCGGATCTCTGCTGCCGTTCTGGGGCGTGCACACCAGTCTTGTTCATACTTGCCGTCTCCATGGAGGTGCTGATTACAGTCATCAACAAACTGCAGGATGTTTTCAACACTGTTGAGGGAGATTTCATCCAGCTGCTACAGATCGTGGTGGTTGGGACTCAGGGGAGCATGTTGGGGCCCTGCGGGGTGAGCAACGGTGTCTGTCCTGGACAACTGCTTAATGCTGTGCAGCTTCCTCATTCACTTTTAAATGTGTCAGCCGGGGTTGCATCTGGGGGAATAACTAAGGGTACGTGAAAATACTGTTCAGGGCCCGACACAAGTGCATGGTGGCTGTCAAGGGCATGAAGTGTGGGGCAAAAGTGTGATATTGATGTTTAGGGTGAGCATGAAATGCTGCGGGCATGAACATGGAACATGTCAAACTCATGGTGAGACGGTGCTGCTGAGGACATAAAACAAGGGGGTGCAACTGGTGAAGGCGGAAGCAAGTGGGGAAACTGGTGAGGGCATGAAGCAATTTGGGGGTAGGGACTGGTGAGGGCATGTAGAAAGAATATTCTGGAGGATTTGTGGGTTCTTGTAGGGAAATCCAACCAATTGTTGCACAAATCAAAAGATCGCTGTCACGAGGCAGAACTCCACTTGAGGCCTGACACGGCTCTTTAGCACAATTGGTTGGATTTCCCCACAAGGACACACAGGGTTAGCCAATGTTGTATTTCCATTAGTCAATACTGTCTTTATGTTGAGTAGCTACTGCTATGTTGGATTCATGCGTGGAGCTGATATTCGTAGTCCACTATGGGGGTTTGAGCTCGATGTCTGTGTGATTGCCAGTCTCATGGGAGTATCCGGACCTCATGAGAGAGACTTCACGCTATCCTCTATGAACCATAACCTGACTGGATACCCTGGATGTGCGATTCCCCATGAGGGAGGCTTGTGGGGGGTAGAAGGCGTGTTGGGCAAGAGGTCCAGATCATGTATGCAAGGGTGCTGGGGGTAACCGCCTTGTTTTGAGTGCCTTCTTGAAGGCGAGGTGGTCCCCTGTGCAGCGGATGGATACTGGGAGTGAGTTCCAGATAGTGGATTCTTGAACAGAGAAGGAGGCACCCCCATACGAGTTGATTTGGTCACTGGGATGACAGGTAGGAGTCCCGAGGCTGATCTGAAGTTTCTGTTAGGCCTGTAGCGGGTACATTTTTGCTGCAGGTACTCTGATCCTTTGTTGTAAAAGGCTCGATGGGTGATGTACATTGCCTTGAAGGAGGCTCGCTGTCCAATCAGTATCCAGTATAGCACACGGAGGGTGGGGAAACTGTGCTCCATAGGCCTAGGGCTAGTTGGCAAACTGTAATAGGCAAGATGCTCAGTTCCCCTGTCTGGCCCTGTGGGGTTAGCTGTAATACAAAGGAGCTACCTTCCGGAGCAATCTGCTCACTCTGCTACCTCGAGCGGTCTGTCTGCCGAATTTACTTCGGTAAGCATATCTGTCCCCTGCAGTAATATGCTGCAAAATCCTGCTGGGCTTTGTGTGATCTAGCCCTGCCTCATTACAGAAATGTGTCCTGCTGTGCCTTGCCTGAGGCCACCTGAAATGCCTGTTTTGCCTTCTGCCATGCCCTCAGATCGACCACATCCGCTCTTAAAAAATGGCAGACTGCACTTCCATGGCTGAGACTACCGAAGTGCCTCTGCTGCTTGGCCCGCCCCTGACCACCAGGGATTGGCCAATCCTGCTTCAAGACCCAGATGACCCAGGCAGCCGGTAGGCGATGCCTGCCCCCTAGAAAGGCCCACATCTAAGGCCCGATTGGAATTCCCCTGTCTGGCCCTGTGGGGTTAGCTCTGATGCACAGGAGCTCCTTCCTGAGCAATCCGCCCACTACGCTACTTTGAGCGGTATGGATAAAGAATTTACATCATGCTCGGTAAGCATATCTGTGCTCTGCAATAATATGCTGCAAAATCCTGCTGGGCTTTGTGTGATCCAGACGTAGTAAAGAATAGGGAGGCACTAAAAACTTTGTGTAGAAGGATCAATAATTTTTAAAGCAAGGTTTAAACAGTAGGTGTTGATTTATAATAAATCTTCAGGTGCACTGTGGCTAATGTCACGGGACCACTCGGGACTGGCAAGAGAACTGGAGAAAAAACCCACGGTGCACTCTAATAGGAGCAAAAACCTCCCAGTCTGTTAATGTAACTCGTAAATCTTTTCAGTTTTTAAATTTAAATAATTCAAGTTGCATCTTTAAATACATGATTTCATATTGTCACTAAGAAAATTAAAAGACTCCAATTCTTTGAAAAGGAAAAAAACACCTTTTGCTGGTTTTTTTTAATAAAGTTTTAGGAAACATTAAACAATCATTCTTGTTAATCTGGTGAGTCAATCATCAAGAACCTCAAAATTTAAATATCAAAATAATAGAAAACTCAAAATTTCAATATCAAGACAATTACAGAGTTTATGTCACAAGAAACCGTTCACTGTCACAGTACAGAGGACAATTCTTCTTTAGAACATAACAGAAATCACAATGTAGCCTGCTTTCCTTTGGCTGATTGTTAGTTTGGAGCACTGTTGCCTCCAAGCCATTTGGTATATGAAACACAAATGTGAAAAAAGTTCTTTTGGTCGAGGTTCATCATTCCCAAATAGTACCAAATTTGTGTTATTGCTTTATTGCCAACGCGTTTCGGACTATCCATCAGTCCATCTTCAGGGCAGGTGATACTATTGGTTCCAAAACATAAGTTCATGCACACCTTCAAAACTTAAGGCAGAATGTGAAGAGGGACCGACTGTTAGAGCTGTATTTTATAGCTAATACAGAATGTTCTAACTGCTAAATTATGGATGACCCACCTCGTATTCCTAGCTGGTGTGAAGTTCCAGACTATAGCAAATCCTGCTACATGGATATAGCTACAGCCGTATTGTTAAGTGTCCCGTAGATTCACTTTCCAGGCCAGTCCATTCAACGACAGATGATTCTAAAATAGAAGTAGAAATGGATATATCTATATAACTAAAGACCCTAATATGGGCCATTATATTGTGTTTCATAAACTAAAAGTTTGCATTCAAACGTAAAACCAATCCTACAACTTAGTCAACTTTGCTAATCCTGTAAACAAGTGATACATCTGTGTCCCAGAAGTGTAATAGTTCACCTCATTTCCTTATCTTAAAAGGAGAGGTAACTCGTCAACAGACAATGAAAATAAAGAAGTCGAGCCTAATCGACGATCTGCTGGGGTGCTCGTAGGTTAATATATTATACCATTCTCGGATTTCCCACTGTGATTTCCATAAATCCTAGAGCTCATATAAAGAATCTTTCCTTACCTTCTAGTCCAAAATCTGATTCGACAAGTGCAAATCCTGGTGCCCGGCGCGAGAGAGTATACCTCTCATCCGGACAAGACGCTTTATGTAACAATTTAGTTCTCAATTGTGCATGCGCAAGGTGAGCAGTGCGGACGTGAGGTGCCGATCTCTAACCGCCTGTGCATGTGCATTACTCAGGCCGCGGGCACTAGTAACACGCGCCTGCGTGTCGATGCTAATCAGTCCCATAGTGGATTCTGCTACGCATGCGCGCCGCAGACAACCTGAGTGTCTGTCTCGCGCGCATGCGTACCAGAGTTCACCATGGTTCGGGTAGGATTCCTCATCTTAAAGAAGACACGGCATCTGGTTTTTTAGCCACTGTATATATAAATGCTGGAAAGACAGTAATGCTGAGATCACAAGGCTATTATCTTGTATGTAGAACCAAACAATAATAAATCACTTAAACATCAAAGATCCAAAGGATCAAGAGTGATAAGACGGTGGTCGAATCGTACCATGTACTACATATCCACAGTGTGTAATTGGGAGACAGCTAAAGCTAATAGCCTAAGGTAAGTTGAGTATCACGCTATACGCACTGACCATGAGGTAATTTAACATGTTTTAATTACTCACAGGTAAATGGTGAATCACACCTGTAACTGGGAAGGAAGAGATTAATTATGCCATTGTCCAGCTAAGCGTGGATGACACAGACACAGTCTGCTTGCGTCCCCGTGTGTGCCGGGCAGCGGCATATATGTGATGGAACCAATAGGTTGTATCTCCTACATTCATGATTCTATTAGGTAATTTAACATGTTTTATTTACTCACGGGTAAATGGTGATTCACACCTGTACCTGGGAAGGATGAGAATAGTTATGCCGTGGTACAGCTAAGCGGGGATGATGCAGACAAAGTCTGCTTGGGTCCCTGTGTGTGCCTGGCAGTGGTAAATATGTGATGGAACCAATAAGTTGTATCTCCAACATTTGTGATTGTATTAGATGTACTTATCACATACCCTCCTGCCATCATATTCATTCAGAAAAGTGTTTCTGAATCACTATAGACGTTCCCATTCTTAATCGTCATTCCCATGATGTTGTCTACTGCATATATGGCTTGTATCTAGTGCTATGGATACAGGTGCATACATGACTCACTTTGATATCACATTCAAGTTGAAACTTAATGTTATTAGACATAGCACATTAGATCAAAATCCACATTCATCCCCCTTGGGCTAAGACAATCTAATAAGTCGTGATCCAGCCCTGTCTCATTACTGAAAATTGCCCTGCTGGGCTTTGCCTAATGTCACCTGAAAGTCCTGTTTTGCCGCTGCCATGTCCTCGGATCTACCACATGGCCACTTAAAAATGTTCAGCCCTGACTATGCACAAGATCACCCTGCGGCTAGCTAGTGCACTGCCACCTGCCTTGACCACTACCAAGTGTTCCCTACCACCACCCCTCCTGACTATGCTCAAGAGTGCCCTGCCGCTAGCTAGTGCCCTGCCACATGCCTTGGCCACTACCAAGTGCGCCCTAACACCAGCCCTGACCATGCTCAAGAGCACCCTGCCGCTAGCTAGTTCCCACTAACAAGTGTGCTTTGCCACCAGCCATGTCCCTCGAAGGCTCGATCTCCTCCTTTCCCAACTCCATGAACCTCACTCCTCTACTACCATCCTCCTGCCACAGAGCCTCCTGCCCACTTTCAGGACCTCAGAGACTGCATTATTTGTGAGCCATAACAGCTGTGCTTCCCCACGACATCCAACACTACTGCTACCCCACTCTAGCAAATCTCGGAGTACATAGGCTAGCCTGCCACACCGTGCAACTCCCACCACCTCAACACCCTCCCCCTACTACAAGCCCACAGGGCAACCCAGTGATCACATCTCTGACTGCTCTGAATGTGCCTCTCAACTGCGCCATATCAATGCCAGATCCCTGCACGCCCTCGCCATAGAAATCCATGACCTCATAATCGACAACCATATTGAGCTACTAGCCATCACTTAATCCTGCTTCATAGCGCATCAGCCTCTTGCTCAGCCTCACCATACCCCCAACTACTCCATCCACAGAGCTGACTGCACTAATGCCATCAGTGGCAGAGTCACACTCATCTTTAAATCTGACCTCTAGATTTACACCCTCCCTTTGCTGCCCACTAAGGGATATAAACCACTCCTACTCAAACCCCAAACAACCTTCACCATTTTCCTGCTCCATAGACAACCCAACTCTCTCAACCAGCCTGACACTGTAATCCCACTCCTCATGAATCCTTTCCTCAAAGCAACCACCAAATGCATAATTCTAGGGGACTATTAGCTAGGCTTCAATGAGCCTGCCGATCATAAAGCTACCCCCACTGTCCAAGCCTTCCATGACATGAACTTCTCACAAATTGTCTCGGCCCCACGCCCACTCTAAAGGGCGTGGAATAGGACAAAAAGTCAGAGGGCAAAAAGTCTGAAGCCCAAAAGTTCGACCCCTATTTTTTCGTATATACATATATATATATATAGATATCAGTAAAAAAAAACTTTGTTAAAGGGACGTTATGGTTAAGTTGAACTACTAACAACCTATGAAATTCACAAAAAAAAACTTTGTTAACCGGATGTTATGGTTCGCAGTAAATTCGGAAACCCCCTGAAATTCGCCAGTTATGGTAAGCTAAGCAACCATAACTCGCGCTACCACCGTGCACTGCTAAGACTAACACCCAGGACATCAAAGATTACATCACAAATGTCATTGATGACATCACTGATGACATCACATGTCTAGCTCCCTCTTTTTTTGGTCACTGACATATCTAAGCCAGGTGGTTTTTATCACTGTCAGTCAGGAATTAAAACAAAAAAAAAGTACTAGATTTGTAGACCTTACCCTTCTCATATGTTCTTTTAATACTTCCTTAGGGTACAGTTACAACATATGATACATATAAATAGGAGAAGAAGGAATCCTGAAACACAAGAATCTTTTATGTGCATGAAGTTAAATAGTTTGGTTATGAACAATTTCTGGTAATACTGCAGTTTTTTTTTGCTTACTTTACGATCCCTGTATATGCTTCTATTTGTATGCATTGTGGTCTCTTTGTTTTGTGTGTAATAAGACAATTATGCAGTAAGGGAAGCATTCGTAGGTACTTATGTTTCACAGTATGCAAAATTCTGTAATGGAAGCCTTTATCATTGTACTATTCAACATGGCAAGATTTGGAATATTGCACCTCTATGGCGCATGCTGCAGCCAATGCCTACGTTTCTTCATGAGATCGTTCATGTACTGAAAGTACTCATTAATGGAATGGAATTTATATCAATGCATTGCTTAATGAACTATTTGGCATATACTTTTCTGCCAATATTATAATGACAATCCCTTGTGGAGGCTGTGCATGAAAACTAAATGCACATATGAAGTCATCAGTGATGTCATCAATGACATGTGTGATGTCATCTTTGATGTCCTGGGTGTTAGTCTTAGCAGTGCACGGTGGTGGCGCGAGTTATGGTTGCTTAGCTTACCATAACTGGTGAATTTCAGGGGGTTTTCGATTTTACTGCGAACCATAATGTCCCGTTAACAAAGTTTTTTTTATTGAATTTCATAGGTTGTTAGTAGTGCAACTTAACCATACCGTCCCTTTAACAAAGTTTTTTTGCTAAAGGTCATCGTTTTGTAGTAGTGGCACGTAACCATAATGTAAAGTAACTTCTGACTTAATTGCACACCTTGCGGAGAATGCCACATGACCATATGCTGGTATACAGGATGGTGACATGTCCGAGAATCCGTACACACTTAACAATAAGATGTATGCCTCGTGGACAGTGTGGAAATACATTTTATATTGATGTAGGAGCGTCCACTTTCAACATTTCCCTTGCACAGCTCCAACACTTACTCGCAGTCAGCCATTAGCAATGTAGTACACATTACATACTTTTAGCAAAATGTCTAGTTATCTGAAAACGACATGAGCTAAGCCCATCCCTCCACTCCAAAAAACAGCACCACTGCTGTAATGAAGGAGCATGAGAAACACTGCCCCTACCTTACAAATAACAAATGTACTACATTTTCCCCCCTCCACCTGCCCCCCCATATTACTGTTTGGTGCCTCTTTCCCCATTTCCGTTCGCAAATTTCCTTATTAGCTGTTCTTTAAAAAAAAAAAGCCATCCTTAAACAAAGTAAATTTCCCTGTAAGAACCACCTTTTACAGTGTAAACATATTTAAAAAAAAGTCCCATACACTCCATCTACTTTATATTTCTCAGTAAAGGACATAGACGCAATACGATTTGTAATTACAATCTAGATTTGCAAATCAGTAACGTGTGCTACTAAAAAATAGGATTTTGCGTTATAATTCGGGAAGCCTGTGGCGTCCCGTATTACAAAACAAAATCCTTTTCCAAGATGGCCACCATAGAAAGGGAAAGCGGCTGTTTCATACATGGCCCCTCTTCGCTTTCCATGGCAGCTTGCAAAAAGCAAAACTACATGCCGTGACACAAAACCTGAAAATTAACACACAGCACCGTACAACGTAGCACGTTACATTTTGAAATAATGAACTGCTTTGTAAAAGAAAACATTAACATTTTAGATTTTGTAAAGTACTTTTATTTCACAATAAACTGTTTGACACCCTCTGACTATTCCAATTTTTAATCAATTAACTTTGTTTCCTGGGTCGTCTTCGAAAATGTTAATCGTGATGCACACGTTGTTCTTTCGATAAAGCAACCGCTTCGGTCGGACAGTGATTTCCAAGACGTCGGCATGCACTTCGGCCTACACCACCATAAAACATGTTATGTTACTCCTAATGGCCACTCCAGCGTATGGACAAATGGGTCCGGGCCTGTCGTCCCACAAAAACGTAACGGTTAGGCAGCCAGTCACGAGTACGTGCATCTGGCATAGAAAGAAACCATCACTTGGCATTTGGAATCCATGGCAATCACAGTACGGCAGAATGTAGCTGGTCGGAAAATGTAACAAAAATGCGTATCAATACCCAACCTTCATCATACAATTGCAAAAAAGACAAAAATAACATGGAAACTGCCACACAAATCGCTGTGGTCATACATGACATTTTAAAGAAATAATAGCGGTGAACATGGGTTAACCTAGTGATAGTCTACAAAGGGCGAGAATCTGCACCCTCCATAAGTAACAAAAAAAATTCCAACTACACAGAAAGATAGTACCTCTGTTACAATGCCAAATTATTGTTGTGGTAATAAAAAATTAAAACTCCGGTGTAGAGTCTTCAAAAATAAACTTACACGATATTTACCATCTCCTTTGTCTATGTTAAACCCAGACGGCAATGTACGTGCAACAAAGAATCTTTTTAGAACTGATATTACATGAGTCTTACAAATGTTTTCAATACGTAACCTTATCAAATGGTATTTTTTTCCAAACTTTCACTCCCTGCATTCTTACTGAATTTTCCCTCTGCCTCAAGGTCAGAAAACAATTGACCCTTATGGGTTCAGTCGCATGCGTGGGCCTACTGAGCTCGCAACCAAAAAAGCAAACCAAGTGTCCTTCACTCAGAATGAAAATACATTCTGATTTTGCAACAACATATCTGAATGCATGTATGAGAACTGGTACTCCCATACACTTGCAGACCCGCTGTTTACATCAAACAGTGCAGGTGGCTGCCTCAGAATTCAAACTCTAGGACCCCAGTCTGTCTGCAATATTATTTTAAATACATTGTAACACAGACACAGTAATCCTTCGCCTGTACTTAGTGGACACTATATGGAGCAGCAACTTCAAATTCACTGTATGACTTTGGTGACAATAAACCCCACTTTTTGACTTCCTGCTGCCACACCCCATCCCAGCCTCATTAATCCTCACCTTCTGAAACAGTATTTCCTAAGGTTAACAAGTGCAATGGTGTGTTGTTTTATATGTGTTAGCGGCGATGTCCGCGAACACAAAGACACGAATGAAAGATGGTGGGCGTAGCGAAAGAATCTGACGCACTTCACGCCGTTCAACATCCAATCAGTGAAGGCGCCACATTTTCGCGGACATGACGCTACGGATTAGCCAATCGTTATCTTGTCTGCGGAGCGAACGGGGAAGTGTGTCTGCGGAGCGGACATAGATATCACAAATTGTTTGAGACACACTTTCTGGTCGTTTTAAAGAAAGCTACTATACGGATTAGCACCAGATTTACAAAAGCACACTTTTGGAACCAAGCTGCTGCTCCTGCCGCAAATGTGGTGAAAATCCGTCCAGCGGTTTGAGCTGTAGGCATGCACAAAGTTTTCCCCCATTCAGTTTATGGGAAAAAAGACTTTTTGGGACCCCCCTATAACTTTCCCCCCCCTGGACCAAATATCACCAAACTTTGCAATGAAATGGGCAATATACTTTTTTTGCAAAGTTTGGTGTGGATTCGTCCAGGGGGAGCGGAGTTATAAGCCGCCCAAAAAGTGCTCTTCCTATGGAAACAGCAACTTAACCATAACTACACAGCCTGTACTGTGTAATATATGTGGGGGGTTAAAGCTAATAAAAATGTATAGGGGTAAGGTTCAGGGCGCGTGGGGGATCTCCCCCACATATATATATGTCAAGAAATGGGGGGAAAAAGAAGAAAAAAACCAGACTTTTGGGCTTCTGACTTTTTAGTTCGATTATTTCACGCAGAGCCAAAGTGCATATCCTTGACTGGATAATGACAACCAATTCGACCATCGACATATCACTCATCAGCCCTGTCCCTTGGTCTGATCACCACATGATTGAATTTAACCTGCACCACTCCAGCAATGTGACCAACACTTACCTACTGCCTACCCAAATCCAGACAAGAAGCACAAACAAACGTACACACAGAACCCTCAAATCCACCTCACTCGCCCTCATTGAAGCATCAGACCGCTAACTGCAAGAGCCCCTCTGCACTAGCCCACCATTATCATGATAGCCTATTAGCTACGCGCAATCAACATGCTCTTCTTAAGAATAACAGTATAGGAGACTCTGGCAACTTAGCCACCCTCCTCTTTTTAGACCTCTTACCCGTTTGATCTGGTGGATCACGACCTACTCTGCCAAAATCTCTCCCAGATCTTCCATTTCTCCCCCGAGGCAGTCTGGTGGATCAAAAGCTTCCTTAGCAGCCATACCTCCAGAGTTTTTATCGACAACCACAGAGCCGACCCTATCCCTGTCCCTCCTGGCGTGCCGCAATGATCCTTCATCTCCCCTATCCTCTACAACACCTACACTAGACCGTTCTTCGACATTCTTGACAACCTAGGCATCACCCACACCAATTTTGCTGATGACTTGCAAGGCCTCATCCCCCTTACCGGGAACCACAGCAGTGACTCCATCACAATTAACAAGGTATTCGGCACCATTCAGTCCTGGATGGCTACCCACAACCTCTGCTTCAATGATGAGAAAACGGAGCTACTCATTGTGGGCTTCTCTGCCCACCTCAAATCCCTGGATCACATATCTGCAACCCGTTTGAAAGTCCACTGGCTGCCTATAAAAGCTCAGCTTGACTTCACAACTTTATCCATTGCTCACCGTTGCATCTACAATGAAGCCCCAAAATACTTGAATGACCGCATTGCAAGAAAACAACATTGTCGCAATCTCCGCTCCTCCAATCAGCTTACCCTAGCTGTCCCACGGTTTAGACTTGCCTGAGCGGGTGGGGTGAGCTTCAGCACCACAGGACCTTACCTTTGCAGCTCTCTTCCTCTGCACCTAAAAAAGAGCCCTCATTCCCTGCATTCAAGAACCTTTTGAAAATGTGGTTATTTAACAAGTATGACTAACTATTATGTATTTGCTACATCCTACTTTGCCTTCACTACCACCTTACCTATTTAATGCTTTTTAGTACTGTAACCACCTGTACAAATGCTGTGATACATTTGGGTCTGGGTGTTACACAAATGCTAAAAAAAAAAAGAAATGCACGTGTGGCAGATATAACAGTGGCAGGATTAAAAGTGGCATAAACTTACATTGTGAAACTCAAAGAGGCAAATTGCAAGTGTGGCGAAGAATCAGAGTAACGTGTTTCAAATTGGCAAAACTTAAACTGGGAAACTGTAAGAGGCTATGTGCCAGTGTGGCAAATATCACAGTGATGAGTTTCAAAGCGGCACCATTTAAATTGGGAAAACCTAAGGTGGGAAAATGCCAGTGTGGAAATATATCATAGCTACAAGGTTCAAAATAGCAAAGCTTATACTGGAAAACCCAAAGCAGCAAAATGCAAGTGTGCCAAATATCACAGTGGCAGGATTCAAAGCGGCACGAACTCACATTGGGAAACTCAAAGAGGGAAAATGCAAGCAAGGCAAAATATCACAGTAACGAATTTCAATGTGGCAAAACTTAGTTTGGGAACTGTAAGAGACAAAATGGAGGCGTGGCAAGTATCCCAGCAACAAAGTTCCAAGAGACAAAGCTTCAATTGGGAAACTGTAAAAGGCAGAATGTGAGTGCACTAAATATCACAGTGGCACGGTTAAAGAGGCAACTTGCATATTGGGTGATATCACAGTGGTAGAGTATGGGGATGGCAACATCAAACAGTGGGATATTACATTTGATACACTCTCCTTGCGAAAGCTAAGCGTGTTGAGAGGTACGTGTGGTAGAGACCTCACAGTGGCCAAACTCAAGGGTAGTATAAATCCCAAGTTGCAGAACCCAACATGGTGCAGGACCTCACAGTGGCAGGAATTTGAAGCCACAGAGCTCTGAGTGTTGCAAATCCAGCAGCGTCAAAGATTCAAAGTTGGAGGGTTCCACCCCATAAGCTCTCACAGAGGCATACATTAAAAGTTGCAGAGTGAAGAGCAGAGTGTGAAGCCAGTAGGCTAGGCTACGCAGTTATTGGAGTGTAGGCTAACTGTGTAGCACACTCTTAGTGCAAACCGCTAGCTAGGAGGGGACCATACAGAAAAAGTATCAAGGTGACAGATTATGGAAAGGGCAGGGCGTTACCACATTAGAGGAAGGATTAATTGGCTTGGTCAGAAACAGCGTATTGCCTGAATGCCTCTGTACAAAATCAAACAAGGGCACAAATTGCGTCTCTTACCTGAAGGTAGCTGTAGATGGAGGTCTAAGAGGTCATGCATGGCTAGGGTGCCAGGCCAAAATTTCAGGGTGAGAGGTCAAAAACAATTCCAAACTAATGCAGGAAGAAACAGTTAGTCATACTGCAATCCTTTTTTTCACAAAATGCATTTTAATAACATCTGGATAGAATGAGTGGGGATAGAGCACCCAGGGGGTATTAAGACACAACAATACAAATGAGTATGGTCCAGTGAAAACAACTGGATCTCAATGTGATACAACAAACGGTGCACTGCTATTTTTGGTAAACCATAACAGTCATGCAGTCACAATAATAGAACATAAACCCATATTCATGGACATGTATACAAAAGACACATAAACAATGCTTCCAATGTGCATTGTTCGAATGGTGATATCGTCGACACAACAGTGTTTCGGCCTAGAGGAGCTGTGCAATGTAGCTATGTGAGCAGGCCTTCATCAGGACGTGTGGTAACCTTACAGGGAGTCTTGCAATCTCTATCTATGAACAAACAAATAGGGAATTGTCAGTGGAACAGTGACCTCGAGTTAAAATGAAAATTCAAAACAGCTCCCATCGGATGCTAAAGTAAAGGGGGGATGGAGACTCCATGGTATCGGAGGCTGAAATCTTACCAAAGATTTATCCAGTGCTGGGGTACGCAAGATAATCCATCATAAATATAGATATCTGAGGGGCACTGAGTGCGTCGTGGAGGAACAGAACTTGTACCTGTAACGACATGTTCAGGAATCTGTAAGACTATTATACAGATCGTGTAGCCTCATATTGGCAAAATGGAAATTCTCTGCGAGTGTAAGTGGAAAACCCACTATGATTTGTGGTTCCTCAGCCCAGAATGTCCAGAAGTGGCAATACTGTGTGAGAGAGCACATGAAGGTAAAAGTGAGGGCGCGTTGTATGCCATAAGAAGCACGCTCATAAATTGAGGTGCACAAATGTTTAAATTAGAGTTTCAGTGCGAGCCTGTAAAGGCAACGCTGTATATCGCCGCACATGCACGAGCGCATAGTGAATTACTTACAGTTGTATATGCGGGTCTGGGACGAGCAGAGTAGCGAGGCGTCTCGGGACGCGAGCGCTGTGGAATGAAGACCGTCTCCAAGGAGACCGCAAGTAATCAAAACCCGTGAGCCGCTCCTATTGGTTTGATGGTGGCGCTCCCTAATCGACACGTGATACCTCAGTGGACCAATCAGAATACGACACGTGGGCTCTGGAGGACGTGTGCGTTGGCGGCATCCGAAGCGCCGATGCTGAGTGTCAAGGTGCGTGCCAATGGAAACGAAAGCTATGTGATGAGTGGCTCCAATAGTGATGACACGTGGGATATCACAGCAGAACCAATTATGTGAAGGCAGAGACCTGCTGCATTTGCGCAAGAAACAGCAACCTGGCTGCGCTGGCTCCTGTGCGCACCAAGACTTCAAAACTGCGTTGTGGCAGCAACAAAAGATGACTGCACCATCCTGCCTAGTACACTTCAGGCAAGATGAAACAAGGGGATACACTGAAAAAGTATGCCAGTGTGTTCTGAAACATAAATGGAATCAAGTGAACAGGCAGCACTGCATTGCTGCAGAAGCCAAAAATTCCCCTTCAAAATGAAACCTTTTTCACCCTTTCCAAATGCTGTGTTATGCTATTTCCATCTGTGCATTCTGAAACCACTGTGATGGAAATGGCCCTGCCAGGCCCAGGATAATTCATTGTGCCTCAAAAAACCAGCCATAATTCCTGAATGACAGGTCCTGCCAACGTAGATTTTAATGAAATCAACAAGCAACTTTATTTTCACTCGTACGGGAACACATGTTTATTTCTTGCCAAAATGTATCCAGGCACAGCAGTTCAAAGAGATCTTTTACTCTCTGAGCCAGGTCATGGATAAATGTATCCATACTTTAGATAAGAGTCCTGCTGCAAAGCAAATGACTACAGCTGCAAAGACAGTGGCAATCTGAGGAGCTCCAAACCGAATTAAAGAAAGAAATGCTAGCACATGTGGAAAAATGTGGAAAAATGGGCTGTAATGACTGAAGAGAAATAAATGGCCTGTTTAAAACTAATTGTTAATGAAAGCCTGTTTATTTAGCAATGTAAAGGACTTATGTTAGTGGTGATAATACACACCTAGGATATTTTCTGTCATAGGTTTGTTTAATTCAAGACCCAAAGTAAGAAATTAAACAGTTTAAAACACATAGGTTGGAGTTGCAAGCTCTCAGTAAAATCTGGTATTCCAGTTGCCAGCCATGAAACTCCTCCAAGGAAGAGAGATCCACCATAAATCCAGGACACATAGGTGCGAAGTGCCAGCTTGAAAAACTTTGTATGGGACAGGACAATGAAAGTTCACAAGCTCATCAGACATTTGTCTGTGCTCCAGGCAGGGACAATAGCAGTCCTGGGACACTCACCTGTCAAGTGTGAAAGGGCAATAAATCCTTCAATTATGACTGGAAACCTATCTTGCCTGGAAGAAAATGAAAGCTGCTTGCAGTTGGAGGAAGAAAAAAAAGCCGGATCTTTTAACAAAGGGATTGCCTTTTGGTGTCAGAGACCATGTTATAAAGAAACTTTAAAGACTTATATTTCTGTAGCAAGAAATAGCAGAAATGTAAAAATTTGCAGTTTAAAATCGAATTTTGGGGGCTGTCTTTTATAACTTGGTAGAACTCATTGGCACATGGGAAACACAAATTACAAAATATGACAGATTCCAAGGAAAGTATTAATGTGGCAAACATAACATTTGGTACATACATCCTTGGGGACAATTCGCATTTGTGTATAAAATTGTAGAATTATAGCCCAAATCTTTAATGTGTAAAATTACCAAAATGTATCAGAGAGGTGAAACAAGGCTGCACAGACCTGAGGATTGGACTGAAATGTGATGCACATAATATGTAACCTGTGTGTATAATTTGCCAAGAGATTACAAGTAAAGAAATGTATGTTTTTGGCAAAATCGGATTTTAAGTAAAGTAAATGTGGGAGTGTTTGGACATTGTAAACCTCACCTCATAAATCTGATATCAATCCCTTAGAAGTCCAAGGCCCTCATTACAACTCAGGCGTTAAGGGTTAACGCCACCGTTAACCCTTAACGCCTGATTCTGATTTTAACGCCTGCTTTTAGCAGGCGTTAAAATCCATGGCGCTAACCCGCCATGGTGCTAATTACGCCGCCGTAAATTACGGCGGCGTAATTAGCGCCTTCCCCACTCCCATTATGCCCTATGGGGCAAAAATGGGAATGGAGAAGGGAAAATGGGAAATGGGGATTTACCTCCCCACTCACCTTGGAATGGGGCGGTAAATCCGCCATCCACCATGGTGTAAACAAAGTTTACACCATGGTGGTAAAGTTGGTGCACTTAGCACCAAGGTCGTAATGACCTCCCAAGAAACGGAGAGCGAGGAGGAGACTAGCTCCCCTGCCCAATCCAAGTAGTTTAGGGTCGGGCGTAGTTAACCCTGACCAACCTCTACCTTGATGGTGCCATTTTGCATGATAAGGGTCCCTGACAAGGCCCTGGACACACATACACTCTTCCTGATTTCATCTGCTGTGTTCCTGTTCCTGTTTCATCTTTCAGAGTCCAGATCCCAACAACAAGGCCAAGCATTGCTGATCCTACTCCAGCAAGGCTGACCCTACAATATTTAAACCCACCAATTTCCCAGTAACCAGGAGAAACTGTGGGATCCTGATCCAGCTTGGCTCGACGCCACTCACTGCATGCTGCTGCCATCCTGCTATCCTGATGACCTGTAGTATCCAGTAACCAGAATTGCCAGTCCAGAAGAACTATCCTTTGGTATCCAGTCCATGCCCAGCTGATCCTGTCCCACTGATTTTGTCCGGCTGACTTTGTTAGACCAGATCCGTGTGGTGACCAGAACCGCTGACGGTCCAAAATCCAAAAACTAAAAAGTGGACTTGGAGTATCAATAGGAACCATAGCAAACCATAGTATACTTTGCCTACTTCCAGATTGCACCTATGATCCATAGCTACACCCTTACAATATTTTACCCATCTTTATTAAAAACCGTTTTGGTAAATTCAGGCGGGAATTGCAAAAGTTGTCATTTTGATTATAAATTGTTTTAAATCTTCCATTCAATTTCAAATTGTATGCCTTTGCTCAATCCATTCCTTGTGATTGCTAGTATACTTCCTGTGTTGCTCCAGTAAAGAATTGTTTTGTTTCAAGAGTTATACACATTCATTCATTTATTCATCCATTTCCGAGTGTCATTTTAGCATTGCTAGGGTTTAAAATCCGTTTTTCTCTCTTGTTTGGGGAGGGAAAGTCGGATTTCAATTCTGTTTTCCATTTGTCATTCCTGATTACCTGCTGCTTCTGTTTATCCACTTACAATGTATTATTAGTGGGTTGAGGGAACATTGCAGGGGGAAATTCTAACTCAAGTGCTATCTTACCTAAAATCAAAGAGTGCTCTATTCCCTGGTGTTTTGTAGTGATTTCAATAGAAGGTTTACTGAGTGCATTGCTTACATTCCTATTGTTCTTATCACCTCATTGGTGATTGCTGCCCCATATTAAAAATTAGATGGTTTCTTTTGAATTTTAAAATAAATAAATAAATATTACATTTTATCAACCAGCCTGGTTCATGGTCCATTGTGACCCGGGGTATTTGAAAAGGGGGTGTGATATGAGTGGTGTACCATCTCATTATTGGATTTAACATAAACACATAAGCATTTCAATCGCGCGCTGCATACTGGGCCGAGACTAAGGTGTGTGTCGCCTGATTGAAATCCTTAACAGCAAGAGATGCAAAGAATCTGATCAGTCTTGCTTAATGGCTTTTTCTTATGAAGATAGTGCAGGACTGCCCTGCATACATTTAGTGTATGTAGTATCCTGTCTCCTGTATTCTGGGGATTCTGAAAGAAAGCTGGAGGCTAAATGGATTGGTTGGCATGTAATATTGATATGTATTTTGCAGAAAAAACATGGATGCATTCTTAACATCACCTTGTTTTTATGTACTCTGACAAAAGGCTCTGTAGTTCACTTATTCTACGACTAGAAGTGGTTGCTACCTGGTTTTAGGAAAGATTTCTCTATTGGCAACATTTCCTCTTTAGTTTTATGGACCCAAAAAACATTTTGTTTTTGGACCTGTCCTGACTTTTTACAGGGAAGTGAAGTCTTCAGCTTCACTCCCCTGGCCATTTGCTCATTTTGTTTTGGGGAAACTGATCAGTCCTTCAGACTATCAGTACTGGGAAACTGTTTCCATTTTGACATTTTACACTTTGTAACATTTTAACATTGGACACAGCATCTTAGAATGCAGTGCAATAGGGATACATTTGTACCACCCTAGTATTTTACATTTGGGATTTTTGGTTACTTTTTTGTATACCTAAAGACAAGCTGGTGGCAGCAATTATAATTTTACAATGTATGTGTTATTTCTAGTTTGCACATTTAAGTTTGCCATGTATGGCTACTAAACGTAGCTCATTCCCTAAAATGGCCAGGCCATGAGATTTTCACTTGTTCTTTGGCGAGATTTTTGTTTGGCCTTCTTCCTGCCTTGTCAGGTTGGAAGGTTCCATATAAGGTCATGCACTTGCCCAGGAAAGCCCCAGCTTTCATTGGCTAGGGATACCCTTGTGTGTGGCTCAGGAAAGGGATGGGACTGTCTAGTCCCACTCCACATCCATGCTAACTGAAATTCTGGGTGTGGGACATGAATGAAACCCACAGTGGTCCATGATTGTACTATGATTGGACCACTGCTGGCTCTTTAAATGGTGCAGATCCTTACCTTTGGTGGGCTTGAACTTATTTCCAGGGTGGACTTTGGATAATAAGAGGACTCTTGGAGCCATTACTTCAGATGAGCATTGGAGCCAAGAATCCTGTGTAGAAGAACAGCCAACTGAAGATCTAAAGAAGACTCCTGAAGAGACCCAGCATCCCTTCCTGCATCTGGCCTGGTGAATCCCTGTTGGACTACCTGATCTGCTAAAACCCTGTCTGGTGCTTCAACCCCAGGACTGGTGGCACCAACCAGTCTTCGTGTGTCCCTGGATCACCTGTAGGACTGACCAGTTCTCCAGCGGGCTATCTCACTAGAACTGTCACCATTCCGTGTTTCCACCCGGAACTTCGGTGGTCGCCAGTGTGTGGTATAAGTCACTTTCTTGTCAAATGTTATCCTCCCAGCAAGGGATCATGCTCTGGAAGGTCTTCTTCAACTGCGACTGGAAGGATACCAGCCTTCGCCTGTGTGTGGTGGCCATCGCTGGAGCTTGCCTTCCCCCATCTGTGTCCTGAAGACGTCTGCATCTGTGCTTTCTGAATTTCTCCATCTCCAAGGGTTGCATTCTGCTTCTGGACATGACCAGAAGATTGCTTGCACCTGCAGCTCCTGGGCACCTCTCACTGGAACCAACAGCGGGAAAACCAACCTCCATTGACCCCCCCTACCCCCAATCGACCCATCCTGTCTTCTGGGAACATTTTGAATCATGGAGGTAAGTAAATGCAAAGCATTTGTCTCCCCTGTCCTTCATAGAATAATATTTAGAACACGTTTTTGTGTATCCTTCCATTCCCCTGCCTTTTGGTCGTCCCAATTTAGCAGTGAAACCTGAAAGATAACAACACATCTTTAGTTACCAGTAACCTTTCTGCATCTCTTCCTTTGAAAATGTCCCCAATACAAGTATTTTACCTGCATCAGATGCATTCTGGGAAGAAGATTTTTGACTTTTGGGCACTAGGCCCCACTCTTCATACGGATTGGACTTCTGAGCTAGGGCATATTTCTTGTGACTTGGTTCCATCTTACTGCACCACTTGCTTCCCTTATTTTATTAATTTAAGTCATTGAATGTATCTTAGAACCTGTGGTGACTGTATGTATGTTTATTATTGAGTGCTGTGTGATATTATCACCTGTTTTTTTCATTTTCTAGTGTGTGCCGGTAATGATGGCAAATCCCCTCATAGAGTCCTATAGGACTCCATGAATGGGGAATAACACCATCACTCCGGCACCCATAACCCAGCGCCTATGCCGCCGGACTGTGTGCCGGAAACAGTAAAACATATGCCAGTATCGTGGTGGCTCTACCGCCAGGATACCGGAAACGTTGGAATGAGGCCCCATGTTCTCTGTGCCGTGGGGTATGGTGTGAGAAACCTGAAGTTGTCTCACTCGCTAGTCCCCGGGGGTCTGTCATCCAGGTGGCCAGGACACAGCCATTGCTTTTGGATCCAGTTCCTGGAGGTGGACCAGTGCGGGAGGATCACCTGTATGGGGGGGTCTTCAACGAGTGGAAGTAGGACACTGGATGGCGAGACACAGTATCCCCTTTCCTGTAACACCTTTACCCCATCCTACCAGGATACTTAGGAACTCAACCCCCTGCCACCTTTCCAACGCAAACACTTTCACACGGGCAGCTCACTGTGAGAGAAAACGGACTAACACCTGAGCCGTATACCTAACGTGTCCCAATACAATGATCAGGCAAGGTCAAGCAAGTACTGATCATTACACATACACAACTGACTTCCATCACACTTCCCCACATGGGTAAAAGGCACACTCTGAGCAAGGCAAAGCTCACGAGGAAGCAGCAGTTCCAAGATGGCAAGATTGAAGAGGATTGCAAGAAGGGAAGTGCCCTTGACTTTTTCACCGAAAGACTGAACTTTCATGAGCCTTTCAGAATAGGAAACGTAAGACCTGGAATCAAAGTTGAAGAATCCTGCATTGTGTGTTGGAGGTCTCCGGAGCTCTCCCGCATCGATAGTCAAGGCAGAGAGAATCGTTTGCCGTCATGGTACTGTCCTTGGCTCCTACAACAAAGCAGCACCAGTGAAGTCAGCACAGCCGGTGAGTTGGGGAGACTGATATCAGACCGGTCTGTGTAGAAACCAAGGTTGCAAGTGGCAACATTTTATAAAGAAAATTGAAGAGAACAATGTATAAAGCATATGTGGCAATTGACGCAAATATAATTAAAACAGCAGATAAGTGACTTTGAAGTTAAGATACGATACCATAGACAGAGTGGTCCTGCACCACATGGGTGCTCATTTGAAAGTCTCTGTTAGGTATTCAACTAAAAGGTGACAAATGTTAAAAGGAAAGTAATTGTGAAATTGAAGTGGTCCTGCAACAGGTCAAGCCAAACCCTGTGCACATTCGAAAGTCCTCGATACTTGATGTAAATTGAAATTGGTCCAAGCCCGTCCGAGGGAGACTAATTGGCTGAGGAGGTTCTGGGGTGAACAGTGAGTCACCCGAAAAAGAAGATCCTACAAACATTGTGTTCAAGGTATCTGAGCCCAGATGAGGGGGATCCAAGGTGACAAACATTGTACTAAAGGGATCTGAGCCCGGATGAGTGGGATCCAAGGTGACAAACACTGTACTAAAGGGATCTGAGCCCGGCTGAGGGGAATCCGGGGTGAATAGTGAATCACCTAAAGTGAATACTTGTGAAAATCTAAAGAGGAAAATAACTTGTCGTTATTTGGTTGCATTAGATCCTCTGCATGAAGAGACTTTGAGAAGCAAAGAGACTTGCGCACAGAAGGCTCTGATGCTAATGATTGAACTGTTTCCTCGTGCTAAAGACGCCAGGGACTGAGCTGCACTAGAGTGAAGCGCCTCGCCTGTTCTGAAAACATGGGAAACGGAGGCCAATGTATTGAATATCCTGACATATCATTTTGTGAACACTTCTTTCTTTTTCATAACACTATTTCCCACAATATTTTGTATTGAGAGGTAAGGTTTGGCAATAGGTTTATTAGTATAGGCCCTTTTATTTTTACAAGTCATCACCAGGACTGCGTTATTATTATTTGATGGTCGTAGCACTCTTTTTGAAGTTCAATAAACGCCCTTGAACTGTGGTCACTTGTGTCTGTCTTACTGTTGATACCATGCCTTCCTTATAGTGGGCAATGGACTTACCACCCTAAAAGAAATTAGTCTGTTGTAATAGTTAGGTGATTTGGCGGGTTGACAAAAGGTTTCCCTTTCAACAGGTTTACTTTTGTCAACTACCTTAAGGCCAACATCAGTGTTTGTGAAACATCCACTAGATCGTCCCAGTCCCCCCCCCGCACCCTTCCCTCTGCTTGAGACCACTGCTAGCCACTCTTGTAGTGGATGCATGTATAGTCTGGCTTTAGGCACAATGAAGATGCAGGATGTCATCATGCACTTTTCTGATTTATCCGACGACTGGTCACATAACAGGGTATTTGTTTCAACAGGTTTGGAACCCTCTCGTTGGAGGGAGACACTAGGGCAACACTTGTGTTGATAACAGCCCCTAGTTGACTGGGGACTAGACTGGATTTCTTTTCATTGAGAGAAAAATTCAATTGATGTAGGAGATTGATTGTTGTCTGAGTTCTTCTGCGGCATACATCTGGGTTCTTCCCTGTCATTCTCCAGTCTAGATAAGGGTACATTGGACTGCCATTTCTACAGAGGTGTGCCACAACAACTGCTAGTGCCTTTGTGAACACACGAGTGGTTGATGCAATCCTGAAAGGAAGTACCTTGAACTAGTAGTGAAGATGACCTAGTTTGAATCGGAGGTACTTTCAATATGCTGGCAACATTGAAATATGAAAGTATGCATCTTTCATTTCCAGTGTTGCCAGAAAATTGCCCTTCTGGGGAGTGGAATATCCTCCTGTATACCTTTTGGTATTGTAGTGGCATCTTTCAGTTTTTTTCAGGGGTAGACCACACCGTCTTCTGCAAATTTGATGCAATGCCCACCTTTTTGATGTGATTCTTTCCCATCCATGCATGGGCAAATGTTCTAATCCAGCCCTACCGGAGGGACATGGGAGGGAATGTGAACTGGAGCATCATTGCTTTAAGGGAGATGATGCTCTTTGGGAGGTTTGGCCTCTTGCTCATCTAAATTGCCTTTGATAGCCAGAGGACATTGAATGCTGTTAACCCTAGTTTGAACCACAGGTACCTGATCCAGAGCCTGATGTATAGCCAGATTGCATGGCTGTTCCAAAAGATTGGGGAACGAAACCCACATCTGCTTGATGTAAAACCCCTTTGCTGAAAGGATTTGTTGGTTAATTTGCACAGTTTTGAGAGTCATATGCTTCTTTTTGCGATTTCAAGGTGTCATCAGCACCTTTCCAAAGACAACATTTTATACAATATGCATATTCAGGAGGTTGGCCTGAGTTTTCAGTTTGAACCCAGAACCCTGTAACCAGGTATGCCCCTTCACTAGAGTTCACTCTCCTACTAATGTGCCTGCTGTTGCTGTAGCGTCTAGTGTATTTTTAAGTACAGCATAAGCAGACTGCCTGCCTTCAGCCAGGACCTTAAGCATTTGAGACTTTAAGGGGCTCATTACGGGTTTGCCGGTAACCCGTCCGTAATTCTGGTGGGTTACCGGCAAACCCGCCTTACCGTTACCAGCGCCCAATTGCCCGGTGTTACCAGGATCTTATGGATGCAGACAATGTTACTCCCAGTGCCATTGATTGCAGCAATTATTTGCCGCTAGGGGCCTGGTCTACTGGCAGGTCAGGCCTGCCAGTGGATCAGAGACCCTACTGGCAAACCTGGAGTGTGCCGGTGCAGTAAAAAATATTCCTGGCATTGTTACAAGACCAGCACACTCTTAATAAGCCCCTAAGAGTCCATGAGCGTCATTCATGAGATCCCCCATCTGATCTGCTGGTGTCCTATTAAAACTAGCTATACAACTGTGTTATTTGCAATTCTGGTCTCATATACTGCTGACGTAGATATCTTTTTGCCTAGAACATATATTTCTTTGCTCTCATTATTTGGAGGCACTTCAGAGGAGGCTAAATGTGTTTTTGCCTCTTGTGTGTAGTGGTAAAGACAAGAGAATGTGGCTTAAGGTTTCCACTGATGTAAAGGAGGTCAGTTGGAGCTGGTTTAAAACATTTCTCAATGCGTGGGTTAACTGCCTTTGTAAGTGCGGAAGAGGAGAGACTGAGTTATTCTCCTTTTTACTGACTGTAATAAAGGGACATATTGCCCGCCTGCTGCTTCTCATTTAGGATTTTGTCCACAAAATCATTATCCTCCCCTGAATAGTCTATTTCACTGAAAAATAATCAGTAGTCTTCTTTTGGAGATCATCGTATAATACGTAGTCATCTATAGAAGATGAGGACGTGTGTCATCCCCAATATCTGCTGATGGTACTGTGTAATCATCTGGTTTAGTAACTGGATCTTCCACCACTGTACCTTCCTCATACTCCAAATAGTCCTCTACTTCGTTAGGGTCCTGGCTTATTGGTATATTAGACTGTCTCACCCTTTTTGGGTGCTAACTCCTTCTCTGTAACTAGTTTCCTTTTAATGGGGTTCTTATCAATAAAGTTAATAAAAGTAGACATTTTGAACATGGCCTTCACAAACTTTTCCTTTGCCCATGAAGAGAAGGCAGTCTTTGGTGGAAAAACACCAAGTTCTTCTTCATATTCCTCGACCTTGGTAGAAATCTTTGTCTTTAAAGCATTTGAGAAAGAAGTAGAACCTTCTGTATGGTTTGTTTATGTGAAGTGTGTTTTGTAGCCTCTGAAATGGTATGTTTTGGTTTCTAAGATACATTTTTATGTGTGGTGGAGACGTGTGACGTGTGTGAGCAATGGGAGGCCAACCTTTAAGTCACCATTTTTTTTCTCGCTGAATGTGCCGAAACGGGCATGGATGTTTTCACTTAGTCGAGGTAACAAATTTGAGTGCTTAACCAGATCCTCCCATATGTGTGACTACTCTGCGTACATGACTTGAGCGCCAATCCTGACCATTCTTCGTGTGTATGGCTACTCAGCATGCCTGCCTCATGCGCTAAAACTGACCAATTCTCATGCAGTTGTTTTGTGTGTTTGACCTTTTTGTCACCAGGGGTATCTCTGTAGCTGTGCTAGATGCCAGCCTTCTGGAGCTGCGGACTAGTTCATGGAAATCTGAAGGTTCCCCTACTGCTGTCTCCTCAATTTTGCTCTTGAAACCGGGTCTGCCCTGTTCTGCCTCAGAGTGCTCGATTGATGCCTCAGCCTGAATTGTGCTGACTGACCAGCATTTCGACTGTCGATCGTTATCTTTGGTTTAAAGAGCTTGCAGGCTTGACGCTTTCCCTAATGGTCTAGAGGAAGGCAATCATTGTGTCCTTGCAGGGGAATTTTTTATTTTGGTATTTGCCATCGTGAAAGCTGGTGGACCGGGAGACAATTAAAAACAGGGGAAATATATAGAGACAAGGGGTGTACCGAAATTCAGCTTTGAGTAAGTATTCAACCGAATTCTAGCTGAAAATGAGGTATTCTGCTTCGGCTTAATAATGTATTAATTATCACTCAAAGCGGATTTGTTTCCCCTACAAAACACATTGGGACTCATTATAAGTGTGCCGGTCCGGAAACAACAGTGCCAGTGAGCTTACCGGCACTGTTGTTTCTGGATCAGGACACTACAACTCTGCCGGGCAGGTGCCCTCCTGCCCAGCATGTCAGACCTGTCGGGCAGGTCTGCACCTGCCTGCCGAGTTTTCACGGGAGCACCGGCACTGTTATCAACGGTGCTGGTGCTCCCGTGCCCCCATTCCCATAGAGTCCCATGGGACTTTATGGGAATGGGGACTAACGAAATTACCAGTGCCTGACTTCCCTGCCGCTGGACTTGGAATAGCCGGGTGGCACCGCAAAGTCGGGCACCAGTAATTTATTAGGATTACCGCCAGACCAGTAACAAGGCCTATTAAGTTTTGCTTTTAATGCATGCCTGGAATCATTTAGGCATGTCATGTTTTCCTTTAAAAGGATCATTAAACAAATGCTTCTGTCCCTTTTTTGATTGAGTACAGGCAAAGCAGAGGTGTGAACGGGCAAACAAAGTTGCTGCCCTTCATGTGCTGGACAGATAGACTTTCATCTAGGACTTGGTGACTGCATCCCCTTCTCTCCCTGTTGCCATGGACATGAACATTTGTTGTATTTTTCACATGTCTTAAGTTATTTGTATTTTTATTTGTATTTATTGTGGTTTTTTTTCAACATAGATATTTTATTTATTATCAAAGTAAAAGAAAACAACAGTCAAACAATCGACATCAGTATTAGCAAAAACATAATATATAGCACAATTATTTCTTTGCGGCGTCTAGCACTAGAACAGGGGGACCAACGATGGAGAACTCTGCCTGGCAATAGTGCTTCATCTCGGGATTCAATCCAGCCAGCTGGTGATTGGGGGTTTATGCGTAAGTCCCGGGAAGCGTTCTGGGTAGGCCATGGATGGAGCCCATGTGTTTCGGAAGGGGTTTATGTTGCCCATGCGAAGTGCTGTAATCTTTTCCACTGTGACAATGTCCCAGCACTTAGCCCACCATAGCGGGATAGAGGGACCTTCGGGGTGCTTCCAGAGTTGAGCAATGGCTATCTTGGCCGCTGTTAACAATTGTGTGCACAAGCAGGCCATGTTCCCTGATAGTGGCATGTCCCCGTCCCCTGTGTCCCTCAGCAGGATAATTCCGGGGTCCCAAGGAATGGAGAGGTTCGTGATTGTCTGGATGTGATTCAGCACTCCTCTCCAATAGTGTGCTGCTTTCGGGCATTCCCAGACAAGATGGAATAGCAATCCCTCTTGGAGACAGCATCTCCAGCAGTTGGGTGAGGGACTGGCGCCAGATTTGTACAGCTGGGTTGGCGTGATATAATACCTGTAGCATACTTTATACCCTCCTTCCCTGTTGGTGACGCAAAGGGCCTCATTACAACCCTGGCGTTAAGGGGTTAACGGCGCCGTAAAAGGCTGCGGCACCGTTAAACCCTTAACGCCAGATTCACACTTTAACGCCTGCTTTTTGCAGGCGTTAAAGTCCAAGGCTAAGCGACCTTGGTGCTAATTACGGCACCGTAATTTACGGTGCCGTAATTAGCGCCTTCCCCATTCCCATTGTGCCCTATGGGCCAAAAATGGGAATGGGGAAGGGACCATGGTGAATGGGGAATTACCGCCCCGCCAACCTTGTAATGGGGCGGTAATTCCACCATCCACCATGGGGGAATCCGGCATGGACCATGGTGCTAATAGCACCATGGTCCAACGCCAGGGTCGTAATGAGGCCCATTGGGTGCTTTTGTGAAGCCTCGTCCAGATTCTGCTGCATGCCTCTGGATCCAAAGGACGCCCCAGGTCTCTCTCCCAGTTCACCATATATCTTTCCTTTACTTCTGGGTTCGTCTTTTACAGGAGTTTGTAGAGAGCAGATATCTCACCCTTCGGGGGGTAGGATGTTAATGTGAGTTCCAGGGGCGTTAGGTCTCTAGAGCCTCGCTCTTTGATGATGCACTGGGAGATCCAATGGCGGATTTGTGAGTAGCAGAATCTTTCCTCCTCAGGGACTTTGAACTTCGTTTTGCAATCCTCGAAGGAGAGGGGCCGACCCTCCTCCAGGAAGTCCGAGATCCTGTGAAGACCGCCCACCTTCAACTTGGCGAAGCTGCGGTTGCAGAGGCCTGGGGAGAATCCTGGGTTATCCCAAATCGGAGTCAGTGGGCCCAAAGAGCTTGTGATTCCCCATTTCCTGGCCACGGTTTTCCAGCTGTCCACCGTGTTGCACGTTGCTGGTAGTGGATTCAGGGTGGGGAGAGCTTTCCAGGATTGGATATGTGGCAAGTTGGTCAGGGGTGGCTTGCACCATGCTTCCTCTAGTTGCAGGCAGCAAGGGCGATCCTCGGTGCGGGTCCATGCAAAGGCGTGTGACAGTTGGGCCGCTCGCTTGTATCTAGAGATATCCGGGACGCTTAGTCCACCCAGATGGCGACTCCGGGTCATAATTTTCTTTGCGATGCGAGGTCTCCCCCTGCCCCATATGAACTTCATAATTTCCCGCTGCAAGGAGATGAGGTCCTCCTCTGGGCTGTGCGTTGGGAGCGCTAGGCAGTGATAAAGCACTCTGGGAAGCAAGTTCATTTTTACTGCCGCTATTCAGCCCAGCCAGGAGATCTCCTGCTCATTCCACCACTTTAGGTATGCCCAAAGCTCTTTGAATAATTGTAGGAAGTTGTGTTTATAAATCAGGGCGCTGGCTCTAGGAATCTGGACCCCCAGGTATTCCAACATGGCTTTGGCCCATGGGATGGGGAGCTCGGGCTGAGGATGTCTCTCTGTCGCTTTGGTAAGTTGATCGTAAGGCTGAGGACTTATCATAGTTCACTCTAAACCCAGAGACTGCCCCAAATGCCTCAAGTTCTTCTAACAGGGTCTGCAGCGATGTGTCCGGGTCAGTGATGGTTGGGAGGACATTGTCCGCATAGTGTGCAACTTTATGCTCTATCCCGCCTACGCTGACCCCTTTGATGTTCGGGTTTTGTCGGATCCTCTCGGCAAACGGCTCCATAGACAGGGCGAACACCAGGGGGGATAGCGGGCAGCTTTGGCGGGTGCCTCTGGATATGGGGATGGCCTCGGATTTTGTGCCGTTGATTCGAAGCTGTGTAGATGGGGTCATGTCATTTGCCATAGTCTAAGTTATGAAGTTGCGGCCCAGTCCCATGCTTGTTAGGGTGCTTCGAAAGTAATCCCATTTTACTAGATCAAATGCTTTGTGAGCGTCGAGGGAGATAATCAGTAGTGAAGTCCCCATTCTGTTGGCAGATTCAATAATGTTTAATGTTTTTCTGACATTATCGTGTGGGCCTCTGCCTGGGAAAAAACCTGTTTGATCTTTGTGTATTAACTCAGGGAGGATCCTTCCCAGTCTAGCTGCTAGCACCTTGGAATAGATTTTCCCCTCAGTGTTCATTAATGTTATTGGCCTATATGAGGCCGCATGTTCGGGGTCCTTCCCTGGTTTCTGGAGTAGGATAGTGGTTGAGTCGGCCATAGATTTTGTTTCTTTCTCGGTGGTCAGAAAAGAATTGAATAGTAGTGTTAATTGGGGAGTTAGGACACGTGCAAACGTTGTATAAAACTTAGTCGTCAGCCCATCCGGGCCTGGGGCGGTGTTCTTTAGTGATTTTATGGCTTCCAAGATCTCCTCTGAGGAGATCGGGGCTTCCAAGGAGTTGAGGGGGGTGGTGACAGCTGGGGCGCGGAATGGTAGTAGGTAGTGTCTCTGCTTGGCCCTTTCTTCCAGAGAGGAAGGCGGCCCTTGCATAATCGACCTGTGATGGCTCACTAAAATCTCTATTATGTCCGGAGTGGTGTATTTGTTTTTCCCATCCGGTCCTTTGAGGCTTATGATATTATTCCTGCTGTGTGTCTTCTGTAGTTTGTATGCTAGTATGCGGTTTGCCTTTTTATTTTTATGATAGTAAAATTGCTTTGTTTACGCCAAGGTCTTTGTGGTGCGTTCGGCCAAGTGCATCTCTAGGGCCCTTCTGGCCTTTTTTATATTTATTGTGTTTTATATAGCGCCTTTGTCCAAAGCGCTTTACATAGGACAGTCAACAATATAATGATTCAGAATGCAAATCAGCGTTCATAAACAGTAACATTCAAACTGTGTTTATAAATAGTAACATTCAATTAGCATTCCTGGGAGTAAACAGTCAATTAGTGTTTATAAACAGTAACAGCTCTTCGCTCATCTGCCTCCAACTCCCTCAGGGTCAGCCGCTTCTCCAAACAACGAGTTGGGGGCAGATCTCTCTCCGCTGCAGGGGCCTCCCTCTGGAACAGCCTTCCTGCCTCCCTGAAACTTGAGGAGAACCATCTCCGGTTCCGGAAGCACCTCAAAACCTTCCTCTTTGCCTCTGCTTTTTCTCCCCCTCTCCCTGCTAATACTACTGAAACTGCACTGAATCTGCAACTGGGCCACTCACCGTTCTCGGTCCTTGGCCCAGCCACTCTCCCCTGCACTGCCTCCATGGCAACCCCTGCACTACGGGACTGTGTCTGTATCCCTACAGCCCCCCTTCCCAGCACTTGTCTGCACTTACTTCGCACTTGCCACCAGCTGGCCCTTGTTATTTATCCTGTTTGCTGTATGCTATTAACCCTGTACTGCACTTTCCCCTCTCCCTTTCCCCCTAGCAGGTGGGTTTTTAGAGAGGAACGAAACAGAGGATAGGAAGTAATGGAGCGAAGAGACAGGGGAAGCATTTCCAGTGAAGAGGGGCTAGGAGCTGGAACGAGCGAAAACGGGATTGGGCACAATGGGGACGTGGGACATTGAATCTAAAGAGATTAGTAGAGTGGCGGGAGCGAGATGGAGAGTAAAAAGAAAGGAGAGATGCAAGGTAGTTAGGAGCAAGGCCATAGAGACATTTGGACACAAGATAGAGAAAATTATATTTAAGTTGAGAATAGAAGGGCAACCGGCCAAGAGAGGCCAGGAAAGGAGAAATTGGGTCACGGTAGGAGAGAAGACAGAATGACCAAATTAAAGAATGAAAGATTTAAGAGGAGCAAGGCGTGAGTGGGGAAGACCAAAGAACAGAACAGAACAATAGAATAGTCGGGAGAAGACTAGTGAGGAGATGAGTTTTGTAGCGTGGAAAGTGAGAAAGGGCGCACTTTGTGAATGTTGTACAGATGAAATCGACAGGCATGGGATGTAAGGGAGATGTGGTGGTCAAAGGAGAGATTAGAGTCAAAGTAAATGCCAAGATTGTGGGCGGAGGGAGAGATTGAGAGACAGGAGGGAGGAAAAGAGATGGAAGAGGGAGGAGATTGCGAGATGGGAGTGTTTGTGGGAAAGAAAAGGACCTCTGTTTTTTCCGCATTGAGAGTGAGGAAGTGAGAGGTCATCCAGGACTTGATGACAGTGAGGCAGGATGAGAGAGTCTGATGAATGTCAGAGGAGAAGGACGAGAAAGGATAGAAAGAGCTGGGTGTTGTCAGCATAGAAGTGGTGTGACACTCCAAAGGATGAGATAATGGGGGCAAGAAAGGAAGTATATCAGGAAAATAGAAAGGAACCCCATGGACCAGAGGAACGTGAGGAGAAGTTTTGCTGCCCCAAGAGACAGCAAATCTACAGTTGGATAGGTAAGATGAAAACCACGATAGACCAGATCCACGCAGATCAAGGGGGGAGAGAGTGTCCAGGAGCAAAGAATGATCTACAGTGTCAAAGGCAGCGGGCAGATCAAGTAAAATAAGCATAGATGAGTGTTTGGAGTAGCGAGCAGTGAGAAGAGAATTAACTATGTAGGTAAGGGCTGTTTCATTTGAATAGTGGGGGAGGAAACCAGACTGAGTCGGAGGAAGGAGAGATAGGCTAGACACCAATGATGAGATTCGTGAATAAACAAGGTGCTCAAGGAGTTTGGATAGAAAAGGTAAGAGGAATATAGGACGGAAATTAGAAGCAAGAAGGGGATTAGCTGTATGTTTCTTTAGGATAGGTATGATAATTGCATGTTTAAAGGCAGAAGGAAAGGTAGAAGTGGTGAGACAAGTGTTAAAGAAGGCGGTGAGAAAGCTTACAAGAGGTGGGAATACTTTGGGGATAAGTGAAGAGGGGATGGGGTCAGTGGGCGCTGCTGTAGGGTGAGCTTTGGCCACAGGAGGGCCATCTCAGAGTCTGTTACAGGAGGAAAGGTAGAGACAGTACTGAAGGGGGTAGGGAATGATAAGGGGGAGGAGTTATAGGAAGGTGAAGATAGTATGTCCTGGCGTAGGGAGTGCACTTTGGAAGAGAAGAAATGGGCAAGGTCAGATGCTGATAGGGATGAGTTGATGGACGGGTCAGGTGTAAGAGGAGAGAGAAGTCAGGTTAGGGTTTGGAAGCGACGTTGAGGATGAGAGAATTTACTCTGAAGAAGGTCAGAGAAGTAGGTACATTTGGCAGCCTTTATACAGTTGTCGTGTAGGACGTGATAAGAGAAATAGGTTGTGTGGTTAGTAGGAGAACAGTGTTTGCGCCAGCGCTTTTCAAGGTGGGGAAAGAGGTGGCACATAGAAGAGAGATGAGGAGAGGGCCAGGGTTGGGCAGGTTTGCGAGTGGGCTGAAAGGAAGAAAAAGGGTAAAGTTGATCAAGGCTAAATGTGAGACATGAAGAGAGAGTGGACGCAGCTTCATCTGCAGAGATGGTAGAGAGTGTATGCAGGTATCATGGAAGAGCGAGAAGTTAAAATTGCTTAGATCACGCCTGTAGAAAGTCTTAATGGAGGAGAGGGAGGAGGTGCTAGAGGGAGTAGGTGGGAGCAAGGAAGCTGAGATTAGGGTGTGATATGAAAGGTAGACGGGGAGAGTAGATATGGAGGAGGTAGTAATCAATGAGGTGAAGATCAAGTTGAGGGTAGAACCAGAGGTATGAGTAGGAGGAGTGGGAAGTGGGGAAAGTAGGTGAGAGTCAAGTATTGATAAGAAGGGAGATGTTAGATGAAAAGAGGAAAGATGAAGATTAAAGTCTCTGAGCAAGACAAAAGGTGTAGGACTAGGTAGGATATGACCAAGAAGGTGGTCAATGTCTTCGCAGAATGAGCCAAGCGGTCCAGGTGGGCGGTAGATAATGAGAAGAGAAATGGCATGAGGAGCAGTGAAGATTTTATATATAAATTCAAATGAGGGATATTCTGGGAAGGGTACAGGTGATGGAGTAGATGAGCATTTAGGACTGTAGAGTAAGCCAACGCCGCTGCCATGACCATTGGCACGAGGGACATGTGCAAAAGAGGATAGAGAAGTAGTAAGAGAAGCAGCAACAGTTGTGTTATGTGGGAGAATCCAAGTTTCAGTTATGCAGAGAAAATGAAGATGTAGGTGTAGAAAAAGGTCCAGATATGCCATGGTCTTATTGCAGAGGGATCTTGCATTCCATAGTCTGAGGTCGATGGTGGTGGAATTGTCAGTAAGTTGCGGGTAGATGAGATTTAGATTTCTGGGTTGAGTAGTGGAGCTGTAGTCGGTATGAGGGATGGTGGGAGGGGACCGAGTAGGTATGGAGATAGTCATAAGGATGATAAGCAGTACCTTGAGGCTGGAGCAGAGCATGATAGGTTGAACAAGTGATGATGGGAACAGGCGGGCAGGGTGTAGCATGCTCACAGGGTCTATAGCCACAAACATGCCATGGACAGCTGCAGACAGCTATGACCCACTTTGGCGCGGCTTTGCCTGGAGGTGGGTGATTCAGTTTTAAGCAAGCGAGCGTGAGCGAGGCCAGTGGGCGTGGCTCTGGTTCAATGGTCTGTTGCCAGGCAACAAACAACAGTGCCCCTTCAGGTGATGCCGGCAGATGGTGGAAGGGCAAGCTGGTGAGGCCCGCTGTGCACCTGCACGGCGGGGAGGGCCAGAAAGATGGCAGGCAGCTGGAGGCACTTAGCTCGCCTGCAGGCGGGTGTTTCAGCTGCAGGCGAGCGGGCGTGAGCGAGGCTGGGGGGTGTGGCCTTCATTTCAAATGGTCTATTGCAAAGCAACAGACAACAGTGCCCCTTCTGGTGATGCCGGCAGGTGGTTGAAGAGCAAGTTGGTGAGGCCCGCTGTGGTGCTGTACAGCAGGGTGACCCAGAAGGATGGCAGGTTGCTGGAGGCACTTAGCTGGTTTTATTAATTGCTATCATCAGCTCTGCCACCATTGCAAAACAGTCTGGTTTTACTAGTTGCTTTTCCTTGCAGAACAGTCAGGTTTAACTAGTTGTTTTGCAAAACTGTTGGGTTTTACTGGTTGTTTTCAACAACTCTACTGTGTGCGCTCCAGAATACTAGGCTCATGTGCTTTAAAAGTTATTGAAACGATCCTGCCGGGCGTTTGATGCCATCCATACCCGTTTACTGAAGTGTATGCTACGTACGTCTTTCACCCAGGCTGCCTGCTTCATAAATGAGGCAATCACTGCTGTGGTCATGCGGTGTCGACGTTCTGCTTCAGAGCCTGGTGCAAGGGGTGCCGTCGGTCCGCTGCAGCCCCTAAGCAGGCCTCCAGATTCACGGCTCCATCAGGAGGCGCCCTACCAGTGTAATCATATGGGCCTTGGTGTAATCATATGTCAAGGTAGTAAGTGCATGACCACCCTGCGTATATCAAGTGTATGTGGTGCTCTTTCTCCTTGACTCTATGGGTTCTGGAAGAATGCTGGTAATTGAATTGTCTGATTCACATGGAATTTGGATATGCATTTGAGAAGATCGAGTTCTTAACACCACCTTGTTTTTGTGTAGGATGACAAATAGTTCAGGAACCGACAGGGCTTGTAGGTCGGTAATTCTTTATTAATTCAGATTTATCTGTTAAAACACATGCAGTATTATTACAATATACTAATATAATCGGTACCATATTCCAAACCATCAATTTGTATACATAGTTGGGGGGAAGCAAACAATTAGCCCTTAAAATTCAGGTACACATATAATTGATAAAATGTAAGTGTCAAACGGGTAAAAGTGCAGTTGTTCGGTAAATTATCCCGCTATATAAGTGCTTCCCTTACATAATCACATAAATTGAAAATAAAATTCTCATCACTATAGTTCATCATAAACAATAATGCTTCTTGATAGTGTAAGGGTGCAGAACACAGGTGGCATGGTGGTTGGCATAAACATTTATTATACCAGAAATAAAAGAGAAAACCTATCTCTCCCTAACTCTAAGAGTGATTTCCCTACCTCAACTAAAATACTAAGGATGCAGTCAGGAGGTCCATGTAAATCAAGAGTCCACTGTCCTGTGTCAAAATCCTATTTCTTTCCCTTACACTTATAACTAAACTAATGAAGTAGAGGATCTTTTTAGTCCAGGAGACTGGCTCCCTTCTTCTGGACAAAGGATCACAGTTCCAAGTCTTTAGTGGGATTGTTACCTGAGGGAATGACTCCCTTCTCTGGGTCTCAATCCCTTTCCAAGGCACAAAACAGAGCTCCAGGTTGAAATGTTACAACACAGTAAAGTTCTCAGTACAAAATGAAAAGGTAAAGTTGCAGTTCAAGCATCAACATTCCACAATGTGTTGTTTCTACACTTTTGGGATCCTTGAGAATGCCTCCCTTCTGTTCTCAGTATTTTCACAACATACACGAGTTGGACCTTCAAGGGTCTCACATCTAAATATTCCCTTATTTAGTATAATCACACATTAAAGGACTCAGATGAAACATTTAATGTTTTGTTTATATATTGTCTAAAGTACTGATTCTGTTTGTTTGCCCTCATGTCAGAATCTTAAACTGAAACTTAAAACTGCTTTGCAGATGAAATCTTTCAAACTTTATTCAATTTCCCTGGACCGCAGGGTTTAAAAGGTTTTGGCCAAAAAGAATGAAAAGTTGTCAAAAGATGATGTGTTCTGCTTGAGAGACACAGTTGGACAAAGTACCATGGTTAATCGGTATATTCTTCTGTACACTATGAACCAGTGTCAAAGGTTTTCTGGACTCGATTCAAGGTGTAGAGTTTATCTTCGTCCTTAGGTTTTATTCTTCAAGAGGATCACTATCCGACCTTCCACCGAGTTGTTGGTTTGTCACTCGTTTGTCAGGTCAAAGAAAAAAGCCTACCGGTTTCAGTGGTATTAATAAATTGGAAACACTTTCATCAGGGCTGAAAAGGCGAGCACTGAGTGGTGTGCTGTCTTAGAGGTTGCTTGTAGTGTATTCATTAGTTACAGGAGACCCCATGCTCATGTGAGTGTCCCCATGGGTGTCAGTCCATGTAGGTAGGAAGGTTAAGCAACTTGCTTCCTGGTCGGCGCTCTGGTAATATTCTGCCAAAGGTTCTCGCGAGTCGGTGGGTAACTCCTACAATGTCGAATCATGCTTGAATCGAGTCCAGAAAACCTTTGAGACTGGTTCATAGTGCACAGGAGAATATACAGAGAAACCACAGTACTTTGTCCAACTGTGTCTCCCAAGCAGAACACATCATCTTTTGGCAACTTTTAATTCTTTTTGGCCAAAACTTTTTAATCCCTGCGGTCCAGAGAAATGGAATAAAGTTTGAAAGATTTCATCTGCAAAGCAGTTTTAAGTCTCAGTATTTTCATGACACCAGGGGAATGACTCCCATCCCCTGGCCTTTTCTCAGGCTTACTTTGCAGTTCACAAATCCAAGGGGGATGTCTCCCTCTCCCTGGCCTTCTCTCAGGCTTTCTTTGCAGTTCACAATGTCAGGGGGTATTTTTCCCTTCCCATGGCATTTTCTCATAATTTGTTTCACAGTTCCTAACACCAGGAGGATTGAAATGACTCCCTTCCTCTGCCTCTTCTTACACTTTGTTTCACAGTTCGCAGCACCAGGAGGAATGACTCCTTTCCTCTGGCTCTTCTTGCACTATTTTTCACAGTTCTCAGCATCAGGGGGAATGACTCCCATCCCCTGGATTTTCATACACTATGTTTAGTATGGCAAACCAGGTTCACTCTCCTGCCAAGTTCTGCCACAAAGAAGATGTCTTATGCTACTCTCCCTTTGGAGTAGTGGGTCTCAGACCCGAGCTTTTCTCTGGTTTCTGTTTGACAGGACTGGTTTACTCTCTTGCCAGATACTGCTACAGAAAAGATTAATTATGTTGATCTCCTTTTGTGGGTGCGGGTTGGAGACCTATGTTTCCCCTTTCTTGTGGCAGAGTTGGCTCACTCCTTTGACAAGAACTGCCACGAGGATATCTTCCTTTTTGGTTGCGAGTTCCAGGCTCTGTTCTCCATGCTTTCTTCTCGGTGATTATTAGTGTCCTTTGATATACTATGGGGACTTTCCCTCTTTCCCATGTATTGGGAAACATTACTTTGGTTCCCCTCCTGTTGTCTCTTTAACACTTTTGCGCTCCCACCAACCATTGCAGTAAACTGTGTTTGGATCTTGTACAGCCTCCCTGGCTCTCTGGTGTGCTGCAGCGTCTCCACAGTTGTTGGACCCTTGCAGGTAGCGCCTCTTCCCTCGACCGTGCTGACAGATTCCTGCACTCTCCTGGACATCTGCTTTGCCAGCTTCTCGCCCGGTCCGTCACTGTAGGACCGCTTGTGGATGCCTCTCGCTCCGTGTCCTGGTCATCTGCCTCTTATTTCTGCACTGAACCGCTGTCCATTCTTGGTTCCTCCAGGGAGGGATTGATAATTGAGGAAGTCCTTCCTTTGTCTTTTTTCAGAAAGTCCACTGACAACAAGAACACTTTTTTTATGTTTCTCCAAGTGCTCTTCAGTGCTCCTCACCTCATCTTCCTCCCAGTACATCTCAAGGAAGTCCTTGTTAGATCATCCCTACTCTTCCTTGTCTCAGTGAATGTTGGAAATTCAGTCTTAGAGACTGATATATAGCCGGTTGATATAGAAGTGGGATTCATGGGGTGTGAGGATGTATAGGGTGCTACGTGTGGGGTGTCATACCACATTTCCCTTAGATGTTTGTCCTTGTCACTAGAGGGGGAGTCTCCCCCCATGAGATCCTCCCACTGAGTACCACCAGCAGGGGGACTATCGGATAACGGCATCACTACCCTGGTTTCATGGGAAGAGGCCCCCCCTTGGGGAGAAGTGACGACATCTAAGGATCCGTCACAGTAGGTTCTAATTCTGGCCTTCTTAAAATGATGTTTGAGACACTTTCTGTTGGTCTCTATAATTCATACAAATTAGCAGGAAAAGCCCAGGTACCCATTGGCGCCCATTCCACAATTACATTTCTGGGATGCAGCCACTCCCCCTTTCCAATTACCATGGGAATTTAGTGGGCGCACGTTGAGTCTATGCATCAACATGCATTAACTCACTTATCCTTCTTATAGACGTAAAAGCTTGTGAAAGTTCTTTAAGTGTGCCTGGTGCATGGGTTCAAATGCCATGATAGAACTGGGTCAAGGTCCCATCGTGGAGGAGGGTGAGACACTGGTGGGAGTAAGTGTTTGACACATTCCATAAAGGCTTTAACTACTGGTATTCTCCACCATGATGTTTTGTGTTCTGATAAGTGTAGGCTGCTAAGGTTGCTCAAATTACTTTAAGTGAATTGTACACATGTCCTGAGTCTAATATGTACATGAGATATAGTACCACGTCTGTAGCAGAGCAATCTATGTTGTTCATTTTGTTTTGGATTGAGAAAAGCTTGATAGGTGGACACAGAGAAATGTGCATTAGGTGAAGGTACCATGGCTGTCTTGCCCACCATTGTTAAGCTCTCTTGGTGCATCTTGTGAATTATCTTGTGGGGGAGTGGCATTGGACGAATAGCGTATACAAATATCCCTGACTAGCTCATCCATAGTGTGTTGCCTAGGGAGCCCAGTTGTGGGAACTTGGATGCATGATTTGGTCATTTCTTTGTTTTGTCATTAATAGGTCTACTGTTGGGTGACCTCATGTTGCAAAAATGTGTTTAAGTGTATTGATGTTGAGTTCCCTCTCATGTTCCGGTATGAAGATTCTCCTGAGCGAGTCTGCCAGACAGTTGTGAACCCCTGTAACCTGTTCTTGGATGGATACATTCCTCTGTATGCACCAGTGCCAAATGTTTTATGCCAGATTGGACAGTTGTTTTGAGTGTGGTCTGCCCTGTTTGTTGTTCTAAAACATTGCAGTTCTCTGTATGAGGATGTTCTTCACCACTAGGACTTTTTGGAAGGAAAGCATTGCCACCTTTATTGGCAAAAGTTCCAGCCAGTTTATGTGGTATGTTTTCTGTTTTGTAGACTGCTTCCTGCCATGCTAGAGATGCGTCTGTAATGATGATTTGTGGCAGTGGAGAAATGAATGGTCTTCCTATGTTCATGTTGGCTACTGACCACCAAAGAAGATTTCTGTTTATCGTTTACGAGACCACCACCAGATCACCCCATTGAATGGTCTTTTGTGACCATTGTTCTGCCAGCCACTGCTGTACTAACTGCATCTTGAGGAGTACATGGGGTATTATTAATATGTATGATGTGTGACAAACCCCAGGATGTTGTCATTGCTTCCAAAGAGGGAGCCCCTTCACATGAGATCAGGGTGGTGAGGGCGCTGCCCAATAGCCCCCCTGGAGGTGGTACTCAGTGGGTGAATCTCATGGGAGGAGAGAACCCCTTTTGGACCAGTGATGACCATATGTGGAGAACGCAGTATCCATGCCATTCGCCTAACCCTAGATCCTGTGCCTGTTACGCTGACCTGGCTCCCACAGGAGCGTCGATCTGAACTGGACAGCTGCGGTCTCCACCAATGTGACGCGTAGTGCCGAGATGACGGACTGGACTGGCCCACCTAGCTTCGTTTGCTTGGCCCGTAGGAATATTCTTCTGCAAATGGAGAAAGGGAATTAACCATCCGTGGAGTTGAGCGTTAACCGCCCCCACTCCCGCTGCTCTCCCCACTGATCACCTTTGATGTCCCCTCTTATAGTCTCACCTGAGGGTTTGGAAAGATGAGCTCTCCATCCTGCATTGAGCGCAGGGACGCGTAGATAAACAGTTGCTTCACTGGCTCGAAGGAATCGGTGAGTTCCAGAACAATATTGACTGTGAGATTCCCGGCAAGAGGCCGTAAGTGTGTAGTTCGTAAGAGTTCAATGTCTGACTTTCACTCTTGTCCGATTCCTTGCAGGTTGCAGCTTGACCCTAGCGAAGAGTTCCTTGTGGCAACCGGTAATATTCAGGTAAGGATTTGTATTATCCAACACAGTTCGATAAAATAATGTCAATATGTAACCTGTTGCTTTCTCCCTTATTCAGGCGCTGAGAGAAAGTATGAAGTCTCGGGGAATAATGCCTCCGGCGGTAAAATCAGGTAAGTCTATTGTGGTGAGGAGGTTTCCCCTTGTTTGTCCCTTTGTTTCTCCTTGCTGTCCTTTTGTTTCCCCTTAGGGGCTGGGGTTTGGCGAGGATGCAGTGGAAGCTGCGCCGACCCGTGAAGAGGAATAGTACCCCCGGTGGTAAAATCAGGTAAGTCTATGGGGGGGGGGTAACTAATATTACCTCTGTGTATTCCCTTGGCTCACCTTGCTGCTGTTGTCTTCCCCTTAGGTGCCTGAGTGTGGCGGGAACATGCAAAGGAATGCGGTGGAATGTGAAGATGCTGCGAAGGCCGGTGAGTTCAGCGCAGCGCTACAGCAGGCGAGGCGACGCGCATAAAATAACTTCTTTCTTCCAGCTCAAAGGTGCGATGGATCGGGAATTCAGGTAAGGATTAAAGGTATTGCTCTTGTTCTAACCTTTTCTCCTTCTTTCTCCCTTTATCTAGGAGCTCCAGACTCGAGGCGGGCGTGGCAGAAGACTGGATGCAGACTTGCAGGCACGGTGAGCGTTACGCTGCTGGATGCAGAATAACGCGAAGCGTGTGCTGCTCTTCGGGCGTGGTTTAAATAGCCTCCAAAGTAGTCCCAGGTAAGTATTCCTCCCCAGCCCCACCCGAGTAAAAAAATAGTCCCTAGGTAAAGTAGTCCCTTCCAAGCCTCTTTTGGCTTGGAGCTCTTGCAGCATGGTCTGCATCAGGTGAGTTTGCAGCATGGTCTGCATCAGGTAACTTTTAATCTATGAGCCTGGCGCCATAGGCGCCAGGACTGCACCCAAATAGCCCCTAGCAGGGGTTGTTGGGCTTGCTTAGAATAACTTGATGCCTGCTTCTGGGGTTGCTGGACTTGGTCTGGGTCCCCGGGGGTAGGCATCATGACAGCACTCCCCCCCCCCAAGGCCCCTCCTAAAGTCGTTCTTCCCTGTGGTTTAGTTTTGTCTGGAAAATTTTGGTGGAATTATTTCACCAATCAGGGTGCATGAACGTGGTCACTAGGTTCCCATGACCTTTCCTGTGGTCCGTAACCTTTCCAGTCGATTAAATAAAAAAGTTTTGACTTCATCAGCTTGGAGTCCAGGATGTTCTTAACTTCAAATTCGGGTTCCCCGTCTACAAGGATGGGGTCTGATGGCTTGGTTAGTCTTGTCCCTGGTTGCACTGGCTTCAAAAGTGACACATGAAAGACGGGGTGAATTCGCATATTAGCAGGTAAGTCCAACTTGACAGCCACCGGGTTGATAATGGCCTTAATAGAGTAAGGTCCCAAATATCTGGGGTTAAAGGTCCGTGTTCCCTTTAGAGGTATATGTTTTGTGGCTAACCATACTTGGTCCCCTATCTGGTATCTATGCCGATCAGCATCTTTCTTGTATTTTTCTTTCGCCTTTTTTAAATGTGCAGTTGCTTCCTTAAAGGCTTGTGTAATCGTAGCGTGCAGATGGTCCACTGCGGGCATTTCTAAGTGTTGGGGTGAGTCAAGGTCTGAGGTTCGAGGATGGTGCCCATATAAGGTATAAAAGGGGCTTTGTCCAGTTCCAGAATGTACTGAATTATTGTATGCATATTCGGCGATCCAAAGAACGTCTTTCCAATTACTCTCAGTCTGATGTAACATACAACGCAGGTATTGTTCGAGAGTCTGGTTGGTCCTCTCCGTTTGACCATCGGTTTGGGGGTGGTGACTGGTCGATAATCTCACATCAATTTGCGCCAATTGACATTTTTTCCAAAAATGTGAAATTAATTGACTGCCCCAGTCAGAGACCAATACGGACGGAAATCCGTGTATGCAAACAATGTTTTCGAGGAACTCCTTGGCCAGGATTGAAGCTGAAGGTAATCCCTTTAAAGGAATAAAGTGGGCCATCTTGGAAAAAAGATCCACAATAACTAGAATGGTGTTAAATCCATTGCATGGGGGTAGATCAGTAATAAAGACTAACGATAAGGTGTGCCATGGTGTAGGCGAAATGTCTAAAGGTTGTAAGAGTCCAGCTGGTTTTTTCTTTTGACTTTTGTTTTGGGCGCAAATGCCACAAGACATCACAAATGATTTAATATCCTTTCGCCAGGTGGGCCACCAGAATTGTCTCTTAATCTTTGCTTCAGTTTTTGCAATACCTGGGTGCCCCTCCATTAGGGTATCATGATAACGGGAAATGACTAGCTCTTGTAGTTCCTTATGTGGCAGAAATAGCCGCCTTTGGTAATAAGGCAGGTCATTGGTGACAGAGTAGTCCGGGCCTTTCTTTACCCAGTCCTGCAGGGCTGTAGGATCAAAGAGTTGCTGGATCTTTACCTGAATGTCCTCTAGTGTCTGTAGAGTAGTCATGCCAAGAACCCTTTGTTCGGAAATTATAGGTACTGGTTCTGGGTTCACTTCTGCCTCTCCCATCCCTATTCGGATAAGGCGTCTGCTTTACCATTCTTGCAACCTGGTCGATAGGTTATCACCATTGTGATGATATGTCATACTTGTAATTTTCTGCCAAGATATGCGCCCAGTTGCCCTTGGGCCTGGTCTGCGCTATATAAATAAAACAAACACAAATGCAAATACAAATACAAATCACGAAATCGAACTCAGCAAAGAACAATGCCCATCGGAGTTGGCGTGACGATTGGGCCTTGGCTGTCTTTAAATACTGTAAGTTCCGGTGATCGGTGATCACAGTAATGGTATGCCTGGCACCGAGAAGATAGTGCCGCCAAGCCTTGAAGGCGGATTTAATGGCTAATAACTCCTTGTCCGTAACCGCATAGTTTAACTCGGGTGCCGAGAACTTTCTGGACCAAAATGCTACTGGGTGAAGCTGGCCAGTTTCAGGGTCCTTTTGAGACAGGACAGCTCCCATGGCTAGACTGGATGCATCAGTTTCCACTATGTATGGAAGTTCAGGACGCGGGTGCTTTAATACAGGTGCAGACGTGAATTTCGCTTTCAGCTCTTGGAAGGCATTTTCAGCTTCTTCATTCCACATAAAGCGTTTATTTTTTCGCAAGAGTGCTGTGATGGGATGTACAACATGTGAAAAATCCGGGATGAATCTGCGGTAGAAATTGGCGAAGCCGAGAATGCTTTGTACTCCTTTAACTGAACTTGGCGATGGGCACACAAGGATTGCGTCCACCTTTTGTGAGTCCATTCGGACTCCTCTTGGGGTCAGGATAAACCCAAGAAATTCAACTTCTGTGGCATGAAAAACGCATTTTTCCAGTTTTGCATATAGTTTGTGCTGGCGCAATTTTTCAAGGACTGCTCGGACGTGCTTCACATGGTCAGATTCTGAAGAGGAGTATACTAGAATATCATCGATATATACGACAACACAAACGTCAATGAGTTCACGAAGGACATCGTTCATGAAGTATTGGAAGGCTGCTGGTGCATTGCACAACCCGAAAGGCATCACCTGGTATTCGAATAACCCATACTTAGTGCGAAAAGCAGTCTTCCATTCATCGCCCTCTTTTACACGTACCAGATGGTATGCCCCCCGGAGATCTAACTTAGTGTATATGCAAGCGTCCTTCACTTGGTCTAGTAGTTCAGGGATCAGAGGCAATGGGTATCGGTTCTTAACAGTTATCTGGTTCAATGCGCGGTAGTCTATGCACGTTCTGAGGTCACCTTCCTTTTTGGGCACGAAGAGCAAAGCTGAAGATGCAGGGGACTTGGATGGGCGAATGAAGCCATTAGCAAGGTACTGGTCTAAGTATTGTCGTAGTTGAAGGTTCTCAGGTTCCGTAAGGGCGTAGATCCTGCTACAAGGGGGTTGTGCACCGGGTATGAGATTGATTTGACAATCGTACGATCTGTGAGGTGGTAAGGTGTTTGCCGGTTCTTTTTGGAAGACATCCTGGAATTCTTGGTATTCTGGAGGTAGTTGCACGACTGCTGTGGTTACTGTGGCCAGGCCTGCGTTCAGATTTTTCTTTGGGTAACAGGTTTGTGCACAATCCGGGAATGTTATTCTCTTCTCTCGCCAATCAATACAAGGATTATGTGTTTCCAACCAAGGTATCCCCAGTATTATTTGGAACTGTGGGGCTTTGATTAGATCAAACACAATAGTCTCTCGATGCCCATCCTGACCCAATAGTGTCATCTCTGCAGTGGAATGAGTTACAGGCCCAGAGGCAATTTCAGTTCCATCGACTGTGGTGATGACATCTGAGGTGGTTTTTCGGCAGAGAGGTAGATTCATCCTGGAAGCCAATTCGTAGTCCACATAGTTTCCTATGGCCCCACTATCAATGTATGCCCTTAGTGCGTGCATACGCGATGGCTGCCTTGGATCTACGAAGGACCATTGGTATGATGAAATGCGAGGTCTGAGTATCCATCTTCAAGCTCGGCAAGCGGACCTCTACGCTTGTCGGGCGTGGTCGTTTCCCGAGTCTGACTCCATATGGCTTTTATCAGCGGCTCCTACCACCTTCTTGGGTGGTTTTACAGGGCAATCCCATAGAAAATGCCCAGAAGTTCCACAATATAGACACAATTGCATTTGCCGTCACCTTTCTCTTTCCTTCTGGGTTAAGGGTCCTTTAACCCCTCCAATTTGCATGGGTTCTGAAGCATCTGCTCCTTTGGGGTTAGCGTGGGTTTTGACCAACACCCGATTCTCAAACTTGGCTCGATCAGCCTTTCTGTTCTGAAGTCTGTGATCTAACTGGACCACTAAGTCTATATATTCAGCACAGTCTTGAGGTGGGTTCACGACTTGAGCCAAGACATCCTTGAGTTCTCCTCGAAACCCTTGATGAAATAACGTGGTTCGTTTTACCTCAGGCCATCCAGTTTCTACTATCAACCTATTAAAGGTCGCGATGTAGGATAGAAGGTCCTGGTTACCCTGTCGTAGGGACAAAAGTTCGTTATCCAGGGCCTGTCCATGGGAGTGCCGGGCAAATAGTCTTTCTATGCTCGTTTGAAAGCCCTGAAAATCCCGAAGAATTGGGTCATCCTGAGTAACTACTGGAATTGACCAATCAGCTGCACTGCCGCTGAGATATGACAATACAAAGGCTACCTTGGCTTCATCGTTTGGGAAGGCTCCAGGTCTGCATAAAAAGTGCAAGCGGCATTGGTTCATAAACACGGCGAACCTTTTGGGATCTCCGGCAAAGCGTTCGGGCGGAGCTAATGGAATATTTCCTGGTAGGTTTATTTGCACAGGGTTACTCGATGACACAGGAGCTGGATTTCCCCCGGGACCTGGTAGGGGTGCTTGTCCAGCCTGGCTTTGCAGTAGTTGCCTAGCAAGGTCATCAGTTCGCTCCTTTGACAAAATCAGTTCTCTCGTAAGGGCATTGGTTTCTTGACGGGCGGAATGCACTTCAGCCCTCAGTTCCCCTAGTAATTGGGCCAATTGGTCAGTTTCTGAGGTATCCATAACGCCCAGGTGGGAATTTGTGTGTAGGCTTCGCGTTCTGTTACGCTCACCTGGCACCCACAGGGGCGTCGATCTGAACTGGACAGCTGCGGTCTCCACCAATGTGACGTGTAGTGCCGAGATGACGGACTGGACTTGCCCACCTAGCTTCATTTGCTTGGCCCGTAGGAATATTCTTCTGCAAATGGAGAAAGGGAATTAACCACCGTGGAGTTGAGCGTTAACCCCCCCACTCCCGCTGTTCTCCCCACTGTTCACCTTTAATGTCCACTCTTATAGTCTCACCTGATGGTTTGGAAACATGAGCTCTCCATCCTGCATTGAGCACAGGGGAGCATAGATAACCAGTTGCTTCACTGGCTCGAAGGAATTGGTGAGTTCCAGAACAATATTGACTCTGAGATTCCCGGCAAGACGTCGTAAGTATGTAGTTCATAAGAGTTCAAATGTCTGACTTTCACTCTTGTCCGATTCCTTGCAGGTTGCAGCTTGACCCTTGCGAAGAGTTCCTCGTGGGAACCGGTAATATTCAGGTAAGGATTTGTATTATCCAGCACAGTTCGATAAAATAATGTCAATATGTAACCTGTTGCTTTCTCCCTTATTCAGGCGCTGAGAGAAA